>NC_143039.1:53443614-54161114 GCF_057628025.1 Oncorhynchus mykiss | reverse complement strand
TATAGCTTCCGTCCCTCTCCTCAGAGTGAATTTTCAGAGAATTTTCAGAGAGAACATTTTTCATAGAGAACATTTTCATAGAGAACAAAGGAATTTCTTCCACCTCACAGAGGTCCGAACAACATTTATGTTCCGGAGAAAGTATAAAAGATTGGTGAAGAATCCAGCTACGAACTGGTCTGTTTGTTACAACTTGGTAAAACTCATGGGAGACGGTGCTGCCACATTACCATAACGCTGTTTATATAATAGCCTCAGATATGAGGTTTACATCTAATTGTTGGATAAGATGAATGAGTGAGGATGATACTGTTTGTAAAATTGTGTAATGTGATTTTGGACTGTTTAATGAAGGAAACTCCAATTCCCTTTTGAGTTTAACTAAATCATAGGACCACCCATGAGCCCAGTTAGGGTAAGGCATCCTGGGACAGGCCCTTTTCTGCAACTCCTGAATAAAACCCCAACTTTGAGAAATTCTCACCAGACCATGTTTTCTCCATTACGAGGGGACAAAGGTTGCAGACCATTGCTGAATCTTTTAACCATACCCCGTGGTTAAACTCTTAGACTATCGATACCGACAGAATAAGAACAAGTCTTTGATATGAATTACTAGTCTGCAGCTAGGAATTCGGTATCATCGAACGCGAAGATCGACAACTGCCGAAACAAACATTCTACAACTACATGAATGAATGTCGTTCTGACTATCCCCTCTAACCACGGCAGACAGAGAGAGAGAGAGAGACAGACAATTCTACAAAAGAAAAACTTTTCAACAGCGATCAAGACGACACAATATATACAGTGCCTTGCGAAAGTATTCGGCCCCCTTGAACTTTGCGACCTTTTGCCAAATTTCAGGCTTCAAACATAAAGATATAAAACTGTATTTTTTTGTGAAGAATCAACAACAAGTGGGACACAATCATGAAGTGGAACGACATTTATTGGATATTTCAAACTTTTTTAACAAATCAAAAACTGAAAAATTGGGCGTGCAAAATTATTCTAATTGATCAGATTTAAAATATCTGAAAAGCTATTAGGAAATTATAACTTTGTAATATGACTATTTTCCTTGGTGCCCCGACTTCCTTGTTAATTACAGTTACATGATTATTCAGTTTAAATCGCGTAATACTAATTACAGAGAAACTTTGATAAAAACTAAAAGTCTTCATTTAATGATAGTAAAGACACGACACTGGGCTCGAAGCATCGATACCCATCGCTCCACAAAATCCGTGGCCCTTGCAGAGCAAGGGGAACAACTACTCCATGTCTCAGAGCGAGTGACGTTTGAAACGCTATTAGCGCGCACCCCGCTAACTAGCTAGCCATTTCACATCGGTTACACCAGCCTCATCTCGGGAGTTGATAGGCTTGAAGTCATAAACAGCTCAATACTTGAAGAGCTAATGGCAAAATGCACGAAAGTGCTGTTTGAATGAATGCTTACGAGAATGCTGCTGCCTACCACCGCTCAGTCAGACTGCTCTATCAAATATCAAATCATAGACTTAATTATAACATAATAACACACAGAAATACGAGCCTTTGGTCAATAATATGGTCGAATAAGGAAACTATAATTTCGAAAACAAAATGTTTATTATTTCAGGGAAATACGAAACAGTTCCGTATTTTATCTAACGGGTGGCATCCCTAAGTCTAAATATTGCTGTTACATTGTACAACCTTCAATGTTATGTCATAATTACGTAAAATTATGGCAAATTAGTTCTTAATGAGCCAGGCGGCCCAAACTGTTGCATATACCCTACCTCTGCGAGCAATGAACGTAAGAGAAATGACACAATTTCACCAGGTTAATATTGCCTGCTAACCTGGATTTCCTTTAGCTAAATATGCAGGTTTAAAAATATATACTTCTGTGTATTGATTTTAAGAAAGGCATTGGTGTTTATGGTTAGGTACAGTCGTGCAACGATTGTGCTTTTTTCGCTAATGGGCTTTTGTTAAATCATCCCCCGTTTGGCGAAGTTGGCTGTCTTTGTTAGGAAGAAATAGTCTTCACACAGTTCGCAACGAGCCAGGCGGCCCAAGCTCTGTTGCTGTCAACTCACGCAAACACATTGGGCTGTCAGCTCACACTCACACAAACACAGTACACTCTCACACGCAACCGCAGCGGCATGTCAGCTCACAAGCACACACACAACTAACAAACACATTGGGCTGTCAGCTCACACTCACACAAACACAGAACATTCACAATCATGCACACAACTGCATCGGGTTGTCAGCTCACACTCGCACTCAAACACAGTGGGCTGTCAGCTCAAACTCACACAAACAGTGGGCTATCAGCTCACAATCACACTCACAGTGGGCTGTCAGAACACACAAACACATAGTGGGACGTCAGTTCACACTCAGACACAGTGGGCTGTCAGCTCATACTCACAAACACACACACACACACACAGTGGGCCTTCAGATCACAGTCCCTTACAAACACACAAACACAAACAGTGGGATGTCAGTTGACACCGTCAAACAAACACACACAGTGGGCTGTCAACTCACACTCACACAAACACATAGTGGGCTGTCAGCACAAACTCACACTTACACACACACAGTGGACTGTCAGCTCACACAAACACAGTACACTCACACTCACACAAACAACCGCAGCGGGATGTCAGCTCACAAGCACAATCACACACACAACTAACACACACATTGGGTTGTCAACTCACACTCACACAAACACATAATGGGCTGTCAGCACAAACTCACACTTACACACACACAGTTGACTGTCAGCTCACACAAACACAGTACATTCACAACCACACACACAACCCCAGCGTGTTGTCAGCTCACACTCACAGCAGGCTGTCCGCTCACACTCACACAAACAGTGGGCTGTCAGCTCACACTCACACAAACAGTGGGCTGTCAGCTCACACTCACACAAACAGTGGGCTGTCAGCTCACATTCACATTGGGTTGTCAGCTCACACTCACACAAACACATAATGGGCTGTCAGCACAAACTCACACTTACACACACAGTGGACTGTCAGCTCACACAAACACAGTACATTCACAACCACACACACACACAACCCCAGCGTGTTGTCAGCTCACACTCACAGCAGGCTGTCCGCTCACACTCACACAAACAGTGGGCTGTCAGCTCACACTCACACAAACAGTGGGCTGTCAGCTCACATTCACAGTGGGCTGTCAGCTCACATTCACAGTGGGCTGTCAGCTCACACAAACACAGTACATTCACAACCACACACACAACCCCAGCGTGTTGTCAGCTCACACTCACAGTGGGCTGTCAGCTCACACTCACACAAACAGTGGGCTGTCAGCTCACATTCACAGTGGGCTGTCAGCTCAAGCTCAAACTCACAGTGGGCTGTCAGAACACACTTACACTCCCACACACACAGTGGGCTGTCAGATCACACTCACAGTGGCTATTAGTTTACTCACACACAAAAAAAACACACACACACACACACACACACTGTCAGATCACACACACACACACACACACACACACACACACACACACTGTCAGATCACACACACCAGATCACACACAGACACACACTGTCAGATCACACACAGACGCACACTGTCTGTCAGATCACACACACCACACACAGTGGGCTGTCAGATCACACTGACACAAGCACACACACAATGGGATATCAACTCCCACATATAGACACACACACACACAGTGGGCTGTCATCTCATACTCACACACAGTGGGCTGTCAGATCTCACTCACACACACACACAGTAGGCTGTCAGCTCAAACCCACACACATAGTGGGCTGTCAACACAAACTCACACAGGGCTGTCATCTCAAGTTCACATAAACACATTTGGCTGTCAGCTCACACACAGTGGGCTATCAGTTTACACACACACACACACACACACACACACACCACACACACACACACACACACACACACACACACATACACAAATTTGGCTGTCAGCTCACACTCACACAAACACAGTAAACTCACACAAACAACCACAGTGGGTTGTCAGCTCACACTCGCACTCACAACCACAGTGGGCTGTCAGATCACACTCGCACTCACAACCACAGTGGGCTGTCAGATCACACTCACACACACAGTTGGCTGTCAGCTCACATTCACATTGGGTTGTCAGCTCACACTCACACAAACACATAATGGGCTGTCAGCACAAACTCACACTTACACACACAGTGGACTGTCAGCTCACACAAACACAGTACATTCACAACCACACACACACACAACCCCAGCGTGTTGTCAGCTCACACTCACAGCAGGCTGTCCGCTCACACTCACACAAACAATGGGCTGTCAGCTCACACTCACACAAACAGTGGGCTGTCAGCTCACATTCACAGTGGGCTGTCAGCTCACATTCACAGTGGGCTGTCAGCTCACACAAACACAGTACATTCACAACCACACACACAACTAAACACTCTCCTGCAACCAGCCTCACCAATTTATATTTATAAAAAAGTATTATTTACCTCAGATCTGCAATCCTTCAGGAAGCTAGCCAGAAACTCCAGGAGGCTGGCCAGAAACTAGCCAGAAGCTAGCCAGGAGCTAGCCCAGAAGCTAATCAGAAGCTAACCACGGTTTGTGGTCATCGGCTGTCCTTTAGTTCGAAAATCTATCGAAAATCTATCGCCAGTTTTGTACGGCGCAGCGCGGCTCGGAACGGAACATACCGGACCAATTTTTCTCTCCATGTCCCTGGATTTCAACTGCTCTCTGGACATTCATACCCGGATCTCACAGCTAGCTAGCTGCTATCCGTGTGACAGTCGGCTTTCGTCGATTCCGGAGCAAACATCGATTGTTCCGGTGCTAGCCAGCTCCGTCAATCACGCCTGAGTTCCATCATTCACTCCTGGGCTGCAGTCACCTATCCGGACCCGTTTCACTGCCTACGCGGAGCCCCACCGGGCCTTCACAACCGGACTGCCGACGTTATCTACCTGAAGGAGATCCGGCTGGCTCCTCTGTCGCGACGTTACCGGAACGCCCATCTGCGGCCCGCTAACCGTTAGCTGTCTTTCCGGCTGCTATCTGAATAGACAATCGGACAATTTATTTATTTGAATTATTATGTTTTCTTCTCGGGCCTCTATAACTATATCTATTGTTCTTATTTTTGTTGTTGTGTGATTTGGATTAATCCCCTCTACCACACGGAACCCCACTAATCTACTGACCGAACGCAAGAGGTGGCTAACAACAGACTCCATCCTATGCTAGCTTGCTACCGGTTGGCTTGGCTAGCTGTCTAAATCGCCGTGACCCTAAACCAACCTCTCCACTCACTGGACCCTTTTGATCACTCGACTAAGCATGCCTCTCCTTAATGTCAATATGTCTTGTCCATTGCTGTTCTGGTTAGTGTTTATTGGCTTATTTCACTGTAGAGCCTCTAGTCCTGCTCACTATACCTTATCCAACCTATTAGTTCCACCACCCACACATGCAATGACATCTCCTGGTTTCAATGATGTTTCTAGAGACAATATCTCTCTCTTCATCACTCAATACCTAGGTTTACCTCCACTGTATTCACATCCTACCTTACCTTTGTCTGTACATTATACCTTGATGCTATTTTATCGCCCCCAGAAACCTCCTTTTACTCTCTGTTCCAGACGTTCTAGACGACCAATTCTTATTGCTTTTAGTCGCACCCTTATTCTACTCCTCCTATGTTCCTCTGGCGATGTAGAGGTGAATCCAGGCCCTGCAGTGCCTAGCTCCACTCCTATTCCCCAGGCGCTCTCTTTTGACGACTTCTGTAACCGTAATAGCCTTGGTTTCATGCATGTTAACATTAGAAGCCTCCTCCCTAAGTTTGTTCTATTCACTGCTTTAGCACACTCTGCCAACCCGGATGTTCTAGCTGTGTCTGAATCCTGGCTTAGGAAGACCACCAAAAATTCAGACATTTTAATTCCAAACTACAACATTTTCAGACAAGATAGAACTGCCAAAGGGGGCGGTGTTGCAATTTACTGCAAAGATAGCCTGCAGAGTTCTGTCCTACTATCCAGGTCTGTACCCAAACAATTTGAACTTCTACTTTTAAAAATCCACCTTTCTAAAAACAAGTCTCTCACCGTTGCCGCCTGCTATAGACCACCCTCTGCCCCCAGCTGTGCTCTGGACACCATATGTGAACTGATTGCCCCCCATCTATCTTCAGAGCTCGTGCTGCTAGGCGACCTAAACTGGAACATGCTTAACACCCCAGCCATCCTACAATCTAAACTTGATGCCCTCAATCTCACACAAATTATCAATGAACCTACCAGGTACCTCCCCAAAGCCTTAAACACGGGCACCCTCATAGATATCATCCTAACCAACTTCCCCTCTAAATACACCTCTGCTGTCTTCAACCAAGATCTCAGCGATCACTGCCTCATTGCCTACATCCGTAATGGGTCAGCGGTCAAACAACCTCCTCTCATCACTGTAAAACGATTCCTGTAACACTTCAGCGAGCAGGCCGTTCTAATCGACCTGGCCGGGGTACCCTGGAAGGATATTGACCTCATCCCGTCAGTAGAGGATGCCTGGATATTTTTTAAAAATGCCTTCCTAACCATCTTAAATAAACATGCCCCATTCAAGAAATTTAGAACCAGGAACAGATATAGCCCTTGGTTCTCCCCAGACCTGACTGCCCTTAATCAACACAAAAACGTCCTATGGCGTTCTGCATTAGCATCGAACAGCCCCCGTGATATGCAGCTGTTCAGGGAAGCTAGAAACCATTATACACAGGCAGTTAGAAAAGCCAAGGCTAGCTTTTTCAAGCAGAAATTTGCTTCTTGCAACACTAACTCAAAAAAGTTCTGGGACACTGTAAAGTCCATGGAGAATAAGAACACCTCCTCCCAGCTGCCCACTGCACTGAAGATAGGAAACACTGTCACCACTGATAAATCCACCATAATTGAAAATTTCAATAAGCATTTTTCTACTGCTGGCCATGCTTTCCACCTGGCTACTCCTACCCCTGTCAACAGCACTGCACCCCCAACAGCAACTCGCCCAAGCCTTCCCCATTTCTCCTTCTCCCAAATCCATTCAGCTGATGTTCTGAAAGAGCTGCAAAATCTGGACCCCTACAAATCAGCCGGGCTAGACAATCTGGACCCTTTCTTTCTAAAATTATCTGCCGAAATTGTTGCCACCCCTATTACTAGCCTGTTCAACCTCTCTTTCGTGTCGTCTGAGATTCCCAAAGATTGGAAAGCAGCTGCGGTCATCCCCCTCTTCAAAGGGGGGGACACTCTTGACCCAAACTGCTACAGACCTATATCTATCCTACCATGCCTTTCTAAGGTCTTCGAAAGCCAAGTCAACAAACAGATTACCGACCATTTTGAATCTCACCATACCTTCTCTGCTATGCAATCTGGTTTCAGAGCTGGTCATGGGTGCACCTCAGCCACGCTCAAGGTCCTAAACGATATCTTAACCGCCATCGATAAGAAACATTACTGTGCAGCCGTATTCATTGATCTGGCCAAGGCTTTCGACTCTGTCAATCACCACATCCTCATCGGCAGACTCAACAGCCTTGGTTTCTCAAATGATTGCCTCGCCTGGTTCACCAACTACTTCTCTGATAGAGTTCAGTGTGTCAAATCTGAGGGTCTGTTGTCCGGACCTCTGGCAGTCTCTATGGGGGTGCCACAGGGTTCAATTCTTGGACCGACTCTCTTCTCTGTATACATCAATGAGGTCGCTCTTGCTGCTGGTGAGTCTCTGATCCACCTCTACGCAGACGACACCATTCTGTATACTTCCGGCCCTTCTTTGGACACTGTGTTAACAACCCTCCAGGCAAGCTTCAATGCCATACAACTCTCCTTCCGTGGCCTCCAACTGCTCTTAAATACAAGTAAAACTAAATGCATGCTCTTCAACCGATCACTACCTGCACCTACCCGCCTGTCCAACATCACTACTCTGGACGGCTCTGACTTAGAATACGTGGACAACTACAAATACTTAGGTGTCTGGTTAGACTGTAAACTCTCCTTCCAGACCCATATCAAACATCTCCAATCCAAAGTTAAATCTAGAATTGGCTTCCTATTTCGCAACAAAGCATCCTTCACTCATGCTGCCAAACATACCCTTGTAAAACTGACCATCCTACCAATCCTCGACTTTGGCGATGTAATTTACAAAATAGCCTCCAATACCCTACTCAACAAACTGGATGCAGTCTATCACAGTGCAATCCGTTTTGTCACCAAAGCCCCATACACTACCCACCATTGCGACCTGTACGCTCTCGTTGGCTGGCCCTCGCTTCATACTCGTCGCCAAACCCACTGGCTCCATGTCATCTACAAGACCCTGCTAGGTAAAGTCCCCCCTTATCTCAGCTCGCTGGTCACCATAGCATCTCCCACCTGTAGCACACGCTCCAGCAGGTATATCTCTCTAGTCACCCCCAAAACCAATTCTTTCTTTGGCCGCCTCTCTTTCCAGTTCTCTGCTGCCAATGACTGGAACGAACTACAAAAATCTCTGAAACTGGAAACACTTATCTCCCTCACTAGCTTTAAGCACCAACTGTCAGAGCAGCTCACAGATTACTGCACCTGTACATAGCCCACATATAATTTAGCCCTATCAACTACCTCTTTCCCAACTGTATTTAATTTATTTATTTATTTTGCTCCTTTGCACCCCATTATTTTTATTTCTACTTTGCACATTCTTCCATTGCAAAACTACCATTCCAGTGTTTTACTTGCTATATTGTATTTACCTTGCCACCAAGGCCTTTTTTTTGCCTTTACCTCCCTTCTCACCTCATTTGCTCACATTGTATATAGACTTGTTTATACTTTATTATTGACTGTATGTTTGTTTTACTCCATGTGTAACTCTGTGTTGTTGTATCTGTCGAACTGCTTTGCTTTATCTTGGCCAGGTCGCAATTGTAAATGAGAACTTGTTCTCAACTTGCCTACCTGGTTAAATAAAGGTAAAATAAAAATAAATAAATAAACATTCACAACCACACACACAACCCCAGCGTGTTGTCAGCTCACACTCACAGTGGGCTGTCAGCTCACACTCACACAAACAGTGGGCTGTCAGCTCACATTCACAGTGGGCTGTCAGCTCAAGCTCAAACTCACAGTGGGCTGTCAGAACACACTTACACTCCCACACACACAGTGGGCTGTCAGATCACACTCACAGTGGCTATTAGTTTACTCACACACACAAAAAACACACACACACACACACACACACACACTGTCAGATCACACACACACACACACACACACACACACACACACACACACACACTGTCAGATCACACACACCAGATCACACACAGACACACACTGTCAGATCACACACAGACGCACACTGTCTGTCAGATCACACACACCACACACAGTGGGCTGTCAGATCACACTGACACAAGCACACACACAATGGGATATCAACTCCCACATATAGACACACACACACACAGTGGGCTGTCATCTCATACTCACACACAGTGGGCTGTCAGATCTCACTCACACACACACACAGTAGGCTGTCAGCTCAAACCCACACACATAGTGGGCTGTCAACACAAACTCACACAGGGCTGTCATCTCAAGTTCACATAAACACATTTGGCTGTCAGCTCACACACAGTGGGCTATCAGTTTACACACACACACACACACACACACACACACACCACACACACACACACACACACACACACACACACATACACAAATTTGGCTGTCAGCTCACACTCACACAAACACAGTAAACTCACACAAACAACCACAGTGGGTTGTCAGCTCACACTCGCACTCACAACCACAGTGGGCTGTCAGATCACACTCGCACTCACAACCACAGTGGGCTGTCAGATCACACTCACACAAACACATAATGGGCTGTCAGCACAAACTCACACTTACACACACAGTGGACTGTCAGCTCACACAAACACAGTACATTCACAACCACACACACACACAACCCCAGCGTGTTGTCAGCTCACACTCACAGCAGGCTGTCCGCTCACACTCACACAAACAATGGGCTGTCAGCTCACACTCACACAAACAGTGGGCTGTCAGCTCACATTCACAGTGGGCTGTCAGCTCACATTCACAGTGGGCTGTCAGCTCACATTCACAGTGGGCTGTCAGCTCACACAAACACAGTACATTCACAACCACACACACAACCCCAGCGTGTTGTCAGCTCACACTCACAGTGGGCTGTCAGCTCACACTCACACAAACAGTGGGCTGTCAGCTCACATTCACAGTGGGCTGTCAGCTCAAGCTCAAACTCACAGTGGGCTGTCAGAACACACTTACACTCCCACACACACAGTGGGCTGTCAGATCACACTCACAGTGGCTATTAGTTTACTCACACACACAAAAAACACACACACACACACACACACACTGTCAGATCACACACACACACACACACACACACACACACACTGTCAGATCACACACACCAGATCACACACAGACACACACTGTCAGATCACACACAGACGCACACTGTCTGTCAGATCACACACACCACACACA
The DNA here is from genome assembly GCF_057628025.1 of Oncorhynchus mykiss. NCBI lineage: Eukaryota > Metazoa > Chordata > Actinopteri > Salmoniformes > Salmonidae > Oncorhynchus > Oncorhynchus mykiss. The sequence continues at coordinate 54,150,462 of NC_143039.1, read as the reverse complement.
GTGGGCTGTCAGATCACACTGACACAAGCACACACACAATGGGATATCAACTCCCACATATAGACACACACACACACAGTGGGCTGTCATCTCATACTCACACACAGTGGGCTGTCAGATCTCACTCACACACACACACAGTAGGCTGTCAGCTCAAACCCACACACATAGTGGGCTGTCAACACAAACTCACACAGGGCTGTCATCTCAAGTTCACATAAACACATTTGGCTGTCAGCTCACACACAGTGGGCTATCAGTTTACACACACACACACACACACACACACACACACCACACACACACACACACACACACACACACACACATACACAAATTTGGCTGTCAGCTCACACTCACACAAACACAGTAAACTCACACAAACAACCACAGTGGGTTGTCAGCTCACACTCGCACTCACAACCACAGTGGGCTGTCAGATCACACTCACACACACAGTTGGCTGTCAGCTCACACAAACACAGTACACTCACACAAACAACCGCAGCGGGATATCAGTGTCACGAACGTCGTCTTGAAAATGACCAGACCAATCACGACTGGACTAACGATGTAATTCGCCGGAGGGGATTTTTCAACTGGCTCCTCCGTCGTGAAGTCCCCTGAATGACCATCTGCTAGCCTGCTAGCCGCGGCCCGCTAGCTGGCTAGAACATATCAGACTGTTAACTGAAGAGGCCAATCGGACAATTTCTTTGGCCACTTTACCTATTTTGTCAATTGGCCTGGAACCTTTTACCACATGGAGCCCTGCTGATCCATGACGACTGGGCTGCCGACGTAACAGCACAAGGGGGCTACAGCAGACTTCTTCCGTTGCGACGTCCCTCTAAGGCCCTTCTGCTAGCTTGCTATCCCCGGCTCGCTAGCTGTCTGAATCACCATGTCTCCAGCCCGCCGAGCTACTCACTGGACCCCTATGATCACTCGGCTACGCATGCCTCTCCCTAATTTTTTATTTTTTTATTTATTTCACCTTTATTTAACCAGGTAGGCTAGTTGAGAACAAGTTCTCATTTGCAACTGCGACCTGGCCAAGATAAGGCATAGCAGTGTGAACAGACAACACAGAGTTACACATGGAGTAAACAATTAACAAGTCAATAACACAGTAGAAAAAAGGGAGTCTATATATACATTGTGTGCAAAAGGCATGAGAAGGTAGGCAAATAATTACAATTATGCAGATTAACACTGGAGTGATAAATGATCAGATGGTTATGTACAGGTAGAGATATTGGTGTGCAAAAGAGCAGAAAAATAAATAAATAAAAACAGTATGGGGATGAGGTAGGTGAAAATGGGTGGGCTATTTACCAATAGACTATGTACAGCTGCAGCGATCGGTTAGCTGCTCAGATAGCAGATGTTTGAAGTTGGTGAGGGAGATAAAAGTCTCCAACTTCAGCGATTTTTGCAATTCGTTCCAGTCACAGGCAGCAGAGAACTGGAACGAAAGGCGGCCAAATGAGGTGTTGGCTTTAGGGATGATCAGTGAGATACACCTGCTGGAGCGCGTGCTACGGATGGGTGTTGCCATCGTAACCAGTGAACTGAGATAAGGCGGAGCTTTACCTAGCATGGACTTGTAGATGACCTGGAGCCAGTGGGTCTGGCGACGAATATGTAGCGAGGGCCAGCCGACTAGAGCATACAAGTCGCAGTGGTGGGTGGTATAAGGTGCTTTAGTGACAAAACGGATGGCACTGTGATAAACTGCATCCAGTTTGCTGAGTAGAGTGTTGGAAGCAATTTTGTAGATGACATCGCCGAAGTCAAGGATCGGTAGGATAGTCAGTTTTACTAGGGTAAGTTTGGCAGCGTGAGTGAAGGAGGCTTTGTTGCGGAATAGAAAGCCGACTCTTGATTTGATTTTCGATTGGAGATGTTTGATATGGGTCTGGAAGGAGAGTTTAGAGTCTAGCCAGACACCTAGGTACTTATAGATGTCCACATATTCAAGGTCGGAACCATCCAGGGTGGTGATGCTGGTCAGGCGTGCGGGTGCAGGCAGCGAGCGGTTGAAAAGCATGCATTTGGTTTTACTAGCGTTTAAGAGCAGTTGGAGGCCACGGAAGGAGTGCTGTATGGCATTGAAGCTCGTTTGGAGGTTAGATAGCACAGTGTCCAAGGACGGGCCGGAAGTATATAGAATGGTGTCGTCTGCGTAGAGGTGGATCAGGGAATCGCCCGCAGCATGAGAAACATCATTGATATATACAGAGAAAAGAGTCGGCCCGAGAATTGAACCCTGTGGCACCCCCATAGAGACTGCCAGAGGACCGGACAGCATGCTCTCCGATTTGACACACTGAACTCTGTCTGCAAAGTGTCAATAATGTCAATATGCCTTATCCATTGTTGTTTTGGCTAGTAATTATTTCCTTATTTCACTATGGAGCCTCTAGCCCTGCTCAATATGCCTTAGTTAACTCTTTAGTTCCACCTGAAATTTCCATCCTTAACTATAACATTTTCCGACAAGATAGAACTGCCAAAGGGGGCGGAGTTGCAATCTAATGCAGAGATAGCCTGCAGAGTTTTGTCTACTATCCAGGACTGTGCCCAAACAATTTGAGTTTCTACTTTTAAAAATCCACCTTTCCAGAAACAAGTCTCTCACCGTTGCCGCTTGCTATAGACCACCCTCTGCACCCAGCTGTGCCCTGGACACCATAAGTGAATTGATTGCCCCCCATCTATCTTCAGAGCTCGTGCTGTTAGGTGAACTAAATTGGGACATGCTTAACAACCCTGCCATTCTACAATCTAAGCTTGATGACCTCAATCTCACACAAATTATCAATGAACCTACCAGGTACAACCCCAAATCCGTAAACATGGTCATCCTCAGAGATATCATCCTAACCAACCTGCCCTCCAAATACACCTCTGCTGTCTTCAACCAGGATCTCAGCGATCACTGCCTCATTGCCTGCGTCAGTAATGGGTCTGCGGTCAATCGACCACCCCTCATCTCTGTCAAACCTTCCCTAAAACACTTCAGCGAGCAGGCCTTTCTAATCGACCTGGGCCGGGTATCCTGGAAGGATATTAACCTCATTCCATCAGTAGAGGATGCCTGGTTATTATTTAAAAGTGCTTTCCTCACCATCTTAAATAAGCATGCCCCATTCAAAAAAATGTAGAACCAGGAACAGATATAGCCCCTGGTTCTCTCCAGACCTGACTGCCCTTGACCAGCACAAAAACATCCTGTGGCGTACTGTATTAGCATCAAATAGCCCCCGCGATATGCAACTTTTCAGGGAAGATAGGAACCAATATACACAGGCAGTTAGGCAGTTAGGAAAGCAAAGGCTAGCTTTTTCAAACAGAAATTTGCATCCTGTAGCACAAACTCCAAAAAGTTTGGACACTGTAAAGTCCATGGAGAATAAGAGCACCTCCTCCCAGCTGCCCACTGCACTGAGGCTAGGAAACACTGTCATCACCAATAAATCTGCGATAATTGAGAATTACAAGAAGCATTTTTCCACGGCTGGCACAATGCTTTTCAGCTGGCTACCCCTACCCTGGGCAACAGCCCTGCACCCCCCACAGCAACTTGCCCAAGCCTCCCCCATTTCTACTTCACCCAAATCCAGATAGCTGATGTTCTGAGAAACCTGCAAAATCAGGAACCCTACAAATCAGCTGAGCCTGTTCAACCTCTCTTTTGTATCGTCTGAGATTCCCCATGGGTGCACCTCAGCCACACTCAAGGTCCTAAACGATATCATAACCGCCATCGATAAGATGTAAATGAGAACTTGTTCTCAACTTGCCTAACTGGTTAAATAAAGGTGAAATAAAAAATAAAAAACAAACACAGACAGTGGGTTGTCAGTCCACACTCACACAACCACACAGTGGGCCGTCAGATCACACGCACACTCAAAAACACACATACACACACACACACACAGAGGGCTGTCAACTCACACACACACTCTCACAGTGGGATATCAGCTCACACACACTCACACACACATAGTGGGCTGTCATCTCAAGCTCACACACACATTGGGCTGTCAGCTTACACTCACACAAACACAGTACACTCACACACAACCACAGTGGATTGTCTGCTCACACTCACACAAACAGTGGGCTGTCAGCTCACACTCTAAAACACAGTGGGCTGTCAGCTCACACCCATACTCACACATATACACACACACACACACACACACAAACACACACACACACACACACACACACACAACCACACACACACACACACAGTGGACTGTCAGCACACACTCACAAACACAGTTTGCTTTCAGCTCACATTCACACACACACACACACACACACACACACACACACACACACACACACACACACACACACACACACACACACACACACACACACACACACACACACACACACACACACACACACACACACACACAGTGGGCTGTCAGCTCACACTCACAAACACAGTGGGTTGTCAGCTCACACTCACAAACACAGTGGGCTGTCAGCTCACACTCACAAACACAGTGAGCTGTCAGCTCACACTCACAAACACAGTAGGCTGTCAGCTCACACTTACACACACAAACACAGTGGCTGTCAGCTCACACTCAGGCTGACACACACTCACACAAACAGTAGGCTATCAGCTCACACTCATATTCATATATGGCCATCAACTCACACTCACATGCACAGTGGGCTGTCAGCTCACACTCACACTCCCCTTAATATTGGACGACTATAGCTAAAGGGCATGCATACATTTACACATACAGTGCCTATCATAATTATTCACTCCCTTGAATTTCTTCACATTTTATAATCTACACAAAATACTCTGTATTTTTATGTCAAAGTACCTTATCTAAGAGTTTTATCTGCCCATGATTATTTTCAAAACTCGTCAAGCTCTGTCAAATGTTGGGGATCATGGCTAGACAGCAAGTCTTGCCATACATTTTCAAGCATGTTTAAGTCAAAACTGTAACCTGGCCACTGAGGAACATTCACTGTCTTCTTGGTTAGCAACTCCAGTGTAGACGTGGCTGTGTGTTGTAGGTTAATGTCATGCTGAAATGTGAATTCCTCTCCCAGACTGAAGCAGGTTTTCCTCTAGGATTTTGCCTTCATCCCATTCATTTTTATCCTGGAAAACTCCCCAGTCTTTGCCAATGTCAAGCATATTCATGCCATGAAGCAGCAGCCACCATGGTTGAAAATAAGAAGGCAGTTACTCAGTGATGTGTTGGGTTGGATTTGCCCCAAACATAAGGCATTGCATTGTGTATTATGTTACTGTGTTTTTGAAGCAGCATTGCTTTAGTGCCTTGTTGCGTGCACATTACATATTTTGTAACTTCTTTATTTTGTATACTTGTATTACGCTTTTCATTGTCGTTGATACATCCTCAGTTCTCCCATCACAGCCTTTGAACACCAATGGCCTCATGGTGACATCCCTGAGAAGTTTCCTTCCTGTCCTGCAGCTCAGTCCAGAAGAACGGCTGTATCTTTGATGTGTCTCGCTGGTTTAATACATCATCCACATCACAATGATTAACTTGACCGTGCTTAAAGAGACGTTCAAAGTCTGATTTATTATTGTTATCCGCCAATCACTGCTCTTCTTTATGAGGCTTTCAAAAAAAAAGTTCCCTGTTCTTTGAACTTAAATCTGTGCTTGAAATGCAATACTTGACATATGTTGTATGCACGGGGGGGACAGAGAAAGGGGCAGTCATGAAAAGATCATGACAATTATTCCACGTGACTTATTACTTATTACATTTTGTGAAGCCACATTTTACTCCTGAGTTAATCTAGAATGTTATCTTCACTTTGACATTATGGAGTGTTTTGTGTAGATCAACAACAACAACAAAAATTACAATTAAATCTATTTCAATCCCAGTTTGTAACGCAACGAAAAATCCAAGGGGAGTGAATACTCATGATACACACTGTGTTGATTGAGGAAATGTGCCCTCTCCGCTGACTAAACTGTTTTTCAATGTGTTTCTGTCTGAAGATGGAATAAATGGAGCACGTCTCAACGAGGTAAGATATTTCACATAGCCTTGTCTGAATGATGTCCGTGAAGCTGGTAATGTATGCAAATATGTCCTACAATCCATACTAGAAATAGAGCATGATATATAATGTAGGTATAACCCAATACAATGAAATGGCCATACACTGTTTGTACGACTGATACAAACAACATAAATTACATTATTTAAAGGCCCATTGCAGTCAAAAACATAATTTCCCTGTGATTTATATATATTTCCACGCTATGAGGTTGGAATAATACTGTGAATATTGTGAAAATTATGATAATGCCCTTTTAGTGTAAAAACTGTTTGAAAAGACCATCTGAAATGTCAGCCTGTTTTGGTGGGATGAAGTTTTGGCCTGCCTAGTGACATCACCGGGAGGTAAATTAGTGAATAGACCAATAAGAAAGAGAGTTACAAAACCTCTCTCCCAATAACAGCTAGTTTTCAGTGTTTCCCTCCCCACTCAGACCACTCCCAGACAGCTAGCAAAATTCTTGCTTGAGAAATTGCTCTTTGCTAAGGAGTTATTTTTGTATAACTTCTTTTTAACCATTTTAAAGGCAGACTCGGCTATATTACCACAGATATTGAGATGAGTGAGATGCAAGACTCTCTCACACAATATCTGCACATGTGCACATGGGTTCACGTCACGCTGTCACAGCGTGGTAGCCAGGGCACCAGAACAGGAGAGAAGTTGAGCCTCGCACTTCAACGCTCTTAGCTGTTGTCGAAATTGACCCACCATGCTATTGACTTTCTGCACCTACGTCATATTGCTGAGTCCGCCTTTAATGAAAGCCATCACAGTAAGGTACTTAATTGTTACCCAGAAATGATTTGATACTGAGATAAAAACATCTGCATTGGACCTTCAATCAAAGGAAATACCAGAGATATTCATTTCAGGATTATGTCTTGGTAACTTGATAAGGAGAAACAAAGCCGCATCAGTTCCCATATCAACACCCACTCTCTGGCTGACAATATGAATTGCCATTAGGATCAATGTCAGAGCTGTGTGGTGGAAACGGACGACAGAATCACTCTGTGCGAATGAGAGAGAAACACACACAAATTGCAGCAGATAAAGTAAGACCCTCTGAGGGGTGTTCACATTAACTCTTCGGTAATGTTCTTTCACAGTGTAAAACACTGAAGATGTCATGTCAGCTGGACAGACAGAGGAGGATAAACTTTGAACCAATAGCAGAGAGAGAGATGCATCTACAACTTCTTCAACGCATCAACGAATCGACGCCCACTCTAGGTCATTAGCATAGCGACTCCTACAAGAACAGATATGGTATAAGTCCCAAATAGCACCCTATTCCCTATATAGGGCACTAGTTTTGATCAGAGCCCGCAAGGATACTGTATGTGGAGATTGGTGACGTTCTGTAGATTGTACCGATAGGGTTATTCGTGTTATGTTTAATTAAGTTTAATTGAGCTTGTATAATGTCATCCTGATTGGTTTGGCGAGACTTCGACAATACCTGCCGTTTGTCGCAACTACTTTTGATGATACATCTTGGATGCATGGGCCCTAGGTGCCCTGGTCAAAAGTAGTGCACTATACAGGGAATAGGGTGCCATTTGGGACGCGAGGCTTGACTTCCGAGACACAGCTGGCTGTGAGCTTTTTCCCAGAAACAATCTTCATGCCTCGTTGCTTAAGGTACCATGAGAACCCTAGGTGTGAATGCACGGCTTCGCAACAAACAAATGCAAATTCCCACTAGATAATGGAAGCCTATAGCTAAAGGGCATGCACAAATTTGCATTTCCTAATGGTTCAGGAAGCGTGCCCTCCTCACTCAATAAACTGAAGCGCTTCATTCCTACTTTAAAAAAATACGTTTCTATACCGAAGATGGAATAAATGGAGCACGTCTCAATGAGGTAAGATATTTCACATAGCCTTGTCTGAATGATGTCAGTGAAGCTGGTAATGTATGCAAATATGTCCTACAATCCATACTAGAAATAGAGCATGATACATAATGTAGGTATAACCCAATACAATGAAATGGCCAAACATTGTTTATTCAACTGATACAAACAATATCAATTTGATTATTTAATTAAGTGAAATACAAGAGATATTTATTTCATATGTCTTGCTAACTTGATAAGGAGAAACAAAGCAGTATTAGTTTCCATATCAACACCCACTCTGTGGCTGAATATATCCTGCACTCCTCCTCATCTCCTGGCCTTACAGCTTCTACTAAGTCCCTACAGACATGTCTCTCATTCTCTCTCACTCTCTCTCTCTCTCTCTCTCTCTCTCTCTTTCTCTCTCTCACTCTCTCTCTCGCTCTCTCTCTCTCTCTCTCTCTCTCTCTCTCTCTCTTTCTCTCTCTCTCTCTCTGTCTCTCTCTCTCTCGCTCTCTCGCTCTCTCTCTCTTTCTCTCTTTCTCTCTCTCTCTCGCTTTCTCTCTCTCTCTCTCTCTCTCTCTCTTTCTCTCTCTCTCTCGCTCTCTCTCTCTCTCTCTCTCTCTCTCTCTCTCTTTCTCTCTCTCTCTCGCTCTCTCTCTCTCTCTCTCTCTCTCTCTCTCTCTTTCTCTCTCTGTCTCTCTCTGTCTCTCTCTCTCGCTCTCTCTCTCTGTCTCTCTCTTTCTCTCTCTCTCTCTCTCTCTCTCTGTCTCTCTCTTTCTCGCTCTCTTTCTTTCTCTCTCTCTCTCTCTCTCTCGCTCTCTCACTCTCTCGCTCTCAGTCGCTCTCATTATCTCCCTATATCTCCCTCTATCTCTCTTTGTCTCTCTCTCTGCTCGGAAAAAGCAGACAAGTACATCTCATTACTATCACTCCACAGGCCCCAACCATTTGACTAAGGCACCGTTAACAAGTACACTCTTAGTAAAAAGGGTTCAAAAAGTTTTTTTCACCTTCTGTGAAAAAGGTTCTACATGGAAAGCAAAATAGTTCTACCCGAAACCAAATGGGTTCTACATGGAACCAAAAAGGGTTCTCCTTTGGGGACAGCCGGATAACCTTTTTAGGTTTTAGACAGCACCTTTTTTTCTAAGACTGTATCAGTTCTCCCCTAGCTTTTCTCTCCAAAGCAGAAGAGTGGCTGTCCTGGCCTCTGTATGTCCCTTGTCCTGTCCTGGGCTGTCAACAATGGTAGCTAACTTAGAGGAACACAGAGAATCAACTTTTACATGAAGAACAACATGATCTATAATGAAAACTAACTGTCTGCCACATAGAGATACTCAGGGACAGACAGGGCGATGGACAGACAGTGAGACTAGGCAGGGGGACAGAAAGACACAGTACAGGGAGAGACAGACAGCCAGACAGACTAGACAGACCAAACAACAGCAGCCAGCAGGTCTGCAGGAAGTCAATGACTGACGTGAACGGAGATGTTTTTGCCTTTGTGCAAAATTAAGAAATAGAACCATAAATTCACGAGAGACCGATCAATACACAAGACATGGGCAGACTCTGAGAGGTATCCAATAGAGGGAGCTCATTCCTGGTCAAAGGTAGTGCATTATAAAGTGAATAGAGTGCCATTTGGGATGCATTAAATATTTCCAATCAGAGACACTGCCTGTATGTAATACACCCTCTGTTTACTGCCACGGGGCCAGGGGCCATATTAGACTTGGTTTAGTGACAGCATGCACACACATACACACACACACACCATTAAGGGGTTCAAATCAAATACATTTGTATTTTTATTTACACTGTTAACGTTAACAATCGAACCAATCTCTCTCTCAGTGTTATTGGTAAAGCAATGAGCATCAGTCAGTGCTGCACCATTAGGTTGGCCGGGTTACAACCAGGGCACCGCCTGACCCTTCCCTTCAGCCAGCACAGCTTTGCAAACTCTATTACTAAACCACCAAGCATATTATTTATCATGGGTTTCATTACACATTACAGGAATAATGACCTTTAATAACTAAAATGAAAGAGGAGCAAGTTACAGTATCTGTAGTCGTACTCCAAAAAAAGAAGTGTAGCTAGGCCTATTATATACTGTGTGTTGAATGAACCTAGATTTGATTGTAAATGGTTGCCGAATGTTAAAAAACACAACACACTAGGGTGTTTATAAAGTAATGATAATGATATGCCTGTGACTGCTGCGCTGTGAGGTGGCTGTCCCATTACAGACTTGAGTGTTTAATACCTGGCCCTCCCACAGGACCACCCTTAGATACGGACCTCTTCCATCATGTTTCCAGGGCCATGCTAGAATGAAATGGGTCATAGGATACTTTAAATAAATATGATAATGAGGCAGACACTGAGCCAATCGCTAGGCGGACGTTTGTGCTCTGGACCAAGCAGTCTCTGTGGATGTTCCATTTGAATGATATGATAATGACATCATGATAATAATATCATATAATCAAAAAAGATGTTGCTTTATGTCTGTCGCGCCGGAGTTGAACAGGACTCGTCGTGGGAATGTGTGTGTGTGTGTGTGTGTGTGCATGCCTATGTGTTTCTCTCATTAAATCCCAAATTATTTTTTTGAGAATCAATGCCCAGCTTGACGTAAAAAATATCCACGCTCTATATTAACTTAACCCTCAGGCAGAAGTGTTCTGAGTGCTGTGCTCTGTCTCACTCCCCTCCAGATGTATCTCACCAGCCCTACTGTGACAGCTAGTACGAGACGGCAGCTCTTCTCCTTTATGCTGGGCTCTACCCTCTCCGATGGTGTCACAATTATCTCTCACTGGGCAGCTCAGTGAGGCTCAGTACAAGTCATTTAGTGGCTCAGTAGGAGTAATGTAGGGCTCAGTAGGAGTTATTTACTGGCTCAGTAGGAGTAATGTAGGGCTCAGTAGGAGTTATTTACTGGCTCAGTAGGAGTAATGTAGTTGCTCAATAGGAGTTATTTACTGGCTCAGTAGGAGTAATGTAGTGGCTCAGTAGGAGTTATTTACTGGCTCAGTAGGAGTAATGTAGTGGCTCAGTAGGAGTTATTTACTGGCTCAGTAGGAGTAATGTAGTGGCTCAGTAGGAGTATTGTAGAGGCTCAGTAGAAGTAATGTAGTGTCTCAGTAGGAGTAATGTAGGGCTCAGAAGAAGTAATGTAGTGGCTCAGTAGACGTAATGTAGTGGCTCAGTAGGAATTAATTACTGGCTCAGTAGGAGTACTGTAGTGGCTCAGTAGGAGTATTGTAGAGGCTCAGTAGAAGTAATGTAGTGTCTCAGTAGGAGTAATGTAGGGCTCAGAAGAAGTAATGTAGTGGCTCAGTAGACGTAATGTAGTGGCTCAGTAGGAGTAATGTAGTGTCTCAGTAGGAGTAATGTAGTGGCTGAGTAGGAATAATGTAATGTCTCAGTAGGAGTAATGTAGTGGCTCAGTAGTAGTAATGTAGTGTCTCAGTAGGAGTAATGTAGTGGCTCAGTAGGAATAATATAGTGGCTCAGTAGGAATAATGTAATGTCTCAGTAGGAGTAATTTAGTGGCTCAGTACGGCTTCAGTAATGACTGAATCTGAGTTCCAAATGCAGGTTGGCGTTTATTGGAATGAGTCTTTTCCTTGAGGCAGAACTGAGCGATTTGCGCTAGATGGGCCAGCTGCAATGTCAAAATTGGCTATTTTGTAAAAATACATGACAAATAGCAGGGTGCCACGAGTGACACGCGGACACTCAGAAGGGGTAATGTACTATACTAGTGAAGCATTGTGACACATACACTGCTTCCAATTGAAGATCATCCTAACCCTCTGATAATGTAAATAAACATACAGTAAGTTGAATACACAAAGTCATTGTACCATACCAGGAAAACACGTACTATTACTTTAACACTGATACATTAAAGGGTGACTGATCGCAATGTTGGATTACTAAATACAAGTGTTGTGTGATACTGAACTAACATGTTGAAACGTTGGGCAGATATGTTTTGTCTGAACACACACAGTAACACAGTAACAAATAGTAATAAAAGCCATGACTGAATGATGTAAGAAAAAACCGCCTTAGCTACAATTTTTCCTTCTGGTTCGCATAATATAAGACATTTGAAATGATTTATAATTGTACTTTTTTTATACTTAACTCTATTGTAGCATTTACTCTTCATATTTAACCCCGTAATGTGATTGTCACGACTCCCGCCGAAGTTGGCTCCCCTGCCTGTTCGGGCGGTGCTCGGCGGTCGTCGTCACCGGCCTACTAGCCTCCACCGATCCCTTTTTCCTTTTCTGTTAGTTGAGTCTTATTAGTTGCATCTGTTCCTATTTGTGTTTTCTTGATTTGCTCGCCTATTTAAGTTTGTGAAGCCCGCTCTTGTTTGTGCGGGATTATTTTGAGTTCACGTTTTGAGAGGTGTTGTTGTGCTCCGGACCGTGTTACCCTGTGTTTTGGGTTGGTCAGTGTTTTCCGCCCTGTGTTTTGGGCTGGTCAGTGTTTTCCGCCCTGTGTTTTGGGTTGGTCAGTGTTTTCCGCCCTGTGTTTTGGGTTGGTCAGTGTTTTCCGCCCTGTGTTTTGGGTTGGTCAGTGTTTTCCGCCCTGTGTTTTGGGCTGGTCAGTGTTTTCCGCCCTGTGTTTTGGGCTGGTCAGTGTTTTCCGCCCTGTGTTTTGGGCTGGTCAGTGTTTTCTGCCCTGTGTTTTGGGCTGGTCAGTGTTTTCTGCCCTGTGTTTTGGGCTGGTCAGTGTTTTCCGCCCTGTGTTTTGGGTTGGTCAGTGTTTTCCGCCCTGTGTTTTGGGTTGGTCAGTGTTTTCCGCCCTGTGTTTTGGGTTGGTCAGTGTTTTCCGCCCTGTGTTTTGGGCATGACCATTTTGTGCCGGAATAAATTGAAATTTTTCCTTGAACCCTCTGCTCTCTGCGCCTGATTCCTACCTTCCACTCCTAGTCATCCGTGGCAGTGATGTCTGCTTCCACACAGAAATCAAACAAACACCTACAGATACGTCTATATTTTTGTTCAATGGATGCGTCTCAATCCACCACATCTTCCTATGTGGCACTTCCACATCTGCAGTGAAAGCTGACAGCTGGAGCTGTATTTGTCAGGACATGAGACATTACGAAAATCGATCTTTTCACCAACGCGTCTGTGGCGTACGAACAGACCTTCTATGGAGTGACGAGATTAACGAACATGTTGGTGGTCTCCGTTTTGCTCTACGACCTCCACAAGTGTCAGGAGACTCGTCTGAAGTCGGTACAACTGATCTGCCAACTTCTGTCTGTAGCGTCCCAACACTAATATTATCATATCTAGGACACCCACAGGCCTCGCAGGAGTCATCGGAAGGTCCCCCGGTATCAGTTGAAAACATGAAAAGAAATACATATGAAGACTGTTTAATGCCAAAAATATGGGGTTAAATACATGTATGAAAGAAAAAAAAATCTATATTTCATGCTCTTTCTTATATCTCTCAGATACTTCAGAACAAACTTCCTTTTGATATTTTTGCGGGAATAGATGTTGTAGTGAATTGTTATTCAATGGGCTAATAGCAGTAAGGCCAAACATTTTCACATACTTCAAGGGGTCTGAAACATACTTCAACATACATACTTCAACATTAATACTTCAACATACTTCAAGGGGTCTTAAAATTCTCCCCCCCCCTCAAATACTTTAAGACTTCTACTCCCAGCCCCCGTCACCCTAAAATTACATAAATAAAATATAATATAAATATAGGACAAAACACACATCACGACAAGAGAGACAACACTACATAAAGAGAGAACTAAGACATCAACATAGCAAGGTAGCAACACATGACAACACACCATGGTAGCAACACAACATGACAACAACATAGATGCAACACAACATGGTATGGTTACTTTTACTCAAGTATGACAATTGAGTACTTTTTACACCACTGTCTACATTTTACTTGTCCTCCATGGTTGGGCTCAATTTCATTTAAATTCAGTCAATTCAGGCAAACTGAAATTCTAAATCCAATTCTCCTCATTGGAATTTCAGTTTATCTTCTGAATTGACTGGATTGAAATGGAATTGAGCCCAACCTGTTCTCCTCAGGAGCATCTGGCAGTACTTCTGCAACCTAGAAGCCTAGTCTGCAGCCCAAATGGCATGCTATTCCAAATAGTACATTACTTTTAAAGTGTGCAATACATGGGGAATAGGGCTACATTTGGGACGCAACCCAGGGAAACAGCTCCGATGTCTGAAGCTGAAAAGTGATCCACTCCTCCATGTCTGTCTCTCCATGCCTCGCTCTTCTGGCTCCTGCTTTCTAATCATGCTTCTCCAGGAACCAGGAACTGTCAATACAACAACAACCACGAAGTGGAGAAAGCAACCCAAATCACCCTCCCCTCCCTTCCCTTGTTTACCGGTCTCCCTCCAAAACTGTCTTCACTGACCAACCTAACCGTGGACGGAAAGCAATTTAAACCATAACCCCCACACACACACCACCACCACCATACTGGAAGTATGAATGTGTCTGAACCACAGATGTAAAGCTTGATATGTATTCGCTCAGCCCCCACGCTTCCTCCATGACAAATGATCTACAGGATATCCTCTTTGTGGACTGAACATGAAGTATCATTACCATCATCCTCAACAAGCAGAGATGATGGACAAATCACAGTTGAGAGGGGAAAGGACTGGCTAGGGCATCATAACGATAACTCTGACTCTGCTGCTGTCCGTAACACAGAGCTGGGATCTGGTGTGTGTGTGTGTGTGTGTGTGTGTGTGTGTGTGTGTGTGTGTGTGTGTGTGTGTGTGTGTGTGTGTGTGTGTGTGTGTGTGTGTGTGTGTGTGTGATTCTGTTGCTGCTGTCAGGGGGCCAACAGCACAGCAAGTGCCTCATTTAGTAATGATGGTCAAAATAACACAACGTCTCTCATAATGGTGTTTTAAAACCAGGCTACAACAACAGTGGAATGATGATCTGTAAGAGAGAGAGAGATGTTTGTTGTTTTGTTGTGTTGCTGCCTTTAACAAGCAGCAAAGGCAGATCCCAGGTCATATTTTTAACAAGGCTTTTGGCCAGCACAAATAGGCGGCAGCGGTTTGAGTAGCAAATGTACCTACTGTCGGCCGGTGCAAAAGAACTACGATTTCATTGTCGAGCAGAGAGACAGAGGCTAACTGTCCTTGTTATGGGAGGAAACAATTCATACTTGACTCCACAAATGTTTATTCTGGAGCTATAATAGTAAATTAGCTTTCAATACTCAATCACAGCAATATTAATTCTTAACTGACTTGCCTAGTTAAATAAAGGTTCAATTAAAAAAAATAATAATGATCAAATACAAATTACAAAACAGTCTTTGGCTGTTAAATTGAAATCATTTCAATCATAGCATCAATCTGAACTGTCTGAAGGTTGTGGCATTAAATACTGTACCTTTAAGGTTGATTGAATGCCATTATTTCAAAAGGATGAGAGGTGTGCTACTTTTTTTTAAAGCAGTGTGGTTGTCTGTGTCCTTTGGTTAGATGTGAATCTGCAGATATGACGAACGAGTCCACGATGGGCACTTGAAGATAAGTGGAAAGAAAAGAGACGTCCCCAAATTCTGAAAACAATTAGGCTTTAAAAGCATCTCCTTAAAATAGAGACAGGAGACAAAGTGAAGCAAGCGGCCTATAAGGACAGCTAGAAGAGGTCCCTTGGCGATGGGGCTAGCCTAAATGAGCATCCATATCTTCCCCCCCTCTCTCAACCCTCCCTCTCTCCTCCTCCCTTCCCCCCATATCCTCCTTTCAGTATATTACAGGATAAATTCTCTTGCTCCAAAAAAAACTCAAAAATGCATTTAACTTTCCCTTTCTGATATCCTACTTCCACTACCTTCAGTCATGAAAGATTCAACGATTCATACCCAACAACACCACCACCATCCAACTCCATGTTCAGATTTGGTCCTTTTTTTCGTGATGTGAGCAAAGCACTAAAAGCCTGAAGATGTTGAGTGTTATTTCTTGAGACAGATAGACGTGTAGATAGTTTAAGCCGAGAGCTTCAGATGAGAGATGATTCCTAGTGGCTCTTATAACAGTAAGTTTATCATAGCAGACGCTTTCCACACAGGAAACAGAGAAACTGTTATTTTAGATATTGTCTGGGGTATGTGTGTTGGGGTGTAACATCTGGTGTATAGTAAAAAATGATTACACTGACATGGTGCTGAGTGAGAACGGATAGAGCATCTTACTGCATTTCCTGTCCATACAGAAGAAACATGGTGCAGTTAGTTAGTAGCCCAAACCGACTAAGGATGGCCCGACGGAAGTCTTTTTCCTGTCCGGACTGGCCTTAATTTGGCGTAGACGTCTATGTTTGGTTCTGATTTGGTCTGGACCGGATCAAATTTGCACCAATCAAAGACATTTATATTTGACAACTTTGGACAGCACAGTACAGTACAGTAGTACACAGCAGAGTACAGTAAAGAAAAGAAAAGAAAAGTAGAGTATAGTACAGTAGAGTTGAGTACAGTACAGGACAATACATTAGAGCACAGTAGAGCAAAGTAAAGTATATTTCAGCACACTAGAGTATAGTACAGAAAATATACTCTATTGTACTATACTCTAATGTACTCTAATATACTCTACTGAAATCAACTCTACTGTACTGTACTCTACTCAACTAAATTAACTCTAATGTGTCAACATCACCAACAAACCATCATGGTCCAAACACACCAAGACAGTCGTGAAGAGGGCATGATAACACCTTTTCCCCCTCAGGAGACTGAAAAGATTTGGCATGGGTCCCCAGATCCTCAAAAAGTTCTACTGCTACACCATTGAGAGCCTCCTGACCGGTTGCATCACCGCCTGGTATGCAACTGCTTGGCATCCGACCATAAGGCGCTAGAGAGGGTAGTGCGTATGGCTCAGTACATCACTGGGACCAAGCTTCCAGCCATCCAGGACCTATATACGAGGCAGAGGAATGCCCACCTGGAGTGCCCAAAAAAGCATTGCAGGTGAAGCTGGTTGAGAGAATGTCAAAAGTGTGCAAAGCTGTCCAAGGCAAAGGGTGGCTACTTTGAAGACTCTCAAATATCAAATATATTTGAATTTGTTTAACACTTTTTTGGTTACTACATGATTCCATATGTGTTATTTCATAGTTTTGATGTCTTCCATATTTTTCTTCAATGTAGTAAATGGTATAAATACATTTTAAAAACTTGAATTAGTAGGTGTGTCCAAACTTTTGATTGGTACTGTACATATAGAAATTACCTCGACTAACCTGTACCACCCGTACATTGACTTGGCACCAGCACCCCCTGTTTATAGCCTCGTTATTGTTTTTTTATGTGTTACTTTTTTAAATTTTTTATATATTTTCTTAACTATATTTCTTGAACTGCATTGTTGGTTAAGGGCTTGTAAGTAAGCATTTCACAGTATGTTCTAAACCTTTTTTATTTGTTGCAAAGGACAAATAAAATGTTGATTTGATTTTGATTTGTACTGTACTCTACTGAATTAATCTCTACTGTACCGTACTGCACTCTACTGTACTGAATAAAAATACTGTCCTGTACCGTACTGTACCATACAGTACTCTAGTAGCAATAAAAAAAATATTGCAATCATCAGTTGACTCCTCTTTCTTATATTAAATAGATAAAACAATTATTATTGTGTTAGAAAATATACTTCATTGAGAATGTATGTGCAGCTGAAATTTGGCAATAGAATCAATTACCAAGAAATATGTATGTTCAACTCTGTACATATTTTCACCTTTCAGTAAAAACTGCAAATGAACTGTATTTCAGTGTTTGGAAAAAGCATATTTTCAATGTCCAGAATATACTTCAATTCAACTTTCATTCAGAACCGAAATGAATCTGATTTCAACGTCCGGAAAATACCGATTTTAAACGCATGGAAAAGACTGTTCACCTTTCATTCAGAACCTAAAATCAACCTAACTTCAATGTCTTTTCATTTTGCTTAATGGGAAGCGTCTGAATGCATTTCATCTCATCAGAAGTTTCATGCTTTTGGAGAACAACGGCTGTACTCGAAATATAAAGCTATCTGAGTTCTCTTGGAGCCTTTCATGAAGGATCTCTTTCTGAGTCCGTTAATGCATGCACTGCTTATATTACTAGTTTTTGGTTTGTTTTGCAAGCTTCTTTTGGGGATTAGGCCCACCAAAGTAATAAAGGAGACTGTGTACACAGTGTGAACACTTTGGCTTTATATGAAATACGGGCCTCTTCTCTATGACCTTACAGAGCTGCAGCTGGTTGAAGCTCACCCTACAGAAGATATAGGTTCACATCCTCAGTATTAGATCTGCTTGGCTTGACCTGATACCACACATACTGAGAGGAAAAAACATGTTGAGTGGCACGTCATAGAGAAAAGCAGGCTGATTATTTTGGAAGGTTTTTATTTATTTACTAAGAGTCTAGATGGCATGCTTCCCAAATGGCACCCTATTCCCTATGAAGTGCACTAATTTTGACCAGGACCCACAGGGCTCTCGTCTAAAGTACTGCATTATAATAGGATGCCAATAGGGACACCTGCTGTCATGGAGCGACACTCGCAGAACTGACATAGTGCCAGCAACACAAGGTGCACAAGAAGCGAGTGAGGCGCGGCAAGGTGCTCCTTATCTGACTGAAGCGGAGCGGAGCTGCCTGCCGGTCCAGGGCTCCAGCGAGGTGGAACGATAAACATAATTAAATTGAGTTGGATTACAACAAAATGGATGGGATCAGCTGGGGAGGCGGGGAGGCTAACCCTGAACCAATCCTCTCAACAGAAGGTGCCAACTGACACAGCACAGTGTAAATAAAGAGAGAGGGGATACAGTGCTTTGGGAAAGGATTCAGACCCCTTCCCTTTTTCAACATTCTGTTACGTTACAGCCCTATTCTCAAATGGATTAAAGGTAAAAATCCTCATCAATCTACACACAATACCCCATAATGACAAAGCAAAAACAGGTTGACAATTTCGCAAATGTATTAAAAATAAAAAACAGAAATACCATATTTACAGAAGTATTCAGACCCTTCGCTATGAGACTCGAAATTGCATCCTGTTTCCATTGATCATCCATGAGATGTTTCTACAACTTGGAGTCCACCTGTGGTAAATTCAATTGATTTGGAAAGGCTCACACCTGTCTATATAAGGTCCCACAGTTGACAGTGCATGTTAGAGCAAAAACCAAGCCATGAGGTCGAAGGAATTGTCCGTAGAGCTCCGAGACAGGATTGTGTTGAGGCACAGATCTGGGGAAGGGCACCAAAGCATTTCTGCAGCATTGAAGGTCCCCAGAAACACACTGGCCTCTATCATTCCTAAATGGAAGAAGTTTGTAACCACAAAGACTCTTCCTAGAGCTGGCCACCCAGCCAAACTGAGAAATCGAGGGAGAAGGAAGGGCCTTGGTCAGGGAGGTGACCAAGAACTCGACGGTCACTCTGACAGAGCTCCATAGTTCCTCTGCGGAGATGGGAGAACCTTCCAGAAAGACAAATGCACCAATCCGGCCTTTCCAGTAGGGTGGCCAGACGGAAGCCACTCCTCAGTAAAAGGCCCATGATAGCCCGCTTGGAGTCTGCCAAAAGGCCCTTAAAGGACTCTCAGACCATAATAAACAAGATTCTCTGTTCTGATGAAACCAAGATTGAACTCTTTCCTGAATGCCAAGCGTCATGTCTGGAAGATTACTGGCACCATCCCTACGGTGAAACATGGTGGTGGCAGCATTATGCTGTGGGGATGTTTTTTAGAGGCAGGGACTGGGAGACTAGTCAGGATCGAGGGAAAAATGAACGGAGCAAAGTACAGAGAGTTCCTTGATGAAAACCTTCTCCAGAGCACTCAGGACCTCACACTAGGGTGAAGGTTCACCTCCCAGCAGGAAAATGACCCTAAGCACACAGACAAGACAACGCAGGAGTGGGATCAAGAGACAAGTCTCTGAATGTCCTTGAGTGACCCAGCCAGAGCCCGGACTTGAACCCGATCAAACATCTATGGAGAGACCTGATAATAGCTGTGCAGCGACGCTCCCCATCCAACCTGACAGAGCTTGAGGGGATCTACAGAGAAGAATGGGAGAAACTCCCCAAATACAGGTGTGCCAAGCTTGTAACGTCATTGCCAAGAAGACTCAAGGCTGTAATTTCTGCCAAAGGTGATTCAACAAAGTACTGAGTAAAGAGTCTGAATACTTATGTAAATGTTATAATTTATTTTTTATTCATTTGCAAAAAAAATCTAAAAACTGTTTACATTATGGGGTCTTGTGTGTAGATTGATGAGGGATTCATTTTGTATTTTTTTAAATCATTTTAGAATAAGGCTGCAAAGTAACAAAATGTGTAAAAGGTCAAGGGGTCTGACTACTTTCCGAATGCACTGTATATAAAGAGTGGGGGAAGAGATGAGAGGGAAGGAGGGGAGAAGAAGGAAGCTGTCAGAGAAAGAGAGAGATCAAGGTAAGGGCACTGAAAAGGCTCCTTTTCAAAACGAGGACACAACTACTCCGCAGTGAAGCAGACTACGGGTGAGATCAATGGCAGTTCAAAGAATCTGACAGGATTCTAATCACTGCTAGTAAGCAGGTAGATGTACAGAGAAGAGACAGGGAGGAGTGACGCTGTTTGGATGTGCAGAACTTTTGTCAGACAACTTGATACTATTGGGCTACACAGTCAATCTGAGAGCAAAAACATACAACAGCATTTTCTTTGGGTCTCGTTCTCATTCTGGTATCTATTGAACCTGTCAAGCTAGCATGGTTGGGGACATATTAAACACTGTTCGATGTGTGAAGACAGTTGTCTGTTTTTTTACCTGAGTGATAAAAAAGCAGAATTTGATATGTGATGCTGGTGACAAATATGAATAAGTATTTAATTTACAGCATTCCCATCTTTTGAACGAGTGGTCAATTTACACTTGTCATTCTCCCCACAGCTATACAGCCACGCCGTTTCACTCAGAGTGACTCTGCATGCACAAGACGTGTCTGCCTATTCAGCTATTCATCTGAACACATAAACTAACCTCACCATGAAAGGTTTTTTAGACACAGAAAATGGTTCTAGGAGATTCAGAGGGTATGGAGTGAAAGCAGGGGTCTACACCTTAACCTGCCTTTCTCTATCATATTTATTTTTTATTATTATTTGTCACTTTCACATCTAGCTATTTTTCCATTACCACTTTTCCTTTTCTTTTTTCTACTTCAATTCCAATTTCATTCCACTCCTCTCTTTCCTCCTTCACCCTAATGCCGTTTTGGTCCAATCCTTCACAAAGAACATTCCCCCAGGGGATGTGAACCCTTAACTCTTTCAGTTGCCCCAAGCTACAGTAAACAAATGCCCACATACCAGAGCTCTCTCTCTCTCTCTCTCTCTCTCTCTGTCTCTCTCTAGCTCTGAGTCTAATCCAGTGTAATCCCACAGTGATGTCTTGGGCAGACAGCAGTGCATTATCATCCAATAAGAATATGATTAATGGATATATAATTGCGGTGGGCGAGCCTGGGGGAGAACACAGTTTGCCCTGGATTAATATAAGAGTTAAAGTAACATACTGGTGGTGAGTAGAGCTGGGGCCAAAAGGCTTGGGGGAGGAGAGGGGCTGGGGCCAGGAGGCTTGGGGGAGGAGAGGGGCTGGGGCCAAAAGGCCTGGGGGAGGAGAGGGGCTGGGGCCAAAAGGCTTGGGGGAGGAGAGGGGCTGGGGCCAAAAGGCTTGGGGGAGGAGAGGGGCTGGGGCCAAAAGGCTTGGGGGAGGAGAGGGGCTGGGGCCAAAACGCTTGGGGGAGGAGAGGGGCTGGGGCCAGGAGGCCGTGTACAGCTCTGAGTCTGACCTACAGTTGGAGATCTGTGCTGGTAGCTGGTGCTGCTGGTTGAGTTGAAGACCTCACCACTCTCTGACCACACGCTGGGTTTAAGACTAGAACCATACATTTTTTTTAAATCGGCTAAAAAATACCTACGTCCTGCTCGTTCCCTGACCTTTCCTAAATGTTTTGTATTTTACACTGCTCATTTGTCCGACTTTTAACACCTCAAACAGAAAAGTATTCAGAGCCTATTGTCAAATAACTCACAAATCAAGAGGTGCAAGCTCTACATCCAAATGTCTTTGTTTAATTACTATAACTCTATTACTAATCGGTTATATAAATAAAGTTGATCAAATGGATTACACTGTGATGTTTTTATTGTAAGGGGAAGGAAAATAGGCTATAGGCCTGTGTTTTTTCTAGGACTTTGTAGAATTATACAAAAAAATACCCTTTACTCTATCTAAACTACTTTTGTTGTTATTCTTTTTTGTTGAAATATTTCCACTAATATTCCTTCATGCAATTAATCCTTTATATTTCTTTATGCACTATTTATCAAGAAAGGGTGTTGTTGTTTACTGCACCTTGCAGGGTGATATGCATTTGGTGCACATGCTAAAGGAGACGCCTGGCAACGTTGTCTAGCAGGTACTCATAGGCTGATGGTCCAAGCGGTTCTAGTGTTAAATTATCTCATTACAGATCTGGGGTTCTCTGACTTCTACTGCCCTCTCTTAATAAGCACCAGTACATCATTTAAGACCGCAATGAGAGGCTATAGAGCACTTGTGGATAGCAGCTAGGGGGGCCAATCAGGAACATGGTAAAGTTTTTTTTTTTTATACAATAACAATTGATCATATTTTAAACTATCATGCTTTGTATTGTCCGTGGGGTTTTGTCCAAGGGTGTCCTGGTAGGCCGGCTATTATGACCCATATCAGCGTGCTACGCCTGGGCCTGATTTGCTATCAGGAAGATATTAGGTTTCTCTGTATTAAAATTAGTTTTGTTTTGACTGTTTATTTTGACTCTGAAGCCAGCTAATTAATTGATTGAATTAATCTTAGTTAATCTTCCATTGAGCGCAGTGATGAGATGCAGAGAGGTGCTTCCTCTGTGTCACTGCTGACAACGAAAAACGTAAAGCTTTAAACACTTCCTGCTCATTTTAGCTAAAAAATTAAATGCTAAGCACCTTTTCCAAGCCACTGGGTTTTAATGAAAGGCATACAATGAAATTGCGAATCATAACGGAAATAACCAGGATGATGTGGATGTTGGGAAATAAATAAGTTGAGCCACCCTTGCCTCTAGGAAACAATACACAAAAAGTAATCATGTGACCAAATATTTAGGGGAAGGTCACCATTTCATGGAGTCTGTGAAGGAAGAAACTAAATTGAAAAAGTGGTAAGGAAGTTAGGTCCAAAAAACGGATTTTCAATCAAGTCAAATGAATCTATTGGTTTCATGAATTTTATACTGCATCTAAACAAAGTAAATATTTGTTAAGATTAAGTTCAGTTCTATACATCAGTTGGGGTTTATTTAAGCTACAATATGAGGTGTTAAACCTAGCATGAAAGTGAATCCTTTTAGCTGTGTGGGCAGTCAAAAGGTTTGGCATGGGGTAAGTTGAGAAAATGTCATTATTTTCTTCCCAGACATGATGCAAGGCATTATCACTGGGATATGAGGTGACAATACAGCCTGGCCTACATTAAAAGTGTTGTCACGTTCTGACCATCGTTCTTGTGTGTTTTCCTTGTTTTAGTGTTGGTCAGGACGTGAGCTGGGTGGGCATTCTATGTTGTGTGTCTGGTTTGTCTATTTCTATGTTTGGCCTGATATGGTTCTCAATCAGAGGCAGGTGTTAGTCATTGTCTCTGATTGGGAACCATATTTAGGTAGCCTGTTTTGTGTTGGGTTTTGTGGGTGATTGTTCCTGTCTTTGTGTTTGTGGCACCAGATAGGACTGTTTCGGTTTTTTCATGGTTCTTGTTTTGTAGATTGTTGTATTTTCATCTTTATTAAAGATGTACAAAAATAACCACGCTGCATTTTGGTCCGCCTCTCTTTCACCAGAAGAAAACCGTTACAAGTATTTTCAGAAGTACAAAGTGTTTTTTAGTGGTTAAGCCTGTGTTAAAAGATGATTAATATGATTAAAAGACTAAAAGTGATTGATTGTGTTGAAATAAGTTTGGGAAATAAAGATAGAAAAGGATTTAGAAAGGTTGTAATATTTCATTCAGTACAGAAAGGTGAAGGCGGCTTAACTTCTATTTTATTTTGTTTAACCTTTATTAAACTAGGCAAGTCAGTTAAGAACAAGTTCGTATTTACAATGATGGCCTACCCTGGCCAAACCCTAACCCATACTGTGCGCCTGTCACGTTCTGACCTTTATTTCCTTTGTTTTGTCTTTATTTAGTATGGTCAGGGTGTGAGTTGGGGTGGGCAGTCTGTTAGTTTTTCTATATTTTCTATTTCTGTGTCTGGCCTGATATGGTTCTCAATCAGAGGCAGCTGTCAATCGTTGTTCCTGATTGAGAACCATATTTAGGCAGCCTGTTTTCCTTTGTGTTTTGTGGGTGGTTATTTTCAGTCTTTGTGTGTCTGCACCAGATAGAACTGTTTTGGTTGTCACTTTGTTGTTTTGAGTTTTTGAAGTGTTCAGTTTCTTATTAAAAAGATGAACATTAACCACGCTGCGCTTTGGTCCTCCTCTCTTTCTCCCCAAGACAACCGTTACAGCGCCACAGTACGGGACTCCCAATCACAGACGGTTTTGATACAGCCTGTAGCTTACCCTGTCCCGTAGCTCAACTTTCCCCAGTAAATTGGCACAGTAAATTGTGAGACCACTTTTTTTTAGGACAAGCGATGTTTTCAATACTGTAATGTTTACATGAATTCTGAATATTTCCAGTGATACACAACACCCTGAAATAAATGTACCTACTGTATCTTTGCTGAATGTACAATATAATATAAAATGGTATCTAGACAATAGTCATGTTGGCATGAAGGATTGGGAGACAGACTCAGGAATGCGTAATATGGGTTTTTACTTCACCCAAATTACGGCGTGCGTTTAAAGGCACGGGGACGAAGACCAAACAAACACGTAACAAAAACACAGGGTTGAGACCCAAACAAAAGAGCGAGGAGAACCTCGAATAAACACACACGCGCATAATGATTAACACACAGGACGAGACCCGTAATCATCTGCGCAATCCACAAGGGCACGAAAGCCCAAAACACACAGCACAGGTACTCACACGACCAACGGACATAGTAACAATAATCGACAGGACAATGGTAAACCAAGGGCACACTTATACAATTACTAATCACTGGGAATAGGGGCCCAGGTGTGCGTAATGAAATTTCCGGAGGTATCCGTGACAACATTCATTTGTTGCTTCTGCATTTTATCCACAAACTAGCGAACCTGGATTTGTCAGAACACATCCTAAATGGCACCCTACTCTTTATATAGTGCACTACTTTCTACTAGGGCCCATAGGACTCTGGATAAAATGTGTGCACTATGTAGGGAATACCGTGTCATTAGGGACATAGGGAATAAGGTGCCATTAGGGACGCAGTGTTGAAACACTGCATCACCACCTCATTACCAGTGACATAACGGGTGTTCCGTGCGTCACACATTAACAATGAGATCAATGCCGCCGTGTAAACGAATCAGTCCTATAAATGACGTGCCATTAGGTTTTATCACCAAGCGTGGCTGTCTCAGTCTGTGTTAGGCCTACATCTCACCCTCCTGTAGAGTCTTCTGGGACAGCACTCAGCAAACACCAAAGACCTCTGAGCCACAGCACACACACACACACAGCACCACTCAACACCTTACACACTGCAACCCTGCACTACTAGGCTGAATTTAAAGCGGTTGCTGGGTCTCTCTCTGTCTCTGTCTCTGTCTCTGTCTCTCTCTCTCTCTCTCTCTCTCTGTCTCTCTCTCTCTCTCTCTTTCACTTCACCTGTGAGTTCAAAAGCATAACAGTATATCTGTAGGTCAGATCCCAGAGTAAGTGGACCCCCTTCTGTTCTGTATCTGTCTCCGTGTGTAGGCGACTAGCGCAGCGTGCTGGCCTGCCACCGATGTTTATCACTATCAACCACCGTTTCCCGAGCAACACAACAGTATCCCAGGCTTTGATGCTCTGCCAAGGCCTATTTCTGCTCACTGCTGGGTGTGCGTTCCTATGATGCGTCCAAAATAGCACCATTGGTCAAAAGGAGTGCACTACTGTATACAGGGAATAGGGTGGGTGCTTTACTGTACTAGTCTGCAGTGCACACAGACACAGTACATTTTGGGGCCAATCTAAGACCATCTAATGCTATGCTGAATAGCTTCTCTTTCTGCTGATGCTAGAGGGATAAATTCCTAGAAGAAAAGGTGCTATATAGACCTAAAAAGGGTTCTAATGGCTGTCCCCATAGGAGAACACTTTGAAGAACCCCTTTTGTTAACATTTAGAACCCTTTTGGTTCTAGGTAGAACCCTTTTGGGTTCCATTTAGCTCTTTTAACTCTTATTTTAACTCTTTTTTAACTCTTCTTTTTAGCTCATTTAACTCTTCCACAGAGGGTTCTACATGGAACCCAAAAGAGTTCTACCTGGAACCAATAAGGGTTCTACATGGAACCAAAAAGGGTTCCCCTTTGTAGACAGCCGCAGGACCCTTTTGGAACCCTGTATACTGTATGTATGAACCTACTGCTACAGGAGATCTTCTGAAAGAAGTTCTGTAATGGACTCCACCAGACACCTGCTCATATCATTGTTCAGAAGTGCTAGGATCATTTTACTCTGGGTTCCTTCCATTGTGGCCTAATCTGTTCTACCAAGCGGAGCTCTTTAATGTAATACAAACACTGTGCTGGGCTCCTACAGCGGAACAGACAATTATAAGATAAGGTATCATATAGAACTAGTGGAAGAGCTTTTCTGTTCATGTGCAGAACCGGGGTTGGCTCCACAGAGATGGGCAGAAGGTCCTGGAATACTTGGAGTGAGCAGCATGTTTGACATGTAACAAAACAAGTTATAGCGGGTAGAACTGTATACAGTATCTGCATTGAAGTGGATATAGCAGGGTTTTTTTTGTGTTTTTTTTTTTTACCTTAAAATATTGGATGCTGTTTCTATAGTTTAAAACAAAAGAAAGCCCTCTAAGCTAAACACAATCTTTTCAACAATGTTGTATTCTATGTGAGGTTATCACAGCCGAAAGCAGTCCTTTGGAATTCCTTTAAATTATTTTCTTCTTGTAGTTAAATCAACACTTCAATGTATCTAATTAGATACAAGACAAGATATTTACATCAACTCATGTCAGCAGTGAAGTCAATACTAAACAGGCCTCGCTGGAGTTGTGGCTGTATAAGTATTTAATGAATAGTTTTCCAGCAGAGGTGCTTATCTATTAGATCTAATTATTTTGTTTTTTAAATTAAAACTAGTGTAACATACACCGGATAGGTGCAGTGAAAGGTGTTGTTTTACAGGGTCAGCCAGAGTAGTGCGGCGACCCTACAGAAAAGTAGGGTTAAGTGCCTTGCTCGAGGACACATCATCAGATTTTTCACCTTGACGGCTCGGATATTCTAACCTGGCCCAACTCTCTAACCGCTAGGCGACTTGCCGTCCTACAGTATACCTACAGTATGGTACAGGTATCTAAACTCCCATCTTCAAATACAGCCCCCCCCCCCCCCCCCCCCATTTTCCCTAGCAAGTGTATCTCTCCAGACATTGAGTTATCTAGTATGCGGCCACTCACTGTCTGTCTCTGTGTGTGCTTACTCTCGGTAGATCTGCTCATGTCCCCTGCCAATTACATAATCAAGTCGGGAGCTGGTGGGGAAGATGCCAGAAGAAGTGTTATATTAGAGAAGTGCTTAAAGTAGCGCTCTGTTCAATTGCATCATGTGCCATCTGTTTGGTAAGAGGGAGATAACAGTATTTACATTTTGGAGTTTGTGGCAAACTGTTACTGACTGTTACTGACTGTTAAGGACAGTTACTGGCTCCTACTGACCGACTCATGGCAGCTCTGAGCCTTGTTTGGTTGATGAAATGCGACACCTTATTCTCTATATAGTGCACTACTTTTGACCTATATATTGCACTATAATAGTTCAAAACAAATGTACTGTAGGGGATAGGGTGGCATTTGGGACACGTCCCTAGAACATCACAAGTTTAAGTAAATCTTAAATGAATCTGTTAAAATGATATCAACTCCAAGAGTTGATATATTGCAGTGGAAATGCTTGTGAAATATTAAGAATCGTACTCCTCCAACTCCATTGAAAGCATTGGCTCGTTCATTTCTACGATTTATGTGAACCCTCAGCGACACTCTGTCGAAGAAACAGGTGCTACGTTAAACCAAATGTATATTTCCTTCAAATCACATTTACCTCTCATGGCGAGCTAGGAAATCTGTGCTGGAGAAAAAGGCCAAACAAATTTTAGGAATTGAAACCAGCTGATAAGGAGAAAGTGCTGAGTAAAATACGCTCTTATCTCCGTGATTCAGCTCTGTGAGAGAGCTGACAGAAACACATTCATAAAGGCCCTTCTGTCCTGGTATTAACCTAACTCAATGCTTTCAGCTATTCTTTCCAGTATTGCAAAACTCAATACTTTTAGCTATAGGCTATTTCACTTTCTTAAAACTGAACAATCTATCCATAACGGGTACAAAATGGGACTGGGTACAGAGTGGGCTCCGGAATGCCACACAACTGTGTTAGCCCACTGAGCTAAAGCCTAAGCATTAGCTCAGGGAGTCAACACAAGTCATCACGGTCTCAGGCACGGTTACTCTTCATGGAGCATGGTACACAGCTGAATACTACTCTATAGGAATATTATATCCAGTAGTCTATGTATTTCTCTCTTGTGTGTCAGGTACAGGTGCAGTTCAACAACTGTGGATGTACATGTTACATCAGTAGCTGAATACATGTAATATAGACAACACAGTCGTTACAATTAGGTGGCCAGTAGCCTGGTATACAAATCATAAGTGTTCTTTGTGTTTCAGCCTGTGTTTCAGACATAAGGAAGTGGATGGCTGTAAACGTTCTACTTTTAAACTCGGACAAAACAGAGATGCTTGTTCTAGGTCCCGAGAAACAAAGAGATCTTCTGTTAAATCTGACAGTGAATCTTAATGGTTGTGCAGTCATCTCAAATAAAACTGTGGAGGACCTCGGCGTTACTCTGGACCCTGATCTCTCTTTTGACGAACATATCAAGACTGTTTCAAGGACAGCTTTTTTCCATCTACGTAACATTGCAAAAATCACAAACTTTCTGTCCAAAAATGATGCAGAAAAATGAATCCATGCTTTTGTCACTTCTAGGTTAGACTACTGCAATACTTTACTTTCCGGCTACCCGGATAAAGAACTAAATAAACTTCAGTTAGTGCTAAATACGGCTGCTAGAATCCTGACTAGAACCAAAAAATGTGATCATATTACTCCAGTGCTAGCCTCCCTACACTGGCTTCCTGTCAAGGCAAGGGCGGATTTCAAGGTTTTACTGCTAACCTACAAAGCATTACATGGGCTTGCTCCTACCTATCTCTCTGATGTGGTCCTGCCGTACATACCTACACGTACGCTACGGTCACAAGATGCAGGCCTCCTAATTGTCCCTAGAATTTCTAAGCAAACAGCTGGAGGCAGGGCTTTCTCCTATAGAGCTCAATTTTTATGGAATGGCCTGCCTACCCATGTGAGAGACGCAAACTCGGTCTCAACCTTTAAGTCTTTACTGAAGACTCATCTCTTCAGTGGGTCATATGATTGAGTGTAGACTGGCCCAGGAGTGTGAAGGTGAACGGAAAGAATCTGGAGCAACGAACCGCCCTTGCTGTCTCTGCCTGGCCGGGTCCCCTCTTTCCACTGTGATTCTCTGCCTCTAACCCTATTACAGGGGCTGAGTCACTGGCTTACTGGTGCTCTTTCATGCCGTCCCTAGGAGGGGTGCGTCACTTGAGTGGGTTGAGACACTGATGTGATCTTCCTGTCTGGGTTGGCACCCCCCCTTGGGTTGTGCCGTGGCGGAGATCTTTGTGGGCTATACTCGGCCTTGTCTCAGGATGGTAAGTTGGTGGTTGAAGATATCCAACTAGTGGTGTGGGGGCTGTGCTTTGGCAAAGTGGGTGGGGTTATATCCTTCCTGTTTGGCACTGTCCGGGGGTATCATCGGATGGGGCCACAGTGTCTCCTGACCCCTCCTGTCTCAGCCTTTAGTATTTATGCTGCAGTAGTTTATGTGTCGGGGGGCTAGGGTCAGTTTGTTATATCTGGAGTACTTCTCCTGTCTTATCCGGTGTCCTGTGTGAATTTAAGTATGCTCTCTCTAATTCTCTCTTTCTCTCTTTCTTTCTCTCTCTTGGAGGACCTGAGCCCTAGGACCATGCCTCAGGACTACCTGGCATGATGACTCCTTACTGTCCCCAGTCCACCTGGCCGTGCTGCTGCTCCAGTTTCAACTGTTCTGCCTGTGATTATTATTATTCGACCATGCTGGTCATTTATCAACATTTGAACATCTTGGCCATGTTCTGTTATAATCTCCACCCGGCACAGCCAGAAGAGGACTGGCCACCCCTCATAGCCTGGTTCCTCTCTAGGTTTCTTCCTAGGTTTTGGCCTTTCTAGGGAGTTTTTCCTAGCCACCGTGCTTCTACACCTGCATTTCTTGCTGTTTGGGGTTTTAGGATAGGTTTCTGTACAGCACTATGAGATATCAGCTGATGTACGGAGGGCTATATAAATACATTTGATTTGATTTGATTTGATGCGTTTTCTTTCAAAGCTTAGAGAGGTATAGCCATTTTGCAAATATGATTTTATTTCCTGAAATCCAGTCAGACAGCACTAGAGACTAAGCTCGTTTACGAGTGCTATTTCAAGGATGTATTAGGATGCTATTCCAGTGCTCTTACCGCCAGAATGGATCCAAGGGAGTGCATCTGAAAGTATTTGCAAAATTCTGACAGCTTCAAAGCAAACGGTATGCTCGGCGCGCAGACGTCTCAGCAATGGATTCATTAAACAGTCTTCCATTCAAATCGCTGTGGAACACGCGCTTCCATCTGCTCAATTGCATTAGAATCAAGTCAAGTTCTTCAAAGGGGAAAACAAATCCAACGTATAATGAGAATGTGTTGATTCCACTGTTAACATCATCATTTACACATGTCTCAGTGCTGGATGACTGAGTTACTTGGAGAAGCTCCTACATCGTTATCAGTTCATCATAGTAGTCGTATGCAAACATAGAGACGTGTAGTATTACCAAATACTGTAGGCCTACATTGTGTAAAAAGAGTGGTGTTTTACAATTATGATTGAACGTTTATTTATGTACAGGCCAACAGAAATGCATGGCATTGTATAGCGTAGTCGCTGTCTGTATCATTCAACGTGTCGGATGTATTCCAGACAGTTATTCATATGTTCAACTAATCAACAAGCCCTTAGTAGAATCAAATGTGCTGGTTCTGGAATACATTAAATAGCCTGTGTGCGGAGCTGGTCTGTATCATGGTCCATTTGGGACAGCACCTAATGAAAACGTTAAACATGTCTTTAAAGTGTAATAGTATGTCAAAGTGGCACCAACATAACCCAACCAACAACATAACTCAAACAGTATAGGTTAGTGCTCCAAGCTATACCGTAGAAACGTCCCATAATAAATAGGGATGTTTTCTTTTCTTACCTTGATCTAGTAATCGTAGAGAGTGATGAAACGTGGGGTCCAGTTTGTCCTTCTCCGCCATCAGCTCCGGTAAGTACTTTTCCGTATCCATCTCGTCCCGTGCCTTTGGTCCACGCCGTCCACAAAATGATTCAGAAGAGATACAATTCAAAAACCTCGCCTTATTCCCAACACCTGCCCTCGCCGAAACTGTCCGCGGTAAATTATTTTAAAAAATCAAATAAATGCGGCAATGTCATTTGCAGTCACTATAACAACATCGCATAAGTAGTTCAAAGCTGTAACATCGAACAAAAACTGTCTGTGCGCGGGTGTCTCTGGTAGAAATTCCGTTATCCCAGCGGTGTAGTAGCCTATGTGTTCACCGTGACCGTGCAGACCCCTCGCATGCAACACCGTCGAACTAGAGGCTCTCTGCTTTCTGTAAACAAGATCTTTGAAGATCCCCCGGAACGTCTCCAGTAGCAACGAGGGCTCATTCCAGCTCCTCTACTATTGGTTGCTGATCAGTGTGCAACCCAATGGAATGTAGTCGTTAAGGGGCGGGCGCTCGAGAGCGAACGGAACAGTTGGAACTGTCCTTGGTGCTGATTCCGCGGCGCAAGGCTATGGGTTGTTAGATGTGACACGAGCCAGCAACGAGCTGAATTACATGAACATTAACAACAGTCTGTCTCATCAGATTGTTAAATTGTACAAAACAAATGTGCCAAAACCCAATAGCAAATCAATATGCACATACAGTGCGTTCGGAAGGTATACAGACCCCTTGACTTTTCCCACATTTTGTTACAGCCTTATTCTAAAATGGATGAAATAAAAACAAATCCTCATCAATCTACACACAATACCCCATAATGACGAAGCGAAAACTATTTGTTAGAAATTTGTTCAAATTTAAAAAATATATATATTTTAAAAAGTTTATTAAAAAAAAACCTTATTTATTTATATAACGATTCTGACCCTTTGCTCTGAGACTCGAAATTGAGGTCAGGTGCATCCTGTTTCCACGGATAATCCTTGAGCTGTTTCTACAACTTGATTGGAGTCCACCTGTGATAAATTCAATAGATTGGATACGATTTGAAAAGGCACACACCTGTCTATATAAGGTCCCACAGTTGCAAGTACATGTAAGAGCAACAACCAAGCCATGAGGTTGAAGGAATTGTCTTTAGAACTCCGAGACAGGATTGTGTCGAGGCACAGATCTGGAGAAGGACACCAAAACAATTCTGCAGCATTGAAGGTCCCCAAGAACACAGTGGCCTTCATCGTTCTTAAATGGAAGAAGTTTGGAAACACCAAGACTCTTCTTAGAGCTGGTCGCCCGGCCAAATTGAGCAATCGGGGGAGAAGGGCCTTGGTCAGGGAGGTGACCAAGAACCCGATGGTCACTCCGACAGAGCTACAGACTTCCTCTGTGGAGATGGGAGAACCAGAAGGACAACCATCTCCACAGCACTCCACCAATCAGGCCTTTATGGTAGAGTGGCCAGACGGAAGCCACTCCTCAGTAAAAGGCACATGACAGCCAGCTTGGAGTTTGCCAAAAGGCACCTAAAGGACTCTCAGACCATGAGAAACAAGATTTTTTGGTCTGATGAAACCAAGATTGAACTATTTGGCCTGAATGCCAAGCATCATGTCTGGAGGAAACCTGGCACCATCCCTATGGTGATGACAGCAGTATGCTGTGGGGATGTTTTTCAGTGGCAGAGACGGGAGCCTAATCAGGGTTGAAGGAAAGATGAACGGAGAAAAGTACAGAGAGATCCTTCATAAAAACCTGCTCCAGAGCACTCAAAACCTCAGACTGGGGTGAAGGTTAACCTTCCAACAGGACAACAACCCTAAGCACACAGCCAAGATAATGCAGGAGTTGCTTCAGGACAAGTCTCTGAATGTCCTTGAGTGGCCCAACTAGAGCCCAGACTTGAACATCTCAGGAGAGACCTGAAAATATCTGAGCAGCGACGCACCTTATTTAAAAAAAATATATATATATATGCAAACATTTCTACAAACCTGTTTTTGATTTTTCATTATGGGGTATTGTGTGTAGATTGATGAGAAAAATAATGAGAAAAATAATAAATAATTTAATCAATTTTAGAATATTACTGTAATGTAACAAAATGTGGAAAAAGTCAAGGGGTCTGAATTTTTCCTGAATGCACTGTGTATACCAATACCTTATATCAGTGTCCAATGTATTTTTTGGTGTAAATGTGTTATGCTACATACTGTACATAGGCACTCTTTGTTGTAGTTTCAACAGAACCGATTCTAGAAATGAGACATAGGAGAGTGCATTTAGGTTCACTTTGAGAGTTGCATGTTATACAATGTGGGGGAAATAATAATTTCTAAAAAGGTTCATTTGCAGCCTGGTCCCATAGACTAGATTTAACATACTAATGTAAATCCGGGACACTCAAATTAGTATGCTATGTTATGTTTGGCATGGTTGTAGAAGACAGATGGTTATTTGTCTAACGACCCAAAGGATGTGAGTTCAAATCTCATCACAGAAACTTTTCAACTACTAGCAACTACTTAGCATGTCAGCTATCCCTTCCCCTATCCCTAACCCTTTTAGCTAACCCTAACCCTAACCCTTTTCGCTAACCCTAACCCTAACCTTAACCCTTTAACTTAACTCCTAAACTTAACCTTAACCCCTAGCCTAGCTAAAGTTAGCCAGCTAGCTAACGTTAGCCACTTAGCCACTTAGCTGTAATTCTAAGCATATCTTATGTCTAGCAACCCAAAGGATGCAAGTTTATTGTCTTACCTCCCTTATCTTGCCTCATTTGCACACACTGTACAGTATATAGACTTTTCTATTGTGTTATTGACTGTATGTTTGTTTATTCCATGTGTAGCTCTGTGTTGTTGTTTGTGTCGCACTGCTTTGCTTTATATTGGCCAGGTCACAGTTGTAAATGAGAACTTGTTCTCAACTGGCCTACCTGGTTAAATAAATGTGAAATAATTTTTTTAATTATTTTTTTTTAAATCACGTCTCATCAGGGACAACTTCTCATTTGAGATAATTAGCAACCTTTCAACTGCTAGCAACTACTTAGCATGTTAGCTAACCCTTCCCCTAACCCCTTTAGCTAACCCTTCCCCTAACCCTAACCCCTTTAGCTAACCCTTTCCCTAACCCTAACCTTAACCCTTTAACCTAACTCCTTAATAACTCCTAGAATTTGTAACATATCATACGTTTTGCTAATTCGTAAAATATAGTACGTTTTGCAAATTTGTAACATATTATACTTTTTGCAAATTCCTACATAAATTATAATATGAATTGTAATTCATAACATATCTTACATAATGGGTGATGGACATGCACAAATGTATACATACCATACGAAACGTAACATTTCATACTAACTGGAGTGGCTTGGATTTAGTTACAGAATAATATAAAATGATCTGAGACCAGGTTGTCATATGTCACATTCAAGCTGTGGGCTCTTTAAAAAACAACTCTTAACTGCTGGTCTTAACGAATTGGTTTAGCATTTAGTCCTGATAGCAGGTTCGGTCATCCACTTACAAATTCTCCCAACTGTCAAAACAATGTGAGTGATCATCTCTAATGGCTGACCATGGCTTGACAGGTAGCCGACGATGTCAACTTTTCTGTATGCCTCGGTTCTCTGTTGCAACATGTGGGCGATTCAGGAGGCTGCAGAGGGGAGAATAGCTCATAATAATGGCTGGAACGGAGTCAATGGAATGGCATCAAACATATGGAAACCATTCCACTAATTCCGCATCAACCATTACTACGAGCCCGTCCTCCCCATTTAAGGTGCCACCAACCACCTGTGGAATATATTTTTTTTTACCATGGTTTAAAATGACAAACACGACTTTAACAGGGGAGGGGATGACTGCCATGCCTTTTGGCCATGAAGAGATTATAACACAATG
Organism: Oncorhynchus mykiss; assembly: GCF_057628025.1. NCBI lineage: Eukaryota > Metazoa > Chordata > Actinopteri > Salmoniformes > Salmonidae > Oncorhynchus > Oncorhynchus mykiss. The sequence continues at coordinate 54,114,834 of NC_143039.1, read as the reverse complement.
CATCGCTTCTGTAGGGTGTTTCAATCTGATTTGAATCAGAGAAGATTGAACCACAACTACTTGAAACTAAATGGGCTTTTCTTCTCTGATTACCTTTATGAATGGATTGTTTTGATACAAGAGTCCTCCGGTTCCTTTCACTTCAGACAACCATTCAATAGATCAGAGGAAGTCCGTCCACCTTACTATATAGGTCACCCTTTAAGAAAGTCTGTGCATTTATTATGCCATTCGTTGCATTTTCTCTACAAAACAACCAAACACAAACAACCAAAAATGTATCAACATGATCTATATTTTATTCAACTAGGCCTACGTGTTTTCTATGTTCTGCTCAATGTGTATTGCCCATACCACTACAGTTGTGTTGATAATGCAGGATCAGATTTAGGCCTGGATTGAATCAGACGTTTCATCACATAATTAGTTCAAGTATCACGCGAGTCACTGTATAGAAACGTATGGAATGTCTCGTGAATATTTGCTCATATCACAGAAACCCTCATCTATAATTGACTGATTGTATAAAATGAGGTACGAGTTTGACTTGAACACACAGGGAACCCACAGCAGCATATCAGCCTAGAAGTTGAGAAGTGTTTTTACAGAACGGATAGTCTACATAATTTACACTATGAAGGGATGAACAGGTGCTTCTAACGCAAGTAAAATCATTATTTCAGTGGGAGATGTGGTCAAAATAGAGGCTCCTGTCGATATGTGTGGAGGATGCAGAGGTATGCCCCAAGTGGGCGTTATATAGCATGTAGGATGATAAGAACAGATTATATAATGAAGATTACCAAAGGTTGAGAGAAGTATCTCTCCTCCTTCTCAATAACTTGGCTGAGATGCGACCCAGAAGCTATGAGCAGGGCTGGTTCAATGCTTTTGTATTTGTCCTCAACAAACTCTGATGTGAGCCTTTGTTTACTTACTCTGAAAGAACTGCATGGGCGGTATATCATAGGTTTATATACAGTAGTTATAGGTAACAGCATGCTTAACATATTCTAATGTTGTATTCTGCAGTCAGTGCCATGTTCAGCTAACTGCACATCCTGACAATGATCCACATAGAAAAGGAAAGTATATTTAAATGTCATACTTTGTTTGGTATTTCATTTATATTTAATCAAGCTGATGCAAACGCTGGAGACAGTCACAGTCCTACACAGTAGCATGTGATATGACATAACAATGCAGCTAATAGTGATATTTTGAATTCCCCTTCTCATCTCCAACCTCAGATATTAATCCTCACTGAAACCTTGCCCAGTAACTGTCCAGACACCTGTTTACGAATGTTTAGCTGTAAAGAAGAAAAAAAAAATATGTTATGAAACAGCTTACAATTTAATCTCTCTTTCATGGGCCATAAAAACAGGCTCAAATGGAGTAATCTCCTTTTCTGAAAAGAGGACTTATTCATACATATGCAGCCATCTGTTGCTCTTGGTCGTCTTTGAAAAGAGTTGTCTCTGAACTAAACAAAGTATCGTTCTTCCTGCTCTACATCTGAACCAGCAACTAGCTCTCACAGTCTCAAGTCAGAATTAGACGTTCATCCATGTTTCTCAAACATCAACTCCACAATTTTAAGGTCAGGGTGAAGTTTAATCATTCACCCCCGAAATCTTAATGTTAAGGCAGTAACTCTGAATGGTTAAGGTAAGAGTTAAGGTTTGGGATAGGCTAAAAAGCAAATGTCTCAAAATCAACTTTCTATTGCTGGATTTGAACTTGCAACCTTTGGAATCACATGCTTACGACCATCGCCATCCACAAGATATTAGCAAAACCAAAACCTAGTTGAAGGTAACAGCGCTCACTGTTGCCCCTAGAGGCCGGTATCCACGTCATCTCCAGATGTCCTCAGACCTGGATGGACTTTGAACACTGACTTGTATCACTGGTGACCTGGCTGGAACCAGAGACAAACATCTCTTCCAGCAATGTTGTTATTTAACAGAGAAAAACTCCTGCAAGACATCTATTTCCAAAGAAAGGGGAATCAAAGTTGGTGAAGTAACTTGTTTTCATAATTCTTAGGCCACTGCGGGAGCAGTGAAAGGATTTACCTGCACGCACACGCACACACACACACACACACACACACACACACACACATGCACAAAAAACACACGGTTCCAGTTATCAGATGAAGGTGTAACAGAGGACTGAGTCATTACATTGACAGAGAGTGTGTTTTATCTTCACACTGAGCCTCTACCTGTTTCCCTGCTGCTCCAAAGTGGCCTCACATTTAGTACCTCAACACAGTAAGTATAATATTAATGACATCAGTAACTGAAGATGGCCTAGACCTATATACCCAGAGGTTTCAGTGAATCATAGTTTCTGTTGCGCACGGAATTGCGGTACCACGTACCGCTAGCAGTATTTTAGCCACAGACTGTAATGTGCTAGATTTCTAGTCTGTGTTTCATACAGTGCCTTCAGACAGTATTCACCTTTCTAATGGCCTGGGGTCATACAAAATGTTGTGGAGCAGGTACATTGCCTTGAGAAAGTGATCATACCCCTTGACTTTTTCCACATTTTGTTGCAGCCTGAATTTAAATTTGATTAAAAAAAAAAAAATTATCCCACCCATATAGACATGATGACAAAGTGAAAACATGTTTTTAGAAATTTTAGCAAATGTATTGAAAATTAAATACAGAAATATCTCATTAACATAAGTACTCACCCATATAGACACAATACCCCATTATGACAAAGTGAAAACATGTTTTTAGAAATTTTAGCTAATTTATTGAAAATGAAATACAGAAATACCTCATTGACATAAGTACTCACACTCCTGAGTCAATACTAGAAACACCTTTGAGTCAGTCGTCTTGGGTATATCTGTATCAGCTTTGCACAATATTGTGTGTAGATGGGTGAACAAAAAAAATATTGAATTCAGGCTGTAACAACAAAATGTGGAATAAGTCAAGGAGTATGAATACTTTCTGTATGTGAAAGAAAGTACATAAAAAAATATCTAAACACTTTTTTAATTCTGCATGACAGTGTTTCTTCTCATTATAGTCACAGAATGATGCTTTTTTTTTGCATGAAAAACAAAAGATACAGTTGAGTTAACTCAACCATCTGTTATAATTAAGAACAAAGACAATGACACAAAAACCAACTCACACTTCGGTACTCAAAGAAAAGTACCTCTTCTAAACTTTATAGGGCTTGACAAACAGATAAACCGAGATGAAGAAGAAAAACAAGACACTTTCCCAACTGTAAAAAAAAAAAACACACAAAAAAAACACTTTGCCAAATGTCAGCTTTCAATTTCCCCATACTAAACTAAACTCACCTGCTCGGCTTCTAGAGGGAATAGCTGTGTTGTCACCTCTGGACTGATTATGCCGTGATGTGTCTTGGGGCTGATGGGTGGGCAGTCTGCCTAACGTCTCACATCACAGACCTAATATGCAATGTGTTAATGTCTTCCACTGATGTTATATGCAGTGTGATTCTCTATCAGTTCTCTCTTTCTCTTCCACAGCTTTTCCCTGCCATCAATCATCTCCCTGATTGATTGGCAATTTCACAACATTTACAGAGGAAGCGTTAGTGCGTATGTGTGTGTTTGGTGGTGATCAGCTGCTATTTTTAAAGTGACAACACTGCCTCCTATTGAAAATATGTATCAGCACAATAGTAAAACCCTGTACTCTGTTTACTGTATTCTACTATCAGCCCAACAGGCAGAATCATAAGGACACAACACTCAATGACATACATTTCATTTAAATTCCATCAAGCCAAAATATGGAAAAAATGAATCTCTGATGATCATTAAATTCAAACGTAATAGCCTGTTCAATACTTTAAGATGCTCAAGAGAGCTCAAGAAATGTTCACAGTAGCATGGCGTCAGAGACAAGGAAATGTAATAGCCACTGATGCTTACAATCACTATCTCTGTGATAAGAAGTGTTCTGTTTCTGCTGTGATCATGGACCCTGGTCAAAAGTAGTGCACTATATAGGGAATAGGGTGCCATTTGGGAAGCAACCTCAGCATATGTTGGTTTGCTGGCAGCTATAGCCAGCACTGTATCGCCACACCTTTTATTCAAAGTTCAAGCTGTGCATCAGAGTTACTTTACCCATAGGGCGGGGAACAATTGGCCCAGCGTCGTCCGGGTTTGGCCAGAGTAGGCCGTCATTGTAAATAAGAATTTGTTCTTAACTAACTTGCCTAGTTAAATAAAGGGTAAAAAATACTCCACAGTTTGAGTGGCAACTCAGAGACACACACCTAGACTGTGCAACGTCTGTTCTGACCTCTTCCTTCAAAGAGATTTTTGTTAGATGTCTCAAACACCACAAAGTGAAGGACACCTTGGAGCAGTCACTCAATGGCGTGCGTACATCCACTAAACAGGTGTTCAATACAATGATACTGCAAGCATCAATCAGGTGCATTGATGAGCTCTGTGTCCCCTGGCTATGAAGAGACTGTTCTCTTTTGGAAGTGTGTGTGTGTGTGTGTGTTTGTGTGTGTGTGTGTGTGTGTGTGTGTGTGTGTGTGTGTGTGTGTGTGTGTGTGTGTGTGTGTGTGTGTGTGTGTGTGTGTGTGTGTGTGTGTGTGTGTGTGTGTGTGTGACAGAAGCCTAATGAGAGGCGTCAGCCCAACACAGGTAAACAAATCAATGGCACCAGGCAGGAGAGAACCCAAGGTTGACCCACCCACACACACACAGACACACACACACAGTATAGGGAACAGGGTGTACTTTTGTACATGGCATGTGGCTACCACCGAGACATTTACCATGAAAAACAAATGTATTATTCAATCAGTGGACACCTGGTCAACAGCTGTAATTATCACCAGTACTTTAACCCGACCACCTACTGTCCACAGGGGATTCTCAGCCTCACAACATTGCTTTCAACAGGTCCAGACAGCATGTATTTTAATGAAGTTCATGCAAAGATGAACCTGTATCTGTGAAGGACAGACATGCCTGCCTCCGCATGTTGTACTTTCTATTTCTGTAAGCCTCACCTACAGTAGGTGTTGTTCTGCGTGACATTTCTCCTACACAGGATACTGGCTGTGTCTATACTGACTCGCTGACTAACATGTCTCTGCATGTCTCTGCATGTCTGTTTATTGGGAGCATCAGAAGAACAGTGTCTGCATCCCATAGCAGCAGGAAGTAGGGGTGCTGAGGGTGCTGCAGCACCCCCTGAAAGATCTGAATTAATATGTATATATTAATTCAAAAAGTTGTGCAGGGGCCTTTGCTAGTATTAGCGGACAGATATAGACGTCTGCAGCGTGGGCAAAAACATTTTTTCAGCCTCTCTGCTTTGGCAAAAAAGGTAGCTGTATAATTAAGAACAGTATCTTGCAGGATTCAGTAGTTGTAATTGTAAGAGTTGTTGCCTTGTCCCTTTCTGTGTGATTGTCATTATAATGGGATCCAGAAAGAACAAAACCCTGTCCTCAAAAACATACATCAAAAGGTGCGAAGTTATGGGCAAAGACACAAAACAACCACATCAAATTAAAAATGGGAAACAACCACTTTTTGTGCAGTATTAATTTACCATCCTTACAAACCACTTAATGTAAATGTACGTTACTCTTTATAGGCTGTTCATCTATGTTTGTACCTGTAGACTTTCCATCACCATGAAGAAAAACAATGACTAATACAGTAATTGAGAACATTGAGACATCAAATTGTTTGTGATGAGGCAATGATGGAGCTCAGTTGGTAAAGCATGGCGCTTGCAGCACTAGGGTTGTGGGTTTGATTCTCACGGGGAAAACGTATGCTACTGTAAGTTGCTCAGGATAACCTAGTAAAATTAAAGAATATACCATTTCTGTTTCCACATAGAAATTTGTTGCATTTGCAAAGTATTTTAAGAAACTGGAAAACAAATATCAAAAGTATTTGTATATTGTATTATCAGATTAACGGTTGTGTACAGATAATTATCACACTCAAATTACAAATGCTGGTGAACACTCACACAAAATGTTCACAACAGTATTGCTGGCAGCTATAGCCAGCACTGTATCGCCACACCTTTTATTCAAAGTTCAAGCTGTGCATCAGAGTTACTTTACCCATAGGGCGGGGAACAATTGGCCCAGCGTCGTCCGGGTTTGGCCAGAGTAGGCCGTCATTGTAAATAAGAATTTGTTCTTAACTAACTTGCCTAGTTAAATAAAGGGTAAAAAATACTCCACAGTTTGAGTGGCAACTCAGAGACACACACCTAGACTGTGCAACGTCTGTTCTGACCTCTTCCTTCAAAGAGATTTTTGTGTGTGTGTGTGTGTGTGTGTGTGTGTGTGTGTGTGTGTGTGACAGAAGCCTAATGAGAGGCGTCAGCCCAACACAGGTAAACAAATCAATGGCACCAGGCAGGAGAGAACCCAAGGTTGACCCACCCACACACACACAGACACACACACACAGTATAGGGAACAGGGTGTACTTTTGTACATGTATGTACCACCGAGACATTTACCATGAAAAACAAATGTATTATTCAATCAGTGGACACCTGGTCAACAGCTGTAATTATCACCAGTACTTTAACCCGACCACCTACTGTCCACAGGGGATTCTCAGCCTCACAATATTGCTTTCAACAGGTCCAGACAGCATGTATTTTAATGAAGTTCATGCAAAGATGAACCTGTATCTGTGAAGGACAGACATGCTGGTGAACACTCACACAAAATGTTCACAACAGTAGTGCGCTGGGCCTTTGCGAGTCCTGTATTAGCAGACAAATGTAGACATCTTCAGGTAAGGCATTTTGTTTTCTTTCTTTCTGCACCCCCACCCCCAAACTCCTTCCCACAGCTATGTCGATTCCCTATAGAGGACACTAACCTATGGGAAACAGGAGCACTATATAGGGAATAATGTCCAAATGGGACGCAAACAATGTCTCCCATCAAACAAGACAGGCCAACTGAGAACAGCCAAGTCAGTCAGTGAGCTAATAGGCATACCGTCCCTCAACGTAGCTAGTAGACCTACAGTACAGACATGGTTAGTAGACCTACAGACATGGTTAGTAGACCTACAGACATGGTTAGTAGACCTGCAGTACAGACATGGTTAGTAGAACTACAGTACAGACATGGTTAGTAGACCTACAGTACAGACATGGTTAGTAGACCTTCAGTACAGACATGGTTAGTAGACCTACAGTACAGACATTGTTAGTAGACCTACAGTACAGACATGGTTAGTAGACCTTCAGTACAGACATGGTTAGTAGACCTACAGTACAGACATGGTTAGTAGACCTTCAGTACAGACATGGTTAGTAGACCTACAGTACAGACATGGTTAGTAAAACTACAGTACAGACAGGGTTAGTAGACCTACAGACATGGTTAGCAGAGCTACCGTACAGACATGTTTAGTAGACCTACAGTACAGACATGGTTAGTAGACCTATAGACATGGTTAGTAGACCTACAGTACAGACATGGTTAGTAGACCTACAGACATGGTTAGCAGAGCTACCGTACAGACATGGTTAGTAGACCTTCAGTACAGACATGGTTAGTAGACCTACAGTACAGACATGGTTAGTAGAACTACAGTACAGACATGGTTAGTAGAACTACAGTACAGACATGGTTACTAGGCCTTCAGTACAGACATGGTTAGTAGGCCTACAGTACAGACATGGTTAGTAGACCTACAGTACAGACATGGTTAGTAGGCCTACAGTACAGACATGGTTACTAGGCCTTCAGTACAGACATGGTTAGTAGGCCTACAGTACAGACATGGTTAGTAGACCTACAGTACAGACATGGTTAGTATACCTACAGTACAGACATGGTTAGTAGACCTACAGACATGGCTAGTAGACCTACAGTACAGACATGGTTAGTATACCTACAGTACAGACATGGTTAGTATACCTCAGTACAGACATGGTTAGTAGACCTACAGTACAGACATGGTTAGTAGACCTACAGTACAGACATTGTTAGTAGACCTACAGTACAGACATGGTTAGTAGACCTTCTTTACAGACATGGTTAGTAGACCTACAGTACAGACATGGTTAGTAGACCTACAGTAAAGACATGGTTAGTATACCTCAGTACAGACATGGTTAGTAGACCTACAGTACAGACATGGTTAGTAGACCTACAGTACAGACATTGTTAGTAGACCTACAGTACAGACATGGTTAGTAGACCTTCTTTACAGACATGGTTAGTAGACCTACAGTACAGACATGGTTAGTAGACCTACAGTACAGACATGGTTAGTAGACCTACAGTACAGACATGGTTAGTAGACCTTCAGTACAGACATGGTTAGTAGACCTACAGTACAGACATGGTTAGTAGAACTACAGTACAGACATGGTTAGTAGACCTACAGACATGGTTAGCAGAGCTACCGTACAGACATGGTTAGTAGACCTACAGTACAGACATGGTTAGTAGACCTATAGACATGGTTAGTAGACCTACAGTACAGACATGGTTAGTAGACCTACAGACATGGTTAGCAGAGCTACCGTACAGACATGGTTAGTAGACCTACAGTACAGACATGGTTAGTAGACCTACAGTACAGACATGGTTATTAGACCTATAGACATGGTTAGTAGACCTACAGACATGGTTAGCAGAGCTACCGTACAGACATGGTTAGTAGACCTACAGTACAGACATGGTTAGTAGACCTACAGTACAGACATGGTTAGTAGACCTATAGACATGGTTAGTAGACCTACAGTACAGACATGGTTAGCAGAGCTACCGTACAGACATGGTTAGTAGACCTACAGTACAGACATGGTTAGTAGACCTATAGACATGGTTAGTAGACCTACAGTACAGACATGGTTAGTAGACCTACAGACATGGTTAGCAGAGATACCGTACAGACATTGTTAGTAGACCTACAGTACAGACATGGTTAGTAGACCTACAGTACAGACATGGTTAGTAGACCTACAGTACAGACATGGTTAGTAGACCTACAGACATGGTTAGTAGACCTACAGTACAGACATGGTTAGTAGACCTACAGACATGGTTAGCAGAGATACCGTACAGACATGGTTAGTAGACCTACAGTACAGACATGGTTAGTAGACCTACAGTACAGACATGGATAGTAGAACTACAGTACAGACATGGTTAGTAGACCTACAGTACAGACATGGTTAGTATACTTAAAGTACAGACATGGTTAGTAGGCCTTCAGTACAGACATGGTTAGTAGGCCTGCAGTACAGATATGGTTAGTAGACCTACAGTACAGACATGGTTAGTATACCTACAGTACATACATGGTTTGTAGACCTACAGACATGGCTAGTAGACCTACAGTACAGACATGGTTAGTATACCTATAGTACAGACATGGTTAGTATACTTCAGTACAGACATGGTTAGTAGACCTACAGTACAGACATGGTTAGTAGACCTACAGTACAGACATTGTTAGTAGACCTACAGTACAGACATGGTTAGTAGACCTTCAGTACAGACATGGTTAGTAGACCTACAGTACAGACATGGTTAGTAGACCTACAGTACAGACATGGTTAGTAGACCTACAGTACAGACATGGTTGGTAGAACTACAGTACAGACATGGTTAGTAGACCTACAGACATGGTTAGCAGAGCTACCGTACAGACATGTTTAGTAGACCAACAGTACAGACATGGTTAGTAGACCTATAGACATGGTTAGTAGACCTACAGTACAGACATGGTTAGTAGACCTACAGACATGGTTAGCAGAGCTACCGTACAGACATGGTTAGTAGACCTTCAGTACAGACATGGTTAGTAGGCCTACAGTACAGACATGGTTAGTAGGCCTTCGTACAGACATGGTTGGTAGGCCTACAGTACAGACATGGTTAGTAGACCTACAGTACAGACATGGTTAGTAGACCTACAGACATGGCTAGTAGACCTACAGTACAGACATGGTTAGTATACCTCAGTACAGACATGGTTAGTAGACTTACAGTACAGACATGGTTAGTAGACATACAGTACAGACATTGTTAGTAGACCTACAGTACAGACATGGTTAGTGGACCTTCAGTACAGACATGGTTAGTAGACCTACAGTACAGACATGGTTAGTAGACCTACAGTACAGACATGGTTAGTAGACCTACAGTACAGACATGGTTAGCAGAGCTACCGTACAGACATGGTTAGTAGACCTACAGTACAGACATGGTTAGTAGACCTACAGACATGGTTAGCAGAGATACCGTACAGACATGGTTAGTAGACCTACAGTACAGACATGGTTAGTAGACCTACAGTACAGACATGGTTAGTAGACCTACAGTACAGACATGGTTAGTAGACCTACAGACATGGTTAGTAGACCTACAGTACAGACATGGTTAGTAGACCTACAGACATGGTTAGCAGAGATACCGTACAGACATGGTTAGTAGACCTACAGTACAGACATGGTTAGTAGACCTACAGTACAGACATGGATAGTAGAACTACAGTACAGACATGGTTAGTAGACCTACAGTACAGACATGGTTAGTATACCTACAGTACAGACATGGTTAGTAGGCCTTCAGTACAGACATGGTTAGTAGGCCTGCAGTACAGATATGGTTAGTAGACCTACAGTACAGACATGGTTAGTAGACCTACAGACATGGTTAGTAGACCTACAGTACAGACATTGTTAGTAGACCTACAGTACAGACATGGTTAGTAGACCTTCAGTACAGACATGGTTAGTAGACCTACAGTACAGACATGGTTAGTAGACCTACAGTACAGACATGGTTAGTAGACCTACAGTACAGACATGGTTAGTAGACCTTCAGTACAGACATGGTTAGTAGACCTACAGTACATACATGGTTAGTAGAACTACAGTACAGACATGGTTAGTAGACCTAGAGACATGGTTAGCAGAGCTACCGTACAGACATGTTTAGTAGACCAACAGTACAGACATGGTTAGTAGACCTATAGACATGGTTAGTAGACCTACAGTACAGACATGGTTAGTAGACCTACAGACATGGTTAGCAGAGCTACCGTACAGACATGGTTAGTAGACCTTCAGTACAGACATGGTTAGTAGACCTACAGTACAGACATGGTTAGTAGGCCTACAGTACAGACATGGTTAGTAGGCCTTCGTACAGACATGGTTGGTAGGCCTACAGTACAGACATGGTTAGTAGACCTACAGTACAGACATGGTTAGTAGACCTACAGACATGGCTAGTAGACCTACAGTACAGACATGGTTAGTATACCTCAGTACAGACATGGTTAGTAGACCTACAGTACAGACATGGTTAGTAGACATACAGTACAGACATTGTTAGTAGACCTACAGTACAGACATGGTTAGTGGACCTTCAGTACAGACATGGTTAGTAGACCTACAGTACAGACATGGTTAGTAGACCTACAGTACAGACATGGTTAGTAAACCTACAGTACAGACATGGTTAGTAGACCTACAGTACAGACATGGTTAGTAGGCCTACAGTACAGACATGGTTAGTAGGCCTTCAGTACAGACATGGTTAGTAGGCCTACAGTACAGACATGGTTAGTAGACCTACAGTACAGACATGGTTAGTATACCTACAGTACAGACATGGTTAGTAGACCTACAGACATGGCTAGTAGACCTACAGTACAGACATGGTTAGTATACCTAAGTACAGACATAGTTAGTAGACCTACAGTACAGACATGGTTAGTAGACCTACAGTACAGACATTGTTAGTAGACCTACAGTACAGACATGGTTAGTAGACCTTCTTTACAGACATGGTTAGTAGACCTACAGTACAGACATGGTTAGTAGACCTACAGTACAGACATGGTTAGTAGACCTACAGTACAGACATGGTTATTAGACCTATAGACATGGTTAGTAGACCTACAGACATGGTTAGCAGAGCTACCGTACAGACATGGTTAGTAGACCTACAGTACAGACATGGTTAGTAGACCTATAGACATGGTTATTAGACCTACAGTACAGACATGGTTAGTAGACCTACAGACATGGTTAGCAGAGATACCGTACAGACATGGTTAGTAGACCTACAGTACAGACATGGCTAGTAGACCTACAGTACAGACATGGTTAGTAGACCTACAGTACAGACATGGTTAGTAGACCTACAGACATGGTTAGTAGACCTACAGTACAGACATGGTTAGTAGACCTACAGACATGGTTAGCAGAGATACCGTACAGACATGGTTAGTAGAGCTACAGTACAGACATGGTTAGTAGACCTACAGTACAGAAATGGATAGTAGAACTACAGTACAGACATGGTTAGTAGACCTACAGTACAGACATGGTTAGTATACCTACAGTACAGACATGGTTAGTAGGCCTTCAGTACAGACATGGTTAGTAGGCCTGCAGTACAGATATGGTTAGTAGACCTACAGTACAGACATGGTTAGTATACCTACAGTACATACATGGTTAGTAGACCTACAGACATGGCTAGTAGACCTACAGTACAGACATGGTTAGTATACCTATAGTACAGACATGGTTAGTATACCTCAGTACAGACATGGTTAGTAGACCTACAGTACAGACATGGTTAGTAGACCTACAGTACAGACATTGTTAGTATACATACAGTACAGACATGGTTAGTAGACCTTCAGTACAGACATGGTTAGTAGACCTACAGTACAGACATGGTTAGTAGACCTACAGTACAGACATGGTTAGTAGACCTACAGTACAGATATGGTTAGTAGACCTTCAGTACAGACATGGTTAGTAGACCTACAGTACAGACATGGTTAGTAGACCTACAGTACAGACATGGTTAGTAGACCTACAGTACAGACATGGTTAGTAGACCTTCAGTACAGACATGGTTAGTAGACCTACAGTACATACATGGTTAGTAGAACTACAGTACAGACATGGTTAGTAGACCTACAGACATGGTTAGCAGAGCTACCGTACAGACATGTTCAGTAGACCAACAGTACAGACATGGTTAGTAGACCTATAGACATGTTTAGTAGACCTACAGTACAGACATGGTTAGTAGACCTACAGACATGGTTAGCAGAGCTACCGTACAGACATGGTTAGTAGACCTTCAGTACAGACATGGTTAGTAGACCTACAGTACAGACATGGTTGGTAGGCCTACAGTACAGACATGGTTAGTAGACCTACAGTACAGACATGGTTAGTAGACCTACAGACATGGCTAGTAGACCTACAGTACAGACATGGTTTGTATACCTACAGTACAGACATGGTTAGTATACCTCAGTACAGACATGGTTAGTAGACCTACAGTACAGACATGGTTAGTAGACATACAGTACAGACATTGTTAGTATACCTACAGTACAGACATGGTTAGTGGACCTTCAGTACAGACATGGTTAGTAGACCTACAGTACAGACATGGTTAGTAGACCTACAGTACAGACATGGTTAGTAAACCTACAGTACAGACATGGTTAGTAGACCTACAGTACAGGCATGGTTAGTAGACCTACAGTACAGACATGGTTAGTAGACCTTCAGTACAGACAGGGTTAGTAGACCTACAGTACATACATGGTTAGTAGAACTACAGTACAGACATGGTTAGTAGACCTACAGACATGGTTAGCAGAGCTACCGTACAGACATGGTTAGTAGACCTTCAGTACAGACATGGTTAGTAGACCTACAGTACAGACATGGTTAGTAGAACTACAGTACAGACATGGTTAGTAGAACTACAGTACAGACATGGTTAGTAGGCCTACAGTACAGACATGATTAGTAGGCCTTCAGTACAGACATGGTTAGTAGGCCTACAGTACAGACACTGTTAGTAGACCTACAGTACAGACATGGTTAGTATACCTACAGTACAGACATGGTTAGTAGACCTACAGACATGGCTAGTAGGCCTACAGTACAGACATGGTTAGTATATCTACAGTACAGACATGGTTAGTATACCTCAGTACAGACATGGTTAGTAGACCTACAGTACAGACATGGTTAGTAGACCTACAGTACAGACATTGTTAGTAGACCTACAGTACAGACATGGTTAGTAGACCTTCTTTACAGACATGGTTAGTAGACCTACAGTACAGACATGGTTAGTAGACCTACAGTACAGACATGGTTAGTAGACCTACAGTACAGACATGGTTAGTAGACCTACAGTACAGACATGGTTAGTAGACCTTCAGTACAGACATGGTTAGTAGACCTACAGTACAGACATGGTTAGTAGAACTACAGTACAGACATGGTTAGTAGACCTACAGACATGGTTAGCAGAGCTACCGTACAGACATGGTTAGTAGACCTACAGTACAGACAAGGTTTAGTAGACCTATAGACATGGTTAGCAGAGCTACCGTACAGACATGGTTAGTAGACCTACAGTACAGACATGGTTAGTAGACCTACAGTACAGACATTGTTAGTAGACCTACAGTACAGACATGGTTAGTAGACCTTCAGTACAGACATGGTTAGTAGACCTACAGTACATACATGGTTAGTAGAACTACAGTACAGACATGGTTAGTAGACCTACAGACATGGTTAGCAGAGCTACCGTACAGACATGTTTAGTAGACCAACAGTACAGACATGGTTAGTAGAACTACAGTACAGACATGGTTAGTAGACCTACAGACATGGTTAGCAGAGCTACCGTACAGACATGGTTAGTAGACCTACAGTACAGACAAGGTTAGTAGACCTATAGACATGGTTAGTAGACCTACAGTACAGACATGGTTAGTAGACCTACAGACATGGTTAGTAGAGCTACCGTACAGACATGGTTAGTAGACCTACAGTACAGACATGGTTAGTAGACCTACAGTACAGACATGGTTAGTAGACCTACAGTACAGACATGGTTAGTAGACCTACAGTACAGACATGGTTATTAGACCTATAGACATGGTTAGTAGACCAACAGACATGGTTAGCAGAGCTACAGTACAGACATGGTTAGTAGACCTACAGTACAGACATGGTTAGTAGACCTACAGTACAGACATGGTTATTAGACCTATAGACATGGTTAGTAGACCTACAGACATGGTTAGCAGAGCTACCGTACAGACATGGTTAGTAGACCTACAGTACACACATGGTTAGTAGACCTACAGTACAGACATGGTTAGTAGACCTATAGACATGGTTAGTAGACCTACAGTCCAGACATGGTTAGCAGAGCTACCGTACAGACATGGTTAGTAGACCTATTGTACAGACATGGTTAGTAGACCTATAGACATGGTTAGTAGACCTACAGTACATACATGGTTAGTAGAACTACAGTACAGACATGGTTAGTAGACCTACAGACATGGTTAGCAGAGCTACCGTACAGACATGTTCAGTAGACCAACAGTACAGACATGGTTAGTAGACCTATAGACATGTTTAGTAGACCTACAGTACAGACATGGTTAGTAGACCTACAGACATGGTTAGCAGAGCTACCGTACAGACATGGTTAGTAGACCTTCAGTACAGACATGGTTAGTAGACCTACAGTACAGACATGGTTGGTAGGCCTACAGTACAGACATGGTTAGTAGACCTACAGTACAGACATGGTTAGTAGACCTACAGACATGGCTAGTAGACCTACAGTACAGACATGGTTTGTATACCTACAGTACAGACATGGTTAGTATACCTCAGTACAGACATGGTTAGTAGACCTACAGTACAGACATGGTTAGTAGACATACAGTACAGACATTGTTAGTATACCTACAGTACAGACATGGTTAGTGGACCTTCAGTACAGACATGGTTAGTAGACCTACAGTACAGACATGGTTAGTAGACCTACAGTACAGACATGGTTAGTAAACCTACAGTACAGACATGGTTAGTAGACCTACAGACATGGTTAGCAGAGCTACCGTACAGACATGGTTAGTAGACCTTCAGTACAGACATGGTTAGTAGACCTACAGTACAGACATGGTTAGTAGAACTACAGTACAGACATGGTTAGTAGAACTACAGTACAGACATGGTTAGTAGGCCTACAGTACAGACATGATTAGTAGGCCTTCAGTACAGACATGGTTAGTAGGCCTACAGTACAGACATGGTTAGTAGACCTACAGTACAGACATGGTTAGTATACCTACAGTACAGACATGGTTAGTAGACCTACAGACATGGCTAGTAGGCCTACAGTACAGACATGGTTAGTATATCTACAGTACAGACATGGTTAGTATACCTCAGTACAGACATGGTTAGTAGACCTACAGTACAGACATGGTTAGTAGACCTACAGTACAGACATTGTTAGTAGACCTACAGTACAGACATGGTTAGTAGACCTTCTTTACAGACATGGTTAGTAGACCTACAGTACAGACATGGTTAGTAGACCTACAGTACAGACATGGTTAGTAGACCTACAGTACAGACATGGTTAGTAGACCTACAGTACAGACATGGTTAGTAGACCTTCAGTACAGACATGGTTAGTAGACCTACAGTACAGACATGGTTAGTAGAACTACAGTACAGACATGGTTAGTAGACCTACAGACATGGTTAGCAGAGCTACCGTACAGACATGGTTAGTAGACCTACAGTACAGACAAGGTTTAGTAGACCTATAGACATGGTTAGCAGAGCTACCGTACAGACATGGTTAGTAGACCTACAGTACAGACATGGTTAGTAGACCTACAGTACAGACATTGTTAGTAGACCTACAGTACAGACATGGTTAGTAGACCTTCAGTACAGACATGGTTAGTAGACCTACAGTACATACATGGTTAGTAGAACTACAGTACAGACATGGTTAGTAGACCTACAGACATGGTTAGCAGAGCTACCGTACAGACATGTTTAGTAGACCAACAGTACAGACATGGTTAGTAGAACTACAGTACAGACATGGTTAGTAGACCTACAGACATGGTTAGCAGAGCTACCGTACAGACATGGTTAGTAGACCTACAGTACAGACATGGTTAGTAGACCTATAGACATGGTTAGTAGACCTACAGTACAGACATGGTTAGTAGACCTACAGACATGGTTAGTAGAGCTACCGTACAGACATGGTTAGTAGACCTACAGTACAGACATGGTTAGTAGACCTACAGTACAGACATGGTTAGTAGACCTACAGTACAGACATGGTTAGTAGACCTACAGTACAGACATGGTTATTAGACCTATAGACATGGTTAGTAGACCAACAGACATGGTTAGCAGAGCTACAGTACAGACATGGTTAGTAGACCTACAGTACAGACATGGTTAGTAGACCTACAGTACAGACATGGTTATTAGACCTATAGACATGGTTAGTAGACCTACAGACATGGTTAGCAGAGCTACCGTACAGACATGGTTAGTAGACCTACAGTACACACATGGTTAGTAGACCTACAGTACAGACATGGTTAGTAGACCTATAGACATGGTTAGTAGACCTACAGTCCAGACATGGTTAGCAGAGCTACCGTACAGACATGGTTAGTAGACCTATTGTACAGACATGGTTAGTAGACCTATAGACATGGTTAGTAGACCTACAGTACAGACATGGTTAGTAGACCTACAGACATGGTTAGCAGAGATACCGTACAGACATGGTTAGTAGACCTACAGTACAGACATGGTTAGTAGACCTACAGTACAGACATGGTTAGTAGACCTACAGTACAGACATGGTTATTAGACCTATAGACATGGTTAGTAGACCAATAGACATGGTTAGCAGAGCTACAGTACAGACATGGTTAGTAGACCTACAGTACAGACATGGTTAGTAGACCTACAGTACAGACATGGTTATTAGACCTATAGACATGGTTAGTAGACCAATAGACATGGTTAGCAGAGCTACAGTACAGACATGGTTAGTAGACCTACAGTACATACATGGTTAGTAGACCTACAGTACAGACATGGTTATTAGACCTATAGACATGGTTAGTAGACCTACAGACATGGTTAGCAGAGCTACCATACAGACATGGTTAGTAGACCTACATTTCAAACATGGTTAGTAGACCTACAATACAGACATGGTTATTAGACCTAAAGACATGGTTAGTAGACCTACAGACATGGTTAGCAGAGATACCGTACAGACATGGTTAGTAGACCTACAGTACAGACATGGTTAGTAGACCTACAGTACAGACATGGTTAGTAGACCTACAGTACAGACATGGTTATTAGACCTATAGACATGGTTAGTAGACCAATAGACATGGTTAGCAGAGCTACAGTACAGACATGGTTAGTAGACCTACAGTACATACATGGTTAGTAGACCTACAGTACAGACATGGTTATTAGACCTATAGACATGGTTAGTAGACCTACAGACATGGTTAGCAGAGCTACCATACAGACATGGTTAGTAGACCTACATTTCAAACATGGTTAGTAGACCTACAATACAGACATGGTTATTAGACCTAAAGACATGGTTAGTAGACCTACAGACATGGTTAGCAGAGATACCGTACAGACATGGTTAGTAGACCTACAGTACAGACATGGTTAGTAGACCTACAGTACAGACATGGTTAGTAGACCTACAGTACAGACATGGTTATTAGACCTATAGACATGGTTAGTAGACCAATAGACATGGTTAGCAGAGCTACAGTACAGACATGGTTAGTAGACCTACAGTACATACATGGTTAGTAGACCTACAGTACAGACATGGTTATTAGACCTATAGACATGGTTAGTAGACCTACAGACATGGTTAGCAGAGCTACCATACAGACATGGTTAGTAGACCTACATTTCAAACATGGTTAGTAGACCTACAATACAGACATGGTTATTAGACCTAAAGACATGGTTAGTAGACCTACAGACATGGTTAGCAGAGATACCGTACAGACATGGTTAGTAGACCTACAGTACAGACATGGTTAGTAGACCTACAGTACAGACATGGTTAGTAGACCTACAGTACAGACATGGTTATTAGACCTATAGACATGGTTAGTAGACCAATAGACATGGTTAGCAGAGCTACAGTACAGACATGGTTAGTAGACCTACAGTACATACATGGTTAGTAGACCTACAGTACAGACATGGTTATTAGACCTATAGACATGGTTAGTAGACCTACAGACATGGTTAGCAGAGCTACCATACAGACATGGTTAGTAGACCTACATTTCAAACATGGTTAGTAGACCTACAATACAGACATGGTTATTAGACCTAAAGACATGGTTAGTAGACCTACAGACATGGTTAGTAGACCTACAGTACAGACATGGTTAGTAGACCTTCAGTACAGCCATGGTTAGTTTACCTTCGTTACAGCCAGCGCTGTCGTCGACATGCTACAGCACACACACACCCTCCTCGCCCTCTTTTCCCCCATGCAGAATTGGGGTACTGGGTTTTCCCACAGATAAGAAATAATCATATGAAATCAGAATTGCTTACAGGTCTCTGTATCCTAGAAAAACAAAATATAGACAAGAGAGGGGGGGGGGACATGACCACAGGGCGAGGGCATTGGAATGTGGTGAGATTTCACACATGGTGCACAGAGACTCTTTCTCCTCCCATCTCTGTTGAAGGAATAAAGGGACAATGACAGATATATTCAAAGGGTTAGTTGTTCTTTCATCCTAAAAAGTGAACCATTAACAACAACCATAAAGGGGAAAATAAATAATGTAATTATACAAAATGTTGTACCAATCAAATTGAAGAAATGATTAACAAAATGTAATTTCAGGGGGTATTGTGCGAGAGATTTTGCTTCAAATCGCTGCAGTTGTACATAGCCCATCTGTAAATAGCCCATCCAATCTACCTACCTCATCCCCATATTGTTTTTATTTACTTTTCTGCTCTTTTGTACATCAGTATTTCTACTTGCACATCATCATCTGCACATCTATCACTCCAGTGTTCATTTGATAAATTGTAATTACTTGCTACTATGGCCATTTTTTGTAAATGAGAACTTGTTCTCAACTAGCCTACCTGGTTAAATAAAGGTGTTTTTTTATTTTTATAAATCAAATAAAAAACTTTCATATAGTGTATCTTAGATTTGTTAAAATGAATTAGATACTAAATGACCCCCACATGAAGACAACTGCTCGAATCGGAGCTGTTCAGGAGATAATTGGGAAAGATAAGGGCCTATTTATTCTAATCAACAAACATCATGGAACAGCTTGAAGATGTTGGTTGAGCTACAGTTATTGCGTGCAGACGAGCCACTATTAGAGAATGGGAATTCCAGTCTCCTCTCCCACTAATCCTAAGTAAGAATAGAGAGAAGAAAATGGAGATAAGGGAGGGGATGGAAATAAGGTAATTGGTGGCGGCTAGCTCCCAACCGGTGCCGGTGTCTGGTTCTTGCAGCTGCAGGGGGAACATTCCTGTCAGCACAGAGACGACTGCAGGTAATCACACAGGAGGAGCAGTGACAGACAGACAGACAGACAGACAGACAGACAGACAGACAGACAGACAGACAGACAGACAGGGAAATCTCAGAGTGATAAGGATCTTTAAAGTTGAACATGCCATTCTCTCCAGGCCTGATGCTGCTCCATAACAGGCTATTTCATTCCAGTGGTCTAGAAAAGACTTGCCATTTTACATGTGACTGGGAGATCAGTTGACAGGTGCAGCTACTGTAATTAGGACTACTGTAAATGGCTAGCACTATGAGTCAACACAAGCACTATGAGTCAACACAATAACTATGAGTCAACACAAGCACTGTGAGTCAAGCAATGCTCTAAATCCTTATTCCTTAGATTCCCAAAATATCTTGTGCCTCCATTTCACCACACAC
The DNA here is from genome assembly GCF_057628025.1 of Oncorhynchus mykiss. Taxonomy (NCBI): domain Eukaryota; kingdom Metazoa; phylum Chordata; class Actinopteri; order Salmoniformes; family Salmonidae; genus Oncorhynchus; species Oncorhynchus mykiss. The sequence goes on along the minus strand of NC_143039.1, from coordinate 54,093,942 downwards.
CCACACACACACCATCCCACTGTGATTTCTCAGCATTGCAACACAGTAAGCCCTGTTCTGCTTGCGACCGTTCTGTTCCTAACCTCTGACCTCTCACAGGGCCACCAGCAAGCCAGTCAGACGCTGAGGAACTTGCTGATACAGTTTGAATCCCAAATGGCACCCTATTCGCTATATAGTGCTCTACTTTTGACAGGAGCCCTATGCTTTGGTCAAAAGTAGTGCACTATATAGGGAACAGGGTGCCATTAGGGACATATAGATAACCTTCCTCCTGGGGCTGTTTCTCCTGAGTTATTATCAACTGCTGTGCTGCTGATACGGTCTCTCTGCAATCTGTCCCATAGCAAGGAGGATAAGTGGTAGTGATCTGATCTGAGGTGGGGCCGAGGTCAAAGGGGGATAAAAATGTGTGTGCGTTTTCGTATGCTTGCGTGCATGCATGTGCGTGTGTGCCTGAATCCCGGCCAGTGTATCTTTAAAGACACGTACAGTATGTAGAAGGTGAAATAATAAATACTGAAGCTGTTGTCCAGATGCAGCAACAGAAAAGTGCAGTAGATTATGATAACTCTAGTTTCATCTTAAGTTTTAAGGAGTTTTAATAGCTGAGAATCTACGGATGCAGAGTTGGGTTTTACAATATGCCACAGTTATGAATAGGACACTTTTCAGACATGTCCTTCCATCCTCTCCATCCCCACCCCTCAGACAAGGCCAAATCATTACCTTCAACTTAATCGTCCTTTGTGTGGAAATGACACACTCAAAGCCACTGGATCAAATAGCCCGTAGTAATCCTAGAACATAGAGCCTTCAAACCCCCCGCCCCCTCTCATTTCTGATCACAGGGACCGTCAGAGTGTTTCATCCCCCAGCGTCTATAACACAATATATCCTAATAAGCACCATCAACAGTGTGTGTGTGTGTGTGTGTGTGTGTGTGTGTGTGTTGGTACAAAGCATTGGCTATAACTTGCTGACACCAGAATCATAGAAAAGGAATGTTTATCTATGTCTATGGTCAGAATATTGAGTATCACATTAAGTAGTATGTTGCATTGGTTAGGCCTATATGCTGTGGGCTTAAATCTATGACATTCTGTAAAAACGACTAGCTGGGACAGTCAGAGCGGTTGGCTGTAAATGCCCTCATGCACTAGTAATTTACATTGGCTGCTAAAGGTGTGACCAACTACAGGGTTGTCCAGTCAGAAAAGGTAGATGCTCAGGCTCAAAACTCTAGTATATTGTCACCACACATACACTGGAAACCAGCTACCACTTGAAGTATTTAGCGTGGCTCAAAAAAAGAATAACAAATACAATCATGAGGATTCATGTTTACAATCATGAGATTAATTAATTTACTGTACATCATGCAGTATAGCATAATATAAGAATACAATTGAAAGCAATAGTATAACATGCAAACACAGTGCTATTCACACATACTACAATACTGTCACGGAAAGATAAATAGCCAACACAGGGCAATTAAGGTTTAGGAACATCTGGGGTGTAATCATTCGGCACCAAACAGAACCAAATGGAAGAAAACAGAACAAAATAGGGAGGAACCTAAATGAATTTGTCCAATAGAAACTCCCGTTTTCGTTGCAAAACCTTTCCTGTTTGCAACTGTTTGCTACGGTTTGGACTAATGATTACACTCCTGGCATTATCTGCAGCCAGGGCCGGTTCCAGGCATAAGCATCAGACAAAAAAGGAATGACTTCAAAGTTAAAGTGTCTCAGCCTCCAGTATTTATGCTGCAGTAGTTTATGTGTCGGGGGGCTAGGGTCAGTTTGTTATATCTGGAGTACTTCTCCTGTCCTATTCGGTGTCCTGTGTGAATTTAAGTGTGCTCTCTCTAATTCTCTCTTTCTCTCTCTCGGAGGACCTGAGCCCTAGGACCATGCCCCAGGACTACCTGACATGATGACTCCGTGCTGTCCCCAGTCCACCTGGCAGTACTGCTGCTCCCATTTCAACTGTTCTGCCTTATTATTATTCGACCATGCTGGTCATTTATGAACATTTGAACATCTTGGCCATGTTCTGTTATGATCTCCACCCGGCACAGCCAGAAGAGGACTGGCCACCCCTCATAGCCTGGTTCCTCTCTAGGTTTCTTCCTAGGTTTTGGCCTTTCTAAGGAGTTTTTCCTAGCCACCGTGCTTCTACACCTGCATTGCTTGCTGTTTGGGGTTTTAGGCTGGATTTCTGTACAGCACTTTGAGATATCAGCTGATGTAGGAAGGGCTATATAAATAGATTTGATTTGATTTGATTTAAACAAACCATATACAGCACCGGTCAAAAGTTTGGACACATTCAAGGGTTTTTCTTTATTTGAACTATTTTATACGTTTTATACACTAAATTTAGTTTAGAGAGACGAGCCAGCAACTAAAGGTTTGATAGCATCAAGTTAGATGCCATTGCCTGCTGTTGTGCCATTTAACAAGGCACTTAACCCCCTACAATAGGCCTGGGTAACTCCAGTCCTCTGGGGCCTGATTGGTGTCACACTTTTGCCCCATCCCCAGCTAACACACCTGACTCCAATAATCAACTAATCATGATCTTCAGTTAATAATGCAATTAGTTTAAATCAGGTGTGTTTGCTAGGGATGGGGAAAAGGTCTGACACCAATCAGGCCCCTGAGGACTGTAACTGCCCAGGTCTGTCCTACAACAACAGCTCCCCAGGCGCCCAGTGTGGCAGCCGCCTCCACCTCTCCAAAACCTGTATAGAGTGCATTGGGAACGTATTCAGACTCCTTGACTTTTTCTACATTTTGTTGCATTAGAGCTTGATTGATTAAACAGTTTTTCCCCCTTATAAATAAATACCCACAATACTCCATAATGACAAAGCAAAAACAGGTTTTTAGATTTTTTTGCAAATTTATTTAAAAAAAATAAAAGACTGAAATATCACATTTACATAAGTATTGAGACCCTGTACTCAGTACTTTGTTGAAGCACCATTGGCAGCGATTACAGCCTTGAGTCATCTTGGGTATGACGCTACAAGCTTGGCACACCTGTATTTGCGGAGTTTCTCCCATTCTTCTCTGCAGATCCTCTCAAGCTCTGTCAGGTTGGATGGGGAGTGTCACTGCCCAGCTACTTTCAGGTCTCTCCAGAGAAGTTCGGGCTCTGGCTGGGCCACTCAAGGATATTCAGAGACTTGTCCCAAAGCCACTCCTATGTTGTCTTGTCAGTGTGCTTAGGGTTGTTGTCCTGTTGGAAGGTGAATCTTCGCCCCAGCCTGAGGTCCTATGGAGAAGGTTTTCATCAAGGATTTGCTCTGTTCATCTTTCCCTCAATCCTGACGAGTTACCCAGTCCCTGCTGCTGAAACACATCCCCACAGCATGAATCCGCCACCACCATTCTTCACATTAGGGATGGTGCCAGGTTTCCTCCAGACGTGACGGTCGGCATTTAGGCCAAAGAGTTCATTCTTGGTTTCCTCAGACCAGAGAATCTTGTTCCTCATGGTTCCTTTAGGTGCCTTTTGGCAAATTCCAAGCGGGATGTCATGTGCCTTTTACTGAGAAGTGGCTTACATCTGCCACTACCATAAATGCCTAATTGGTGGAGTTCTGCAGAGATAGTTGTCCTTCTGGAAGGTTCTCCCATCTCCACAGATGAATTCTGGAGCTCTGTCAGAGTCACCGTCAGGTTATTGGTTACCTCCCTGACTAAGGCCCTCTCCCCTGATTGCTCAGTTTGGCTGGGCGATCAGCTCTAGAAAGAGGACTCGACTTTTGCCTCCCGATCCTGTTGGGGAGGTGCAACGATGAGACAGGATCGAAATTGGGGAGATACGGGGAGTAAAACACAACATTTTTTAAATACTTTCCAAACTCTGATGCTTCAGATACAATATATATTCATTCAGGCATAAAGTGAACATTCAGGATCATGTCACTATATTTGGAATGTGTTGAATGGATTTTGCATGTTGTTCCTGCCAGAGTGGCTTGTTGAATTCATTGTATTTGCCATAACATGTCCACTGCCCTTTCATTCCCCAGTATGTCAGTGAGAGGTAGTTTCCTGTGTGCTTCTCCCTGAGCACGAGCTAAAGGTTTCCTTGTGTACATTCCAAATGGCACCCTATTCCCTTAACTACCAGGGCTCTGGTCAAAGGTAGTGCAGTGTATAGAAAATATGAGGCCATTTGGGATTCAGCCCATGTCAACCTAAGAGGATGAATTCCATTGGAAGCCAGAGAGCTACTTCTTCTCCAAGTGATACATGTCTCAATGTCAATTAACTGTCAATGGAGGTCTTAGCCTTTTTTCATGGACCAGGGCCCACAGTATATAATACCCTTGTTCTCTACAACTTTGGAGTAGGGGTGTGAGAAGACATGGCTCCAGTATTGCCCGGACGGCACATCCCATCCGTCTCCACTGTGATTGCTCTACAGGGGCTCGTTGGTGGTGTGCAGCGTGACTCGAGTCCTGGAGAACAAGGAGCACTCTGAAATGGAGGCAGGGGGCTTCCTCCACCCTGGTAGCCAGCCTCCCTCTCCCCCCAGCCCAGCCTCTCCCCCTCTTCCCCAGCATCCCTCTCCCCCCAGCCCCTCTCCCTCTTCCCCCATCCCAGTCTCGCTCTTCCCATCGCTCTTCCCAAAGCACAGATTTTCTCCCTCTCTCCCCAACTCTCTTTCTCCCCCTGCCCCCTCTCCCCCAGCCCAGCTTCTCTCCCTCTTCCCCCAGCTCAGCCTCCCTCTCCATCCAGCCCAGCCTCTTCCTCTGCCCTAGCCCATCTTGGTGGGCATCAATCCCCCAGCAGCGAGTCGACACCGTGTCCCAGGGAGGGGTAAGAGGATCCACCTTGTTGCCTCCGACTATCACTCTGCCCCTGTAGGGACAGGTCGTGGTAAATGAATAGAGTGTTTGCAGACACTGGATATTGTTAATGTATTTGCTATTGATGGAGTGAGAAAACATGAGTAGCTTCAGCCTTACTTAACACAAAAAAATTCTCAAGGGCCATTGGGTATGAATAGGACACGGTATAGGTGGCAGGGGAGGCTGGATGGGGAAGGATGGGTCATGATGGGGTAGGATGGGGAAGGTGAGGTAGGGTGGGGTAGTATGTGATAGGATGGGGTAGGGGGCAGGGTAAGTAGGATGGGGCAACCTGGGACAGGATGTAGCTGTAAGTGGTAGGGTGGGACAGGATGGCGTAAGATGGGACAGGTTGAGCTAAGATTGGGACACGGTGGGGTAATGTGGGGCAGGATGGGGATATTTGGGACAGGATGGAGCAGGACAGGGCAGTGGGGGTTGTTTCAGGCTTTTGGGGCACATGTTTCCTGAAGGTAGCTACCATATAAACCACAGTGAACTTTGATTTAAGATCGAAACCACTAAAAGACAAAAACACCACACATACAATAGTTTGAAATCATATCTGCCACTCTAACACCTGTCATCTTCGTAGCTTCTTCTATCTGTGTGAAATTCCCCTCATCATTGTCATCCAGAATAATGAGGCTGTAGGTGACATTTCCTCTTTGACAGATTCATACTGTAATAATTACTCCCAGCGGACCGACTGATGCCTAATGACAATGGCATCACACATCAAGCATGCACACACGCACACACAACAGCTACGCTTATTGACGATGACGCCTCGGAGTACCACTCAAGGACTAATGATTTACAGTACATCCAGGGTTGGGGAGTAACGGATTACATGTAAGGGATTACAAAAAACGGTAACTGTCATCCGTTATGTTACCAGCAAAAACATTGTAATCAGATTAAAGATACTTTTGAAAAACTAGATAATTACTTTTAAATTCAGAAAGGATGCTTGCGAAAAAAAATGGACACTTCTCTGTTTCCTCAATGACATTCAAATCAGCATTGAAAACAAGGTACAAATTTAAATTTGTTCCACCTGAGCGAGTCTGACCACAAATCAGATACCACTATGAAGCCACACCAAATGTGTTTGATGTATCGCGGGAAAAGTGCAGGAATTAGCTTTTGTAGGCTACAGTCCAAGCTATGTCTTTCAATGGTGCGACTGCTGTCGGCATCCAAAGATTATTCAACTTGAATAAATGCTTGGAGATAAGGATGACAGCAGTGGTTTAGTCTACGGTGATACAGATATCACTTATTATTGATATCTATTTAGCGCTTTGACGTGAATCACACGGCTGTTCTCTCATTTAGCTGTTTGCGCCTTACGGATTGTGGTTGTAGATGGCTGTTCACAAATCTAAATGTGTATTGGAATCCAATAATTGTTGAATTCAAGAAGTTTAAGCTGCCTATCAATCATTGTTTTGAAACCAGCGGACAGCCAGTGAAAAATGTGCTCTTGCAACTGCATAGTGTGGATCCCAGCCTATGGAATAAAAGTGGGGTTTTTATTGCTCAATCCAATTCATGCTGATAAAATATAGGCCTAATGGAAACATGCTCAAACTCGCACACTTTTGATAGACTTAAAAGGGGAAATCTGTAGTTGCTACATACACCTTTGGACTTATAAATTATATATACAGTACCAGTCAAACGTTTGGCCACACCTACTCATTCCAGGGTTTTTCTTTAGTTTTACAACATGCTCTTCTTCCAACTCACTGTCAGACAGATATTTGGAAAATTCTTGTTGAAGACGTTCCTTCCACGCTAGCCTCTCCCTCTGACAAAAAAAAGGCCCTCTGAGCAGATTTATTTTTGCCATAGTGCAAAGCTATATATTTGTTGTATCCCTCCCCCAATTCGCACCTGGCTGGGATAGAGTGTCGGAAAATACTACATTTTTTTACAATGTATCGAAATAAGGTTTAGAAATAATGTATTGTAATAACATTGTGCAGGGTCCCGCAAGACATTGTGTATTTTCACACACTACTACAAAGGGTAAAGAGTGTGAGAAAAGCAGAAGACAGGCAGACAGGCAGGGAGACAGACAGGTTCTTGGTGTTATGTTGAAACAGCAGGCCCAGGGAGGAGGAAGACAGAGTGAAGGCACACAGCAAAACCTTTTTGTTTGATTTTGACTTGTTTTCACCTACACACACACTTTTACACACTTTTATTACCCTCGGTTCCAGTGGAACACCGCATATGTAATATAAATGTGTAGGGGAGTGCACAATGCTCACTCAATACAAATGTGTTATTTTACATGTTCTTCACAGAAAATGAGCCGAGGCCAATGAGTCTCAGGTTGAAAAAAAAACATTTTTATTTGAGTTAACACTGAAAATTGGACCCACAGACCTGAACACCAAACAAGGGTTAACGCGTTTTTAGCCAATCAGTTGTGATGTGACAAGGTAGGGGTGGTAAAAAGAAGATTTAAAAAAATGTAACTAGGCAAGTCAGTAAAGAAAAAATATCTTATTTACAATGACAGCCTACCGGGGAAAAGGGGGTTAATAGCCTTGTTTAGGGGCAGAACGACATATTTTTACATTCTCAGCTTGGTAACCTTTCAGTTACAAGGCTACCTGCCGCCCCAAGATAGTCCATATTATGGCAAGAACAGCTCAAATAAGCAAAGAGAAGCAACAGTCCATCATTACTTTAGGACTTGAAGGTCAGTCAATACGGAACATTTCAAGAACTTTGAAAGTTTCTTCAAGTGCAGTTACAAAAACCATCAAGCGCTATGATGAAACTGACTCTCATGAGGACCACCACAAGAAAGGAAGACCCAGAATTCATTAGTTACCAGCCTCAGAAATTGCAACCCAAATAAATGCTTCACAGAGTTCAAGTAACAGACACATCACATCAACGGTTCAGAGAAGACCTGCTTGAATCAGGCCTTCATGGTCGAATTGCTGCGAAGAAACCACTACTAAAGGACACCAATAAGAAAGAAGAGACTTGCTTGGGCCAAAAAACACCAGCAAAGGAACTTAGACTGGTGGAAGTCTGTCCTTTAGCTCTGATGAGTCTAAATTCTAGATTTTTGGTTCCAACCTCCATGTCTTTGTGAGACGCAGAGTAGGTGAACACAGAGGAGGAGGTATGATGGTGTGAGGGTTATTTGCTGGTGACACTGTCAGTGATTTATTTCGAATTCAAGGAACACTTAACCAGCATGGCCACCACAGCATTCTGCAGCGATAAGCCATCCTATCTGGTTTGTGCTTTGTGGGACTATCTTTTTTATCAACAGGACAATGACCCAACACACCTCCAGGCTGTGTAAGGGCTATTTGACCAAGAAGGAGAGTGATGGAGTGCTGCATCAGATGACCTGGCCTCCACAATCACCTGACCTCAAACTAATTGAGATGGTTTGGGATGAGTTGGACAACCGTGTGAAGAAAAGGCAGCCAAAAGGCAGCCATATGCTCAGCATATATGGGAACTCATTCAAAACTGTTGGAAAAGCATTCCAGGTGAAGATGGTTGAGAGAATGCCAAGAGTGTGCAAAGCTGTCATCAAGTCAAAGGGTGCCTACTTTGAAGAATCTAAAATATAAACATATTTTGATTTGTTTAACACTTTTTTGGTTACTACATGATTCCATATGTGTTACTTCATAGTTTTGATGTCTTTTACTATTATTTCACTATTATTATCTTTCACTATTATTCTACAATGTCGAAAGAAGTTGCAATTATTTTTTTATTTAATTGTAATAAGTAGGTGTGGCCAAACGTTTGACTGATACTGTAGATATATCCATTGATTATTGAATAATGTAACTTATAAATGCCTCATGAGCTTAGTTCAACTGTCATACTCCATGACAACCCAAAATATAAGCTCGTTTTTCTCAGTGTTGAACACTGAGCTGTAGTCAATGAATAGCATTCTTGCCTAGGTGTTCCTTTTGTCCAGGTGGGAAAGGGCAGTGTGGAGTGCAATAGAGATTGCATCATCTGTTGATCTGTTGGGGAGGTATGCAAATTGGAGTGGGTCTAGGGTTTATGGGAGACTGGTGTTGATGTGAGCCATGACCAGTCTTTCAAAGCACTTCATGGCTACATACTTGAGTGCTACGGGTCGGTAGTCATTTAGGCAGGTTACCTTGGTGTTCTTGGACACAGGGACTATGGTGGTCTGCTTGAAATATGTTGGTATTACAAAATCAAATCAAATCAAATGTATTTATATAGCCCTTCTTGCGTCGGCTGATATCTCAAAGTGCTGTACAGAAACCCAGCCTAAAACCCCAAACAGCAAGAAATGCAGGTGTAGAAGCACGGTGGCTAGGAAAAACTCCCTAGAAAGGCCAAAACCTAGGAAGAAACCTAGAGAGGAATCAGGCTATGAGGGGTGGCCAGTCCTCTTCTGGCTGTGCCTGGTGGAGATTATAACAGAACATGACCAAGATGTTCAAATGTTCATAAATGACCAGCATGGTCAAATAATAATAATCACAGTAGTTGTCGTGGGTGCAACAAGTCAGAACCTCAGGAGTAAATGTCAGTTGGCTTTTCATAGCCGGTCATTCAGAGTATCTCTACCGCTCCTGCTGTCTCTAGAGAGTTGAAAACAGCAGGTCTGGGACAGGTAGCACGTCCAATGAAGAGGTCAGGGTTCCATAGCCGCAGGCAGAACAGTTGAAACTGGATCAGCAGCACGGCCAGGTGGACTGGGGACAGCAAGGAGTCATCAGGCCAGTTAGTCCTGAGGCATGGTCCTAGGGCTCAGGTCCTCTGAGAGAGAGAACAAAATAATGAGAGAAAGAGAGAATTAGAGAGAGCATACTTAAATTCACACAGGACACCGGATAAGACAGGAGAAGTACTCCAGATATAACAGACTGACCCTAGCCCCCCGACACACATCTGTCCAATGTCTGTGTTCTTTTGCCCATCTTAATATTTTATTTTAATTGGCCAGTCTGAGATATGGCTTTTTTTTTGCAACTCTGACTAGAAGTTCATCATCCCGGAGTCGCCTCTTCACTGTTGATGTTGAGACTGGTGTTTTGCGGGGTACTATTTAATGAAGCTGCCAGTTGAAGACTTGTGAGGCGTCTGTTTCTCAATCTAGACACTCTAATGTACTTGTCCTCTTGCTCAGTTGTGCATCGGGGCCTCCCACTCATCTTTCTATTCTGGTTAGAGCCAGTTTGCGCTGTTCTGTGAAGTGAGTAATAATTGTTTCATCTGTGGATTTGCCCTTTAAACAGCTGCATATTATCAAGATATCAGTGTCACCAACAAAAAGGTAAACAATAGGCCTATAGCAAATGCAGCATATGGCATTCATTTTTCACATGTAAATAGAACTTTTCAGTAGTGCTCAAAGCATGCCAACCCATGAGCACAGCATTTATTTTTCAGCTTGAATCAATGTGCCCAATCTGTACTCCATGACAAAAAAATCATAAACAACAGAGTAGGGCTGGCTAGTAAGTCCTTCATTTTGGGGTTATGTTTAAGTTAAAAAATGGTATCTATATTTTACGATCAAAGGGGATAACATTTATTGGAATGACTGGAATTCTGATAGACTGGTTTTTAATGTAAAGATATCATTTAATCGTATTATTATATGTAGTAGAAAGCGATGGGTTAGAAGAAGCCTACATAACCAACCCATAAAGTAAAATTGAACATCCAGATATGGCCAGCTATGTAAACTTTAAAATGTATTTATCCTGCAATAGGTCTCGTTCAATTGTTTACATACAGTTTTGTCTTCTTCTAATCCATCTCAATTGGAAAGTAATCTAAAATGTATGTAATCAGATTACGTTACTGAGTTTGGGTAATCCAAAAGTTACATTACTGATTACAATTTTGGACAGGTAACTATTAACTGTAACAGATGCCATTTAGAAAGTAAGCTACCCAACCCTGAGTACAGTACATCCCCCTCTCCTTCTCATCCCCCTCTGCTCCTCATTCCTCTCTCCTGTCATTCTCATCCCATCTGTTCTCCTTTTCAGACAAACAATTGAATCAACTCAAGACTGAGGGATTTAACGACCGATACATTTTTCCTCTCCTCCTTTATAGGCAAGGAGAACTGACAACATGCAGAAGGAGGCAACCATGGTCTCTAAACGGAGGAGTAGGTGTTGTTATTGTTGAACAAACTGTAAAAAGTCACATTTATTTGGATTATATCCATTTTCATTAAGTTTAATGACAAGGAAATTACACTGACAAATCACTGTAAACTTGAAATAAATTAAGGACATTAGTGTGTTGGGGCATAGTTCTCCCATTAATCTGAAAGGGCTGTGAGCCGGGTTCTACAGGGTGACAAATGGATAGGGTACAGGACAGAAAAAAAACACTTGAGAACCAAATAGACTATGGAATGGCTGTGTCTGTGAGTTATGTCTTCAGGGCATCCCATACCAGGAAGTCCTGAATTGATGCGATTGAAAAGGGGGCTCAGTTGGGGGATTGCTTCTATGCTTGGTTTAGGGCTGTTAGCTATTGACTCTCAGGAATAACGGTGACTGATGTTTGTTCCACAACACGGCTTTGTTAGTAGAATCTTTCAGTGCCAGTTAAAGGCCATGACAACAAAGCCCTGGTTCCACCTTGCATTAACATGGGGTTTACATCATCCAATCATGATGACCCAATAGCCCCATTTACACTCTTCCGTCTAAACTCACTCCACAGCGACCCCAGCTGTTGAGCTGACTACAACTGCAGATCCGAGTCTAACGTCACCACTGTAACATGCATCTGTAACATGCATCACACTGCTTTCTTTAACAGTACCTCTTCGCCCCCCTCACCAGCTCACACCAAGACTGGATCTCGGGACCTCTGTCTCTTGACAAAGTCTTAGGCAGCCGCACCCCCGAAAAGCTAGCAATTTGAAGTCATTTCAAGCCGAGGAGTGAGGTTACCAACTCAGGCATCATGATAGCCATGGTGTTATGATAGACAGACTCATCGTGTTACACTGGGAGAGGACAGATGGGTTATATTATACTATCGTAAACATACTGTAAGTGAAGAGACACTAAGATCCTCTGGCCTTATACTGGTTCCTCTTCAATAATGCAGATACCACCACTGGAGAAATCCTCAAATTGCGTTCTGCAGACATCAGGTCATGACATGGAACTCTTTTTCCGATATGGTCATCAAAACTGATGTCACATTGATTTTTGAGGTTTTCTGGGTGACGTTGTATTGGAACGCAGCACTTCTTGGATGAGAGCCTTTTTATTCCCATTGATTGAGGGCCATGGGGGGGACGCTTGATACAATGGAGGACCTCTACCAAAGTCAACAACATCGCTAGTTGTTTCATTATCATCCCGTGTACAGTAGACGTGTTTTATTTATTTATTTATTTGGGGGGGGGGGGGGGGGGGTTGTCACTTGTTACACTATTTGAGCGATGAATTCCACGGTCAGTTTCTGTGTTCATCTTGTTGATGGAATTTGTTGGTGAAACGCAGCATGATTGCCAGAAATAGTGGAGTTGCATATGTTGCCTGAAAACCAAGTAACAAGAAAACAATTGCACAAGTACTCTTTTTGTAGCACATTGATGTGTTCAATTTTGATCTCTCGTTTTTTATACATGGAAAGGCAGTTGAGGCAGAGCAGACACGTCTCAGGTGAATAAGTAGCTACCGTAAGGCTGGCATACACTGAAACATTCATCAGTCTCATATCAATTAATATAATAGGCATTTTACCATTCAATATAAACTAGCGCTGTTGCCAAGCAACATGAGAATCCAATATCTACCAGGAGTGACTTTCTGAGGAAAATCATTTCCATATGTGTAGTTTAGTTTGTCATGTGTGTCTTTATATAGATTTCAGAAATGACTTTGTCTGTAACTGACGGTCAAAGAGAAACTGGGAAGTGATACGATAATTTTATAGCAGAGTGATTTTGATTCCTGGGAAGTTTCCAAAGGGATCTGCAAATTAAACAAAGCCTTTCCTTCCTCAAAGAGTGTAATAAGGGAGTTATTAAAGAGGAACAGAACCCCAAAAATATGTATCTGGTTGAAAACAGCCTATGTGGCCTCGTTAGCAGTCATAAACATCAATTCTAGTCACAAAATGTACTAAAACAGAGATTTGTGAGAAGTAAGGAATTTAAGACGTATCCGATGTCCTTGGATATTTTAGGGTTGGGTTTGGATTTCAATCATGCCCACTTTCCCACTAACATGGGACAGCTAGCAGCACCCATCTAAATGATCAGAGCGAAACAAACAAGGAGAATTGTCATGCAATAAAGTTGAAAGGTGAAACAGCTGCCAGCTATCTAAACAGCTGCCAGCTGCCCACCCATTTCTATGCAAACAGCAGAACTACCCAATTGAGTCATCACACTCAGCGCCTCGGCCTTGTTTGAGTGACATGAGACAATGACACATACAATAAACATAACATTGCCAATGTTATGTTGAAACATCGAGACTTGTTCTTTATTAACTAGGCAAGTAATTTAAAGGCTTGGCTTATTACCAACTCAATCATTCTCACATTCATGAGCTTAGGTTAGCATCACAAGCACAACTGTCATTCCTTTAGCCAAAGTACCAAAGTATCTTTGGTTCTGTTGCTGTTAGGGATATCTCAACTACGGTGAGTGAAGAGGAATAAACAACAACACTGTCAGGGTAGGCTATAGCAAGCATAACACATCCACATTAAATCACACCCTCAAGACACAAATTTCATCTCCGCAGTCAAATGTCTTAATATGATGGAAAACTGAGACGAAATCAGTGAGTTCAGCCCCCCTTTAATGGTAGGGTAAAAAAAAGTTACAACTTCCCTTGTCATTGGATGATGCTCCCTAATGCTGGAATGGGGGCCTGAGTGAAAAGGTTTGGGAACCCCTTTAGCAGACCCTCTTACACAAGGCACGTCCCAACCATCAGACATGGCCATTATGTGTCTGGGGGCAGAGAGCAGGTGACACACCAGATCTAGACCCTTACTGAATAAAAGACAGACAATACTTTTATCATATGGGCAGATCTGAAATCAGATCTACATGGATGCTTCTCCTCTTCTGGTTTGCCTGGTTGATTTCCGTCACCTGCCAACTGGAGTGCACTCTATTATCTCAGTCACACAGTGAAGTGGCTCTTGGCAAGGCTTGTGAGATGAAGAGGTGATCCTGTTGTTTCAAATGACACTTAACTGTCCGTCAGCCACCCGGTCCAATCACTTGACTTTCATAGTAGCTAATATATTGTAGGCCTATTGAAAGCATTCGTAAAGTACTTGTCTCAAAACAAATTGCCTCAGTAAATGTATCACATTCTCTTAACATTTTAATGATTAAAATATTAGTAATGCTATCTCAGTGTTTCCACTTATCCTGTGCTTACAAGTCCTTGAAGAAAGAGGAGAGGAGACAAGGAGAGGAAGCCACATTGGACTATTGGTAGGCTCCCCCTGGTTATTTCTAGTGCAGAGACAGAGTAGGCGGAGTTGAGGGTGAAAGTTGGAGTTGGACTCGAAAGACAAACAATGGCACTAAGTACAAACCTTCGTCTCCTGAATACAAGACAACTCAATTTAATCATAAATCTACTTGCTCTCTTGAGGAGCTTGGATCTCATCATTCTGCTAGCTCACTTGAGAATATCAAGATGGAGTCGGTCGACAGTAACGATTCCTATGAAATTGAGCCTGACCAGGATGAAGTACCTGCAGCGACATGTGTGGAAGATACATCTCGCCTTTATGCTGATTATCATATCAGAGACGATTTTGGACCGGTAGGTGTGAATTTCTTTTAGAAAGTGCATCCCTAGATAACGAACAATCTGGGAATTGTTACATCTGTCAAAGTTTTGAGAAGTGGAATTATTTTGATTTTCTGTGTATCCTCCGCCCAGGCAACGGGCTCTCCGTGTCACACATCTCAGCCTACTTTGCTCTCAGGAGTAGGGTGCTGCTCAAAGGAGTGATCAATGGGGTGGCATTAAGTGTAGAGGTGGATCAGATGCTCACCGTTTGGTGAGACGTAGACCCGGTGGCAATGGTGAGACTGAGGATACACAGAGAGCACGGTCCGATGCCGACGTCTATGGACATCTAAAAGACGTCATTTTGCTCATTGCCCAGTGCATGGACCTCTAAAAAATGTTAAACTTTGATACAGAGTTTATACCTGACAAGGTCAGTTTAGGTTGTCAGCTATTCCGTGAGAGCTTTTGTTCCAAACCCGCATTGGTGCTTTAGGTGCCAAGGATTTGGACATGTTGCAGCAGTGTGTAGAAGGGAGATCCGACAACATGACAAGTGTGGGGGAGGCCATAGTCAGAGAGAGTGTATAGTTGGGGTAGAGAAAGCCCTGTGTGTTAACTGTGAGGGCGCCCATGCAGCTGGGGATTCCAAGTGCCCTGTGCGAGAGACAGGTTGAGCCAGTGTTTGTGGGGCAGAAGGTTTTCTATGCTGAGGCAGTGATGAGAGTAGAGGACAACCTAAGGCTGAGTGATCCCGGCTGGTTGCCCCCCAGTGAATAGGACTGAAGAGAGATCGAGAGAAGTTGAGTTTGAGTAAGGTTGGATTACTTGCGTTTATTACCATGGTTATTAACTGTACTGCACTGATGGAGTGGAAATCCCAGCCTGGTCTCATAGACTGTGCAACGCTCTCATTAAGGCAAAGGGTGGCTACGTTGAAGAATCTCAAATATAACATTTATTTTGATTTGCTTAACACTTTTTTGGTTACGACATGATTCCATATGTGCTATTTCATAGTTTTGATGTCTTCACTATTATTCTACAATGTAAAAATAGTCAAAATAAAGAAAAACCCTGGAATGAGTAGGTGTGTCCAAACTTTTTATTGGTACTGTATGTCAGGAGAAGTGCAGTATTATCATAAGGAGACTGAGAATGGAGGGGAAAAGAGCACCAAAGGAGGTCTAAGAGAGAGTGGGAGGAAGAGGGTGAACTTGAGTCGGTTAAAAATGGCAGAAAAAAGGGAGATGGTTTGTTAAAGTGTAATTACAGGAGGAGAAATGGAAGTGAATGAGAGTATCAGAGGTGGTAGGTGTGGTGAAGTTCTCGGAGCCCGAGGCTTGAACTGAGGCTCAGGATAAAGATGAGTCTGTGACAGTAGGAGTGAAGTTTTTTGAAAAGTGGACCCTTGCCTTTTAGCTGATCCATTTGTGGCTTCAGGGTGGGTGAAAACAGAGTTGGGTGCTGTGGAATCGCAGAAGACAACCATAAGTGGTCTTCTGATCTCGGTTTGTGTTCCTGCTGGTCAGAGGGAGAAGGCGCTCCGCGTTAAATTAATAGGGGCAAGAAATGTGAATTGTTTTGCTCTCAAGAAAACAGTGCCTTTCAAAGGAGTGATTACTTGGGTAGCAGTAAATGTAAAAGTTGACCAACTGAAGGGGAAGATTCCGGGTGTTTGTGATGCTCGTTGTTTGGTGCGACGCAGACAGGGTGGCGTGAGTGGTGAAACAGAAGAGTCATTGTTATATTTATTTTATTTTATTTTGATGTTGAGTCTTTGACCGACGAAGTGATGTTAGGATGTATAAGTTATCCTGTATGAACTTTTGTGCCAAATACATTACGTTGTTACAGGTGTCAAGCTTAAGGGCATGTGGCAGCAGTGTGTAGGAGAGAGGTTCCTAGGTGTGAGAAGTGTGCAGAAGGGCACGAGACAAAGGAATGTGTAGCATTTAGGAAATTAGTGGTATGTGTTAATTTTATGCGTAACCATGGGGCTGGGGATCAGAAATGTCCATTCGAGAGAGGCAGGTTGAGGTTTCCAGGGTTAGAGTTTGCAGAAGTTGCCATATTGCCTAGTTAAATAAAGGTTAAAAAACATATATTTTTTAAATAAAATAAATAAATATGCTGAGGCCGTGAAGAAAGATAGGTGAGTAGAGGAGAGGAGTAGGGTGAGTAGTAGATCTGGACCCATACGGAGGAATAGGCCAACAAGTCATATACATTTCAGTAAGATGGGATTTTTAGCATTTATAGCAATGGTTATCAGCTGTATTTTATTTATATATTTTTTTTACTAGGCAAGTCAGTTAAGAACAAACTCTTATTTACAATGACGGCCTATCCCAGCCAAACTCTAACCCAGATGGTGCTGGGCCTATTGTGAGCCGCCCCATATGGGACTCCCCAATCACAGCCAGATTTGATACAGTCTGGAATCGAAGTGCCTTAGATGCAGTGCCTTAGACCGCTGCGCCACTTGGAAGCCCCTGTACTGCAGGGATGCAGAAAATTGAGGTTGTGGAGGCAGCCGAAGAGAGGTATTTGGGTGTGCAAGTCTTGACATCAGAAGAGTTACAGGGTGTTTTAAGTGGTGGTGTCCCATCCGTTCAGGCTGTTGAGGTAGGACTAAATAGATTGAAATAGTGGAGTAGGGTGGTGTTTTTAAAAATTATTATTATTACATATTTATTTTTTGTGAGTGTTTTGTTAGATGGTAGGATATAAGTATAAGAGAAGCCCCTGACCGCAGTGTGCAGTTCGGGGCCAGGCTCAATGTGGGCTGAGTCAAACGTGTTTAACCCTTCCGGTCTCGAACCTAACCTACATGGATAAAAATATAAACCATGGAAGTAAGTGAGACTGTCATTATGCATAATTTTCTTTTGTAAAATTAATGTTATAGTAGTGCAGTGGTATATTTTTATATAACCAACTACTAGCTAATTGATTACAATGAGGGAATCTTATTTGGACAAATTTGCCTACATGAGCAGTAAGCCTAGGTTTACATGTACAGTTATGTAATCGATTTGATCGTTGATTTTCTGTGTTTCCTCAATGTCTGCCTTGTTGTGTTTGGCTGGATCTAAACGTATATCGTTGATGCGGACGGCCATTCCCTAAGTTACACATAGCGAGTCTACACAGCCTACACATAGTGTATATACAGTAATGAAATAATATGCCTATTGCTTCATTTATGATATGTCTATGCTTATTTTCTTTGATGTATAGAGACACGTTAGTGTGTTATTGGAGGGCCAAAATAAATAAAAAACACAGCTGCAGTCAACTTCATCACTGCCCGTTCTGCACATATAAGGCTGAACAATATATGGGGCCTGTTGCACAAAACTAGGATAAGGGATTAAGCCAGGATATCTTGGTGATCCTGGCTCAATTGATCCGTAATCCGGTTGCACTAAAGATGGATAGGGGGCAGGAGGATATGTTATGGTATAAATGACCATGGAGATTTATTCTGTGGAGCTAGCCTGCTCCAGACCAGGCTAAATTCCAGGATCTATTTAATCTCATCCCTAATGTCAGTCAGCAGTCACCACAAATGGAAACCAATAGTTATTTCACTGCTCACTATACATTGTTATCACATATAACTAGACCCACTGTTATTTAAACGTTTGTGATCATTAATTTCAATGATTTTGGATAAAAAATGATTTTTAGATGATGTTGCTATCATTAGATAATTTACAGTTTCCCATAGACTATAAGGCTATATATAAAATGCTAGAATATTAGGGCCACAGAGGGGAAAAAAACACAAGTCATAATATTGTAACCAGTTGTTTTAAAGGAGGACAGTTGTTAAAATGACAGATGTGGGGCATTTCGTGAAATTGTACTTCAGTATGGTTTCATAAACAAAGACATGCTGATGTGCCAGAATATTAAGTATCACATTGTCATAAGTATCAAAACTGTAAAAACAATATGTAGCTTTTCTGCAGAAAGAACCAGCCTCATAAATTTATGACTTTATCCTTTTTCTTCAGTGTGGCCCTAGTACTCTGTCATATAAACAAATACACATTCCATATGAATATAAAAACACAATGTGTAACATTATGTTCCTTTATTGAATAAGGACAAAACAAAGCAGGTAAACCATCAGCTCCTTTCAAAACTGAAGTCACAGTGACTCTACAAGATGGAAAGCACAGAATCTAAGCATATTATACAAAATGATACATATACAGACCTTTGAATGTGTATAACACACCCTGCATGTCTGCACACTAAAATAAATGCAGGACAAATCCATACACATCAACTGAACAGACAAATGAATGGATGCAGTAGCCTCCCTGCAGCCTTGTATTACACACAGTATACCGCACAAACATCATAAGAGGCCAAATTCGTCAAAAAACGAACCCAAAAAAAACCAAATTCCTCTGCCACCGCAGGACATATTTAACCAAAATTGAAAGCACACATACTAACTAAAATAATTCAACACATATTGGTCCCTCAGCAGCCGACCACTGTCGTCATCAGGGAAGATTGCCGGATTGTCCCAGTCCATGGCTGGTGGCACTCTGGGGGCCCTCTCCTTCCTCAGGCAGGCCACATTGTGGAGGACAGCACAAGCCACAGTAATATCACATGCCCTAACAAGGCTGACCCTTAATTTGTGAAGGCAGTGAAAGCGTGCCTTCAGGAGGCCAAAGGTCATTTCAACTCTGGCCCTGGTCCTGGCATGGGCATGGTTGTAGGCCTGCTGTGCTTCCTGGGGGTCTGTGAAAGGTGTCAGGAGAAAAGGCTGGCAGCCATACCCCCTGTCTCCCAGCAACACACCAGAGAATTCACCTGTCAACACAAAATCTCATCATTACTACCTCATAAACACAGTGATATTCTTGACACAGCCATGATGGTTATAAATAGGGGTTGTGTGGCTTACCTTGTGATAGGCACTGATAG
Organism: Oncorhynchus mykiss; assembly: GCF_057628025.1. Taxonomy (NCBI): domain Eukaryota; kingdom Metazoa; phylum Chordata; class Actinopteri; order Salmoniformes; family Salmonidae; genus Oncorhynchus; species Oncorhynchus mykiss. The sequence goes on along the minus strand of NC_143039.1, from coordinate 54,074,316 downwards.
ATTTCAGAGGCCCGAAAGATTCTGGAGTCATGGACTGAGCCAGGCCATTTTGCCACAACATTGCTGATCACACAGTCAGCATTGCAGACCATCTGAAATCATAAGATGAGGAATATTACACCAATCAATGCACATCACTGGCAATGCAGAGTGTTCGTCAATGGACAATATCAAAAAGTTATGTTCACCTGAACATTAATGCTGTGAAAGGATTTCCTATTCACAAAATCGGCCTCATGGGCACCTGAGGGGGCTTTTATCCTTATGTGTGTGCAGTCCACTGCACCAATGACATTGGGGAAACCTGTCACACAAAGTAATGAGTATCCTACTATGTGTTAACAGTTGTCCTGTAATTTGTAGATCCTCTTACCTGCAATCCTATAGAACTCCTCTTTGATGTCACAGAGTCTTCTGTGGCCAGGGAAGGAGATGAAGACATCTGCTAATGCTTTGATAGCCAGACACACACTCCTTATTGTGCGGCAAATTGTGGCCTTGTTCAGCTGTTCTGCATCCCCCACTGAGTACAGGAAGGCTCCACTAGCAAAAAAGCGCAAGGCCACACAAACCATTTGCTCCACACTCAGTGCATGGCTCCGTGCAGTGCGGTGCTTAATCCTGGGACCCAGTAGTCTGCATAGATACCTGATGCCATCTGCAGAAAACCTGTATCTTTCATATAGATGGTCATCAGGGAAGGCCAGTGGGTCCAACCGGTCCCTGAAGACCCTTTCTCACCTGAAGGCTCTCCTCAGCACAAGTGCTTCTTCATCCACCACATCTCGCACGAATGGGCATGCCATTGTCAGAGCAGAAAGGAACACACAATTTTGGGCCTTCATATAGGCTAGTGGCCACACCTGGTGCTGGGGGGGGTGGGCAAAAGAGGGCGATGCCTTATAACGATGACTTGGTTGTACTGATTGCTGGGAAAATAAAAAAAACCTTAGAAAGATGCCACCGTCCTGTGTGCTCACAATAAGAGCTCATATGTCATGGCTCACTTGACTTTACGAGAATATACCTAATTTTTATTTTGAGCTGTGTCATCTTCTTGGAGCTGGGGGAGGAAAGAAAAATAATGATTAATACATTTGTGTTACAGTTAGCATACAGTGTACATTGAAGGCATATCTCACCTCCCTCTCAAGTTTTTTTATTTCAAGGTCCAGTTTCCTAATTGTCCTCTTTTTTATTTCGAACTCCAGTGCAAGATTTTCCATCTTTTTCTTCTTGTACTGAATGTCTATGTCTGCCAGTTCTATTTGGCACCGGAGGTGGTTGCCATACAACTTTCTGATAGCTTGTGAGCTCTGTGAACACAATACAATTAGCGCAGCTGGAATTTGGCAGGATGTGGTGTCCTTTTATTAATACGCACTATGTTGCCAGGCTGGTTTTCCCACTGTATAGCATCTGGGTCCTGTAAAAGAAATTAGATTTTTTGATTTTGATGAGGACTCCTCACCATTGTAGAGTAAATAGTACTTTCACAGTCTTAACATGATACCTCATGCCTTCTGGAATCCAGAGAGATGGTCTCCTCCTCATCATCGTCTCCATCATGTGCTGTTGCTGCTGCACTGGGGCCTTCACCCTATCACATTTAATCGGATTCATATTGAAGCTAGTAGACAAGACATGCCAGGCCTACAGTATGCCTTTGATGGAGTACTCACTGGATCAGCATCGTCTGGTGCTTGTGCTGGTGGCTCTAACAGGAACACAGTGCTGCCAGACACTGCAAGGCAATAGGTAAACCAAAGTCAGACAGTCCAAATTGATTCAATATGAATGTGGTTGTATCCCATGTAGAGATGGAAGGACATACCTTGAATGAAGCGGGTGGCATCTTGGGAGGAACCTATGCTCGTCTCTTTCCCCCCAGGGATCCCCTCTAAGACGGGCCTGCCTTTATTTAGCTCCAAGGCCATGTCCTCTGCTGGGGTAAGGTCAGCCTTTGGTGACCCACCACCCGTGCCTTGTCTGTGGGTATTCTTTTTCACTGCTAAAACAGTACAGACAATGTGTGAGCAGGCACCTTCTGGGTACAATATATGCTTGTGCTTTGTTAAATATTAGTCAGGGACCATACCATTCTGCAGAATGTTCTTGTATTTGATTTTGACCTGCTGCCATGTCCGTTTTGGCCCGTTCATGTTTAATCTACACACACACACACACACACACACACACACACACACACACACTTAATGGAGTCACACTGCAAAAAATTACTTGGTATTTTTGTCTTGTTTTCAGTAAAAATATCAAAAATTTTATCATAGCTTTATACAGTGTGATGGAGTTACTTTACACAATTTCACTCATATCTGCAGTGCATTTCAATAAAAAAAATTAACCGTTTCATAATTACAGTACAACTGCATTTTTGGAGATGTGAATTAAATATTTGAATTGTAATTGTGATGTTTCAGCGGAGCGGTGAGTGTGTAATTGTGCACTACTTACGCATTCAGGCGGTCTGCAATACTTTGCCACGCTTTTTCTCTTTGCTTTATCACTGTGGCGGTGTTGCCTTTCTTCTTAATTATATCTTTTACCTCCTCGTATGCCTCCATGAGGATTTGTGCTTCCGACGGGGAAAAGTACGCGGCTCTAGTTGCCATGGTAAATCAGTTAATCTGTGATCTGTGGCGGGGTCTATTTGAGTGAGCCGTGAGCGCGCACCTATCCAGGATTGGTTTCACCTGGCTTAATGAATCCGTGTCTGCTCATCCTGGCTTGGTCTTTGTGCAACCAATTAAGCCTGGACGCACATGTTTTGGCTTCATTGAGCTCAGCTGAGTCATTTATCCCGGATGTCTTAATTCTACTTTTGTGCAACAGGCCCATGGTCAACAACCACATCAAAGGTCAACAACCACATCAAATGTCAACAACCACATCAAAGGTCAACAACCACATCAAAGGTCAACAACCACATCAAAGGTCAACAACCACATCAAAGGTCAACAACCACATCAAAGGTCAACAACCACAACAAAGGTCAACAACCACATCAAAGGTCAACAACCACATCAAAGGTCAACAACCACAACAAAGGTCAACAACCACATCAAAGGTCAACAACCACAACAAAGGTCAACAACCACATCAAAGGTCAACAACCACAACAAAGGTCAACAACCACATCAAAGGTCAACAACCACATCAAAGGTCAACAACCACATCAAAGGTCAACAACCACATCAAAGGTGAGGCACAGAGGTACTTTTTATTTCTTTATTGAATATATTTGACATTCACTTTTTTTTCAAATTTGCCCTATTTTTTCAGTTACATCAGTGTATTTAATTGAATTGTATAACTTGTTACTTTACTGTCATCCTTCTCTTTCAGAGTTCACAATCATAAAGTGTGGCTTCAGTTGTAGAAATGTGACACACTTTCATTGTTGCTGTTGCTGTTGCACGGCAACGATAATCAACAGAGCACAGTTTCTGAAGCACCTGACATACCATCAGCATACCAGTGACCCCTCAAGAGCACCCAGAGGCCCTTAAACAGTCTCCAGAGGCCCCTCAATAACTTCGCCCCTCAAGATCTTGTCCCCTGGACCTTGGAGGACTTTCGGAGTGGATGGTGTGCAGGTTAGATATTTCTTTCAATTATTCCAATGAACTGTGCCATTTGATCGTCAATTGAAAATTGTACCTTGTTCACACCACAGGGCCTACCAAAGCGCTGCTTTCGCAAACAACTGTGGGGTGTTTGTTTTGATGGTACGATGCTGGCTATTCAGTATATGATATTAGTCGTATTTTCTGTTGTTATAACGTATGAAAAGTTATTATTATTTCTGTGCTTGCAGCCTGCAAAGCACACTATTGTTATTGCTCATACTTTTTCTTGTTTATTATTCTTGACACTTTTTGGGACCTATTTCCTACAGTTTTTACACTACACTACTATGTATCATTTGATTTACACAACATGCCTACCACTTTGAAGATGCAAAATATATATTTTTGTGAAACAAACAAGAAATAACGAAAAAAACAGAACTTGAGCGTGCAAAAACTATTCACCCGCTCATAGTCAATACTTTTTAGAACCACCTTTTGCAGCAATTACAGCTACAAGTCTCTTGGGGTATGTCTCTATAAGCTTGGCATATCTAGCCACTGGGATTTTTGCCCATTCTTCAAGGCAAAACTGCTCCACCTCCTTCAAGTTGGATGGGTTCCGCTGGTGTACAGCAATCTTTAAGTCATACCACAGATTCTCAAATGGATTGAGGTCTGGTCTTTGACTATGCCATTCCAAGACATTTAAATGTTTCCCTTTAAACCACTCGAGTGTTGCTTTAGCAGTATGCTTAGGGTCATTGTCCTGCTGGAAGGTGAACCTCCATCCAAGTCTCAAATCTCTGGAAGACTGAAACAGGTTTTCCTCAAGAATGTCCCTGTGCTTAGCGCATTCCATCATCCCTTCAATTCTGACCAGTTTCCCAGTCCCTGCGGATGACAAACATCCCCACAACATGATGCTGCCACCACCATGCTTCATTGTGGGGATGCTGTTCTCGGGGTGATGAGAGGTGTTGGGTTTGTGCCAGACAGCGTTTTTCTTGATGGCCAAAAAGCTCAATTTTAGTCTCATTTTACCAGAGTACCACCTTCTTCCATATGTTTGGGGAGTCTCCCACCTGCCTTTTGGTGAACAACAAATGCATTTGCTTATTTTTTTCTTTAAGCAATGGCTTTTTTTTCTGGCCACTCTTCTGTGAAGGTCAGCTCTGTGGAATGTACAGCTTAAAGTGGTCCTATGGACAGATACTCCAATCTCCACTGTGGAGCTTTGCAGCTCCTTCAGGATTACCTTTGGTCTCTTTGTTGCCTCTCTGATTGCCTTCCTTGCCTGGTCCGTGAGTTTTGATGAGTGGCCCTCTCTTGGCAGGTTTGTTGTGGTGCCATATTCTTTAAATTTTTTAATAATGAATTTATTGGTGGTCAGTGGGATGTTCAAAGTTACGGATATTTTATAACCCAACCCTCATCTGTACTTCTCCACAACTTTGTCCCTGACCTGTTTTGAGAGCTCCATGGTCTTCATTGCTTGGTGGTGCCCCTTGCTTAGTGGTGTTGCAGACTCTGGGGCCTTTCAGAACAGGTGTCAAGGGGGATTGAATGCCAAGGGGGATGAATACCTTTGCAAGGCACTGTATATGCTCCATGAAATAATTGATCAACATAATTTGAAATGTACATGATATACATGAAAGGTCTGTTGTTCACTGCAATAATATCAGTAGCTTGTCTCAAATAAAGCATGAAGCAAAACATGTTACAGCACATATGCTGGTACCATTTTATATAATATTTATTATGGTCTTCAAAAGGGAAATATGTTTGTATTCAACGTGTGCCTTTTATATTTATTTTATTTTATTTCACCTTTATTTAACCAGGTAGGCTAGTTGAGAAAAAGTTCTCATTTACAACTGCGACCTGGCCAAGATAAAGCATAGCAGTGTGAACAGACAACAACACAGAGTTACACATGGAGTAAACAATAAACAAGTCAATAACACAGTAAGAAAAAAAAAGAAAAAAAAGAGTCTATGTACATTGTGTGCAAAAGGCATGAGGAGGTAGGCGAATAATTACAAGTTAGCAGATAACACTGGAGTGATAAATGATCAGATGGTCGTGTGCAGGTAGAGACACTGGTGTGCAAAGAGCAGAAAAGTAAATAAATAAAAACAGTATGGGGATGAGGTAGGTAAATTGGGTTGGCTATTTAGCTGCAGCAATCGGTTAGCTGCTCAGATAGCAGATGTTTAATGTTGGTGAGGGAGATAAAAGTCTCCAACTTCAACGATTTTTGCAATTCGTTCCAGTCACAGGCGGCAGAGAACTGGAAGGAAAGGCGGCCAAATGAGGTGTTGGCTTTAGGGATGATCAGTGAGATACACCTACTGGAGCGCGTGCTACGGGTGGGTGTTGCCATCGTGACCAGTGAACTGAGATAAGGCAGAGCTTTACCTAGCATGGACTTGTAGATGACCTGGAACCAGTGGGTCTGGCGACGAATATGTAGCGTGGGCCAGCCGACTAGAGCATACAGGTCGCAGTGGTGGGTGGTATAAGATGCTTTAGTAACAAAACGGATGGCACTGTGATAAACTGCATCCAGTTTGCTGAGTAGAGTATTGGAAGCTATTTTGTAGATGACATCGCCAAAGTCGAGGATTGGTAGGATAGTCAGTTTTACTAGGGTAAGTTTGGCGGCGTGAGTGAAGGAAGCTTTGTTGCGAAATAGAAAGCCGACTCTAGATTTGATTTTAGATTGGAGATGTTTGATATGAGTCTGGAAGGAGAGTTTACAGTCTAGCCAGACACCTAGGTTCTTATAGATGTCCACATATTCTAGGTCGGAACCATCCAGGGTGGTGATGCTAGTCGGGTGTGCGGGTGCAGGCAGAGAACGGTTGAAAAGCATGCATTTGGTTTTACTAGCGTTTAAGAGCAGTTGGGGGCCACGGAAGGAGTGTTGTATGGCATTGAAGCTCGTTTGGAGGTTAGATAGCACAGTGTCCAAGGAAGGGCCAGAAGTATACAGAATGGTGTCGTCTGTGAAGAGGTGGATCAGGGAATCACCCGCAGCAAGAGCAACATCATTGATATGTACAGAGAAAAGAGTCGGCCCGAGAAATGAACCCTGTTGCACCCCCATAGAGACTGCCAGAGAACCGGACAACATGCCCTCCGATTTGACACACTGAACTCTGTCTGCAAAGTAGTTGGTGAACCAGGCAAGGCAGTCATTAGAAAAACCGAGGCTACTGAGACTGCCGATAAGAATATGGTGATTGACAGAGTCGAAAGCCTTGGCCAGGTCAATGAAGACGGCTCCACAGCACTGTCTTTTATTGATGGCGGTTATGATATTGTTTAATACCTTGAGTGTGGCTGAGGTGCACTCGTGACCGGCTCGGAAACCAGATTGCACAGCGGAGAAGGTACGGTGGGATTTGAGATGGTCAGTGATCTGTTTGTTGACTTGGCTTTCGAAGACCTTAGATAGGCAGGGCAGGATGGATATAGGTCTGTAACAGTTTGGGTCCAGGGTGTCTCTCCCTTTGAAGTGGGAGATGACCGTGGCAGCTTTCCAATCCTTGGGGATCTCAGACGATATGAAAGAGAGGTTGAACAGGCTGGTAATAGGGGTTTCGACAATAGCGGCGGATAGTTTCAGAAATAGAGGGTCCAGATTGTCAAGCTCAGCTGATTTGTACGGGTCCTGGTTTTGCAGCTCTTTCAGAACATCTGCTATCTGGATTTGAGTAAAGAAGAAGCTGGGGAGGCTTGGGCGAGTAGCTGCAAATTTCTGCTTGAAAAAGCTTGCCTTTGCTTTCCTGACTGACTGCGTGTCTTCCCTGAACAGTTGCATATCGCGGGGACTATTCGATGCTATTGCAGTCCGCCACAGGATGTTTTTGTGCTTGTCGAGGGCAGTCAGGTCTGGAGTAAACCAAGGGCTATATCTGTTCTTAGTTCTGCATTTTTTGAGCAGAGCATGCTTATCTATGATGGTGAGGAAGTTACTTTTAAAGAATGACCAGGCCTTATGTAACGGATGTGAAACGGCTAGCTTAGTTAGCGGTGTGCGCTAAATAGCGTTTCAATCAGTGACGTCACTTGCTCTGAGACCTTGAAGTAGTTGTTCCCCTTGCTCTGCAAGGGCCACGGCTTTTGTGGAGCGATGGGTAACGATGCTTCGTGGGTGACTGTTGTTGATGTGTGCAGAGGGTCCCTGGTTCGCGCCCGGGTATGGGCAAGGGGACGGTCTAAAGTTATACTGTTACATTGATGCTGTTGACCCGGATCACTGGTTGCTGCGGAAAAGGAGGAGGTCAAAAGGGGGGTGAGTGTAACGGATGTGAAACGGCTAGCTTAGTTAGCGGTGTGCGCTAAATAGCGTTTCAATCAGTGACGTCTCTTGCTCTGAGACCTTGAAGTAGTTGTTCCCCTTGCTCTGCAAGGGCCGCGGCTTTTGTGGAGCGATGGGTAACGATGCTTCGAGGGTGATGTGTGCAGAGGGTCCCTGGTTCGCGCCCGGGTATGGGCGAGGGGACCGTTTAAAGTTATACTGTTACACTTGCACAAACGTGTGTGTTTGTATTCAATGTGTGCCTTGCACAAATGTGTGTGTTTGTATTCAGTGTGTGACTGTCAAACCTCAGATGGAAGAAAAAAAAACGGTGGGTATGGTCAAACGTGGGCTGAGTAAAACGTTTGACTCCGCCCACATTGAGCCGGGCCGAACTGCAGTCAAGGGTACTTGGAGAATAAGGGAGTTGTACTCCAGTCTAGTAGGTGACGGTAATGCAACATTTATTGGATGCCAACCGCTGTTAAACCTATTCGAAGAAAAAGACGAAGAAGTAGGCGGAGTTCTGTTTCCATGACAATGACGTCAATATCAGTGTCGGGTAACCAAAGGTCAAAATAAATCGAAATTAGTGAAACGGAAACAAACGGAAGAAAATAGTTTTAAACTGTTGCAGAAACAAAAGTAACATTTAGTGAAGTGGTTTGTTGTGAAGGATACCGCCTTTTAATTGTCTGGGAATAGGCGGAGAAGCTGGTGGTAAGGAGTTGTCAAGTCAGTTGAAACCCGTTAGCTAGCTAATGTTAGCTAGCCAGCAAAGTTAGCTAGCTAATCCTCAAAGGCTGACTTTACAGCCACTGTGATATACACAGCTAACTACTCTGTTGGCTGGTGTTTTTACATACAGTTGAAGGAAGACTCGGGTAGCAAGAGAGAATAGCTAATTGACACCTCATTCACTTAATAGCATAGCTAGCTAACATTTGCCATTTTATTTTCTAACGTAGGCTAGAAAAGTAGATAACTAGCACAAAGTAGACCACTTGCTGTTCAAGAACCTTGTCAAACAACAAAAGAAAAGTATGTTCTTGCTCATTTTGAGCTTGTTAGCCACCTTTACGGGCATCGGCAAGCATAGAACGCATGTGTACCTGTGCCGTTTGACTCCTTACTTGTTTATGGAAGGACACCTAATTCTTGGCTATTGTAGCTGTGTCAGCTGTTTGTTGATGTCTATTAGTTAGTTAGTGCAAAGTAGTATCAATGATAGCGTTCCTTTATCTCAAAGATGTATGCACTTTTCTGTTTCTATAATTATGAGGGTTGTCTCGTGATGTTAGCAGTGTAAACACTCCAAGTTCAAACCCTCCAATGTCAAACAATGCTTGTAATTTGGAATATCTTCATTACATTTGTTTCATGTCCTCAATTATGCCATTGTATTAATTCAATGTACTGTATATTGATGTTTATGTGCTCTTAGTCATGTGTATATCAACATAAAATGTAAAAAGGGAGAACTAGTGATTGGCTTGGGAGATGAAGGGAGGATGTTCCTCAAGTGATTCAGAATGGACCCTGGTCAAAAGTAGTACACTATATAGGGAATAGGGTGCCATTTGGCTATCACCTGAGCAACATCCTCCCTCCAACCATCCTCCTTGGCCTCATATCAGTGTTTTCCAGCATTGTTTCTCAGCTGTCCAGAATGTGTTAGATTTGGTTGGGAGAACAAGGGGTCAGGAGTTGATTCTTGGTGGTGCACAATGTCACTGCTCTCCTGACCCAGGCCCATTGTTGGGTCAACCAGTGGCCTGGGCCTCTTGGCTGGGAATCATTTCTACCCCATCTGCTCTGGGGTAGTGGTGTGCATTCCAAAAGGGCACCATATTCCCTATATAGTGAACTACTTTTGACCAAAGTAATGCACTATATAGGGAATAAGGTGCCATTTTGGATTCAACCCCGGGAGCTGGGAAGGAATGGCTTTGGTGACCCCTCTGACCCTAAACATCTCCACAATGACTCTCCCCAAACACACCCATTTCTGAACAAAGCTTTTTGTTAAATGAGATTGAGCTCTGTCATGTGTGGATAGCTATGCGTGTCCCCAATTGTAGGCTATACTTTATAATATATTGCATTGTGAGCCGTGTAAATGTTCATTGGGATTTTTTTACATTTGAGTAATTTAGCAGACGCTCTTGTCCAGAGCGACTTAAAGTATTGAGTGCATACTTTTTTTAATTTTTACTTTTTTGAAGATGCAAGTGAACTGCATTTTTTTGTTGATTGTGCAAGCTGTCAAATAAGATGCATGAATGTTATCCAGTGGTGTAAAAATACTTTAAAGTATTACTTAAGTAGTTTTATGGGGTATCTGATTCAGTACTTTACTATTTATATTTTCAACTACTTTTACTTCACCTCATTCCTAAAGAAAATTATGTACTTTTTACTCCATACATTTTCCCTGACACTCAAAAGTACTCGTTACATTTTGAATGCTTAGCAGGACAGAAAAATTGTCTATTTCACAACTGTATCAAGAAAACATCCTGGTCATCCCTACTGCCTCTGATCTGGCAGACTCACTGAACACATGCTCCATTTGTAAATGACGTCTAAGTGTTGGAGCGTGCCCCTGGCTATCCTTAAAGTATACAAGAAATGGTGCTGTCTGGTTTGCTTAAGTATGAATCATTTCAAATTTCTTATATTAAGTATTAAAAGGAAATGTAATTGTTAAAATATACTTAAGTATATTTAAAACCAAATACTTTTAGACTTATACTGAAGTAGGATTTTACTGGGTGACTTTTACTTGTCATTATCTATTAAGTTATCTTTACATTTACTAAAGTATGACAATTGGGTACTTTTTCCACCACTGATGTTATCCCACCTGGTTTGTGCCAAACGAGGGCTGTTTGGGGCTGTAAACATCCCCGACTGGAATCTGTTCTCTATCATCAGAGCTTTCAGTCAGGTGTTTGCTGCTGCTGGCTGCCTCCATCTCCTACTGGGAAGCAGATCAGTGCCATGTGTTGCTTGACCTGCTAAAGACACTTACTACCACAGTCTGCATCCTTACCAATGCCGAAGTTCAGTGTCCTTCAATCCTGGTCAAGGGGACCCACAAGATGTGGACGCTTTTGTGCCACTCCAGCACGACTAATAAACCGGATGTGGGATGGCTAATGGACAAGTCCACAGTGCTCAGCTCTGTGGGCTGAATCAGAAGCTGTCAGTGATACCTGTGGGTCTCCATTGAATAACATTTCTCTACTGATTTCAATGGAATGCTTCAATTAATTTTATGATAACTGTTCTACATAAACTCTTAATCTGTGCATCTCAGTTGTAATATCCACTCCTTAGCTCTAACATACTCTGGAGGACACCATACAGACAGTCTATACAGTGCTAAGATTACAGTTAATGTAAACATCCTACACTCAGCTGTGAGTTGGCAGCAGAGGCTGGGAGAAGGCTGTTTACTTTAACTGGCTTGGATAGACGCCCAAGCAAGCAGGAAGACAGACGGCAGGTCCATGCTAGGGATGGAGGATTGTCGTCTACCTGGTGCAGCCCGGTATGGCCAGCACCGAGCTACCTCAACTCTATAACAGGGTGATATCTCAGGAAACAAGGATAGAAAAAGACCAGGATTTTAATGAAGTTGAATCCATAGACTGGTCCTTTGGAGGAAAGATTGTTGATATATATTTTACGTTTGTATTTTAAAGCATAATTGAGAAATAATTAATTGAAGTTGAAATGTTTGACATTTTGGCCTTACACAGGCCTTTAAATCTGTTGGTGCTACAAAAATCGGTACCACTTGCTCTGTGGTGAGTTGTATTTTATTTTTTGTCTCATTAATTTATGAATATTAAACTTTTTTATTTTGGGCAAATGTTCTATTGTTGAACATAATACACTCTACAACATGGCTCTCTAACCCGGTTCCTGGAGAGCTACTGTCCTGTAGGTTTTTTACTCCAACCCTAATCTAGTGCACCTGATTCTAATAATTAGGTGGTTAATAAACTGAAATCAGGTTAGTCACAACTGAGGTTGGAGTGAAACCTACAGGTGGGTAGTGCTACATGAACAGGGTTGGAGAGCCCTGCTCTGCAGGATTATCAAAGTTCCAGAGAGGATGTCTGCTACCTTTTTTAAATTATTTTTTTAGAGTTGTGATCCAATTTGTAAGCATTACCTACAGAGTGAGTGATTAAAAGAAAATTAAAAAATCATGGCCGCCATCTGTTGGTGGATGTGCAATGATACAAGTAAAGGAGAGCTGTGATAGGTTACATTGCCTACTATGCCAATTTCTCTGTATAAAATTGTCCGTAACTTTAAAACTAGCAGGGATCCAACCCGAGACGTTAATATGTCTGTAGAGTATATTATGTTCAACAATGTATGAAGTTTGTATTTCTTGGTATGTGACTTGTCCTGTTGTTGCTGTATGACATTATTTGTTATGATTAACTGACAACCTGGCCATAAGCTCCTTTCCACTTCTCATTCACTCAGTCGTGTTTTATGAGGATGATAAAACATTTAAATGTATAAATATGTAAGTGATCATTTTTAATAAAGTCATCTTTCATAGCAATGAGGTGTCACGTCTAACAATGTAACACGTTATACCAGTGTTTAGCCTCTAGATGTCAGTGTTGTACTTATGGTCATACATCGATGTGATAAATCCATACAAAGGGCATGAAAGCCTAACTGATGCAGGTGGTGTATATTATTTTAATCAGTCAATGGAAAAGTATAAACAAAATCCTCCAAAGTAAGTAATAGTAACATTTACAGTAACAGTCCTTTCATTCAGGTAAGTAAGTAACCAAATGAGTTTCAGAAAGTATAAAACTAGTTGTCCATGGCATGAAAAACAACCACCCTCACTCATGTACAACTCTAAATATCTTACTACAAGGGAGCCATTTGATTTAATGGCTAATAACTGCTGATTAATTTAAGTGAAAACGGAAACAATCGGTTCAAGTTCATGCAAAACCAAAATCGGTAGTGTAGATAAAAGATAAGGTTAAACTGTTAAAATAAGATGTAAATGCTGTGCAATGTAGACAATAAGCTAACACCTATTTGATGATGACTTTGTTCAAAAGATTATTGTAGCATACAGCTGTGAATTAAATAATCTTGATGAATCATCAAAATCACTTAATATATGTGTAGTTTGAATTTTTCAGAGAGCTTCATGACAACGTTGTACTCATAGTTTCCATCATGTACTCCAGTTTTGAGCCATTTATTGGTTGATGCTTCCCAGTAGTGGTGCCAGTGGCCATCTTTGTCTTTACCAAATCCATACACATTCACCTGCATTGGAATTAAATGCTTAAAGTTAGTTTAATAATAAGGTTTATGAAAGGTTGTATTTATGGCAATGTGATATTTTGTTTATGCAACCTATAGGTAGGGTTGAGCAATACATGCATTTGGTGCTAAAACAAACTAATGAATCACAAGAATCAAGTGGTATATTTAAATATAATTTATGTTCACTTGTTCTCATGTATTTTTGGTCAATTCTCCTTCTGCTGAGACTGTGCACTTTAACATTGACACAAACACACACAGCTCCTTGCCCTCCTACCATTCACAACAAAGAGCAAATGTCACTTCTTCCTCTCTGACAAGTGGGTTTTAACAGGCAATTTGCATTTTTTGTTTGGTCCAACAAAATGGGTCATATGGGCACCGAAACACATTGAGACATTATTTGACTGTAATAGAGGAGAACTTAACCTTTCTAATGATGCTCTTTTTATGTATCAACCCCTCAAATTGCGCAAAGAGCAGACAATACTAAAATGAAAGTAGCCTGTCAATGAACATTCATTCTGTCATGCACGGGTACTGCTAGCAGCATTTTAGCCACAGACTGTTATACTTGCTGTCTAGTCTGTGTTTTATAAATGTGCAATGAGCATTAAAACTAAGTAATTGGCCACTCGTTCTCATTCTGAGAAATAAGGTGGCCACTTGATTTCAACATCTGAACAAAGTGGACAGACTAGCATGCTGTTCAAACAGTTGGAGATGGAAAGAAGTGTGTGTTCATAACAATTCAACTGTTCTACACTAAACAAAAATATAAATGCAACAATTTCAAAGATTTTACTGAGTTACAGTTCATATAAGGAAATCAGTCACTTGAAATAAATTAATTAGGCTCTAATCTATGGGTTTCACATGACTGGGAATACAGAAAAAAAGGTATGTACGTGGATCAGAAAACCATTTGCCTTATGCTCGACACATCTCCTTCACATTGAGTTGAGCATGCTGTTGATTGTGGCCTGTGGAATGTTGTCAGTCCAGGGCTGTCCCTGAAAAAAAAAAAATATTTGTCCACCTACAGTAGTCTGTTCTTTCGACCAATCAATTGGTCAAAATGTTTTAACTTGTACTTTTCCCCATATAGACACACCCTATGTGTTTTAATAAAATCAACTATATGTAGGCTACTGAGCTTGTCTGATGCTTTAAGCACAGTTAGCACACTCTTCTCTGGTCTGGACCTCTGGCAGTCTCTGTGGGGGTACCACATGGTTCAATTCTCAGGCCGGCCCTTTTCTCTGTATATATCAATGATGTCACTCTTGCTGCGGGTGATTCCTTGATCCGCCTCTACGCAGACGACACCATTCTGTATACTTCTGGCCCGTCTTTGAACACTGTTAACAAACCTCCAAACGAGCTTCAATGCCATACAACACTCTTTCCGTGGGCTCCAACTGCTCTTAAACGCTAGTAAAACTAAATGCATGCTTCAAACGATCGATGCCCACACCCGCCCGCCGAACCAGCATCACTACTCTGGACGGTTCTGACTCAGAATATGTGGACAACTACAAATACCTAGGTGTCTGGTTAGACTGGAAACTCCCCTTCCAGACTCATATTAAGAATCTCCAATCCAAAATTAAATCTAGAATTGGCTTCCTATTTCGCAAACAAAGCCTCCTTCACTCATGCTGCCAAACATACCCTTGTAAAACTGTCTATTTTACCGATCCTTGACTTCGGGGATGTCATTTACAAAATAGCCTCCAATACTCTACTCAGCAAACTGGATGCAGTCTATCGCAGTTCCATCCGCTTTGTCACCAAAGCCCCATATACCAACCACCACTGCGACCTGTATGCTCTCGTCGGCTGGCCCTCGCTACATATTTGCCACCAGACCCACTGGCTCCAGGTCATCTAAGTCTTTGCTAGGTAAATCCACCACCTTATCTCACCATAACAACACCCACCCGTAGCACGCGCTCCAGCAGGTATATCTCACTGGTCATCCCCAAAGCCAACACCTCCTTTGGCCAACTTTCCTTCCAGTTCTCTGCTGCCAATGACTGGAACGAATTGCAAAAACCGCTGAAGTTGGAGACTTATATCTCCCTCTCAAACCTTAAGCATCAGCTGTTTGAGCAGCTCACCGATCGCTGCAGCTGTACACAGCCCATCTGTTTATAGCCCGTCCAACTTCCTACCTCATCCCCATATTGTTTTTATTTACTTTTTGCACACCAGTATTTCTACTTGCACATCATCATCTGCACATCTATCACTCCAGTGTTAATTTACTAAACTGTAATTACTTCGCTACTATGGCCCATTTATTGCCTTACCTCCTTACTCCATTTGCACACACTATATATAGACTTTTTTTCCATTATGTTATTGACTGTACTTTTGTTTATCCCATGTGTAACTCTGTTGTTTTTTGTCACACTGCTTTGCTTTATCTTGGCCAGGTCGCAGTTGTAAATGAGAACTTGTTTTCAACTGGCCTACTTGGTTAAATAAAGGTGAAATACAAAAAAAATCAATTTAAAAAATGGCTGTGCGAAGTTGCTGGATATTGATGGGAACTGGAACACGCTGTCCTATATGTCGATCCAGAGCATAGAGTATGCAGAGAGTATGCAGGCCATGGAAGGACTGGGACATTTTCAGCTTCCAGTAATTATGTACAGATCCTTGCGACATTGGGGCGTGCATTATCATGCTGAAGCATGAGGTGATGGTGACGGATGAATGGCACAACAATGGGCCTCAGGATCTCGTCACGGCATCTCTGTTCATTCACCATGCAATTGTGTTCATTGTCCGTAGCTTATACCATAACCAAACCACTAATATGAGGCACTGTTCACAACATTGATATCTCAAACCGCCTGCCCTCACACAATGCCATACACACTGTCTGCCATCTGCCTGGTAGAGTTGAAACCGGGATTCCTCCATGAAGAGCACACTTCTTCAGCATGCCAGTGGCCATCGAAGGTGAGTATTTGCCCACTGAAGTTGTAAACGGCGCAGAACTGTAGTCAGGTCAAGACCCCGGTGAGGACGACGAGCACGCAGATGAGCTTCCCTGAGACAGTTTCTGACATTTTGTGCAGAAATTCTTCAGTTGTGCAGATCCACAGTTTTATCGGCTGTTTGGGTGGCTGGTCTTAGACGATCCTGCAGGTGAGTAAGCCTGATGTGGAGGTCATGGGCTGGTGTGGTTACACGTGGTCTGTGGTTGTGAGTCCGGTTGGACTTAAGCATCACATTTTCTAAAACAATGTCGGAGGCGGCTTATGGTAGAGAAATTAACTTCAAATTCTCTGGCAACAGCCCTGGTGGACAATCCTGCAGTCAGCATGCCAATTGCATGCTCCCTCAAAACTTGAGACATCTCTGGCATTGTGTTGTGTGCAATAACTGCACATTTTGGTGGCCTTTTATTGTTCCCAGCACAAGGTGAATCTGTGTAATGATCATGCTGTTTAATCAGCTTCTTGATATGCCACACCTGTCAGGTGGATGGATTATCTTGGCAAATGAGAAATGGTCACTAACAGGGATGTAAACACATTTGTGTACACAATTTGAGAGAAATAAGCTTTTTGTGCATATTAACAATTTCTGGGATCTTTTCTTTCAGCTCATCAAACCAACATTTTGCATTTATATTTTTGTTCAGTATACCTTGTTAGCTAGCAAACAGATCCACGTTGGCTAGACATTAAAGTGGAACTGACAGCGTTTGAGCAACATTAAATATTATTTAAGTATGCTAATATACACCCCCAGGAGGAATATGATGCCTTTTTGTTTGACATTTTCTGACAAACGACTACTTCGATATGCCCATTTTTACATTTCATACATTCATAGAATGTTTGGGAATGAGGTAGAGTAAGGCATTTGTGAAAATTATTTAGCAATTAGAGTGGGAAAGCGGCCATGCGTTTGGACAATTAATACACACTTCAGCAAATAAAACCTTTAATAAAAACATATACTGTACAACACTGGAATCTTACGCATACCAATACGCTATAGCCAATCAGAGCTACAGTAGGCCTAAATGCAAATTTGCCATGTGCCACATGGGCCTGCCATTATTTACTTTGAACTGGAATGTGTTTACATGCAGTAGCAACAGCAGGACTTTAGCGCAATAGAAAGCATTCACCAAAAGCCACAAAATACACCTGAATGGATTTGTGCAAATATGTAAATACCACGGGAGTCGTCTTACATTTGGGAAATGTACAGTCCTATTGATCAAGCAACCATGAAAAGGTAGGCTCTCTCTTATTTAGTTGCCTATGCACATCATCAATATCAACAACTGTTAGCCAGAGCGAGATGAGCTCAAATCTAACGTGGAAACGGTAGACAAACTGAAACCTTTTCAGCTTGTAGTTGGCGGTCAAAATTGCGTTGATAAACAATGGAGAATAGGCGCCTGCTCGCCCAATGCATGCGTGTCCCAACCCACGTTTTGACAACTGAATGGAAATTTGCCTGCCTGCCCATTCGATCAATGCCAAATACATTTGGTTAACTGTAACAGTCGTTCAAGTTCAGTATAGCAAGCGAAGTGATTTACATTTCCAAATAACACCTGCATCTCTAGCTGTAGCCACAGAAAAACGATATGGGGGAAAAAGTCGGCCTTTTACCAACTCTTCTAATGACAACATCTTCCCAGCAGCTAGCTAACGTTATACTCAGTGTTTTTAGCTTGTTAAATAAATAGATAAACTAGCATACAGTATCTGACACGTGACTGACTTGTGATCATTGCCCTATCTAGTTTGATTCTATTGACATTCCAAGCCTTAGCGACATTCGTCCGTTTTTGTCCAAAATATTGAGTCATTGAAACTGAAACAGTGCATCCCGAATGGAAGCAGCAAACAATGTACCTGGCCAGCTGTAATTTACAACCATATATATTTGTTGGACTAGTAAAACATTTATTGGTGAATTATATTAGTCATGCATTGAACTGACGAGAATGCCTTACTCTGCATCATGGGATTTTTAGTTAAATATGACCTATTTTTAAACCTCTTACAAAGTTGTTTTTCTAGTATAAACTGGGAATTGTATATTTGACTGTTTGTTTCATGTCTTCAAAGTAGTTAACACTCTCAGTTCCACTTTAAAAATGTAGCTGGCTACAACTAGCACGTGGGCTTGTGGTTGG
Source organism: Oncorhynchus mykiss (assembly GCF_057628025.1). Taxonomy (NCBI): domain Eukaryota; kingdom Metazoa; phylum Chordata; class Actinopteri; order Salmoniformes; family Salmonidae; genus Oncorhynchus; species Oncorhynchus mykiss. Next base: position 54,055,907 of record NC_143039.1, on the reverse strand, counting down.
GAGATTGTTTATGAGACCTGTGTTCATTTTCTATAATGCCTGCTACAAGAAGTGTGTCATTATTAGTGAATGTGCAGTATGCATGGATCTGGTTAAATTTGAAACAAAAAGGTCATTTTGATAGACAGTCTTGAAAGCAAGATAGGAAAAAAAACAGGTTAAACTATTTTCATGAAATAATTAAATTATTAGTGGGTCTCATGTTATGGAAGGCTTATATTTAGCCTATATTTAGCCTTATTGCTGTTTGTTTTGAAATGCAGTGTATTTTAGCTTTAATTGTACAAAATAGCTTATTTAGAGAAGAACAAAAAAAATTGCACCCTTGACATTCTCGAGGTAGTCACCTTGAATGCTTTTCCAACAGTCTTGAAGGAGTTCCCACATATGCTGAGCACTTGTTGACTGTTTTTCCTTCACTCTGCAGTCCAACTCACCCCAAACCATCTCAATTGGGTTGAGGTCGGGTGATTGTGGAGGCCAGGTCATATGATGCAGCACTCCATCACGCTCCTCCTTGGTTAAATAGCCCTTACACAGCCTGGAGGTGTGTTGGGTCATTGTCCTGTTGAAAAACAAATGATAGTCCCACCAAGCCCAAACCAGATGGGATGGCGTATCGCTGCAGAATACTGTGGTAGACATGCTGGTTATGTGTGCCTTGAATTCTAAAAGAATCACTGACAATGTCACCAGCAAAGCACCCCCACATCATCACACCTCCTCCATGCTTCATGGTGGGAACCACACATGCGGAGATAATCCGTTCACCTACTCTGCGTCTCATAAAGACATTGGGGTTGGAACCAAAAATCTCAAATTTTGGACTTTGGACATTCCAAGGACAGATTTCCAAGGACAGATTTCCACCGGTCTAATGCCCATTGCTCATGTTTCTTGGCCCAAGCAAGTCTCTTCTTATTATTAGTGTTCTTTAGTAGTGGTTTCTTTGCAGCAATTCGATCATGAAGGCCTGATTCATGTCAATCTCCTCTGAACAGTTGATGTTGAGATGTGTTTGTTACTTGAACTCTGTGAAGCATTTTTTTGGGATGCAATCTGACGCTGGCAACTCTAATGAACTCATCCTCTGCAGCAGAGGTAACTCTGGGTCTTCCTTTCCTGTGGCGGTCTTCATGAGAGCCAGTTTAATCATAGCTCTTGATGGTGTTTGCGACTGCACTTGAAGAAACTTTCAAAGTTCTTGACATTTTCCAGATTGACTTACCCTCAGGTCTTAAAGTAATGATGGACTGTCATTTCTCTTTGCTTATTTGAGCTGTTCTTGACATAATATGGACTTAGCCCTATTTTGTACAAGACCATCTTCTGAATATCAATCCTACCTTGTCACAACACAACTGATTGGCTCAAATGCATTAAGAGGGAAAGATCTTCCACAAATTAACTTTTAACAAGGCTAACCTGTAAATTAAAATGCGTTCTGGGTGACTAACTCATGAAGCTGGTTGACAGAATGCCAAGTGTGTGTAAAGCTGTTATCCATGCAAAGGGGGGCTACTTTGAAGAATCTGAAATATAAAATACATTTGTATTTGTTTAGCACTTTTAGTACATGATTCCATATGTGCTATTTCATACTTGTGATGTCTTCACTATTATTCTACAATGTATAAAATAGTAAAAATAACAAAAAAACATTGAATGAGAAGGTGTGTCCAAACTTTTGACTGGTACTGTGTGTGTGTGTGTGTGTGTGTGTGTGTGTGTGTGTGTGTGTGTGTGTCATCCATACATTTGAAATTGTTAGGCCATATCACCCAGCCCTACTTAAAGCCATTAGATGTCAGTGTTGTTCCTCTATACTCCCATTGTGTGTAGTATACAGTGTGTATTGTGTGTCATTTCTTTATTATCCAGTGTGTCTTGCTGAGAAAGTACACTCCTATCCACATTCCTAGCAGTGCATGTATTTGAATATGAATAAGAAGTCTTACCTCGTCACAAATGTGTATGGCTAATATTAAAGCCATGAATCCAGTAGAGGGATATTTGCCTTGATAGTCAAGTCAGACTTGATGAACATATTTCATAAATGCAGGATTAAGAACCAATACCTGTGTGGAATATAATATACATAGCATGTATATATCAATGTGATTCAATTAAAAAAAGAGGAATGATGACTTGTGATACATCAAATTTGAGAACTTACGCTGTCAGATTTGATATTGTCGGATAATAGATGGCATGATGCACTGTTCGTACATTCTGATGCAGTCTCAAACTATGAGCAAAGGTCATGACTCTTAATGACACATTTGCCTTCAGGCAAATACCAATCCAAATCATTTCTGACCTCACTGCCTCTTTTGTTAGGAAACCACCCATACCAAGAACCATATTTAATTTATTTAAATGTATGTATATATGTAGAGTTATTTATCGTAGTAGATGGCTCTGCCCATACCTAACACAGATCCTCAATTACAAGCATTGCAAGTGTATCATAGTGTCCAAAATATACAAATATAATTTATTAGATATCATTGACTCTGTAGATGTTTTGTAGTAAAGTAAGTAGGCTGACACTGGAATGGCTATAGGAGCAGGAGCCTATATCCTGTTTCTGTAAGGTGAGGCAGCTTGATGTACAAGTATCACCCCTTGACATGATGCTAGTCTATTGCAGGGCCTTATCCTCAATCTATCTCCTTAAAGCTGAGTGCCAAGCAGAGACGCACTGGGTCCCATTTTTTTTGTCTTCGGTATGACTCTGCCGAGGTTTGAACTTCCAACCTTCCAATCTCAGGGCGGACACTAACCACAAGGCCACTAGATGATAATAATAATAGTAAATACATCATGATCAACAAGGTACTCAAGTCTTTGTTGGCCTTTATCTTTGGTCTAAGAGGTAAATATGAGCTGTTGAATAAAATAAGACTGATTTCATCCAGAGCTGCTACGTAATCTTATTAAAATGCATGGTGTAACAAACTGCTAGACTAATCAAAATTGAATCTATAATAAGTGGTTACTCACTAAGTGATGTTAGATCCATTGGTGATGGCGCCGGGTAGCCACTGAAGGTCCAGAGTCTTGAAAGGGATCAGCAGGAACCTGGTGGTGTTGTCCAGATCTATGGCACTCTCTGGGTACATGACTTGATGTGTGGTCCGGCTTCCTACATCCTCCTCATAGCTAAAGGTAGGAGCCATGTTCATTCTGGATAACGCAGTAAAAAAAAGAAAGCAGTGACCCATATCATGGCAACAATATTTCAAAGCACTTGAATTCAAAACACATAGTGACAGCATTGGTAGCGCCTTTGAGGGCTATCTCTATTTTAAAGTAGTTGATTTCTTCTTATTCTACTTCCTAATGGTTTATTGGCAGTCAGTAAACAAACTGAAATGGTGCTTACTGCTACCTGGAGTGTGCGGTCTGAACAGGCATAAAGCCAAGGTTGGTGGTTTATTGCCACCCCCAGCTAAAGAATGTTTGCTCCTTTTTCCTGGAGTGTGCACTTGTTCACTACTTCTCACAAATCCAAAAGCATTGGATTGGTGGAGGCATGGGCTAGTGGGAATTTCCACCATATATCCTATCTAGTCATTTCCTTTCAAATCATTAAAGGGAAGTGAACAAGTACACATTTGGAGGTAGGAGGGATAGCTAACCCCTCCTGCTGAGTCCTCAATGGCACTGCCCATGCTGAAACAGGCTTTGTGGAAGGTCTATCAACACCCCACCCTTTGTTGGCCTATACCTTATGATGACATCATTGGAGTCTATGAGGGCTCCGTAGTGGGAGCCCTTGAGGTTCCCAGAGTTCCCCACCACAGCACAGGTCCTACAGCGCTCAGGGCCTGCGTCCATGTAGAGGTCGTCATCAGGGATGACCTGGAACAAGTGTTCCACCACCTCTCTGAAGGTGGCTGTGCTACGGTCATCCTGCAATTTCTGGTGATAAGGTAAGATAGTACTTTATTTGATTCCACCAGCCAATAGCCTACATAAAACACAACAGACACCATAAACTGCACAATGCAAATCACACACCATAGCATCAGAGAAAACCCTCACACTGAAGTGATTGTATTTCATGGTTTCATGTTTACGTTTTCAACTGCCCAGGGACTGCAAATGGAAATGAGCTGTTGGCTAAATCTGGTGCAACGGATCAGGATAATGAGACTGTTTTTGTTCAACATTGTCTCTGTCCAAATTAACGTAATACGTCAATAAAATACATAAGTATTGAATCCAGCCACCTGCTCTTTACACTGAAGTTATTGTTGATGACAGTAGCAAACAGTTGTCCGTGACCGTGCTTTTAAACTGCAGCCTAAAACATCCAATAAGAGTTCATTCTGAAAAAAACTCCCACATACAGTGCCTTGCGAAAGTATTCGGCCCCCTTGAACTTTGCGACCTTTTGCCACATTTCAGGCTTCAAACATAAAGATATAAAACTGTATTTTTTTGTGAAGAATCAACAACAAGTGGGACACAATCATGAAGTGGAACGACATTTATTGGATATTTCTAACTTTTTTAACAAATCAAAAACTGAAAAATTGGGCGTGCAAAATTATTCAGCCCCTTTACTTTCAGTGCAGCAAACTCTCTCCAGAAGTTCAGTGAGGATCTCTGAATGATCCAATGTTGACCTAAATGACTAATGATGATAAATACAATCCACCTGTGTGTAATCAAGTCTCCGTATAAATGCACCTGCACTGTGATAGTCTCAGAGGTCCGTTAAAAGCGCAGAGAGCATCATGAAGAACAAGGAACACACCAGGCAGGTCCGAGATACTGTTGTGAAGAAGTTTGAAGCCGGATTTGGATACAAAAAGATTTCCCAAGCTTTAAACATCCCAAGGAGCACTGTGCAAGCGATAATATTGAAATGGAAAGAGTATCAGACCACTGCAAATCTACCAAGACCTGGCCGTCCCTCTAAACTTTCAGCTCATACAAGGAGAAGACTGATCAGAGATGCAGCCAAGAGGCCCATGATCACTCTGGATGAACTGCAGAGATCTACAGCTGAGGTGGGAGACTCTGTCCATAGGACAACAATCAGTCGTATATTGCACAAATCTGGCCTTTATGGAAGAGTGGCAAGAAGAAAGCCATTTCTTAAAGATATCCATAAAAAGTGTAGTTTAAAGTTTGCCACAAGCCACCTGGGAGACACACCAAACATGTGGAAGAAGGTGCTCTGGTCAGATGAAACCAAAATTGAACTTTTTGGCAACAATGCAAAATGTTATGTTTGGCGTAAAAGCAACACAGCTGAACACACCATCCCCACTGTCAAACATGGTGGTGGCAGCATCATGGTTTGGGCCTGCTTTTCTTCAGCAGGGACAGGGAAGATGGTTAAAATTGATGGGAAGATGGATGGAGCCAAATACAGGACCATTCTGGAAGAAAACCTGATGGAGTCTGCAAAAGACCTGAGACTGGGACGGAGATTTGTCTTCCAACAAGACAATGATCCAAAACATAAAGCAAAATCTACAATGGAATGGTTCAAAAATAAACATATCCAGGTGTTAGAATGGCCAAGTCAAAGTCCAGACCTGAATCCAATCGAGAATCTGTGGAAAGAACTGAAAACTGCTGTTCACAAATGCTCTCCATCCAACCTCACTGAGCTCAAGCTGTTTTGCAAGGAGGAATGGGAAAAAATGTCAGTCTCTCAATGTGCAAAACTGATAGAGACATATCCCAAGCGACTTACAGCTGTAATCGCAGCAAAAGGTGGCGCTACAAAGTATTAACTTAAGGGGGCCGAATACTTTCGCAAGGCACTGTATGAACACCTCAATATGAAAATACAAATAAAAACATGCAACCACATTAAGCTATTGGAGGTTCTTAACTTTAGAAAACAATAGGCATGTTTTGACATTTGAATGTATTGTAGTGATCCACACTATATGAGCTACGTTACAACGTTACTACGTTGACCAGTTGATCTTTAGAAATGGGGTAGGATACTGTAATGAAGTTTTGAATAATAAATTACCCACCACAGGTCACTTTTCCAATTTGTTTTTGTTTTATTTTATGACATGGGATAGTATATATTGTTGCTTTGTAGGTCTGTGTATCTAGGTTAGGGTGTCTTGGGGTTAAACAACCCCCTCCAGTAATTTTCACAGAAACCACTCTGTCACCCCCCAAAAATGTACACTTTCCCTGGATGCCACTAGTCTTGCTATAATACACACACACACACACACGTGTGTGTATGTATATGTACACTACCGGTCAAAAGTTTTTAGAACACCTACTCATTCAAGGGTTTTAATTTATTTTTGCTTTTTTCTAAATTGTAGAATAATAGTGACGATGTCAAAACTATAAATAACATATATGGAATCATGCAGTAACCAAAAAAGTGTTAAACAAATCAAAATATGTTTTTATATTTGAGATTCTTCAAATAGCTACCCCTTGCCTTGATGACAGCATTGCACACTCTTGGCATTCTCTCAACCAGCTTCACCTGTAATGCTTTTCCAACAGTCTTGAAGGAGTTCCCACATATGCTGAGCTCTTGTTGGCTGCTTTTCCTTCACTCTGCCGTCCAACTCATCCCAAACCATCTCAATTTGGTTGAGGTTGGGGAGGTTGTGGAGGCCAGGTCATCTGATGCATGACTCCATTACTCTCCTTCTTGGTCAAATAGCCCTTACACAGCCTGGAGGTGTGTTGAATCATTGTCCTGTTGAAAAACAAATGATAGTGCCACTAAGCCAAAACCAGATGGGATGGCGTATCACTGCAGAATCCTGTGGTAGCCATGCTGGATAAGTGTGCTTTGAATTCTAAATAAATCAGTGTCACCAGCAAAGCACACCCACACCATAACACCTCCTCCTCCATGCTTTAAGGTGGGAAATACACATGCAGAGATCATCCGTTCACCCACACCGCGTCTCACAAAGACATGGTGGTTGGAACCAAAAATCTCAGATTTGGACTCTAGACCAAAGGACAAATTTTTACTGGTCTCATGTCCATTGCTCATGTTTCTTGGCCCAAGCAAGTCTCTTCTTATTGGTGTCCTTAAGTAGTGGTTTCTTTGCAGCAATTTGCCTCATTCACACGGTCTCCTCTGAACAGTTGATGTTGAGGTGTGTCTGTTACTTGAACTCTGAAGCATTTATTTGGGCTGCAATATGAGGCTCGTAACTCTAAGGAACTTATCCTCTGCAGCAGAGGTAACTCTGGGTCTTCCATTCCTGTGGCGGTCCTCATGAGAGCCAATTTAATCATAGCTCTTGATGGTGTTTGCAACTGCACTTGAAGAAACTTCAAAGTTCTTGAATTTCTCCAGATTGACTGACCTTCATGTCTAAAAGTATGTCATGTCTTGCCATAATATGGACTTGGTCTTTTACCAAATAGGGCTATCTTCTGTATACCCCCCCCCCCCTACCTTGTCACAACACAACTGATTGGCTCAAACCCATTAAGAAGGAAAGAAATTCCACAAATTAACTTTTAACAGGGCACACCTGTTAATTTAAATTATTCCAGGTGACTACCTCATGAAGCTGTTTGAGAGAATTCCAAGAGTGTGCAAAGCCACTCCTGCGTTGTCTTGGCTGTGTGCTTATGGCCGTTGTCCTGTTGGAAGGTGAGGAGCAGGTTTTCATCAAGGATCTCTCCTGTACTTTGCTCTGTTCAGCTTTCCCTCGATCTTGACTAGTCTCCCAGTCCCTGCCACTGAAAATCATCCCCACAGCATGATGCTGCCAACACCATGCTTCACCGTAGGGATGGTGCCAGGTTTCCTCCAGACGTGACGACTGGCATTCAGGCAACAGAGTTTAATCTTGGTTTCATCAGACCAGATAATCTTGTTTCTCATGGTTTGAGAGTCCTTTAGGTGCTAATTGGCAAACTCAAAGCAGGCTGTCATGTGCCTTTTACTGATGAGTGGCTTCCGTCTGGCTACTCTACCATAAAGGCTTGATTGGTTGTGTGCTACAGAGATGGTTGTCCTTCTGGAAGGTTCTCCCATCTCCACAGAGGAGCTCTAGAGCTCTGTCTTAGTGACCATCTGGTTTTTGGTCACCTCCCTGACCAAGGCCCTTCTCCCCAGATTGCTCAATTTTGCCAGGCGGCCAGCTCTGGGAAGAGTCTGGGTGGTTCTGAACTTCTTCCATTTAAGAATGATGGAGGCCACTGTGTTCTTGGGGACCTTTAATGCTGAAGAAATGTTGTGGTTCCCTTCCCCAGATCTGTGCATTAACACAATCCTGTCTCTGAGCTCTACGAACAATTCCTTCGACCTCATGGCTTGGTTTTGCTTCTGACATGCACTGTAAACTGTGGTACCTTATATAGACAGGTGTGTGCCTTTCCAAATCATGTCCAATCAATTGCATTTTCCACAGGTGGACTCCAATCAAGTTATAGAAACATCTCAAGGATGATTAATGGAAACAGGATGCACCTGTTTTCGCTTTGTCATTATGAGGTATTGTGTGTACATTGATGAGGAATATGTTTTATTTAATCCATTTTAGATTAAGGCTGTAACGTAACAAAATGTGTAAAAAGTCAAGGGGTCTGAATATTTTTCCCCAAATGCACTGTATGTCTGGACACCCCTTCAAATTAGTGGATTTGGCTATTTCGCCCCACCCGTTGCTGACAGGTGTATAAAGTCAAGTACACAGCCATGCAATATCCATAGACAAACAGTGGCAGTAGAATGGCCTTACTGAAGATTTCAGTGACTTTCAACGTGGCCCTGTCGTAGGGTCAGTTCGTCAAATTGGTCAAATCAGTTTGTCAAATATCTGCCCTGCTAGAATTACCTCGGTCAACTGTAAGTGCTGTTATTTTGAAGTGGAAATGTCTAGGAGCAACAACAGCTCAGCCGCAAAGTGATAGGCCAAGCTCACAGAATGGGACTTCTTCTGTCCTTGGTTGCAACACTCACTACAAACTTTCTTTGGAAGAAACGTCAGCGCAAGAACTGTTCGTCGGGAGCTTCATGAATTGCGTTTCCTTGGCCGAGCAGCTGAACACGAGCCTAAGATCCCTATGCACAATGCCAAGCGTCGGTTGGATTAGTGTAAAGCTTGCCGTCATTGGACTCTGGAGTAGTGGAAATGCGTTCTCTGGAGTGAGGAATCATGGATCACCATCTGGCAGTCCAACTGACGAATCTGGGTTTGGCGGATGCCAGAATGCTACCTGCGCGACTTCATAGTGCCAACTGTAAGGTTTGGTAGCAGAGGAATAATGGTCTGGGTCATGGTTCAGACCTCTTACTTCCAGTGAAGGGAAATCTTAACACTACAGCATACAATGACATTCTAGACAATTCTGTGCTTCCAAGTTTGTGGCAACAGTTTGGGTAAGGCTGGTTTGTCAAGATCGATGTGGAAGAACTTGACTGCCTGCACATAGCCCTGACCTCAACCCCATCGAACACCTTTGGGATGAATTGGAACGCTGACTGCGAGCCAGGCCTAATTGCCTAACACCGGTTCCTGACCTCACTAATGCTGTTGTGGCTGAATGAAAGCAAGTTCCCGCACAATCTTCCAAAACCGGAAATTGTATGCTACATTAGTTCTAGCACTAACTGAGGAGAGATTACTGGAACACAGAAACCACTATATGAAATAGCAATTAGTATTTATAATTCGTCACATCACGGGCGAGCTCACCATTGATCGAAATAATTGAGTAAAACACTTTCTAGAAATCGAAAGTAATCCGACAATGTGTAGTTAATGCGTGCCGCCATGTTTGTTTTTTCACATCAACCAAAGATAATAAGAGGAGTCATCTACTATCATTCACTTCCCTTCATTCTCTTCTGGAAGTTTACTCAAAAGATGAGTGAATCATTCCTTCACCTCATTATAGGATCTTTGATCTGACAGAATGCATGGAGCCATAGCATTATAGCATTAGCTCATTATAATCGGTACAACCTTTAGTACAAGTATTTTACTTGAAACAGCCTATAGATAATTAGCAGGCAGTGCGTGTTAACAGTCCTGTCACGTAACAGTCACATTTTGGAACAGTGAGTGCATTCTGACATCACATGCATAAAACAACTCACACTGTGCTGACCATTAGAGACATTTGGATCTCACAGGGGAAAAGGTTAAAGGGGTTGTTTCCCCCCAAAGGTACCCTTCTATGGACGTGCGGTGACAATGCTTTTATTTGTCCAATTCTGTTTATTCTGCCATTTTGGTAAGGTATCATTTTAAAGAACAGTTGATCTAACAAAATATATATAATAATTACCTGCCACCATGCTCTGGTATCTTCATTAAGTTTCTTGTTCTCTCTGGTCAGAAATGGTTTGATAGACCTGATGAAGCGCTTCTGAAACCAGAGGTCATCATCCGGCTGAGTCATACATTTGATACATGCACAATGACTTGGAAAGATTTTCCTGCCCAGCAGCCGAAGGGCAATTTTTGCCAAATCAACAAGTGACTTGGAGAATAGCTGCCCAGTGTGTCCAGTATGTAACACAAAGATAGTGAGGCAGAGTAGAACGGTGATAAGACAGCCTTTTCTATGCCTGAAGATAATCATTTTGGGGGTAGCAGGGGTATCTGTTGGGTGTCACAGAATCCTCAACACCTGTGAAGAGATCAATAATAAACTAATAATAGCGTGCCATGTAGAATAGGTCTTAATAAAACAGCTGTAAATCTATAGGCATTATAGCAATAGCTCATTATAATCAGTACAACCTTAAGTACAAGTACATTTTTCCTGACGCCTTGCATTGTAATTACACAATGCTGCACAATAGCCTAATGAAGGCTTTGTTCTGGTTTAGTCAACAAAGGTGATTTCATGACCATCGAATACCCACTGGTCTGCCGTTGAAATGTTTTATTTATTTTTATTTTTTATTTCACCTTTATTTAACCAGGTAGGCTAGTTGAGAACAAGTTCTCATTTGCAACTGCGACCTGGCCAAGATAAAGCATAGCAGTATGAGCAGACAACACAGAGTTACACATGGAGTAAACAATTAACAAGTCAATAACACAGTAGAAAACAAAGGGGGAGTCTATATACAATGTGTGCAAAAGGCATGAGGTAGGCGAATAATTACAATTTTGCAGATTAACACTGGAGTGATAAATGATCAGATGGTCATGTACAGGTAGAGATATTGGTGTACAAAAGAGCAGAAAAGTAAATAAATAAAAACCAGTATGGGGATGAGGTAGGTGAAAATGGGTGGGCTATTTACCAATAGACTATGTACAGCTGCAGCGATCGGTTAGCTGCTCAGATAGCTGATGTTTGAAGTTGGTGAGGGAGATAAAAGTCTCCAACTTCAGCGATTTTTGCAATTCGTTCCAGTCACAGGCAGCAGAGTACTGGAACGAAAGGCGGCCAAATGAGGTGTTGGCTTTAGGGATGATCAGTGAGATACACCTGCTGGAGCGCGTGCTACGGATGGGTGTTGCCATCGTGACCAGTGAGCTGAGATAAGGCGGAGCTTTACCTAGCATGGACTTGTAGATGACCTGGAGCCAGTGGGTCTGGCGACGAATATGTAGCGAGGGCCAGCCGACTAGAGCATACAAGTCGCAGTGGTGGGTGGTATAAGGTGCTTTAGTGACAAAACGGATGGCACTGTGATAGACTGCATCCAGTTTGCTGAGTAGAGTGTTGGAAGCCATTTTGTAGATGACATCGCTGAAGTCGAGGATCGGTAGGATAGTCAGTTTTACTAGGGTAAGCTTGGCGGCGTGAGTGAAGGAGGCTTTGTTGCGGAATAGAAAGCCGACTCTTGATTTGATTTTCGATTGGAGATGTTTGATATGAGTTTGGAATGAGAGTTTGCAGTCAAGCCAGACACCTAGGTACTTATAGATGTCCATATATTCTAGGTCGGAACCATCCAGGGTGGTGATGCTAGGCGGGCATGCGGGTGCAGGCAGCGATCGGTTGAAAAGCATGCATTTGGTTTTACTAGCGTTTAAGAGCAGTCGGAGGCCATGGAAGGAGTGTTGTATGGCATTGAAGCTTGTTTGGAGGTTAGATAGCACAGTGTCCAATGACGGGCCGAAAGTATATAGAATGGTGTCGTCTGCGTAGAGGTGGATCAGGGAATCGCCCGCAGCAAGAGCAACATCATTGATGTATACAGAGAAAAGAGTCGGCCCGAGAATTGAACCCTGTGGCACCCCCATAGAGACTGCCAGAGGACCGGACAGCATGCCCTCCGATTTGACACACTGAACTCTGTCTGCAAAGTAATTGGTGAACCAGGCAAGGCAGTCATCCGAAAAACCGAGGCTACTGAGTCTGCCGATAAGAATATGGTGATTGACAGAGTCGAAAGCCTTGGCAAGGTCGATGAAGACGGCTGCACAGTACTGTCTTTTATCGATGGCGGTTATGATATCGTTTAGTACCTTGAGTGTGGCTGAGGTGCACCCGTGACCGGCTCGGAAACCAGATTGCACAGCGGAGAAGGTACAGTGGGATTCGAGATGGTCAGTGACCTGTTTGTTGACTTGGCTTTCGAAGACCTTAGATAGGCAGGGCAGGATGGATATAGGTCTGTAACAGTTTGGGTCCAGGGTGTCTCCCCCTTTGAAGAGGGGGATGACTGCGGCAGCTTTCCAATCCTTGGGGATCTCAGACGATATGAAAGAGAGGTTGAACAGGCTGGTAATAGGGGTTGCGACAATGGTGGCGGATAGTTTCAGAAATAGAGGGTCCAGATTGTCAAGCCCAGCTGATTTGTACGGGTCCAGGTTTTGCAGCTCTTTCAGAACATCTGCTATCTGGATTTGGGTAAAGGAGAACCTGGAGAGGCTTGGGCGAGGAGCAGCGGGGGGGGGGCGGGGCTGTTGGCCGAGGTTGAAGTAGCCAGGCAGAAGGCATGGCCAGCCGTTGAGAAATGCTTATTGAAGTTTTCGATAATCATGGATTTATCGGTGGTGACCGTGTTACCTAGCCTCAGTGCAGTGGGCAGCTGGGAGGAGGTGCTCTTGTTCTCCATTGGCTTCACAGTGTCCCAGAACTTTTTGGAGTTGGAGCTACAGGATGCAAACTTCTGCCTGAAGAAGCTGGCCTTAGCTTTCCTGACTGACTGTGTGTATTGGTTCCGGACTTCCCTGAACAGTTGCATATCACGGGGACTATTCGATGCTATTGCAGTCCGCCACAGGATGTTTTTGTGCTGGTCGAGGGCATTCAGGTCTGGGGTGAACCAAGGGCTGTATCTGTTCTTAGTTCTGCATTTTTTGAACGGAGCATGCTTATCTAAAATGGTGAGGAAGTTACTTTTAAAGAATGACCAGGCATCCAGGCAAATATATAGCCCTATGCCTATAGGCTTAATACAATTATTCAAAGATAACATTTTAATCCAGGAAAATGTCTACTTGAGTTCTGATATCTTTTGCCAAATCCAAGGAGGGGCAAACGTGGGGGAAAATTCATCATCATTTGTCTGCAATAAATCAGTAGGCTTTTTAATTATTCTTACCTTAAACTTGCTCCTTGTTTTATCTTTCACAAAATCAGATTCACTTTGAGAGGTATCTTCTCTCATGCTGCTTCCTACAAATTCAAATGATGGGTGTGCGCAGGGTGCAGTGATTTTATCCGTGGGCTGGAGGTGTAGGCTGCACTTCATTCAGGATTTATAGCATGCCGGGTGATTACAGTTTAGTTGTTTGACAGGTGAGTACAGTTTAGTTGTTTGGGACCATTCCACTTAGTCCTAAATCAAGTGCAACTCAACCCACCCGTTGCACCAGTCTGGCGAGGTAGTCTGTATCACGTGTCACGCCTTGATCACACCGACGGCATCATTACACAAAATGGTAAGCAGCATCATCTGGATATGTGTGCAACAAAAGTTCAACATTCACCTTCTGCTACCATTTATGTCAAGCCGTCTGATGCATACGTTCGATAAATCCAATGCATGCACCACCCAGAATGCACTGCAACTGCTTCTACAACACAATGCTGCAAGGCAAATGCTGCGTACGATTGGAAATGAATGTACTTTTGGTGTACCAAAATACAACAATGCTGTCGGTGTGATCGAGGCCAATGCCTTTTGATTGGTCAAAAGACTGTGTAGGCCTAAACACTGCCTCTGGAACACACTGAGAAACACTTTAATTTAACCAGAAATTAAACTGTGCTGTTCTGTGACATTGTCAATCGAAGAGGGTATTTATCCTCCAACACTTTGCTCTATACCAATCACAAACCAGGTTTCCATCCAACCTTTTTATGATGTTGGATAAAAAATTTAATGACAGACTTGATGGGGAAAAAAGTATGTGTGCAAATTATAGTGCATATAAAATTGACTTTTGCTGTTAATTCCCATGTACCGAAATTTAAAATACAAGTTTTAATGGGTTTCTATCGCATTTTCAAATCTACTGATGGTTTTGTCAAAAAAACTGTTGAGTTAAATACCAAATGTGCCCACTCTGGTCTTGGCACGTGTGCTCCAGCCAACAGCTGGCGATACAGTGCAGGTAGGCTACCAACATTATGTGGATAATAGTGATATTATTTGTATTTGTCAAACAGCAGCCAAGCATCAATCATAATGTCACCAGAATAAGACCCTCAATATTTATTGGAAAGCAGCAGCAAGCTTATCACCTTTCACGTTTACCACCTTGTGAAGATCATCATAAATGATTTAATCTGTAGCTTAATAAACTGAATGCTTTCCCGAGTTGTAGTGAGAAGACCACACAACACACTGTGTCATCGCGTGACGCCAAGTTTTGCATACTTCGATATGATGGTTATCATAAAATGTATGATTTCTCACATCATACATTTTACAGACACAAAAAGATCCCACCATATCAAACAAACCAATTGTCAGCATTTATACAATTGTACCAGCATTTCATGCTTCTGTCATCCCAACCTGGTCTCAGAGCATTTCATATTATTATTTACGTAAATTCGAGACATTCAATTTAGTATGATATGTTAAATTTAGTCTGTTTCACCTGTCTTTGTCTCCACCCACCTCCAGGTGTCACCTGTCTTCAGCATTATTCCCAGGGTATCTATTCCTGTGTTCTCTGTTAGT
The DNA here is from genome assembly GCF_057628025.1 of Oncorhynchus mykiss. NCBI lineage: Eukaryota > Metazoa > Chordata > Actinopteri > Salmoniformes > Salmonidae > Oncorhynchus > Oncorhynchus mykiss. The sequence continues at coordinate 54,040,819 of NC_143039.1, read as the reverse complement.
CTGTTGCCAGTTCGTCTTGTCAAGCTTACCAGCGTGTTTTCCGAGTCCCTGTCTTTCCTAGTCTCTTTTCTAGTCCTCCCGGTTTTGACCTCTTGCCTGCCCTGACACTAAGACCAGCTGCCTGACCATTCAGCCTACCCTGATCTCGAGCCGGTCTGCCGCCCTGTACCGTTTGTGTCTGACCTGGTTTATGAACATTTGCCTGACCTCCACCTGTCTCTTGCCTCCCCCTTGTTGTTCAATAAATATCAGAGACTCGAAGCATCTGCCTCCTGTGTCTGCATCTGGGTCTCGCCCTGTGTCGTTATCGATTTTGTATGTATGTATTCATTTGTAAATGTCATCATCCATGTCCTATGATATGTTCTACATTGCTTGGTCATTGGGGTTTTGGGCTGGGTTTCTGTATAAGCACTTTGTGACATCTGCTGATGTATAAAGGGCTTTATAAATGCATTTTGTTACGAATTACAATTCATATGATATGTTACAAATTTGCAAAAGGTACAATGTTACAAATTTGCCATATGTATAATATATTACAAATTCCAATTTGTTGTGGCTAACCTTAGCTAAGGTTAGGGGAAGTGTTAGCTAACATTAGGTAATTAATCTGCATGAAATGATTGGATGGAAACATAAGTAGTTGCAAAGTAGCTAAAATGCTAAAGTTGTCTGTGATGAGATTCAAACACACAACCTTTGGGTTGCTAGACCATACCAAACGTAACCTATAATACTAATCTACTACTGTATGTTACGTCTATGAGACCAGGCTAATCAGCACAGTTTATTACTTTTTTCATGCTTTAGGTAATTCATCTACATGAAATGATTGGATGGAAACATGATTACAGACAGGTATTTATCCTCCAACACTACCCTACCAATCACAGATGGGGCATTACCTCCAACAGTTTGAATGATTAATTAACATATAAATCCTCATGTCTCTGTACTGCAACCACTCTGTAGGCTACTGCAGCTGGAGCCAAGTTTTTAATTTCAGTGGAGAGGAGAAAAAAATGAAAATAATTCATCAGGAACCATCCATTAGGGAAATTGCTCTGGTTTAACACTGTGGCTGAGACATCTATATCATTATAAGGCAGGAGCTGCTGAGACCGAGCTAAATGTCACAGCCAATGGCTATAGATCTACACATTTCAGTTGCCTCCCAAATGGCACCCTGTTCCCTATAGAGTGCACTACTTTTGAGCAGAGCTCTGGCGTATAGGGTGCCATTTGGTATTACTCCCTGGTGAATAGGCTGGTTTCCTCACCAATGGGATCCCAGAATTCTCAATTCTCATCTAACTCAAACTAGAACATGCTGATCCCAGTATTGCAGTTTTCCTTTCTCTTTCAACTCAATGTATAACATTTCATAGATTAATTTCTCTCAATGTTGTATATGAATAACACTTCAACCTCAGCTAAAACAAATATTGTGTATCTTCGCCAAGTACGTTTACACATACCTAGAATTTGCCTTAGCAATAGACAATATACAAACAGAATACAGACAAGTCCACATAGACATCATACAGAACATACAATATCAGAACAGTAAACATACATCTTTGGAGTATAGGCTGATCACAGTGGGGATATACAATTTACAGAGTGGATATATCTATATAAGCCATGTTAAATATATAAAGTGCATATACAGTGTTGTGCAGTCATTGATGACAAGCTGCAGTAATTGGCCCAATGCAAAGTCAATCAATCCCTATGAGCCCGATGTCCGGTTGATGAGGGCCACAGCATGGGTGACGATATTGTTCAAGTGGCGGGTGGTTTTGGTCATGATTGCCCTAAACCTTCTTTCAGAGCGGAGTTTTTTAAATATGGGGTGTCCAGAGTGGGCAAGGTCGGCGACGATCTTACCTGCACACTTCCTTAATGGAGGACCAGACGATGCGCTGCAGTTTACCCTTGCAACAGGCAGACGCAGACCCAAACCAGACTGTGATAGAAGAGGTGAGGATGGACTCAATGATGGACATGTAGAACAGAACCAGAAATGTCAAAGAGAGTTTGAGTTTCCTCAGGTCAATAGATAGTAATCCTCTGTTGAGCCTTCTTAGTCACCACTGTGATGTCCTCCCACTCGAGGTTGTGGGAGATGATGGTACCCAGGAATTTGAATGACTTGGCCATGCTGATGGTTGAGCTAACAATCTCGAGGGGTTGAGAGAGTGGGGTGCATTTACTGTAGTCAACCACCAACTCCACAGTTTTGACTGTGTTGATTTCCAGGTTGTTGCGTCTGCACCAAGCGGTCAACCTCTGTGCTTGGACTCGTCACAGTCGGAGATGAGACCAACCAGGGTGGTTCATCAGCAAACTTGAGTAGTTTGACTGATGCGTTGTTGGAGGTGCAGTCATTGGTGTAGAGTTAGTAGAGGATGGGGAAGAGCACACAACCCTGCAGTGCCCCCGTGCTGATAGATGGGGAGTCTGAAATATGTTTTCCCATCTTAACGTGCTCTGTCCTGTTCGTGAGGAAGTTGGTGATCCACCGGAAGATGGGGTACATTCAGCTCGGTGAGTTTGTGCTGTAGCAGGTCCGGAATGATTATGTTGAAGGCTGAGCTAAAGTCCACAAACAATATCCTTGTGTATGTCCTTGGGTTGTTGGGGTGTTGGAGGATGTAATGAAGGCCCATGTTGATGACTTTGTACATAGATCTACTGTAGTAGCCCCGGCTCCTCGAGGGGGAAAAAGTGAACCTAGCCCTCAGTTCAAACTTGGGCCACCTCAGTTTTAGCTTTATGCCCCTATATATATATATATATATATATATATATATATATATATATATATATTAAATAACAAAAAAGTTAAAATGATTGTGACAAGTTGGCGCAAAATCCGCACAATGTATTGGGGCTATGGAAATCCACTGGGGTATGTATGACTCCTTTGGGTTTCCATAGAAAGCAGGGGAATAGTCTTCTCATCTGTGGTAGGCTAGGTAATTAACGTGATTTGCTCTAACAGTAATATTTTATATTGATTTATATGGGCGGGTCAAGTTTACCGTTGGAACTGCTTCACTCAATTCTGCATCACGCTCCACCACTGCAGAGTTTAGTTAGCTTCTTGGCTAGCTCTAAAAAGTGTTAGTGTTATAAGCCTTAGCCTGTTTAGCTAGCTCGAACCAGCTAATCTGTCACTGCTTTTCCAAAGTATACAAACAAAGCCAAAGGAAAAGGAGAGCTATGAGCAGCAGCAGTGTCAAACCACCGAGGCCGCCACCAAGCGCAGAGCGATGATGCCGCCGGGCTCCAGCTAGCTCCGCATGCAGAGCCTACCCACCCTCCCACAAGCACCACCAGTATAATGGCTCCACGGCCCTATCCACCTCCGACTGTTCCTGAAGATCTTGGAACAGAGGAGCTAGCCCAGGTTAGCCTAGAATTCTACTGTAGCCGCAGGTTTTCTGTCCAAAAACATTCATTTATTAGCAAATTTCTAACATGCTGGTAGAAATTTGGTAAAAGCCGATTTAAGTTTCCGGCCCCGGCCACTAGGAGCGCTGCCTCAGGATGAGCGTTTTCAAATCAAATAAAATAAAAGTTTTATTTGTCACGTGCGCCGAATACAACAGGTGTAAACCTTACAGTGAAATACTTACTTACAGGCGGAGGTGCAGTCTGTAAGAGAGCCTGTAAGTAAGTATTTCACTGTAAGGTTTACACCTGTTGTATTTGGCGCACGTGACAAATAAAACTTTTATTTGATTTTATTTGATTGACCAATGGTGCCAAAAAAGGTGTGTGTGTGTGTAGGTAAGTAAAGAAATAAAACAACAGTAGAAAGACATTTGAAAAAAGAGTAGCAAGGCTATATACAGACACCTGTTAGTCAGGCTTATTGAGGTAGTATGTACATGTGGGTATCGTTAAAGTGACTGCATATATGATGAACAGAGAGTAGCAGAAGTGTAAAAAGAGGGGTTGGCGGGTAGTGGGACACAATGCAGATAGTCCGGGTAGCCATTTGATTACCTGTTCAGGAGTCTTTTGGGGGTAAAAACTGTTGAGAAGCCTTTTTGTACTAGACTTGGCACTCCGGTATCGCTTGCCATGCTGTAGTAGAGAGAACAGTCTATGAGGGTGGCTGGGGTCTTTGACAATTTGTAGGGCCTTCCTCTGACACCGCCTAGTGTAGAGGTCCTGGATGGCAGGTAGCTTTGCCCCAGTGATGTACTGGGCCGTACGCACTACCCTCTGAAGTGCCTTGCGGTCGGAGGCCGAGCAATTTCCGTACCAGGCAGTGATGCAACCGGTCAGGATGCTATTGTCGTGCCCTCTTCACGACTGTCTTGGTGTGTTTGGACCAATCTAGTTTGTTGTTGATGTGGACACCAAGGAATTTGAAGTTCTCAACCTGCTCCACTACAGCCCCGTCGATGAGAATGGGGACGTGCTCGGTGCTCCTTTTCCTGTAGTCCACAATCATCTCCTTAGTCTTGGTTACATTGAGAGATAGGTTGTTATTCTGGCACCACCCGGCCAGGTCTCTCTCCCTATAGGCTGTCTCGTCATTGTCGGTGATCAGGCCTACTACTGTTGTGTCGTCAGCAAACTTAATGATGGTGTTGGAGTCGTGCCTGGCCATGCAGTCGTGGGTGAACAGGAGGGGACTGAGCACGCACCCCTGTGGAGCTCCAGTGTTGAGGATCAGTGTAGCAGATGTGTTTTTACCTACCCTCACCACCTGGGGGCAGCCTGTCAGGAAGTCCAGGATCCAGTTCGAGGGAGGTGTTTAGTCCCAGGATCCTTAGCTTGGTGATGAGCTTTGAGGGTACTATAGTGTTGAACGCTGAGCTGTAGTCAATGAACAGCATTCTCACATAGGTGTTCCTTTTGTCCAGGTGGGAAAGGGCAGTGTGGAGTGCAATAGAGATTGCTTCATCTGTGGATCTGGTTGGGCGGTATGCAAAGTGGAGTGGGTCTAGGGTTTCTGGGATAATGGTGTTGATGTGAGCCATTACCAGCCTTTCAAAGCACTTCATGGCTACGGACGTGAGTGCAACGGGTCTGTAGTCATTTAGGTAGGTTGCCTTTGTGTTCTTGGGCACAGAGACTGTGGTGGTCTGCTTGAATTATGACCACCATGCTGTTTGCTTATGGGGGTATACAGCTCATCAAGTGAGGTCTTAGACGACACTATCTACCTAGGCACTAACAGCCAGTGAATTATTTTCTATTTAACCTCTATTTAACTAGGCAAGTCAGTTAAGAATACATTCTTATTTACAATGACGGCATGTTACAAACATTATTCAACAGCACAAAGGTCAAGAAGGTAGAGACAACAATACATCACACAAAGCAGCCACAACTGTCAGTAAGAGTGTACATGATTGAGTCATTGAATGAAGAGATTGAGATTGAGAAATGTCCAGTTTGAGTGTTTGTTGCTGCTAGTTCCAGTCGCTAGTTCCAGTCGCTAGTTGCAGCGAACTGAAAAGAGGAGCGACCCAGGGATGTGTATGTTTGGGGACCTTTAACAGAATGTGATTGGCAGACGGGTGGAGGATGAGGGCTACGAAAAATACAGTTGAAAATGCTCTAGGTTGATAATGTGGTCTAACAGCCAGTTAATTATTTTTTATTTAACCTTTATTTATCTCGGCAAGTCACTCCCCTCTATCTGAGATAGGTGGGAGTGAGGCCTAAGAGGGTTTTATAAATAAGCATCAACCAGTGGGTCTTTCGATGGGTATACAGAGATTACCAGTTTACAGAGGAGCATTGATGTGTCCTATAAGGAGCATTGGTGGGAAATCGGATGGCCGAATGGTAAAGAACATCTAGCCGTTCGAGAGCACCCTTACCTGCCGATCTATTAATTATGTCTCTGTAATCTAGCATGGGTAGGATGGTCATCTGAATCAGGGTTAGTTTGGTAGCTGGGGTGAAAGAGGAGAGATTACAATAGAGGAAACCATGTCTAGATTTAACTTTAGCCTGCAGCTTTGATATGTGCTGAGAGAAGGACAGTGCACCGTCTAGCCATACTCCCAAGTACTTGTATAAGGTGACACTTGGAGGTTGTAATAACACCTGTGGGAAGAGGGGCATTCTTCTTACCAAACCACATTACCTTTTGATTTGTAGGTGTTCGGATCAAGGTTAAGCGTAGAGAAAGCTTGTTGGACACTAAGAAAGCTTTGTTCTAGAGCATTTAACACAAAATCCAGGGAGGGGCCAGCTGAGTACAAGACTGTATCATCTACATATACAGTTGAAGTTGGAAGTTTACATACACTTAGTTTGGAGTCATTAAAACTCGTTTTTCAACCACTCCACAAATTTCTCGTTAACAAACTATAGTTAAGTCGGTTAGGTAAGTCGGTTAGGACATCTACTTTGTGCAGGACACAAGTCATTTTTTTCAACAATTGTTTACAGACAGGTTATTTCACTCATAATTCACTGTATCACAATTCCAGTGGGTCAGAAGTTTACATACAACTAAGTTGACTGTGGGAGCAATTTCCAACGCCTGAAGGTACCACGTTCATCTGTACAAACAATAGTACCAAGTATATACACCATGGAACCATGCAGCCGTCATACCATTCAGGAAGGAGACACGCTCTGTCTCCTAGAGATGAATGTACTTTGGTGCGAAAACTGCAAATCAATCCCAGAACAACAGCAAAGGACCTTGTGAAGATGCTGGAGGAACCAGGTACAAAAGTATCAATATCCACAGTAAAACGAGTCCTATATTGGCATAACCTGAAAGGACGCTCAGCAAGGAAGAAGCCCCTGCTCCAAAACCGCCATAAAAAAAGCCAGACTACAGTTTGTAACTGCACATGGGGACAAATATCATACTTTTTGGAGGAATGTTCTTTGGTCTGATGAAACAAATATAGAACTGTTTGGCCATAATGACAATCGTTATGTTTGGAGGAAAAAGGGGGAGGCTTGCAAGCCGAAGAACCCCATCCCAACCGTGAAGCACGGGGGTGCCAGCATCATGTTGTGGGGATGCTTTGCTGCAGGAAGGACTGGTGCACTTCACAAAATAGATGGCATCATGAGGCAGGAAAATGATGTGGAAATATTGAAGCAACATCTCAAGACATGAGTCAGAAATGTAAAGCTTAGTCGCAAATGGGTCTTCCAAATGGACAATGACCCCAAGCATACTTCCAAAGTTGTGGCAAAATTACTTCAGGACAGCTAAGTCAAGGTATTGGAGTGGCCATCCTAAAGCCCTGACCTCAATCCCATAGAAAATTTGGGATCAGAACTGAAAAAGCGTGTGTGAGCAAGGAGGCCTACAAACCTGACTCAGTTACACCAGCTTTGTCAGGAGTAATAGGCCAAAATTCACCCAACTTATTATGGGAAGCTTGTGGAAGGCTACCCAAAACGTTTCACCCAATTTAAACCATTTAAAGGCAATGCTACCAAATACTAATTGAGTGTATGTAAACTTCTCACCCACTGGGAATGTGAAGAAAGAAATAAAAGCTGAAATAAATCATTCTCTCTACTATTATTCTGACATTTCACATTCTTACAATTAAGTGGTGATCCTAACTGACCTAAAACAGGGAATTGTTACTGTGATTAAATGTCAGTAATTGTGAAAAACTGAGTTTAAATGTATTTGGCTAAGGTGTATGTAAACTTCCGACTTCAACTGTAAATGGATGAGTGAGCTTCGTACTGCCTGAGCTATGTTGTTGATGTAAATTGAGAAGAGCGTGGGGCCTATGATTGACCTTGGGGTACTCCCTTGGTGACAAGCAGTGGCTGAGACAGCAGATTTTCTGACTTTATACACTGCACTCTTTTAGAGAGGTGGTTAGCAAACCAGGCCAAAGACCCCTCAGAGACACCAATACTCCTTAGCCAGCCCACAAGAATGGAATGGTCTACTGTATCAAAAGCTTTGGCCAAGTCAATAAAAATAGCAGCACAATATTGCTTAGAATCAAGGGCAATGGTGACATCATTGAGGACCTTTAAGGTTGCAGTGACACATCCATAAAAGAAGTGGAAACCAGATTGTATACCTGAGAGAATACTATAGACATCAAGAAATCCAGTCAGTTGATTATTGACAAGTTTTTCCAACACTTTTGGTAAACAGGGCAAAATAGAAACAGAGGACAAACTGTGGCTACCTTCCAAATGTAACAGTTGTAAAAGTACTGTGTGAATTTCACCAGGTTCATATATTAATATGTCATGTTGATTTGTTATTATGCATGCCTGCATCCTGGGAGTATGGGAGTGTGAACTTACGTTTTGCCCTGCGTGCTCGTGCTCAAATCATTTTGATGCACTGAGAGAGGTAGGCACGCTTTGTCTGTCTTCAGAAAAGTTTGATTATTTTAAGTACAAAGTCATACACACAGTGTTTTGTTCATGAATAATGATGTATATTTAGAGGTTACTCATAAGTGGATGGTATTGTTAAGATGCACTTGTAACTGTACTCTTTGGGATGATATCAACATTCTGAATTCAACATGTGGTTAATAGCTAGCTAAGGTATTAGCAGGCTATTGTATGTGTGAACATGGCTTGCTCCTCGAATGATCTCAGTCCCTCCTATTGTGCATCTGTTGTAGAAAGAGGGTCGATTCTCAGAACATATGTGCTCTACAAATGTTTTATTTCCTTTTGGATGCAGGTATGTGGTTTTATCTATATAAAATATATGTTATGTGTTGATGCATAATAAGGAGAGGTTGTACAAATGTTTGTATTCTAAAATCATTTTGATGCACTATGAGAGAAAGAGGCGACGATTCACAGAACATATGTGCTCTACAAATGTTTTATTTCCTTTTGGATGCAGGATGCAGAGTGAATGCTGCTTAATTAAAACTACCTGATCTCCAAAGTCCACGTCTATAGTCTCAATCAACCCCACACACAACGTAGAGTTACAGCGGTGCAGTACAGCACCGGTTACACTAGTGATGGGAACCTCCCCAGAAAGGAGAGACAGGTTAATGATGTTGTTTTCGCTTCATCCTTTTTGTAATCATTTCATTTGAGAGCATCGTCTTTGACCCCATTTGCACATAGTCTCACAGCTACTTTGGTGCATTGCATCATGCTGTGCCATGAGCTCCTCCTAATCCCAACCACATAACACAGTAGCTTGTTGTCTCTGTCCTAACTAACCCTCAGGTGTGTCATGTCTGTCACAGTAAAACTTTTGGATCCCACAAGTCATCAGCCCTCTCCTCTCCTCATCCTCTCTTCCTTTCCTCGCTTACTCTCCTTTCCTCTATAGGTAGGCAAAGATGAATGACAATGTAATAGGCCCATACTGATGGTGGGACAGATGAAGTTGTCACTGCGGCTTACTGAACAGAGCCCCCCTTAACAGATCTCATTCCTCACAGCGGGAACCATGTACAGCATGAAAAACAAGCCTTTATAGAAAACGGCCTCTCTCATTGCATTGTTCTAGAGAGGAAGAGAGTTGTTCTCTCTCAGGAGGTTCCCTTTTAGCCTGATCCCAGATCTGCTTGTGTTGTCTTTGCCATCTGACCATATATTTTTTTTACAGGTGCAGTGATCTGTCAGCTGCTCTGACAGCTGGTGCTTAAAGTTAGTGAGGGAGATATGAGTCTCCAGCTTCAGTGATTTCTGCAGTTCGTTCCAGTCATTGGCAGCAGAGAAGTGTAAGGAAAGGTGGCCAAAAGAGGAATTGGCTTTGAGGGTGACCAGTGAAATATACCTGTTGGAGCGCGTGCTATGGGTGGGTGCAGCAATGGTGACCAGTGAGCTGAGATAAGGCGGGGCTTTACCTAGCAAAGACTTATAGATGACCTGGAGCCAGGGGGTTTGGCGACGAATGTGAAGCGAGGGCCAGCCAACGAGAGCATACAGGTCGCAGTGGTGGGTAGTATATGGGGCTTTGGCACTGTGATAGACAACATCCAATTAGCTGAGTAGAGTGTTGGAGGCTATTTTATAAATGACATCGCCGAAGTCTGGAATCGGTAGGATAGTCAGTTTTACGAGGGTATGTTTGGCAACATGAGTGAAGGATGCTTTGTTGCGAAATAGGAAGCCAATTCTAGATTTAATTTTGGATTGGAGATGCTTAATGTGAGTCTGGAAGGAGAGTTTACAGTCTAACCAGACACCTAGGTATTTGTAGTTGTCCACGTATTCGAAGTCAGAACCGTCCAGAGTAGTGATGCTGGACGGGCGGGCAGGTGTGGGCAGCGATCGGTTGAAGAGCATGCATGTAGTTTTACTTCATTTAAGAGCAGTTGGAGGCTATGGAAGGAGAGTTGTATGGCATTGAAGCTCGTCTGGAGGTTAGTTAACACAGTGTCCAAAGAAGGGCCAGATGTATATAGAAAAGTGTCGTCTGCGTAGAGGTGGATCAGAGAATCACCAGCAGCAAGAGCGACATCATTGATGTATACAGAGAAAAGAGTCTGCCCGAGGATTCCACCCTGTGGCACCCCCATAGAGACTTCCAGAGGCCGGACAACAGGCACTCCAATTTGACACACTGAACTCTATCTGAAAGTAGTTGGTGAACCAGGCGAGGCAGTCATTTGAGAAACCAAGGCTATTGAGTCTGCCGATAGGAATGTGGTGATTGACAGAGTCGAAAGCCTTGGCCAGGTCAATGAATACAGCTGCACAGTATTGTCTCTTATCGATGGCAGTTATGACATCGTTTATGACCTTGAGCGTGGCTGATTTGCACCCATGACCAGCTCGGAAACCAGATTGCATAGTGGAGAAGGTACGGTGGGATTCGAAATGGTCGGTGATCTGTTTGTTAACCTCTCTTGGGTAGGGGGCAGTATTTTGACGTCCGGATGAAAAGCATGCCCAAAGTAAACTGCCTGTTACTCAGGCCCAGAAGCTAGGATATGCATATAATTGATATATTTAGATAGAAACTGTCTAAATTATGTCTGTGAGTATAATAGAACTGATAAGGCAGGCAAAACCCAGAGGACAACCCACCCCAAAAATGTTTTGGCCTACCCCTATTTTCAATGGCTATCACTTTTATTATAAGGCCAAGTCCTCCCAGAATGCAGTTCCTAGGGTTTCCACTAGATGACAACAGTCTCTAGAAAGAGTTCCAGGCTGCTTTTTGGGAAAATGAGCCAGAAATTGTAGTTTTTCTAGGTGGCTCCCATTTTGGCTGTAGTGTTTCCGAGAGCGCGCTCTTTGATATTTTTCTCCGGTAAAGACAATAACGATTCTCCGTCTTAAATATGATCGTTCATTTAGGTATTAGGGTACCTATGGTTTGATTATAAACGTTGTTTGACTTGTTTGGAAAGGTTTATTAGTAACGTTTGGTATTCATTTTGTATGCATTTTGATGGAGGGAAACTGGGTGGATTATTGACTGAAGCTCGCCAGCTGAACTGAGTTTTTATGGATATAAAGAAGGACATTATCGAACAAAAGGACCATTTGTGATGTAACTGGTACCGTTAGGAGTGCCAGCAGAAGATCATCAAAGGTAAGGCGTTTTTTATATTGCTATTTCTGACTTTCGTGTCACACCTGCCTGGTTGAAATATGTTTTTTGTGTGTTTGAATGCGGTGCGCTGTCCTCAGATAATCGCATGGTTTGCTTTCACCGTAAAGCCTTTTTGAAATCTGCCACAGCGGCTGGATTAACAAGAAGTTACGCTTTATTTTGATGAATTACACTTGTGATTCTATGAAAGTTAAATATTTATAATACTGTAGTTTGAATTTCGCTACCGTCCCACCTGCACATAAGAAGTTAACTTGGCTTTCGAAGACCTTAGAAGGGCAGGGTAGGATAGATATAAGTTTGTCGCAGTTTGGGTCTAGAGTGTCTCCCCCTTTGAAGAGGGGGATGACCGTGGCAGCTTTCCAATCTTTGGGGATCTCAGACGATACGAAATAGAGGTTGAACAGGCTAGTAATGGGGGATACAACAATTTTGGCGGATAATTTTAGAAAGAGAGGGTCCAGATTGTCTAGCTTGGCTGATTTGTAGGGGTCCAAATTTTGCAGCTCTTTCAGAACATCCGCTATCTGGATTTGGGTGAATGAGAAATGGGGGAGGCTTGGGCAAGTTGCTGTGGGGGGTGCAGGGCTGTTGACCGGGGTAGGGGTAGCAAGGTGGAAAGCTAGACCAGCCGTAGAAAAATGCTTATTGAAATTCTCAATTATCGCGGATTTATCGGTGGTGACAGTGTTTCCTAGCCTCAGTGCAGTGGGCAAATGGGAGGAGTATATACGGTACATATGAGATGAGTAATGCAGGGTATGTAAACATTATATAAAGTGGCATTGTTTAAAGTGGCTAGTGATACATTTATTACATACATTTTTCATTATTAAAGTGGCCAGAGATGAGTCAGTATGTTGGCAGCAGCCACTCAATACTAGTGATGGCTGTTTAACAGTCTGATGGCCTTGAGATAGAAGCTGTTTTTCAGTCTCTCAGTCCCTGCTTTGATGCACCTGTCCTGACCTCGCCTCCTGGATGATAGCGGGTTGAACAGGCAGTGGCTAGGGTGGTTGTTGTCCTTGATTATCTTTTTGGCCTTCCTATGACATCGGGTGGTGTCGGTGTCCTGGAGGGCAGGTAGTTTGCCCCCGGTGATGCGTTGTGCAGACCTCGCTACCCTCTGGAGAGCCTTGTGAATTGTTGGCGGAGCAGTTGCCGTACCAGGTGGTGATACAGCCCGACAGGATGCTCTCGATTGTGCACCTGTAAAAGTTTGTGTGTGTTTTTGGTGACAAGCCAAAAACACAGACACAAAGAAGGCGCTGCTGCGCCTTCTTCACCACGCTGTCTGTGTGGGTGGACCATTTCAATTTATCCGTGATGTGTACGCCGAGGAACTTAAAATGTTCCACCTGCTCCATTACTGTCCCGTCGATGTGGATAGGGGGCTGCTCCCTCTGCTGTTTCCTGAAGTACACGATCATCTCCTTTGTTTTGTTGACATTGAGTGTGAGGTTATTTTCCTGACACCACACACCGAGGGCCCTCACCTCCTCCCTGTAGGCCATCTCGTCGTTGTTGGTAATCAAGTCTACCACTGAAGTGTCATCTGCAAACTTGATGATTGAGTTGGAGGCGTGCATGGCCACGCAGTCATGGGTGAACAGGGAGTACAGGAGAGGGCTGAGAACGCACCCTTATGGGGCCCCAGTGTTGAGGATCAGCGGGGTGGAGATGTTGTTGTTACCTACCCTCACCACCTGGGGGCGGCCTGTCAGGAAGTCCAGTACCCAGTTGCACAGGGCGGGGTCAACACCCAGGGTCTGGAGTTTGGAGTTTGGATGGTACTATGGTGTTAAATGCTGAGCTGTAGTTGTTGAACAGCATTCTTACATAGGTATTCCTCTTGTCCAGATGGGTTAGGGCAGTGTGCAGTGTGATTGCGTCGTCTGTGGACCTATTGGGGCGGTAAGCAAATTGGAGTGGGTCATGGGTGTCAGGTAGGGTGGAGGTGATATGGTCCTTGACTAGTCTCTCAAAGCACTTCATGATGACGGAAGTGAGTGCTACAGGGCGATAGTCATTTAGCTCAGTTACTTTCGCTTTCTTGGGAACAGGAACAATGGTGGCCCTCTTGAAGCATGTGGGAACAGCAGACTGGGAAAAGGATTGATTGAATATGTCCGTAAACACACCAGCCAGCTGATCTGTGCATGCTCTGAGGACGCGGCTGGGGATGCAGTCTGAGCCGGCAACCTTGTGAGGATTAACACGTTTAAATTTTTTACTCATGTTGGCTGCAGTGAAGGAGAGCCCGCAGGTTTTGTTAGCGGGCTGTGTCAGTGGCACTGTAGTGTCCTCAAAGCATTGAAGAAGTTGTTTAGTTTGACTAGGAGCAAGACATGGTCCGCGACCGGGCTGGTTTTCCTTTTGTAGTTTGTGATTGACTGTAGATCCTGCCACATACCTCTCGTGTCTGAGCCGTTTAATTGCGACTCTACTTTGTCTCTATACTGATGCTTAGCTTGTTTGATTGCCTTGCGGAGGGAATAGCTACACTGTTTGTATTCGGTCATGTTTCCGGTCACCTTGCCCTGGTTAAAAGCAGTGGTTCGCACTTTCAGTTTTGCGCGAATGCTGCCATCAATCCACGGTTTCTGGTTGGGGAATGTTTTAATAGATGCTGTGGGTACAACATCACCGATGCACTTGCTAATAAACTCGCTCACCGAATCAGCGTATTAATCAATGTTATTGTCCTACGCTGTGCGGAACACATCCCAGTCCACGTGATCGAAGCAATCTTGAAGTGTGGAATCCGATTGGTCTAACCAGCGTTGAACAGACCTGAACATGGGCGGTTCCTGTTTTAGTGTCTGTCTATAGGCTGGGAGCAACAAAATGGAGTCGTGGTCAGATTTTCCGAAAGGAGGACGGGGGAGGGCTTTATATGCGTTGCGGAAGTTAGAATAACAATGATCCAGGGTTTTGCCAGCCCGGGTCGCACATTCGATATGCTGATAAAATTTAGGGAGCCTTGTTTTCAGATTAGCCTTGTTAAAATCCCCAGCTACAATAAATGCAGCCTCAGGATATGTGGTTTCCCGTTTACATAGAGTCAAATGAAGTTCTTTCAGGGCCGTTAATGTGTCTGCTTGGGGGGGATATACACAACTAATTATGATCGAAGAGAATTCTCTTGGTAGATAATGCAGTCAGCATTTGATTGTAAGGAATTCTAGGTTGAAGGTAATTCTAGGAATTCAGGTGAACAAAAGGACTTGAGTTCCTGTATGTTGTTATGATCACACCACCACTGACCAGAAGACCGCTCCGTCTGCCCCTTCTGCAGCGCCGTTGTTTTGGGTCGCCGGCTGGGATCCGATCCATTGTCCTGGGTGGTGGACAATACAGTGGATCCGCTTCGGGAAAGTCGTATTCCTGGTCGTAATGTTGGTGAGTTGACGTTGCTCTTATATCCAATAGTTCCTCCCGACTGTATGTAATAAAACCTAAGATTTCCAGGGGTAACAATGTAAGAAATAAAACCATAAAAAAACAAAATACTGCATAGTTTCCTAGGAACTTCCAGGATACCCGGGCCAGGTCGATTGGAAAGAACTACTCGCTGAAGTGCTTTAGGGAGCGTTTGGCAGTGATGAGGGGTGTTCGTTTGACCGAAAACCAATCACGGACGCAGGCAGTGATCGCTGAGATCTTGGTTGAAAATAGCAGAGGTGTATTTGGAGGGCAGGTTGGTTAGGATGATACCTATGAGCGTGCGCGTGTTTACGGATTTGGGGCTGTACCTGGTAGGTTCATTGATCATTTGTGTGAGATTGATAGGAGTTATGGTACACAAACAGATCTGGGACCATGCTATTTTCCCTCACCTATATCTTCAGATTAAAAAGAAGATGGAGCACAGTACAAATGTAGGATCTTAATTTGATCAACCTGTTGCAGGAGAACTTTCCTGTAATGCAGGACATTTTAAACTTGTAGTGTATTTGAGGTTTAAAAAGGCTTCTGAAGTTTGTAATTTCCATTTAGAAATTTTAGGCTTGATTTTCCCTTATGAAACATGTACCAACCCATGTAATTAATTAATATATATATATATATATATATATATATATATATATATATAATATAATCCACATAATAATTTGAATTTCCTGTTGCTACAGGATTATTTTCCTGCTGTAGCAAACTGGCTCAAATTAAGATCCTACTCCTGTAAAGCTACTGGGAATGAGGATCATATATTTTCTCATTCAAATAGCCAGAAAACATTGCATCTCCACAGATTTTTTATTTTTTTATTTATTTTACCTTTATTTAACCAGGTAGGCAAGTTGAGAACAAGTTCTCATTTACAATTGCGACCTGGCCAAGATAAAGCAAAGCAGTTCGACAGATACAACAACACAGAGTTACACATGGAGTAAAACAAACATACAGTCAATAATAAAGTATAAACAAGTCTATATACAATGTGAGCAAATGAGGTGAGAAGGGAGGTAAAGGCAAAAAAAGGCCTTGGTGGCAAGGTAAATACAATATAGCAAGTAAAACACTGGAATGGTAGTTTTGCAATGGAAGAATGTGCAAAGTAGAAATAAAAATAATGGGGTGCAAAGGAGCAAAATAAATAAATAAATTAAATACAGTTGGGAAAGAGGTAGTTGATAGGGCTAAATTATATGTGGGCTATGTACAGGTGCAGTAATCTGTGAGCTGCTCTGACAGTTGGTGCTTAAAGCTAGTGAGGGAGATAAGTGTTTCCAGTTTCAGAGATTTTTGTAGTTCGTTCCAGTCATTGGCAGCAGAGAACTGGAAAGAGAGGCGGCCAAAGAAAGAATTGGTTTTGGGGGTGACTAGAGAGATATACCTGCTGGAGCGTGTGCTACAGGTGGGAGATGCTATGGTGACCAGCGAGCTGAGATAAGGGGGGACTTTACCTAGCAGGGTCTTGTAGATGACATGGAGCCAGTGGGTTTGGCGACGAGTATGAAGCGAGGGCCAGCCAACGAGAGCGTACAGGTCGCAATGGTGGGTAGTGTATGGGGCTTTGGTGACAAAACGGATTGCACTGTGATAGACTGCATCCAGTTTGTTGAGTAGGGTATTGGAGGCTATTTTGTAAATTACATCGCCAAAGTCGAGGATTGGTAGGATGGTCAGTTTTACAAGGGTATGTTTGGCAGCATGAGTGAAGGATGCTTTGTTGCGAAATAGGAAGCCAATTCTAGATTTAACTTTGGATTGGAGATGTTTGATATGGGTCTGGAAGGAGAGTTTACAGTCTAACCAGACACCTAAGTATTTGTAGTTGTCCACGTATTCTAAGTCAGAGCCGTCCAGAGTAGTGATGTTGGACAGGCGGGTAGGTGCAGGTAGTGATCGGTTGAAGAGCATGCATTTAGTTTTACTTGTATTTAAGAGCAGTTGGAGGCCACGGAAGGAGAGTTGTATGGCATTGAAGCTTGCCTGGAGGGTTGTTAACACAGTGTCCAAAGAAGGGCCGGAAGTATACAGAATGGTGTCGTCTGCGTAGAGGTGGATCAGAGACTCACCAGCAGCAAGAGCGACCTCATTGATGTATACAGAGAAGAGAGTCGGTCCAAGAATTGAACCCTGTGGCACCCCCATAGAGACTGCCAGAGGTCCGGACAACAGACCCTCAGATTTGACACACTGAACTCTATCAGAGAAGTAGTTGGTGAACCAGGCGAGGCAATCATTTGAGAAACCAAGGCTGTTGAGTCTGCCGATGAGGATGTGGTGATTGACAGAGTCGAAAGCCTTGGCCAGATCAATGAATACGGCTGCACAGTAATGTTTCTTATCGATGGCGGTTAAGATATCGTTTAGGACCTTGAGCGTGGCTGAGGTGCACCCATGACCAGCTCTGAAACCAGATTGCATAGCAGAGAAGGTATGGTGAGATTCAAAATGGTCGGTAATCTGTTTGTTGACTTGGCTTTCGAAGACCTTAGAAAGGCATGGTAGGATAGATATAGGTCTGTAGCAGTTTGGGTCAAGAGTGTCCCCCCCTTTGAAGAGGGGGATGACCGCAGCTGCTTTCCAATCTTTGGGAATCTCAGACGACACGAAAGAGAGGTTGAACAGGCTAGTAATAGGGGTGGCAACAATTTCGGCAGATAATTTTAGAAAGAAAGGGTCCAGATTGTCTAGCCCGGCTGATTTGTAGGGGTCCAGATTTTGCAGCTCTTTCAGAACATCAGCTGAATGGATTTGGGAGAAGGAGAAATGGGGAAGGCTTGGGCGAGTTGCTGTTGGGGGTGCAGTGCTATTGACAGGGGTAGGAGTAGCCAGGTGGAAAGCATGGCCAGCAGTAGAAAAATGCTTATTGAAATTTTCAATTATGGTGGATTTATCAGTGGTGACAGTGTTTCCTATCTTCAGTGCAGTGGGCAGCTGGGAGGAGGTGTTCTTATTCTCCATGGACTTTACAGTGTCCCAGAACTTTTTTGAGTTAGTGTTGCAAGAAGCAAATTTCTGCTTGAAAAAGCTAGCCTTGGCTTTTCTAACTGCCTGTGTATAATGGTTTCTAGCTTCCCTGAACAGCTGCATATCACGGGGGCTGTTCGATGCTAATGCAGAACGCCATAGGACGTTTTTGTGTTGATTAAGGGCAGTCAGGTCTGGGGAGAACCAAGGGCTATATCTGTTCCTGGTTCTAAATTTCTTGAATGGGGCATGTTTATTTATTGAAATATGATTGAAATATGAGATTGAAATATGCTAAATCAATACATTGTACAACTGCATTGATTGTCAGCCCAGCCTCTAACTCTTGTGTATAGGGATTCCTGAGAATAATGCACAGATTGAGTTCCTTTATAGGAAGTCTGTGTACTTGCAGGATCTAAAGGACGAGTCTGTGCACCTCTGCAGGATATGCATGCATAGTGCATATAGTACCAAGGGAATACCTGCCAGGTCCAATAAGGGACCAGATGCTATATTAAGTAATTAAAGATGCTATATTATATTATTATGTCAGTAGTGAAGCACCTTCATGTGAATTTAATAAGAGGTCCCTGCTGGGACTGCTAGCCAGCCGGCTGGAGAGACAGGAGAATAACCTAATGTGCCTGTGTGTGTGTGTTTTGTAAGTGCATTATCAGTACAATGCTTAAAAGGTGCTTCGATGTCACATTTTAGTAATTTAGCAGACGCTCTGCTTACAGGAGCAATTAAGGTTAAGTGCCTTGCTCAAGGACACATTGTCCAATTTTAATTTATTTATTTATTTATAAATATATTTTTTCCACCTAGTCGGCTCAGGGATTTGAACCAGCAAGCTTTTGATTACTGGCCCAACACTCTCAACTGCTAGGCTACTAGGCCCTTTTTGTGTGAACAGAACAAAGTAATAGACATCCTTTCAGACTGGCAACATCTCTATGCTGATTCTGAATGCTTTTCTCCCAGTAACAACAATTATATCAGTGGTTCGATAGCTACATATTTCTCCAAAATGACAAACACGATTTTCCTTTTAGGGCGTCATTAATGGTTAGATAAGACGTCTTATCTGCCTCCCACATATGCCAGCTGGGAATCACTTTCCTCTGTTCTCCCATGCTGAGTATCACAGCAAATGTCAATTAATTTTAACTAAAGGATGTTGAAAAACTTGTTTGCTGCGATGTTAGCTTTTTATATAGGAAGGGGAATTGGGTTCCAATGTTGATTTAAACATTAAAGGAGAGAGATTCCCCCCCCCCCCCCCCCCCCGCATCACTTCTTATATCACCCGGTCCTGATTTTCTCTCTCCAAGCTGGCTTCCTCGCCTTTCAAAATATTTATAGAGATGATGGAACATGAATTTAATAAGTAATTAGATGTGTGCTTGTATTGCAGTTTGCAAGCATGTAATGGGGGTGAGGAATACTATTAGTATATTAATACCATGCAGTACTATCATTACTGGCTGTGTTTTGTCCTGTCTGTTCTGCTCTGAGACCTGTGGGAGGCTTCTACTGCTATTGTCTGTACTGACCATGACAGTTAGGTCTCATTGACAGAATAGATATACAGTAGCCTAATATAGATTAACAGTAACATCTAAGTAATGACTCCCATCAGATAGCTGCAATCCTTTAACCCTGTTTAGCCACGTGTGCAGGTTGCCAGGAACATGTGAACACCACCTGTTCTGAGCCTGATAAAATCACTTTAGAGCAGTGTTTCCCAATCCTGGTCCTCATCAGCCTTCTCAATAGCCCCAGTCGGTATTAGAATAGAACGTCCCGGCCCCGCCCGCATGTGGGGGTAAACAACCTGTGGTTACCTAGGTTACCCCATTTAACTCAGTTTTGTTTGTAGCTACTTGTTTGGCCAGCTTTGTTTCAAGTATCTCCGGTTCACACTGACAATGTGTGTGCAGAAAGTAGCCCATCACTTTTTCTTACTGGTCTGTCCATAGTGCCTGCTAAATTCGGGCCAGTCGCATAAAAGTAGCAAAACTTTTGTAGTTCTCGATGGCTAATGTTAAATCTTTCAAAAACATTGCTGTAGAAAGGACTGTCAACACATATTGAACAGATCACATTATAGACAGAAGCGCGCTACATGGCAGATCAATCCAAACTCATCTCCCGGCATGTCCAGCCCATACATTATCTCAGCCAATCATGGCTAGTGGGAAGGTTCCTGTCTTTTTCCATGGCTAAACCAACTAGGCTTGTAATTTTAACATTTTTATTCATGTTTATGGATGGAATACAAGTTTGTTATTAAGGCACATGAAAGTTGACATGTTCCAGAAGACTTTTCTGCCCCAAAAAATGCATTTTGATTTAAAAAAAATGTATGTTTACATTGAAATGCTGCTCCTGTGAAGTAGTTTCCTGAAATGAGTTACGTATCACAGCACAACAACTCTGACCTAAATAGCTGAAGCATCTCCATCCTGAGCAAATCTGGTGTTTGGGTTAAAGTTAAAGATAAGATGTGCCCTTGGCATCAGGATTTCAAAGCCTGCTCAGAGAAAGCAATTATTAGCAACGCCACGGTAGAGTAAGGACGTACTGCTCCGTATGATGTGATAGTCTGGTCAGCTTACTTATGCTAGTCAGTAGAGCAAAGTTTCATAGAAGTGTATGAAAGTGTATTCTTTTTGTACAACTCCTAAGAGAACAGGAAGACACTCAAGAGAACCAGAGAAAACTCCATATGAAGGGGACATTATTCATTTTATAAATAAGTCCAAAGGCTTATTTATATTTGTAGAAGGCAAATTGTTGCAGTATACCTCAGGTAACACTTTATGGGCTCTAAAAAGTCCACATATGTATCTAAAGTGAAGGATTACATTGGAACTTGAGCTTTTTGCAAATGTATTAAAAGTAGACTGAAATATCATATTTACATAAGTACTCAGACCCTTTACTCTGTACTTTGTTGAAGCACCTTTGGCAGAGATTACAGCCTCGAGTCTTATTGGGAATGACGCTACAAGCTTGGCACACCTGTATTTGGGGAGTTTCTCCCATTCTTCTCTGCCGATCCTTTCAAGTTCTGTCAGGTTGGATGAGGAGCGTCCCTGCACAGCTATTTTCAGGTCTCTCCAGAGATGTTCGATCGGGTTCAAGTCCGGGCTCTGGCTGAGCTACTCAAGGACATAAAGACTTGTCCCAAAGCCACTCCTGTGTTGTCTTGTCTGTTTGTTTAGGGTCGGTGTGTTGGAAGGTGAACCTTCACCCCAGTCTGAGGTCCTGACGGAAGCAGGATGCACCTGAGCTCAATTTCGAATCTCATAGCATTTCTGTTTTTTATTTTAACTACGTTTGCAAAAAAATATATATAATTTTTTCTCTTTGTCATTATGGGGTATTGTGTGTAGAAACTAATTGAATCAATTTTAGAATAAGGCTGTAACATAACAAAATGTGGTTCTGTCCTTCAGCGTTCTATGAATGTTATGTATTATGTCATGTTTTGTGTGGACTCCAGGGAGAGTAGCTGCAGCTAATTGGGATCCTAATAAAATACTAAATACTAAATTGTGTTCAATGTGAAAATATGTGGCACGGGGTTGATACTTAAGTCAATACATAACAGTTAATGGGAAAAGATGAGTGTCACTATATGGATGCATATAGAAAGGCATCACAGACATGAAACCCTCCTCTCTCTTAATCTCTTTCTTCACCCTCTCTCTCAACTCTCTCATTTTCTCTCCCCCCTCCATTCTATCTCTCTTTCCCCTTGCCCTCCTCTATCTCCCACCTCCACCGCTCTCTCCACTCTCCCACAATCCACAGACAGGATATAGATGGATAGATATGCATTAAGGGTATTGACGCATAAGTCAATACATCGCGTTCAAGGCAAAAACGTTGGTGGTAGAGCTGCAATAAGTAAATTGGTGAAAAACTCAGACAAGCAGACAGACAAGCAGGCAGACAGACATATAAACTCATAGACAGACAGACAAATCCACTCAAAGACATGGTTGTAAAAAATACTGAGTCAATACTGTGTGACTTAATTGGTGTGTCATAGAGGCGGTTTCAAAGGTTTGATCTTCCCAAATGTTACATATTTGTATTTTTCCTATGATTTCATGTTGCAGTGTTAGGGCAAAAGCAAAGTGCACTCCTTTGGGTTCCTCTGGACCAGGATTGAGAAACACTGCTTTAGAGAGAGGAGACAGGAGAGAGTAGAGTCAGACAGTTGCACAGTGAAAATGTCAGATATGTTTTGGCTGAGGTAGCGGATCTACAAGTTAATTTAACAGTAACCACATAGAACTGACTGACTCCATCACAATCAGTGTCTCCAATCTGTAATTACCTCCTAGTGGATTAATTCAACTATATCATTAACGAGCCACATGAGCTGTAATTAAAGCACTGGAAATAGAGTGCGTCCTAAATGGCATCATATTCCCTATATAGTGCACTACTTTTGACCAGGTGCCATTTCAGATGCGTCTGATAATATCCTTTGCACACTTATAGGAGTATGGGTTAGGGAAAAAGGCAAACAAGTAAGTGGTGGTAATTTTCAGTAATCAATGCCTCTAGCTAGCTTGCTATTTTCCCAAATAGGAACAAGGCAAAACGCATTGATTAAACTGTGAGGCTGAGAGCAATCAAGGGAATGATTACTTTTAACACTCAATTATTATCAGTTGTTATCTGGCATCCAAACTGATATGCTTCTTCTCACCATGATTTCACTTCACGTTAACAATCGTGAGCACGGCGTTAAGTGTTGTTTAACCACACTATCTCTACTGCAGTTTGCTGTAGCTGTGAGACGTCATGGCTAGAAGCAATATAGCTTATTTTCGAATAAATGTTGTTTTTTAAGTTTGCATTTTAGCTAACCCTTTTACTAACCTTAACCTAATTATCCTAACCTGCTGTGTAAGTTCTCCTAACCTACTACGAAAAGTCAAAACTGACAAAAGCTGTATCCCATCTAGTCAAAACCCTGTGAGTGGACTAGTGTCCTATAGGTGAGAGGTCACCAGGTTAACCCTCCATGGTTAAGCTGGTGGTGTGAGACAGTCTGATCGATGAGGTAAATGGGTTTGCTGCTGCAAGGCTTACTGGCCTGCTGGCTCAGATCAGTGGGTTAGTCCCCTGTGAGGCTCCCACAGGAAACCAGCACGTTGGTTATTATTTGCAGTTCCTCAGTGTTACTGTACCTTGGCTGTGGCTCTGACTCAATACTGTATATTGTACCTACTATCCACCTGGAAAAAAACGATTTCAGTATATGATTATATGTTATTACAACATTTGAGTAACCTTATTGTCCAGGCATCCAACACACAGTATGAGTTTTTTTCTACAATTTTTCCTTCTGCAGGTTACTCAGTGATTTTGTCTATAGCATAAACACAATTTTCTCTTCACACAAATTGCTTATCTATTATTAAAGGTGCACTACACAGACATTTCTCCACCCTTTCCTGGTTGCTAAAATTCTGTGACAAAACAAGCAAGTATGGTATAGAGAATCATTGTACCATCGAAACCACTATGAAATATATTTTGTGGTACAAAACTGAAAGTAAAAGCCCCAAAAACATAACTTAAGAAGAGGGAGCATAGAAATAGAGCCCATAGAACAAATCTGCTGCTTCTTAGACTTCCTTTCAAGGCGACTGAAAGATCTATAACTCCCATATCTATGTGAATTTTGACAAAAAAGGTTGCATATTGCAGCTTTAAAAATGAAGCGGCTACAGCCAGCTTTAATGACAAGGTTGAATAGACTCTGAGCTATACTGTAAGCATTTAACAACTAATTAACAATTAACCGCATCAGTATAATTGTTAATTGATCATAAAGTAATTAGAACTACAGGGTGGCAATTTACTGCTAGGTCTACATGATCAGTTCATTGACTGATGTAAGGTGGAATGCAAGTAACAAGAATCAACAACGCCAGTGTTTCTGTTGGCGTCCCCCTGTTGTTTCCACCACAACAAATTGTAGAGCAAGAGAGCACTACAGGTATCAAAAACATCCACGTAACACCTTTTCCAATGAAATGTTTGTGTGGGGATTGCTGCTCGCCTAATTTCCTCAATCTTAGGTTCTGTGTATTTCAAATAGAGTCAAATAAATATTAAACTTTTGTTATGAGGATTGAGGCTATGGTGAGTGGTGTGGCAAATTATAGATTTAAATAGCACTCAAGTTACGATCAGTGTGTCTGTGGAATTTGTTCTTGTCCTTGTTATTTGGTTGTACAGGATTGGGGGCATCGGACACATGTAAAGCATTGATCGTTGAATAGTGACTTGAGGAATGGTTGTCGAATATCTGATGTGCCAAAGTTTCCTTAACAAAGGGCAGTTTGGCCCAGTGTGAATGAACACCTTCCCCCTGTCGTTCCATTTCCTGTACTAAGGCACGGAACACCATCAGATGATTATGTCAAGTATCAGAACAGTACATAATGTGTAGAATACTGTTTCTCTTTCTCATGGATTTAAAAGGACAATTGTTTCTTCCACAAAGGGAAAGCTATCAGTCTTACTTAAGTCAAGGAGGTCTGTTTTTTTCCTCATGGGCCCTGGTCAAAAGCAGTGCACTATATAGGAAATCAGGGCTTGGAACGGGTTGAGGGAACAAAACCGTTATTTTAAAATCTTGAGAACCAGATAAAAATATTCTTTTTTGCCCCAGAAATTTTCCTAAAGTCTAGTATATCATTCTGTAGTACAATGAATTTATGATAGCAATAGCCTAAACACATTCCAACTCACTTCATGTCATGATGTGCACCTCAAGCCAAGCCCCCTCCATATCCACCACACTCTCTTCCCACCTGAGAAATGTCCGTCTGCTCGTAATATCACCTGGAATGGATATTGATTTCATTGGGAAGCCCCTGAGGCCAGGTTAAAATCTATTGTTGCTTTATGTTGGCTATAATGCCTATAGTAGGAGTAATCTTGACTTATCCCAGGAAAAAGAGGAGTTACTGCCTTAACTGTGACACTACAAACTGTATTTTAAGAGAACGGACAGACAATGTTTTCCTACTTGGCAAGTGTTTTATGTTGAACTATGTCTGTCTACTTGGACCTTGTCATGACTTGGTTGCCAAACTGTGCGGCGGTCAGCAAGGGGGGCAATTTTATTATTGTAACGGCAGATTTGGTTTTTTATTTTGGTCCGATCCTTACTCTTCAGACGAAGAGGAGTAAGGATCGGACCAAGATGCAGCGTGGTAAGTGTTCATGACGATTTGTTAAAAACAAACTGAACACTGAAATACAAAACAATAAACGATGTGATGAAAACAAAAACCGAAACAGTACCGTGTGGCGACAAACACTCACACGGAAACAAACACCCACAAACCAACAGTGAAACCCAGGCAACCTAAGTATGATTCTCAATCAGAGACAACTAACGACACCTGCCTCTGATTGAGAACCATACTAGGCTGAAAACAAAAACCAACATAGAAAAACAAACATAGACTGCCCACCCCAACTCACTCCCTGACCATACTAAAACAAATAATAAAATAACAGAACTATGGTCAGAACGTGACAATTATATAAAGTATCAGTCAAAAGTTTGGACACACCTACTTATTCAAGGATTTTTCTCTCTTTTTACTATTTTCTACAATGTGGAAGACATAGTGAAGACATAAAAACTATGAAATTACACATATGGAATCATGTAGTAACCAAGAAAGTGTTAAACAAAAAGATTCTTCAAAGTAGCCACCCTTTGCCTTGATGACAGCTTTGCACACTCTTGGCATTCTCTCAACCAACTTCACCTGGAATGCTTTTCCCAACAGTCTTGAAGGAGTTCCCACATATGCTGAGCACTTGTTGGCTGCTTTTCCTTCGCTCTGCATTCCAACTCATCCCAAACCATCTCAATTGGGTTGAGGTCGGGTGATTGTGGAGGCCATGTCATATAATTCAGCACTCCATCACTCTCCTTCTTGGTCAAATAGCCCTAACACAGCCTGGAGGTGTGTTTTGGGTCATTGTCCTGACAAAAAACAAATTATAGTCCCACCAAGCGCAAACCAGATGGGATGGCATATTGCTGCAGAATGGTGTGGTAGCCATGATGGTTAAGTGTGCCTTGAATTCTAAATAAATCACTGACAGTGTCACCAGCAAAGCACCCCCACACCATCACACCTCCTCCTCCATGCTTCACAGTGGGAACCACACATGCGGAGATAATCCGTTCAGCTACTCTGCGTCTCACAAAGACACGGCGGTTGGAACCAAAAATCTCAAATTTAGACTCATCAGACCAAATGACAGATTTCCACCGGTCTAATGTTCATTGCTCATGTTTCTTAGCCCAATCAAGTCTCTTATTATTTTGTGTCCTTTAGTAGTGGTTTGTTTGCAGCAATTCGACCATGAAGGCCGGATTCACGCAGTCTCCTCTGAACAGTTGATGTTGAGATGTGTCTGTTACTTGAACTCTGTGAAGCATTTATTTGGGCTGCAATGTCTGAGGTGCAGTTAACTCTAATGAACTTATCCTCTGCAGCAGAGGTATCTCTGGGTCTTCCTTTCCTGTAGCGGTCCTCATGAGTGCCAGTTTCATCATAGCGCTTGATGATTTTTGCGACTGCATTTGAAGAAATTTTCACAGTTCTTGAAATGTTCCGGATTGACCTTCATGTCATAAAGTAATGATGGACTGTTGTTTCTCTTTGCTTATTTGAGCTGTTCTTGACATAATATGGACTTGGTCTTTTACCAAATAGCGCTATATTCTGTATTCCACCCCTACCTTGTCACAACACAAGTGATTGGCTTAAATGCATTAAGAAGGTAAGAAATTCCACAATTTAACTTTTAACAAGGCACACCTGTTAATTGGAATGCATTCCAGGTGACAACCTCATGAAGCTGGTTGAAAGAATGCCAAGAGTGTTGCAAAGCTGTCATCAAGGCAAAGGGTGGCTACTTTGAAGAATCTCAAATATAAACTATATTTTGATTTGTTTAACACTTTTTTGGTTACTACATGTCAAAATCAAATTTATTTATATCGCCCTTCTTACATCAGCTGATATATAAAAGTGCTGTACAGAAACCCACCCTTATCTATTTCACCTGTCTTTGTGCTTGTCTCCTCCCCCCTCCAGGTGTCGCCCATCTTCCCCATTATCCCCAGTGTATCACCTGTGTTCTCTGTTTGTCTGTTGCCAGTTTTCCCCCTTGCTCCTGTCTGTTTCTAGTTCCTGCTTTCCAGTTTTCCTGGTTTTGACCATTCGGCCTGCTCTGAGCCTGCCTGCTGTTCTGTACCTTGTCACACCTCCCTAGATTATTGACCTCGGCCTGCCCTGACTCTGAGCCTGCCTGCTGTTCTGTACCTTGTCACACCTCCCTAGATTATTGACCTCGGCCTGCCCTGACTCTGAGACTGCCTGCCGTTCTGCACCTTTTGACTCTCATCTGGATCACTGACCTCTGCCTGCCCTTGACCTGTCGTTTTGCCTGCCCCTCTTCTAGTAATACACTTTTGTTACTTCGACACTGTCTGCATCTGAGTCTTCCCTAAAACGTGACAGTGCGAACTGGCCATGACTGAGCCAGCAGACTCGTACCAGCTCCGCAACGCCATCTCCTCCCAAGGAGCCACCATCAGAAGGCACGAGGAGTTGCTTCGTGGTCTTATGGAAGGGTTCCAGACCTTGGCCAAACGCCATGACTGAGCATTGAACACATTGCTGGAGCAATTCCACGGTTTGCCTGTTAGGCAGCCTACCACGACTGTAACCTCCCAGCCCCTCCCCGGCCACCTCGGTTTCCCGGGAACCCTGCTTACCTCCCCCGGAACGCTTCAATGGAGAGTCAGGCACCTGTCTGGCATTTCACTCTGTGTTCCCTCATCATCAAGCTGCAGCCTTCCTCCTTCCCCTCGGATCGCTCTAAGATAGTGTACCTCATCACGCTGATGTCCGGGAGGGTTCTTGCCTGGGCTACGGCAGTATGGGAACAGCAGTCAGCCGTATGCTTCAGTCTGGAAGAGTTTGTGGCAGAGGTAAAGAACATTTTTGATGCTCCATTGTCCGGGAGAGAGGCTGCCTGGAAAATACTCCAGCTTCGACAAGACTTCCACAGTGTTGCAGACTATGCCGTGTAATTCCGCGGGTTGGATGCTGAGAGTCTCTGGAACCCGGAAGCGCTGTTCGACATGTTCCTGCACAGAGTATCAGAGGAAGTAAAGGACAAGCTTGCAGCCCGGGAACTACCGACGGATCTCGACTCCCTCATCACCTTGACCATTCGGATCGAGGGGCAACTACGGCAATGAATGAAGGAAGGAGAGGAGATTCGATTTCACTCACCCACCCAAGGATTCCACCTCACCTCCGAGGCATCCCGGAAGTCCCCGATGGCTACATTGCTGAGAGAACCCAAGGCTACCCGAGTTCCCCCGAGAGTCTCCGAAGGCTGCCGATTCACCTCTTCCCGAGCCAATGCAACTAGGCAGAGCTAGGCTGTCTCCAGCCGAACACTTCTGCAGGACTTCTGATTTGAGCCCGTTCTGCCACGCTCAGTGCCTGAAGTCAGTGCAACCTGCCCCGGGACGTCTTCCAGGGGGCTCGGAAGTTGCCTAGGACTGCTCCGCAGGACCAGGACCACTTCGCTTCTGCCGCACCGACCCTATGACTGTGGGATTGACCTTTTCCCAGGCACCACTGTTCACTCTGTAGGGTCTGGAGACCAAGGCTTTGGATACCTACATTAAGGACTCCCTAGCTGCAGGGTTCATCCATCCTTCTGCCTCCCCTGCCAGCGCAGGGTTCTTCTTTGTGGAGCAAAAGGACAAAACCCTGTGCCCGTGTATCGACTACCGGGGTCTCAACAACATCATGGTGAAGAACCGCTACCCGCTACCCCTCCTCGGCTTTTGAGATGCTACAGGGGGCCACCGTGTTCTCCAAGCGGAACCTACGGAACGCCTACCACCTAGTGCGGATACAGAAAGTGGACGAGTGGAAGACTGCCTTCAACAAGGCCAGCGGTCACTACGAGTATCTGGGGGGAGCAGATGACCGCATGTTTTTTCCTGACGAGATCGGCTCATCAGTCCTGGAGTGGGCCCACTCCTCCAGGCTTGCCTGCCACCCATGCTCCCGTCTGACCCTGGCCTTTGTGCGACAACACTTTTGGTGGCTTACCATGATTCCTGACGTGTCCACATTCGTCGCGGCATGCACGGTCCGTGTGCAGAACAGGACTCCTCTGTAAGCTCTGGCTGTTCTCCTTCAACCTCTGCCTGTCCCTCACTGTCACTGGTCTCACATAGCCCTGGACTTTGTCATGGGTCTCCCCCCATCTGATGGCAACACCGCCATCCTGACCGTAGTGGATCGGTTTTCCAAAGTTGCAGACTTCATTCCTCTCCCCAAGCTACCCTCTGCCAGAGGAGAGACGGCCCATGAGACGGCCCCGGATCCATGTACTCCCAGTAGACATGATCTCCAACCGGGGTCCTCAGTTCTCGTCACGGTTCTGAAAGGCTTTCTGCACACTCATTGGGTCGTCGGCCAGCCTGTCGGCCTCGTTCCACCCCAGTCCAGCGGCCAGTCGGAGCGAGCCAACCAAGACTTGGAAATTACTCTTTGCTGCCTGGTCTCCGCCAACCCCACCACCTGGAGGCAGAAACTAGTGTGGGTCGAATAAGCCCGCAACACTCTTCCTTGCTCTGCTACGGGTCTCTCGCCCTTTGAGTGTTCCCTGGGCTATCAGGCCCGGCTCCTTCCTGAGCAAGAGGCATACCTTCGGCCCAGATGTTTGTCCTCCACTGTCGTCGTACCTGGAAGAGAGCCCAGTCGGCCCTTCTCAACACCACCTCCAGATATCGACAAGAAGCGGACCGCCACCGGACCCCGGCTCCATGGTATCATCTCGGGCAGAAGGAATGGCTGTCCACCTGGGATCTGCCTCTCCAGGTTGAGTCCCGCAAACTTTCCTCCTGGTTTTTCGGCCCTTTCCCCACCATTCTGCCTTCCCTGACCCTGAGCCTGCCTGCCGTTCTGTACCTTTTTACTGATCTGGATTACTGACGTCTCTGCCTGCCCTTGACCCGTCGTTTTGCCTGCCCCTGTTCTAGTAATAAACTGCATCTAGGTTTTCCCTATTTTTTTTTTTTAAAGAGAACTCAGTCCAGCTTTAAACTTACTTTTGAAAGTTGTAATAGAAGAATGCACAAGGTGTCATTTTGATGGGTAGTGCATCATCAGTTCCTCTTGTCATGTTAGTTATAGCATACCTTAGAGAGCTACATGTTTTTATAGCTCTTTATAGAAGTGTCCAGATCAACTAGCCCATGTCGGCTAACATCATTTAGGTTTTTTAGCCCATAGTTATTGTTCAAAAAAATGTTTCTCTCAAATATCACATGATATACACATTAGATATGACAAAATATATAGAATAGCAAGAAAATTTGCTTTAAAACAAGTTTTGCATCCAAATCGTGGGGACCACCCTCTGACTAATACTGACAGTGCTGCCAACTCTCATGCCTTGGGCGTGAGACACACGAATTCGACCCGCTTTCACACGCTCACACGCCACACCTCTTATTTCTGCATTGAAAAAAGTACTTATTTTCTAATTAATCCAGTGTATATTCATAGTATTAACTTTTCAACTGTAAATAAATAGTTAAATAGTTATTAAACCGTAGCATATGCGCCTGTAACGGTTTTCTTGTGTCGAAGGAGAGGCGGACCAAAACGCAGCGTGGTTATTATTCATGGTTCTTTAATAAAGAAACTATACATGAATAGACTAACAAAACCAAGAAATGTGAAAAACCAAAAAACAGCCCTATCTGGTGCAAACACAGAGACAGGAACAATCACCCACAAAAACCCAACACCAAACAGGCTACCTAAATATGGTTCCCAATCAGAGAAAATGACTAACACCTGCCTCTGATTGAGAACCATATCAGGCCAAACACAGAAACAGACAAACTAGACACACAACATAGAATGCCCACTCAGATCACACCCTGACCAAACAAAACATAGAAACATACAACGCAAACTATGGTCAGGGTGTGACAGCGCCTGAAATGTGATTGGTTATTGTTGACTATAATAGAAAACAGTTGTCAGTGACGATGTTTTTAAATTGCAGCCTAAAAAACATCAAATAACGGAGTTAATTCTGAATAAAACTCCCACATATGAACACCACAATACGAAAATACAAATAAAAACATGCAACTACAGTAGGCTAGAAGTGTCTGCTGCGCTTCATTCAGGAATTGTAGTTCATCTGGCGTGATAGGGGAGTACAGTTTAGTTGTTAGGGACCCTTCCATTTAGTCCTAATTTTTTGAGATGAAGGAATGCAACTAAAAGGACATCACTAGATGATCATGCTGAGTCAAATTTAGCTGCCGGTTATTAAGGCACAGGATTTTGGAAAGAAATAGAGGTACCTCATTCCGTTGCCTCATGGCTAAATATGCTGCTGTAGTTGTTTGGAACCATTCCATGTAGTCCTAAACCAAGTGCAATTTCAACATTTGGTAGTGCATCATCAGTTCCTCTTGTCATGTTAGTCATTGTATACGGCGGCAGGTAGCCTAGTGGTTAGAGCGTTGGGCCAGTAACCGAAAGGTTGCTAGAGCGAATCCCCGAGCTGACAAGGTAAAAATCTGTCGTTCTGACCCTGAACAAGGCAGTTAACCCACTCTTCCTAGGCCGTCATTTAAGAAAATAATTTGTTCGTAACTGACTTGCCTAGTTAAATAAAGGTTAAATAAAATACCTTAGAGAGCTCTTTATAGAAATGTCCAGATCAACTAGCCCATGTCAGCTAAACCTTTTTTCTTATTTAGGTTTTTTAGCCCATAGATATTGTTAACGTTTTTTAGTCAGTCAAATATCACATTAGACATGGCAAAATGTATAAAATAGCAAGAAAATCAGCTTTAAGACGGCACGATTGTCTTTGCACCCCATGACAACGTGTAGAATTGCAGGAAATAAGCTTTAAAACCTCTCCACCAACAAGAGGGGTGTGACCAGTTTGTGTCATGAACAGTGATTGTGCCCATAGAAATAGATGTGGCGCGTGCAGGCAGCGGGGGTGCAGGATGTTCCCCAAGGCTGGAAGGGGGGCCCTGAGTGAAAAAGTTTGGGAACCCCTGTGTTGCTGTATGTCCTTTATGCAGTATCGTTGTGTTGCTTAGGCTGGGAAGTCGTCGTGTGGTGAAGCTGACAATAACAGATTACAAATCCCATCACATTTATACACTGCACAGTAAATTAACATTACTCTCTTTTAAATCGCATACTAAAATAACTGTTACTATATCACGTTATATCTCGATTCGCATGTTGATAGCTGCAAATTAATTCTGCTTTGAGCCAAAGCTGCACAGATGAAATAATCACCTTTTTATGTTTAGCTTCAAGTCATTTGAGTACATCTGAGACTGACTCACCCATGAATTTCTAAGACGAGTAAAACATCTGTTAGCATCTCTGCAAGCTCAGCAGGTTAACATAAACATCCAACACTCTGGGGAAGAACTAACGTTAGAGAGATTCAGACAAAAATGATTAGAGCAGCATCTTATTGACCTCTCAGCTGTGCTGTTTAACTAAATCTATTTATTTTTTAGAGATGAAGGAATGCAACTAAAAGGACTTCACTAGATGACCATGCTGCAAAGTCAAATTTAGCTGCCGGGTTATTAAGGCACAGGTTTTTGGAAAGAAATAGAGGTACCTCATTCCGTTGCAGCATGGCTAGATATGCTGCCCAACACAAAGGCACCAGCAGGCTGCAGTCAGTCCTTGAGCGAGAAACATCCATCAGTGTTAAGAGTGGGGATCACTTCAGCTCAGCCACAGAATGGGCCTATGGGTCTCTTAGTCCCAGCAGCTCTGGCTCTGCTCTGCTCTGTCTGGCTGATCTATGGGCTGCATTTAAAACAGGAACTGGCTAAAGTCTCTGGGAAGCCTTTCTACCTCACTGACTGACTGTATCAGTGTGGCTGATGCTCTGTCTTCACTACAGCAATCAGGTTTGAAAGGCCTGTGTGTGTGCGTGTGTGCGTGTGTGTGTAGTGAAAAGGGTGTGGGGGAGATTACCCACCAGGAGGTTTCTGGTGGCAATCAGGCTGTGATTCATCTCTGGGCATCAGAATACAGTGTCAGAGATGATAACCTCTCACCCTCACAGGGAGGGCGGGATAAAGGCACTCTGCCATTTCAACAGCCTGATCCTGCCACTTTGTTTGATAAAATGACAGATGAGGCAGACTAGGGTAATGTAACCACTCTCAATGTGGTTATGTAGACAGAGAAATGACAACAAAAACATGAATGAGAGACTGTAATACAGCTGTCACGTTCTGACTTTAGTTCATTTGTTTTTGTCTTTGTTTTAGTATGGTCAGGGCTTGAGTTGGGGTGGGCAGTCTGTTTGTTTTTCTATGTTGGTTTTTGAGTTCGGCCTAGTATGGTTCTCAATCAGAGGCAGCTGTCAATTGTTGTCCCTGATTGAGAATCATTCTTAGGTAGCCTGGGTTTCACTTTTGGTTTGTGGGTGTTTGTTTCCGTGTGAGTGTTTGGGCCACACGGTACTGTTTCGTTTTGTTCACATCGTTTATTGTTTTGTTCGAGTGTTCAGTTGGTTTATTAAAAAGGACAGGAACACTTACCACGCTGCACCTTGGTCCTCCTCTCTATTTCCAGACGACATCCGTTACAACAGCCTAATCTTGGGTTACGATAGGTCAATTGAATTGCACTAAACTCATAAGTTATATTCTTGAGGAATAAATGAGTCACAGGCAGGAAACTGTGTGCTGTCCTAATAGCCTCTTCACTCAAAACAACATTCAATCGTTAATCGATATACAGTACGAGGCTTTAGCTCTTTGTTTGAAACAGAGGCCATGCATTGTTTCGTTTGTTACAAGAATACAAACATGCATTATTCTCACTGTCATCACAGTATGTAAAGCATGCTATATTTCTCTCACCAAGACAGAGTCTGAAACTGGTTTGATTTGAATCAGCCTTCATTTGTCTCCTTCTCAGAATCCATAGTGAAGGTGTGTGTAGCTTCAAGGCATGTCGGCATGTGCCTCTCTGTATGCACAGTTAATTTCCTTTAAACATGTACACAGTAAGACTATATGTAATGGCAGCAGCACTGTAGACATCTAGTGTAGCCATAAGGATGCATTTAAACGAAGCTGTTGTTTACTAATTGACACACGGAGTAAGATGTGTGAATACACCTGACATGTGTTACTGCATTTCAGACACAATTCCTGCCCTCACAAAATAGGAATAGATAAACATAATGATGTTGCAGGTGTTGAGACACATAACTACTGTATGTATAGACCTCTTTTAGAGCTGCAACGCACCGTTCAAACTTTTCTTACTGCTGCTCAGTAGCATACAGTCAGGGGTATTAGTATATAAATAAGAGCAGAGGGATCTTCCATTACAGCAAGGGGGGCGGGGGGAGCAAAGTATGGCACTTAAATCCAGCCCTTGAGACATAAACTGTGTATGTGTATTTTTTTATTATACCCCTTTTTTCTCCCCAATTTCGTGGTATCTCTCCAATTGGTAGTTACTGTCATCGCTGCAACTTCCGTACGGACTCGGGAGAGGTGAAGGTCGAGAGCCCTGCGTCCTCCGAAACACGACCCAGCCAAGCCGCACTGCTTTTTGACACAATGCCCGCTTAACCCAGAAGCCAGCCTCACCAATGTGTCAGAGGAAACGCCGTACACCTGGCGACCGTGTCAGCGTGCATGCGCCCGGCCCGCCACAGGAGTCGCTAGAGCGCGGTGGGTCAAGGAAAACTCGTCTTGCTGGTGAGAAGTAACCACAAGATAATGGACCTCCCATGCTTCTGGGGTCTCACTATCTATCTATCTATAATGACTCTGTAATTCCTGAGATATTATTGTAGCAGGGGATGACTGAATCATACAGGTTTGTAAGATTGTCATGATCATACAGACAGCAAAGTGTATCAGTGTGCATAGTATACAAGGTGCTTTAGATGTTATACAGTAGTATGTATAATCAGAGAGCTAGTTTCCCTAGATCATGTGTGCTATGTTGCCAAGGGGCAGGTGAAACATATAACATATGATCATGAGAAAATGACAGTCTTGCAGTGACAGTATGGCATGCAGGGTTGGGGTCAATTCCAATAAATTCAGGAAGTACACAAAAATGATAATTCCTATTCTCTTCGATGCTTTTCAATGAGTTTGGCTAACTTTTTGAGTTCACTGGAATTGAAATGGGTTTGACTCCAACCTTGTTGGCATAGTTACTTGACTCTGGCACTGAATGTGTTTTAAATAAGTGTCAGCATCAGAAATAACTTCAGGACTTTGTGATCATGCCTGAGAAGCCGGTGATGGGAGGATATATTGTAGCTGTATTTGCATTTGTTAAAGCTGTTTTCTAGTGACATTTATTTGGATACATCCATAACAATAAGCCGATGAGGCTCGATTTCGCCTGACAAAGCAAATGGACTCACTCGTCAGGATCCTGTTGTTCAGAGGAGCTAGCCAACAACACAGCTACGGTAACACAATCACTTCAAACTGAAGCTGGAAAGACTGCAAATTAGCTGCGTTTCATTTTACCTTTTTTTCATTTTTTTTTGTATATATCCATAAAAATGATGCCAGTTGAATTAGGATTTTGACTGGCTGAGAAACGCTGGCTGCTTGTCTGTCTCGTCCCGACTCACGACACGTTCATTACTATGGGACAGCAGGAGATCGAATTTGAATATTGAAACAATGTTGCAAATGTCAGAGAGATAGACAGCAAGGTTTGTACAAATCTCCGCTGTTGAAAACAAAATTGAAATGTTAGTCTAAAAGAAATGGGAGATAATGTCAAGATGCTTTTTATAGTGGAGATCAAGTTTATAAGTTGCTTGGCTGGACTGGTGAGACAATGGATTGCGCAGTCAGATGGAACAGAGAAAATAGGCATTTTAACATCCTAGATTTAGCCAGTGGTCATTTGTGGATTAGACACTGGCTGGAATGCGGTTTTAACCAATCAGTATTCAGGATTAGGCCCACTCGTATAATACAAGAAAAACACTGGTGTGCGAAATGGCACCATGTACCCAACAGTGCACAATTTCCTGAAAGCCCCACTATATAGGGATGGGATGGACACTGGTATGTGTTGATTAACAGGCAGTGGGACACTTATCACTCTGTTTCCTTTATAGCTGGTTGCAGTGGAGGCATACTGTAGCTAGCAGCAACAGAAAACCCAGCATGACAGAAAGATTAAAGAGACAGTTTATTTTGTTCTTCATTAAGGAGTAATCATGGAAGCTGCTAAACAGGATGAGGCAGTTGTCTCGTTAATTAGGCTTCGTAGCTGTAATGTTCACCGGCAATGTCCGAGTCATCTGGCTGACTGATTTGCGTGACGGCAGTCTGGATCATTCAATAGGGAAGCTGCAGCCTTCACGCTGTAGAGGGACAATACACTGCTGACAGGCACCTTTATCTCCATGTTAAATAAGACAACGAAAAGAAAACATTGACTGAGCCAGGGAGCAAATCACAACAATATTGTATGAGAAATACAAGACTTGCATTACAATACCTGCATTATTGGTCCATTTGCACGGATATTCTTAATTTTGTGTTACAGTACGCAAACTGATACACAACACACACATCACAGGCTGGGAGGAGCACGGGGGCTGTGGCAGAGCAGCGTCCCTGGAGCATTGATCCACTGGGCACACCACATCATTTCAACGTGTACATTTGGATAATATTTGGTAGAGATGTTGATCAATGAGATTTCAACCTTTATTCACCCACTCAAAAAGACAGACGGAATTTTGTTGAATTCCCAATAAAAGTACAACCAAATTTCAAAGGTAAAACATTGTCCGATTTTTTTTGTTTAGTTGTCATCTAAATGTTATCCCTGCGCTTTCAACCGTATAAAGCACAACCACATTCAAATACAGTGTCAGATATTTTGAATTTTTAACAACTTAATGTGTTATCACTGTGCTTCATCTCATAGAACAACCAAATGACCTGGATTGCAGTTGAGATTGCATTATAAGTAGCCTTAATACTGCAAGTGGTCAATGCTGTTCAAGATTCTGCACAAACAATTATAGCAATTGTGAAGATCTCCACAGACCTGCAACCTTTGCACGTGTAACAAGTGTTGAATTTCATGTTGTATAATTACACAAAATCTGAATATTTCCCATGCCTAATATTAGTGCACATTCCTTTTGATTTTGTAAGTGCCCTTTTTAATGTCACACACTTTCTTCTCCTTCTGTATTCCCCCTCATAAACATCCTGACCCCTTTACCTCTTCCCTGTCTTTCTGTACCCATGTGGAAGAGGTAGGTCACTGAAAAATGGTCCCATGAAAATCAATCAATCCTACATGTTAAAAGACAGATATTGAGTTTATATTGTCTCTGACATTGTGATATTATGGTCTTCTACCAGTATATTGTGATATTTATGCATTTCATGCATTTATTAACTTTTTATATTTTTGATTTGTGAATGCTGTTGTTGTGGCTTGACTTTTTAACATTCATCTGGAGACTTATTTAACTAATTAATTAACTATGTTTAATTGTTGCCCGATTTTAAATTGATCATGTAACAATTAACTCATTATGATCTGAGGCACCACGAGAGGGGTTCTTTAAAGAGTTACCATCTCCCGAATTCAACTCTAAAAGGTCTTTACTGATCACATCTATAAACAGTCAACTCATTAATCATAACCTCGTATCATATCACCATTCTGAACAGTCGTAACATACTTGCATCTGCAAAAACCCGAGCCTTACTTAAGTTTCAGAACTACACAAATTTGTTTAATTATTTATTTACTAGCTAATTAAATGGGAGCACAGGATAAACACACATACTCTTTACAAGTTATTGACTGGAGACTTAATATGCTGAAAACAGGTCCCTAGTTGAATGATAACCAAATGGATGCATGTTAAAGAAGAGAGGGAGATACAGAGACACTTAACATTGCCACATTCAGAAACTACTGTCACCTGCAATAATCGTAAACATTGCACACGAACTGCTGCCCGCTTTGAGCAAGAAATCATGAATGTATTTACGTGAAATGCCTGGGTTCGCCTGGGATCCTTCGGTAAAGGGGGTTGGGTCCGAAATGGTTCAAACAACTCTTCTCCTGTTGTCCTTCTTCGTAGTTGTGGGGTATCCGGTGACTTGTCATGTAGTCTTGAACAGAGTTGATTTTCCTTTCATTCGCTCTTGAAGATGCTTCTTTGAAGATAGGCTAGCCAGCTGTATCGATAGTTCCCCAGTGGGGTGATGAGTGTAGTGTAATACAATGGTTTGAGCAAAGTAACAGGATGGTCCTACTTAAATTCACTTTGAAGATACATTATTTAGGACAGCTAATCAGCCATACCAGTGACAGTCCGGAAGATGTTTGTCTCCACCTCGTGTTGCGATTCAAAGATCAAACCATTTTAAACGTGCAGGTGCAGCTTCACACTTTTCTTGTCTAATGTGTTTATTCTTAAACCATCATTTATACCTCTTGCTCGAAAGGGGTGCTTATGGCAGGCTGGCACGCTCCCTGACCTCACTTCGGGGAGGTTATTACTCACTGTGAAAAGTTATGGAAAACAATTGTTTCTTATAACTTCTCAAATCACATCCCTCTCTTAACAAAAACACTTTCATAATTTGTCATATTACATGCACAACCGATAGTATTGAAACTTCATCTATACTACCTGTCAAAAGTATGGACACCCCTTTTCATTCCAGGGTTTTTCTATATTTGTACTATTTTCTACATTGTAGAATAATAGTGAAGACATCAAAACTATGAAATAACACATATGGAATCATGTAGTTACCAATTTTTTTTTTTTTTTACAAATCTAAATATATGTTATATTTGAGATTCTTCAAAGTAGCCACTCTTTGCCTTGATGACAGCTTTGCACACTCTTGGCATTCTCTCAACCAGCTTCATGAGGTAGTCACCTGTAATGCATTTCAAATAACAGGTTGGCCTTGTTAAAAGTTAATTTGTGGAATTTATTTCCTTCTTAAACTTCTTGTGACTCCCCATCCCGGGTCCGGGAGCGTAATCATAGCCTGACACTAATTAGCATAACGCAACGGACATAAATCTTCCTAGAAAACCTTCCTATTCATGAAAATCACAAGTGAAATATATTGGAACACAGCTTAGCCTTTTGTTAATCACCCTGTCATCTCAGATTTTCAAAATATGCTTTACAGCCAAAGCTAGACAAGCATTTGTGTAAGTTTATCGATAGCCTAGCATAGCATTATGCCTTGCTAGCAGCAGGCAACCTTGTCACGAAAATCAGAAAAGCAATCAAATTAAATTGTTTACCTTTGATGAACTTCGGATGTTTTCACTCACGAGACTCCCAGGTAGATAGCCAAAGTTCATTTTTTTCCCAAAATATTATTTTTGTAGGTGAAATAGCTCAGTTTGTTCTTCACGTTTGGCTGAGAAATCGCCCGGAAATTGCAGTCACGAAAACGGCAAAAAATATTCCAAATTAGCTCCATAATATCGACAGAAACATGGCAAACGTTGTTTATAATCAATCCTCAAGGTGTTTTTCTAATATCTATTCGATAATATATCCATCGGGACAATTCGTTTTTTTAGTAGGACCGATTGGAGTAATGGCTACCTCTGTATTTTACGCGAGAGTCACCCTGGGAGTCATCAGGTGACCACGTAGCCGCCTACGGCTATTCTTCAACATAAATGTGTAAAACTACGTCACAATGCTGTAGACACCTTGGGGAATACGTAGAAAGCGTAAGCTGGTTGATAGCACATTCACAGCTCAATAGGGATGCATTGGAACGCAGCGCTTTCAAAATATGGGGCACTTCCGGATTGGATTTTTCTCAGGCTTTCGCCTGCAACATCAGTTCTGTTATACTCACAGACAATATCTTTACAGTTTTGGAAACTTTATAGTGTTTTTTACCCAAAGCTGTCAATTATATGCATATTCTACCATCTTGTCCTGACAAAATATCCCATTTAAAACGGGAACGTTTTTTTCCCAAAAATGAAAATACTGCCCCTAGAGTCGCAACAGGTTTTAATGTGTTTGAGCCGATCAGTTGTTTTGTGACAAGGTAGGGGTGTAATACAGTAGATAGCCCTATTTGGTAAAAGACCAAGTCCATATTATGGCAAGAACAGTTCAAATAAGCAAAGAGAAACGACAGTCCATTATTACTTTAAGAAATGAAGGTCAGTCAATACGGAAAATTTCAAGAACTTTGAAAGTCTCTTCTAGTGCAGTTGCAAAAACCATCAAGCGCTGTGATGAAACTGGCTCTCATATGAGGACCGCCACAGGAAACGAAGACCCAGAGTTCATTAGAGTTAATTGCACCTCAGATTGCAGCCCAAATACATTTTTCACAGAGTTCAAGTAACAGACACTTCAAATTCAACTGTTCAGAGAAGACTGCATGAATCAGGCCATCATGGTTGAATTACTACAAAGAAACCACTACTAAAGGACACTAATAATAAGAAGCGACTCACTTGGGCTAAGAAACATGAGCAATGAAAATCTGTCCTTTGGTCTGATGTCAAATTTTAGATTTATGGTTCCAACCACCGTGTCTTTGTGAGACACAGAGTAGGTGAACGGATGATCTCTGAATGTGTGGTTCCCACCGTGAAGCATGAAGGAGGAGGAGGTGTGATGGTGTGGGGGTGCTTTGCTAGTGACACTGTCTGTGATTAAGTTGAAGTCGGAAGTTTACATACACCTTAGCCAAATACAATTAAACTCAGTTTTTCACAATTTCTGACATTTAATCCTAGTAAAAATGCCCTGTCTTAGGTCAGTTAGGATCACCACTTTATTTTAAGAATGTGAAATGTCAGAATAACATTAGAGAGAATGATCTATTTCAGCTTTCATTTTTTTTAATCACATTCCCAGTAGGTCAGAAGTCTACATACACTCAATTAGTATTTGGTAGCATTGCCTTTAAATTGTTTAACTTGGGTCAAATGTTTCAGATAGCCTTCCACAAGCTTCCCACAATAAGCTGGGTGAATTTTGGCCCATTCCTCCTGACAGAGCTGGTGTGAGTCAGGTTTGTAGGCCTCCTTGCTCGCACATGCTTTTTCAGTTCTGCCCACAAAGGTTCTATAGGATTGAGGTCAGGGCTTTATGATGGCCACTCCAATACCTTGACTTAATTGTCCTTAAGTCAATTTTCCACAACTTTGGAAGTATGCTTGGGGCCATTATCCATTTACAAGACCCATTTGCAGCAAAGCTTTAACTTTCTGCCTGATGTCTTGAGATGTTGCTTCAATATATCCACATAATTGTCCGTCCTCATGGTGCCATCTATTTTGTGAAGTGCACCAGTCCATCCTGCAGCAAAGAACTCCACAACAGGATGCTGCCACCCCGTGATTCACGGTTGGGATGGTGTTCTTCGGCTTGCAAGCCTCCCCCTTTTTCCTCCAAACATAACAATAGTCATTATGGCCAAACAGTTTGATTTTTGTTTCATCAGACCAGAGGACATTTCTCCAAAAAGTATGATCTTTGTCCCCATGTGCAGTTGCAAACCATAGTCTGGCTTTTTTATTGCGGTTTTGGAGCAGTGGCTTCTTTCTTGCTGAGCGGCCTTTCAGGTTATGTCTATGTAGGACTCGTTTTACTGTGGAGACAGATACTTTTTTACCTGTTTCCTCCAGCATCTTCACAAGGTCCTTTGCTGTTCTGGGATTGATTTGCACTTCTCGCACCAAAGTACATTCATTTCTAGGAGACAGAACACGTCTCCTTCCTGAGCGGTAGGATGGCTACGTGGTCCCACAGTGTTTATACTTGCGTACTATTGTTTGTACACATGAACGTGGTACCTTCAGGCGTTTGGAAATTGCTCCCAAGGATGAACCAGACTTGTGGAGGTCTACAATTTTCTTCAGAGCTCTTTGCTGATTTCTTTTGATTTTCCCATGATTTCAAGCAAAGAGGCACTGAGTTTGAAGGTAGGCCTTGAAATACATCCACAGGTACACCTCCAATTGACTCAAATCATGTCAATTAGCCTATCAGAAGCTTCTAAAGCCTTGACATCATTTTCTGGGATTTTCCAAGCTGTTGAATGGCACAGTCAACTTAATGTATGTAAACGTCTGACCAACTGGAATTGTGATACAGTGAAATAATCTGTCTGTAAACAATTGTTGGAAAAATTACTTGTGACATGCACAAAGTAGATGTCCTAACTGACTTGCCAAAACTATAGTTTGTTAACAAGAAATTTGTGGGGTGGTTGAAAAACTAGTTTTAATGACTCCAACCTAAGTGTATGTAAACTTCCGACTTCAACTTAAGGCAACCCTTAAACACCATGGCTACCACAGCATTCTGCAGCAATTCGCCATCCCATCTGGTTTGCGCTTGGTGGGACTATAATCAGTTTTTCAACAGGACAATGACCCAAAACACACCTCCAGGTTGTGTAAGGGCTATTTGACCAAGAAGGAGAGTGATGGAGTGCTGCATCAGATGATCTGTTCTCCACAATCACCCAACCTCAACCCAATTGAGATGGTTTGG
Source organism: Oncorhynchus mykiss (assembly GCF_057628025.1). Lineage (NCBI taxonomy): Eukaryota > Metazoa > Chordata > Actinopteri > Salmoniformes > Salmonidae > Oncorhynchus > Oncorhynchus mykiss. Next base: position 53,998,137 of record NC_143039.1, on the reverse strand, counting down.
GATGAGTTGGACCACAGAGTGAAGGAAATGCATATGTGGGAACTCCTTCAGGACGGTTGGAAAAGCATTCTAGGTGAAGCTGGTTGAGAGAACGCCAAGAGTGAGCAACGCTGTCATAAAGGCAAAGGGTAGCTACTATAAAGAATCTAAAATCGAAAATGTATTTTGACTTGTCAATCCCCACTAGTTCTTTCCTTCCCCCTCTACTAGTGAAAGGGGGTCTGATTGAAGTTATTCATTGCAAACCTTATTTGACCTATTTGGATTCTCGTGGTCATTCATGACACTGTACATTCTAACTAGTTACTGTGCTTTTCTCTGTGCATGTCGTCATTGAACTAGAGGAGTTGGTGCTTAAGGGCAGCACAACATTTCATTGATGGGATGCTGTTTGTTTCTTTATCAGGTATGCCAAGTGTTCTTATGCACGACGCACCGCGGAGCGCCTGGATACAGCCCTTAGCCGTGGTATATTGGCCATATACCACAAACCCCAGAGGTGCCTTATTGCTATTATAAACTGATTAACATTGTAATTAGAGCAGTAAAAATAAATGTTTTTGTCACACCCGCTGTCAACCAATCAGCTTTCAGGGCTCGAACCACCCAGTTTATAAAGTACATTGGATTATATTATATCATTGTCAAACTAGATTGTTATTCTTACCCTTTCTACTGTATCCATGTGGAAGATAGGAGTTGGTGCATAAGACCAGCACAACATTTCCTTTATGGATGTTTGTTTCTTTATCAGAGAATGAAAGATCAAAACCAACCCTGATCTGTTGATCATATGTAAGCAGATCAGGTAGCTAGCTAGTGGTTAGAGCATTGGGCCAGTAACTGAAAGGTTGCTAGATTGAATCCCCGAACTGACAAGGTAAAAATCAGTCGTTCTGCCCCTGTACAAGGAAACTCACTGCTCCTAGGCCGTCATTGTAAATAAGAGTTTGTTCTTAACTGACTTGTCTAGTTAAAGGTTATAAAAATAAAAACGCAACACAATCTACACTGGTCACGTTATCTTGAACATGTTGATGTTTATTGACATGAGTCTTGCCTTGGAGGCAGAACTAAGAGGTTTCTGCTAGATGAGCCAGCTGAAATGTCAAAATTGGCTATATTGTAAAAATTCATGAAAACACAAATTCCCTTTTTGGTTTTAATTTAAGGTTTGGCATTAGGGTTAGCAGTGTGGTTTAACATTATATTTTATGACTTTGTGGCTGTGCCAGCTAGTATCCTCTCTATAGAGCTGCCTCCAGGACAAGACTCATGACAATAAATGCCAACCTGCATCTTGAATATGCAGGCTTTCTATGATTACATAAGAATATATTTATAGTTCCATTAAGCTAACCCAAACAGTTATTCTAATAAGACTCCCCCAGGGAACCTCATTATGAAAAACTGTATGTCCTTAGGCACAGATTGGATCATAAATCGTGTTATTAATGTCAAAATCCACGCCAACATTCAGATTTATAAACCTTGAACTTGAATGTGAAAGTATGTGATTATCTTTGATTAACTTCTTCTTTCTCTTTTTGGTCTCAAACTATTGTGTACCAATGTACAATTTCATACGTTACAACACAAGGTTGTTGTTGTTTTTGGGCCATATGTTAGGTTATTGTGTATGTTATTGTATATGTTGTCCATAGGTTATTGTGTATGTTGTCCATAGGTTATTGTGTATGTTATTGTATATGTTGTCTATAGGTTATTGTGTATGTCATTGTAGATGTTGTCCATAGGTTATTGTGTATGTTGTCCATAGGTTATTGTGTATGTTGTCCATAGGTTATTGTGTATGTTATTGTATATGTTGTCTATAGGTTATTGTGTATGTTATTGTATATGTTGTCCATAGGTTATTGTGTATGTTGTCCATAGGTTATTGTGTATGTTGTCTATAGGTTATTGTGTATGTTATTGTATATGTTGTCCATAGGTTATTGTGTATGTTGTCCATAGGTTATTGTGTATGTTATTGTATATGTTGTCCATAGGTTATTGTGTATGTTATTGTATATGTTGTCCATAGGTTATTGTGTATGTTGTCCATAGGTTATTGTGTATGTTGTCCATAGGTTATTGTGTATCTTATTGTATATGTTGTCCATAGGTTATTGTGTATGTTGTCCATAGGTTATTGTGTATGTTATTGTATATGTTGTCCATAGGTTATTGTGTATCTTATTGTATATGTTGTCCATAGGTTATTGTGTATGTTGTCCATAGGTTATTGTGTATGTTGTCCATAGGTTATTGTGTATGTTATTGTATATGTTGTCCATAGGTTATTGTGTATGTCATTGTATATGTTGTCCATAGGTTATTGTGTATGTTGTCCATAGGTTATTGTGTATGTTATTGTATATGTTGTCCATAGGTTATTGTGTATGTTATTGTATATGTTGTCCATAGGTTATTGTGTATGTTGTCCATAGGTTATTGTGTATGTTGTCCATAGGTTATTGTGTATGTTATTGTATATGTTGTCCATAGGTTATTGTGTATGTTATTGTATATGTTGTCCATAGGTTATTGTGTATGTTGTCCATAGGTTATTGTGTATGTTGTCCATAGGTTATTGTGTATCTTATTGTATATGTTGTCAATAGGTTATTGTGTATGTTGTCCATAGGTTATTGTGTATGTTATTGTATATGTTGTCCATAGGTTATTGTATATGTTGTCCATAGGTTATTGTATATGTTGTCCTTAGGTTATTGTATATGTTGTCCATAGGTTATTGTGTATGTTATTGTATATGTTGTCCATAGGTTATTGTATATGTTATTGTATATGTTGTCCATTGGTTATTGTGTATGTTATTGTATATGTTGTCCATAGGGTATTGTGTAGGTTATTGTATATGTTGGCTATAGGTTATTGTGCATGTTGTCTATAGGTTATTGTGTATGTTGGCCATAGGTTATTGTATATGTTGGCCATAGGTTATTGTATATGTTGGCCATAGGTTATTGTATATGTTGGCCATAGGTTATTGTATATGTTGTCTATGGGTTGTGTTGTTGCATATCTTAATAATTCCCGTCCTTAATCATTCCCGTCCGGTCCAAATCAAGGCCTGGGTGGTGTGGTGTAGGATGATAACACAATCTAGCTTTGGATGGGTCCCATGTGTTTCTGTGGAGACACACTGCTGTCCTTAGATTATAGAGAATATGTCTGGTACGTTATGGGGGGAAACGCAGATACCGTTTGGAACAATACAGTGGCCGTTGCTGGGTTACGCTAACATAGTCATCTCACTTGGAAAGTGACAAGTTCTCTGTTACAACACACCCCTAGCTCACAACTAGTGTATGTAAGTTTAAACGTTTTCTTGTCCAAACAGTAGTAGATTTTACATACCAGAGCCATACCAATCATAGGACAACTTTTGTATGTGGGCCATCAACACCTAACTAGGCAGGTAGCCTAGTGGTCAGTGCGTTTGGCCAGTCATTGAAAGGTTGCTAGTTTGAATCACCGAGCCAACAAGGTGAAAAATCTGTCAATGTGCCTTTGAGCAAGGCCATTAAGCCTACATGCTTTAGGATCACCTGTGCAATTTATTTACTTTTTATTCACATATGCATTTAATACACAATTGTAGGCCTACGTGTGTGAAATAGGACAAATATAAGCACCCACCAAATGATATTATTAATATTATTGTAAATACAGTGTGGCCGGAGCTGATAGTGTGTAACAAGCTGTTATAAAACCACCATTCTAACAAAGCATTGTCCTGTCAGTCACTTCTACAACACGCCCCAGTATGCAGCTGGAATACGTCATTACAGTGCCTTGCAAAAGTATTCATTGTCTTCTTGGTAAGAAACTCCAATGTAGATTTGGCCTTGTGTTGTAGGTTATTGTGCTGCTGAAAGGTGAATTCCTCTCCCAGTGTCTGGTATAAAGTAGACTGAAGCAGGTTTTGCACTTGGATTTTGCCTGTGCTTAGCTTATTTTTTTTTAAATGTTATCCTGAAAAACTCCCCAGTATTTTCCGATGTCAAGCATACCCATATCATGATGCAGCCACGACCATGCTTATAAATAGGGAGGCAGTTAATCAGTGTTTGGATTCGCCCCAAACATATGCTTTTTCATTTGTACTTATACTTATGCAACGGCTATATTTTAGTTATTACATTTTTGTATTTTTGAAAAACTTTGACATAGTATTTTGTGTATATTGTTGACAAAAACAAAGACAAATCAATTTTAATCCCATTTTGTAACACAAAATTTGAAGAAATCCAAGGGGTCTGAATAGCAAAAGGAACTGCATCTATTTTTAACTTAATAGAAGTGCCCATACAAATCACAAGACAATATCTTTTTAACAAGTCAACATAGATAATCTATTTACCAGTGACTTTATCCTATTTCTTCTTCTTCTCCGTCTTCTTCTCCTTCTCTGTATTCTTCTCCTTCTTCTTCTCCGTCTTCTTCTTCTTCTGTCTTCTTCTTCGTCTTCTTCTTCTCTGTATTCTTCTTCTTCTGGCTTCTTCTTCTCCGTCTTCTTCTTCTTCTCTGTATTCTTCTTCTTCTGTCTTCTTCTTCTCCGTCTTCTTCTTCTTCTCTGTATTCTTCTTCTTCTACGTCTTCTTCTTCTGTCTTCTTCTGTCTTCTTCGTCTTCTTCTTCTCCGTCTTCTTCTTCTTCGTCTTCTTCTTCTTCTTCTGTCTTCTTCTTCTCCGTCTTCTTCTTCTCCGTCTTCTTCTTCTTCTCTGTATTCTTCTTCTCTGTATTCTTCTTCTCTGTATTCTTCTTCTCTGTATTCTTCTTCTCTGTATTCTTCTTCTCTGTATTCTTCTTCTCTGTATTCTTCTTCTCTGTATTCTTCTTCTCTGTATTCTTCTTCTCTGTATTCTTCTTCTCTGTATTCTTCTTCTCCGTCTTCTTCTTCTCCGTCTTCTTCTTCTCCGTCTTCTTCTTCTTCTTCGTATTCTTCTTCTTCTCCATCTTCTTCTTCTCCGTCTTCTTCTTCTCCGTCTTCTTCTTCTCCGTCTTCTTCTTCTTTGTATTCTGTCTTCTCCGTCTTCTTCTTCTTCTCTGTTTTCCACTTCTTCTCCGTCTTCTTCTTCTTCTCTGTTTTCCACTTCTCCGTCTACTTCTTCTCTGTCTATTTCTCCTTCTTCTCCGTCTACTTCTTCTCCGTCTATTTCTCCTTCTTCTCCGTCTTCTTCTTCTTCTTCTTCTTCTCCGTCTTCTTGAATGGTTTAGCCTATCAAATTCTAATTAGCCTGGCCTATACATCTCCCTGCCCCTCGAGAGAAACGCAGTGAGATTTGAAAAATGATGAATAACAAAAGAGATTAAAAATAAACAAATCTTGACAGAGAAGAAAATTAAAATTGATGTGAGGAAAATGAAAGTGCAAATTTTAAACTGAGCATTTCATTTATGGAAATCTCTCAAGGCCAAGTGTGTTCCTCTTCTAAAAGGCCGTGGTGTCTTATGAATCTTTCTGGCAGCTGGCTGGGTTAAATCATTGGGGCTGCGTCTGAAATTGCACCATATTCCCTATGTAGAGCATTACTCTCGATAGTCAAAAGTAGTGAACTAATCAGGGAGTAGGGTGCCATATTGGATGCACATTGGGTTTATAATATATCAGAGAGACAGAACGAGGCATAACTGAGAGAACAGAATAGGTCTTTTACTGATGTAATGGATGACAAGTCTCATGTTTTATAGAACATAAAGCTTGCAAGGCGAAGGAGATTGCATCATGCCATCATGTTACAATCAGGTCATAAATCTGGGGAACACTGGTTGCATTCCAAATGGTACCCTACTTCCTATATAGTAGACTACTTTTGACCATAGGTCTCTGGTCACAAGTAGTGCACTATATAAGGAATAGAGTGCTATTTAGGACTTAGTTACTGTCAGTGCATATAAATTATTCCTCACAAGTAACTCTTACAATGTCCATTCATTATTTAACATGATTTAATGTAGCTATCACAAAGGAATAATTAATTAAAGATATTGAACGGAATCTTAAGGACTTACAAATTATAATAACTGCAGGACGTAACATATCATATGAAATTGATTGTTGTACACAATTGTGCACAATTTACGGGGAGCCATTTTGTCTCATTTGCACTACTTTCACAAAATTACAGGCTGAAATGATAGAAAACATTAACGCGTTTATAAAACATAGAACTACTTATGTGTTTATGAGGCTATGATGATCTTAACAAACCCAGTTATAAAGATAATTGCTCATAGAAAGGGGTAAATATTTCACCATTATGTATATTGATTAAGTTCTTATCAATATGTATGTTAATTACTGTAGCCTTAGGACTTTATTCAATCAGATCAGCTTTAGCCAACTACCGCATAGCAGTTGTTTTGATGGTGTCAGAGGTGGAACTGCTGTTAGAGCTGTCAAATCCCCAATTGGCTCTAGACATACCTAAAGCGGACATGGCCATTGGCTGTATAGCTTCTCATTAACAGCCTTGTTTACAAGTACAAACACTGGGATGTGAAATGTGATCTACACCTCGATCTAGGCCTTATTGTAAAGTGTAACCATTTCATCTTTCCATTAGCCCATTATCTGGTTGTCTTTCAAATAGAAAAATCCTGTGGAAAAGCATCTTCAGACAGTAATAAAGCATTCCCACTAGGCACAGACGTCAATTCATTGAAATGACGTGGAAACAGATTGGATTCAACCAGTGTTTTCCCAGTGGGTAGTGACTAGTTTCTGTTTGCTGAACCCTCAACCCAGCAGTCAGGACACCCATCTGTCAGTCTGCCTCGCTCCCCCTGATTTCCATCAACAACTCCTTTCAATTGCTGAAACTATTTCTCCAAGCTGACTTCTATGTTGGCTTTCAATCTACTGTGAAAATTGAAGCTCAGATGTCCCTTCCCCCAGTGTGTGGATGTGTGTGTGGTCTGCTTCTGTGAGAATGAAAAGACATGAGTTGAATCCACAATCAGGGCTGAACTTACACAACCTAACAATGTGAATGTCATTCCTGTGCTGCAGCAAATTGTGTATTTCTTTCTCTCCTGGCCCGAGGATGTATTCCTCATAATTAACAAACATGAAACGCACCACCACTCTCTCTGAGGTCAAGCAGCACAATTTACTAACTAATTCATGGGTCAGAAATGATATACGTTCTATATTATAATTCGTAATTGGATATGGAGGAGATACTCTGTGAGAAATGTTTCACATGTGGTGGTGATACAGTAGGAAATAACTGCTTAATTTTGCAGTTATTTGAATGCCTTTATCTATACGGTATAAAGGGGAGGGGATCCTACAACACAAGCGTTTTCAGTGTGAAGATGTAGGCACCAAATGGGAGAAGATGAGAAATAAAGGAATGGAAATAAGATGGTAAAATAAATGCAGTTCATCTTGTTGTGCCAAAGAGGACCAATGGTGTCTGAGGACTGCCATTCTCAAAGGTCGTGTCAGAATTTCAGACATAGCTAAGTGAAGGAAATGTGTTGTAATTTTTAAAGTTTTTAAACCTGGCAGCATCTAGAATTCATTATGTTAGTTCATGAAAGGGATTCAACCCAAGGTCAACAGAACACTAGCAGACACAAAACAAAGAGTACTGTCCTCTACACTCTTAGAAAAAGAGGTGCTGGACAGGGGCGCAGCCATGGGTGGGCCTGGACCATCCACTTGGGAGCCAGGCCCACTCACTGGGGAGCCTGGACCAGCCAATCAGAATGAGCTTTATTACAGATAGAGACCAGCTGTCCAGTTGGCTGGTCTCAGACGATCCTTCAGGTGAAGAAGCCGGATGTGGAGGTCCTGGGCTGGCGCGCTTACACATGGTCTGCGGTTGTGAGGCCGGTTGGACATACTGCCAAATTCTCTAAAACAACGTTGGAGGAGGCTTATGGTAGAGACATTAAATTATCTGGCAACAGCTCTGGTGGACATTCCTGCAGTCAGCATGCCAATTGCACACTCCCTAAACTTGAGACATATGTGGCATTGTGTTGTGTAACAAAACTGCACATTTTAGAGTGACCTTTTGTCCCCAGCACAAGATGCACCTGTATTATTATGATAGGCAACATAATTATGATATGCAGCATGTCAGGTGGATGGATTATCTTGGCAAAGGAGAAAATGCTCACTAACAGGGATGTAAACAAAACATTTGAGCAAAATACAATTTTCCCTACACATAAAAAGCTATGGGATCTTTTATTTTAGCTCATGAAATATGGGACCAACACTTTACATGTTGCATTTATATTTTTGTTCAGTATAAATACAGGTATGCCACAGATTTGTTAAAAAAGTTTGAAATATCCAATAAATGTCGTTCCACTTCATGATTGTGTTCCACTTGTTGTTGATTCTTCACAAAAAATACAGTTTTATATCTTTATGTTTGAAGCCTGAAATGTGGCAAAAGGTCGCAAAGTTCAAGGGGGCCGAATACTTTCGCACGGCACTGTAATTCAAAACAACAACATAGCCTACTTCGAAACAACACTGTTAACTCAAGGACATCTAAATGCATATCCCCATGAAACTGATTGAGATCAAATGGTTGGCAGGCTGCATAGATGTTTCATGGTAAAACCTGAAGAAGTATCATTAATGATCAGTGAGAAATGTGAAGGGAGGGTGACCACAAAAAAATGTATGATTAGAGGTAAAGAAACACATGAGCAGAACGTAGGGCGGGATGGGGGCATTTACCTCCGGTTCCGCAGCCTCGACTTTGAAAAAGAAGCTTGAAAATCTCAAGTTTAGAAGAAAACAAACTAAAACTGAACATAATTCATGATGGTTTTTATTTTATTTTGGTTCGTTTTGGTGTGTCAAATATAATTGTTTTAGTTTTTCAAACAGGTTTGTTAATCATTTTATTTCAGTTTGCGAAATTGATTATTTTTCGTTTTTGTTTCAGTTTTCGTTTACTATAATAACCCCAATCTGCAACCAACCACAGGCATTAAGGAATGCACTTGGCACCCCCCTCTCCCAATTTTTACTTTCAGCAGTAAAGAGAATATTCAGTCCCCAGCCAGCCAATGGAGCAGCGTGATGGAAGCAGCATGGTGGTTCAGTCTGGGACTTGACTTGGATTATCTGTCACATTGTTTGTCAAGAGTTCTGATAACTAATGAGATTTCATCAAGCAGGGTGTTTAATGGAGGGTAGACAGAAGGGTAGACCGACTACTGGAGAAGGAGACTGGACAGCTGGGGTGGGAGTGATGTGGGGGCGGGAGCAGAGCAGAGAAGCAGCTGCCTTGTTAACAAACTAAAACATTCCTTAGAAGAGGAAATTAAATGAAAGCTTTGAATGGTTGTTTTTCTCTGACTGTCTTATCCAGTACTGCCTGGGGTTGGTGTTTCTCAGCCTGACTGAAAAATTGAAGATTAGAGTATATTATGTACCAGTACTACAGTAGTTTGAAAACTAGGGGTAAAATGTTTCTGAAAAGTGTATCTTGAAGATTTGGAAATCCTAGAGCAGGGGTATTCAACTCTTACCCTATAAGGTCTGGTCCCTGATAAGACGGGAACAGTGAAAAAATGCAGTGGAACGAGGTCCAGGGTTGACTTTTAGGACCCTAGAACCTTGCTTTTAGTCACAAATGTATCATTTGTGATGCAATCTATTAGACAGAAACACTCATTCTCAGAATTTGCATACCCAGCAGGCATTTTACGCCATAAAGATTTGAAGGCAGTCAATTCAGAAAGTTAAATGAAAATTCAATTTAGTAATTGAAAAAATATGATTTACTTTCAATGACTTCCCTATAAAATGAAATGTAGAAGCTATTGAGTTCAATTAAAATCACTTCCTGAGTTGACTGCCTTCAAAGTCTTAGTTCTTCAGTAGCAAAATTGGAAAGGAATACCACCCACAATGTTTTTTCAGATAATAATGTACTTCCTGCCGTTAGTCTCCTTTGAGTATCCTCCAACCTCTCCTCCTCATCTTCCTATTCACACTAAACACTCCAGTTCTTTTCTTCCCGAAAGTCACTTTACATCTAAACTTCAAGATTTGCAAAGGTCACAGTCAATGCAGCAGTCATCCTTTATCTATGGCACTGTGTACTGTATGTCTACCACACTTTAAACCAACCCCCTCATAGCAGTGTTTATCCACTATACGGTTTGTCAATGACCGATCCTGTACCTCTATTTTGTCCTCTATATGTGACCGACCATCTCGATTTGGACTTATGTTGCAAAATTTGAAATGGTGTTTTTTTTACATTGGATAAAAGTAGAGACTCAGAGCTACAACATGGGGGAACAATGGGAAAGCAATTCTGCTTTGAAAGTTGATAATCTTGTAACCCCACTTTTGTGAAAATGGCTGCACAGATCATACACGTAACGTTAGCTAATTAGCCAGCAAGCTAATATTCACTAGCTTGCTACGCTTTAATGGAAATGACTTTCTGACAAAACTATAAACGTATCATATCTGAAAATGTAGCTAAACACAACCCAACCCAACCTAGCCGTACTGCTTCTTAACACAGCGCGCATCCAACCCGGAAGCCAGCCGCACCAATGTGCCGGAGGAAACACCGTGCACCTGGCAACCTTGGCTAGCGCGCACTGCGCCCGGCCCGCCACAGGAGTCGCTGGTGCGCGATGAGACAAGGACATCCCTACCGACCAAGCCCTCCCTAACCCGGACGACGCTAGGCCAATTGTGTGTCGCCCCATGGACCTCCCGGTCGCGGCCGGTTACGACAGAGCCTGGGCGCAAACCCAGAGTCTCTGATGGCACAGCTGGCGCTGCAGTACAGCACCCTTATCCACTGCGCCACCCGGGAGGCACTTTATACATGGATGAACACTTCACGGCAGACTAGAAACCCTTTAACTCCATTTTGTTTGTACAACTTGTTTGGCCCGCGTTGTGTCATGTCTCTATGGTTCACACTGACCTTGTGCAGAAAGTAGTCCATCACAACTTTTTCCCACTGATCTTTGGTGATAGCACCTGCTAAATTCAGGGCAGCAATGTTGTTGAGAGCAGTAGCAACACTTTTGCAGTTTTCCATGGCTAAAGATATATCTTTATAAAAAGCCACGGTAGCAAGGATTATCTACACATACTGAGCAGCTCATGTTATAGACAGAAGAATGCCACATGGCAGACCAATGCAAACTCATCTCTTGGCATGTCCAGCCCACCCATTATCTCAGCCAATCATTGCTAGCGGGAATGTTCCTGTTTTTTTCTGTGGCTAAACCAACGGGGCTCATAATTTAAGTTATTTTCATATTTACAGATGGCATACAAGTTTATTATTAAGGCACATGAATGTTCACATGTTCCAGAAGGCATTTCTGCCAAAAAACTAATTTCAATTTTTTTTTTTAAAGCCTCTGCTGGGAGGTAGTGACGTGCGACATATGCCTAGCTTCCTGAAACGGGTCACATACAGTATTTCAATGGCCTCCTATTTGTCCCGTTATGTCCTCGGCAGGCGTCTCCTGTCCAGTCCTGTTCATAACAGTGTTAGAAAAGGACATATCAGCATTACACTCAGAGAAATCAGAGCAGATAAAATTAGGCTGCCCAGCCTACATGCAGTAAAGGTCAGAGTAGACATGTATGGATAAGGTTATGTACATGGATCCAGACCTTTATTATAGGTGACGAGAGAACTAGAGAGGTTAACAAACGGTAGAAGGTTATTACTGGGAGAACATGTTATTAACACCAGACAAACTCTGTTCTAACGCACATATCTCTCTGTTGCTGTTCTTTGTTGTTGTGACAACTCCCTGTGGACCTCACCATGAAACAGGGTTTATTTTGAGACTATACCTGGAAATCCTATGGCAACAGTACTAGGTCTGAGGAAACTGTGGGATTCTCTTGGCCACTTCGAAAGGGGCGAAAATAAATCTGGGGAGGCTGCTCTTCAGATAGACAACTCTCCCAACAAATAACAAGTTTGGGTAGGGGGGCCTTAAAATGCAAGAGGGAATTGTGCTCTTGAAGAAGAATCCCCTTGGAAACATGACAGAGAAGGACGCATGCGGACGAAGAAAGCTAGGCTAATTATAGCCACAGTCAGCTTATAACGCTAACATTAGCTGTCATTGCTCATTCAAAATATACATTGACAATATCCATTTAGCTGTGTCCGGTGAGGTTGTTTAGGCTAGGACACAAATGGATAAGGCCCTGGATGGATTTCCTGCACATCCATTTGCGCTTAACCCAAACGACATGTATGCTGAAACATTGTTAATGCGGGAGGCAACCCTTCTGCCAAAGGAGACTAGCCTATACCCTCTCTTCTTCAGAGGCAGTTCATGTTGAAAGCAAGCAAACAAACTTAGTTAGAGAGAAATGGACGAGGAACAAGTCACTGTGGAAATATAGGTCACACATGATCATTTTGCATATTATTATGTTTTTCTCGATTGGAGGAGAATGCATAATTAATCAAGGATATTGAAAAACTGGTAGAGGACTCCTACAAATAAGGGACAGAGCATATATACTGGGTATATGGGATATAAGAGAGGTATAATATGCGGTATATACTGGGGTATATGGGATATAAGAGAGGTATAATATGTGGTATGTACTGGGGTATATGGGATATAAGAGAGGTATAATATGTGGTATGTACTGAGGTATATGGGATATAAGAGAGGTATAATATGCGGTATATACTGGGGTATATGGGATATAAGAGAGGTATAATATGCGGTATATACTGGGGTATATGGGATATAAGAGAGGTATAATATGTGGTATGTACTGGGGTATATGGGATATAAGAGAGGTATAATATGTGGTATGTACTGAGGTATATGGGATATAAGAGAGGTATAATATGCGGTATATACTGGGGTATATGGGATATAACAGAGGTATAATATGTGGTATGTACTGGAGTATATGGGATATAAGAGGTATAATATGCGGTATATACTGGGGTATATGGGATATAAGAGAGGTATAATATGCAGTATATACTGGGGTATATGGGATATAAGAGAGGTATAATATGTGGTATGTACTGGGGTATATGGGATATAAGAGAGGTATAATATGCGGTATATACTGGGGTATATGGGATATAAGAGAGGTATAATATGTGGTATACACTGGGGTATATGGGATATAAGAGAGGTATAATATGCTGTATATACTGGGGTATATGGGATGTTGTTGGCCAATAACCTAAGGGGAAAGACGGGGAGATTGCAGAGTAGTAAGAGAGGAGGGAGGGAGGGGGGGGGGGGGGGGGTTGCAATTCCAGAGTTGAGCAGAGAAGTAGAAAAGCAACTGCTGGGCTCTGTCTATGCTGCTATGGTGACCGCAATATACAGCTATAGTAGTCGGCAACTGCAACTGCAGGCACAGTGCATTACAGATTGTACCGCAGCTCATCTGCCATAGCTATGCATCTCATCTGCAGGTATTTACAGTACCAGCAGCAGATTATGTGGTGGATTTGTGACCAGAGGGAACGGAGAGAACGGAGGGTTAACCTTTATGCAGTATGCTTAAAACAAACGAGAAGCTGTAGTATTTCAATCCCTACTCAGGTGAGTCAAATTTAGGAATTGAAAAACTGTAACTGAATGATAATTGACTGGAGAGGACAGAATCAATGTTATTTACATAATATGGAGAGAAACCTTAACATGAATGATACAATTAGTGGAATTGTCCCCGACTACCCTGATACATGTTCGATTACATACATTGTGTCACATACTCACAACCCAAGGTAGATGACATTGGGTGTAATATAAAAGTATAATGAACTTCACTCTAAAGGTTTTACAATGGCCTTCCTTCCTCTTTAGTGTGTAATGGAGTTTTGATAAGACCATGAGACTCTTCCCCTGGGTTGGAGTCTCAGAGAGAGTTTCCCTGAGGTCCCCCCAGCCCAATGGGAAAGGAGAAAGAGAAGAGCAGGAGGGAGGGAGAATCAGCATGGGAATACACTCCCTAAACCCCCTGTGAACCTTCTCTCTCTCTCTCTCTCTCTCCCTCCCTCCCTCCCTCTGCAGATGTGGGTTAATTAAGAGATGGACAGAATATCAGAAATCCAATTAACTAATGAGCACGTCCATGATAAAGACATCTGAGGAGGAAGTTCCCTGATTGGCTGTAAACCTGTACATTCAGTGCATTGGACAGAGAGACCAGAGAATACATTCCATAACATGTTCACACGCACATAGCATAGGATTCTTCTATGTGTACTGTAAATGAGCCATTTACAGTACCTTCAGAAAGTATTTACACCCCTTGACTTTTTACACATTTTGTTGTTACAACCTGAATTTAAAATGTTTTTTAAAAATTGTCACTGGCCTACACACAATACCCAATAATGTTAAAATAGAATTATGTTTTAAAAATGTTTAACACATTCATTAAAAATGTAAAGATGAAATGTCTTGAGTAAATAAATATTCAGCACCTTTGTTATGGCAAGTCTAAATAAGTTCTGGAGTAAAAATGTGCTTAACAAGTCAAATAATAAGTTGCATGGACTCTCTGTGTGGGGGACAGAGATGACTACCTCATCTCTGTACCCCACACATACAATTATCTGCAAGGTCCCTCAGTCGAGCAGTGGATTTCAAACACGGATTCAACCACAAAGACCAGGGAGGTTTTCCAATGTCTTGCATAGAAGTGCACCTATTGGTAGAATAACAAAAGATGACATTGAATATCCCTTTGAGCATGGTTAAGTTATTAATTACACTTTGGATGGTGTATCAATACACCCAGTCAACACAAAGATACAGGCGTCCTTACTAACTTGCCGGAGAGGAAGGAAAACACTCAGGGATTTCACCCTGAGGCCAATGGTGACTTTAAAATAGTTACAGAGTTTAATGGCTGTGATAGGAGAAAACTGAGGATGGATCAACAACATTGTAGTTACTCCACAATACTAACCTAATGGACAGTGTGAAAAAAAGGACGCCTGTACAGAATACAAACATTCTAAAACATGCACCTGTTTGAAACAAGGCAGTAAAGTAACTGTGACAAAGCAATTCACTTTTTAGTCTGAATACAAAGTGTTATGTTTGGGGAAAATCCAATACAACATTTTACTGAGTACCACTCTCCATATTTACAAGCATAGTGGTGGCTGTATCATGTTATGGGTATGCTTGTAATCGTTAAGGACTGGGGAGTTTTTCAGGAATAAAAGTAAATAGAATGAAGCTAAGCACAGGCAAAATCTCCAAGTGTCTGGGAGACAAAATCACCTTTCAGCATGACAATAACCTAAAACAAGGCCAATTCTACACTGGAGTTGTTTACCAAGAAGACAATGAATGTTCCTGAGTGACAGAGTTTCAGTTTTGACTTAAATCTGCTTGAAAATCTATGGCAAGACTTGAAAATACCAATGACCAATTTGACAGAGCTTAACTTTTTTTTTAAAGAATAGTGGGCAAATATTGGACAATCCAAGTGTGCAAAGCCATTTGAGACATAGCCAGAAAGACTTGCTGCCAAAGGTGATTCTAACATGTATTTATTCAGTGGTGGGAATACTTATGTAAATGAGATATTTATGTATTTCGTTTTTAAAAAATGGTAACATCACTTTGTCATTGAGGTATTGTGTGGCGATGGGTGAGAATTTTTTTTTAATCCATTTTGAAGTCAGGCTGTAACGCATCTAATTGTGGAATAAGTCAAGGGGTATGAATACTTTCTGAAGGCACTGTACATGCAGAAGGACCATGTATGAGGAATCAGAAAGACTGGTTGTTATCAGTAACACAATTCTCAGTGCAGGCTCAATTTCCCCGACAGCCATAACTTGCCTGTCCTTCACTTAAACAATGGAGAAGAACCAGAAAGTTTTAGGCTAATGGAATTCTTTGCAGTTTGGTTGTCCAATGGGGCATCCTCACAGGTCAACTTGTGGGACCACTCAGTTCACATACCCCAGGTGAACTGTCAATCCCTGTGTGGTAATCAATAAAACCAGACGTACAGGCCTCTTCAAGGATCATTTTTGGGTCCTCTTCTCTTAACGTAAATATACCCAACCTTCCAGATATCTGTTCTGAAGCGAATATTCAAATGATCAAATATTATATCTGTGGTGATCAAGGAATGGTTGAACAAAGTTAATGTAAACTAATTATGCAGAGTAAAAACAAGACACTTATCCTCAATTAAATAATGTACCTTTTCATAAAGCACATATACAGTAAACTGTTTAGTTTAAACTGTTTAGTTTTAGTTTACTCAACTATTATGTCAGTGTTACCATAACTTAAAAAAAATTGTTAGCCTAAACTTAGCTCCAACTTCAAAAAACATAGGCTAGTGACACCCGTCACATTAAAATAGTGCTTATAAAATGGTCTATGTACATGTTTGACATACATGATTACATTGTGCATGTTTAGTTCTACAGTAATTATTATTCAACATGTCCTCACCTGGGATTTGAACTCACAACCTCTTGGTTTATGACATTCTTAACTTCCTGCTACGCCACCATGTCGGTGTCAATGACTGATTTCACCTGTATTCCTAGACTTTGCACTTCAAAGTAAATTTCAGCTCTGTTAAAACTTCTTAGGGCTGCAATCCCGTTAACGGGATCGATATGACAACAGCCAGTGAACGTACAGGGAGCCAAATTCAAAACAACAGAAATCTCATAATTAAAATTGCTCAAACATACATGTATCGTATACCGTTTTAAAGGTAATCTTGTTGTTAATCCCACCACAGTGTCTGATTTCAAATAGGCTTTACAGCGAAAGCACCACAAACGATTGTTAGGTCACCACCAAGCCACAGAAAAACACAGCCATTTTTCCGGCCAAAGAGTCACAAAAAGCACAAAAGAGATAAAATGAATCACTAACCTTTGATGATCTTCATCAGATGACACTCATAGGACTTCATGTGACACAATACATGTATATTTTGTATGATAAAGTTCATATTTATACTTAAAAAAATCTGAGTTTACGTTGGCACATTATTTTCATTAGTTCCAAAAACATCCAGTGATTTTGCATAGCCACATCAATTTTACAGTAATACTCATCATAAATGTTGACGAAAATACAAGTGTTACACATGGAATTATAGATATACCTCTACTTAAGGTAACACTGAAAAATTGGTTTGACCGAAAGGCCGCTGGTTTGAATCCCTGAGCCGACTAGGTGAAAAATTAGTTGATGTGCCTTTTGAGCAATGCACTTAACCCTGGTTGCTCTGGATAGGAACATCTGTTTAAATGTTTGTCAAAACGATTTTGGAGGAAATAATATGGATCAAGTGTAATGGAGTAAATATTGATCTGGGTTTGCTTTTCCATCAATTACATGTCTGTCCCCTGTGAAAGCACGAGGATTAATGATTGTGTTTATTTACTCAGTAGTGCTGGGAGAGAGAGAGCTATTTTATTTAGCCTTGGAGGTAGAGTTATAATTATGACTGGGAGACACTTCTATAATAGGCCACTCTCTTCCAAACCCTTCCATTTCATTGCTGCTACTGACCTCACTAACTACGATGCAGATCATGTTTGTCGCAGTGTTGTCAAAGTGCTTTTCACATTCAGTAATACAAATTGTTGTATTTGTTTGGAAAATTCTAAATTGTAAATATAGAAAATGTAACTACCCCTGTCTTTCTCTCTCTCTTTCACTCACTCTCTCTCTCTCTCCCTTTCTCTCTCGTTTCTCTCTCTCTCTCTCTCTCTCCCTTTCTCTCTCTCTCTCCCTCTCTCGTTTCTCTCTCTCGTTTCTCTTTCGTTTCTCTCTCTCTCTCTCTCTCTCTCTCTCTCTCTCACACTCACTCACTCAAATGAGAGAACAGAACATCTACTTCCAGTTCATTTACTGCTCACGGCATAGAGATATAGGATTCTGTAATGATCTGTGTTCAGTGTACATATGATTATTTACCTCACATACAGGATACGTACATATCGGTACTGTACATAATGATTATTTACCTCACATACAGGATACATATATATCGGTACTGTACATATGATTATTTACTTCACATACAGCTTCAGGATACACGCAAATCGGTACTGTACATATGATTATTTACCTCACATACAGGATACACACATCGGTACTGTGCATAATGATTATTTACCTCACATACAGGATACATATATATTGGTACTGTACATATGATTATTTACTTCACATACAGGTTCAGGATACACACATATCGGTACTGTACATATGATTATTTACCTCACATACAGGATACATATATATTGGTGCTGTACATATGATTATTTACATCACATACAGGTTCAGGATACACACATATCGGGTACAGTACATATGATTATTTACATCACATACAGGTACAGGATACGTACATATCGGTACTGTACATATGATTATTTACCTCACATACAGGTACAAGATATGTACATATCGGTACTGTACATATGATTATTTACCTCACATACAGGATACGTACATATCGGTACTGTACATATGATTATTTACCTCACATACAGGTACAGGATACATACATATCGGTACTGTACATATTATTATTTACCTCACATACAGGATACGTACATATCGGTACTGTACAAATGATTATTTACCTCACATACAGGATACGTACATATCGGTACTGTACATATGATTATTTACCTTACAGGTACAAGATATGTACATATCGGTACTGTACATAGAATTGTGTAATTCACATACAAGTTCAGGATACATACATATCGGTACTGTACATAGGATTATTTACTTCACATACAGGTACAGAATACGTACTGTCGTAACGTTGTATCATTAATGTGACGACTGCTTTTTATCGAATAATTAACTGTTTATAATTATGTGATTAAATTAATGAGGTAATCATTAACTCAGTAACCTGGGGCAACATGGGAAAAGTTTGTTTAATGAATTTCCGTTTCCCAAATTAACACAAAGAATATCAGAATATCTATTTGACAGCAGTCGCTAATTCATGAATTTCCTCTACAGTCTTATCCTGAACGTCGCATAATTCATAAATCTGCACAAACCCGGGTCTCACTAATTCATTCTATACCACACCAACTGAGTTGATTATTTATTTACTAACAAGCTAAATGATAATTTAAGGTACACATACACAAACACACAGTCTAGGTTATTGATTAGAACTTAGTACAATGAAACAGGTCCCTAGCGGACCAACAGAATATGACACGTATTACACAAGATGGGGATTTACAAAGGGAGAGAGAGTGCACGAGAGAAAAGCACACTTGGATACATTTGTAAACAATGCTTAGTTTTAGCCCTAACACCTTGCCCCGAACTGCCGCTCTTATGGGTCAGAATTCTAATGATGCAATTACTTGTTGAAGGTCTCTATTGGGTATCTCTCATAAAGGTCTCATACCCCCCCTCCTATAGGACTGTGATCCACGGTAACCTGACCCGAACAGGCCAGTCATGACTACATATCGGTACTGTACATATGATTATGTAATTCACACATAGGTACATAAGATTCTATGTAATTCTATGGCTCATGGAAATAACCGAATACATTTTATACGACGTTGTCTTTAGGGAATCACAGTAGACTACTTGCGACTCCAAGGGTAATACTTTATTTGAAGGGGGTTATACATGCATAACACCTTCATGAAACCAGTCCATGATACTGGAGTATCACGTGACATCATCTCTATAGGCTCCCGTTTCTCCCCCAGAGGATCCTACATGGTTCTCCCTAAGGGTGAGGAATATTAGACTAAACCTGAAAAGCAAGTATGGATCCAATTTGTTGACAATGTCATCATATCTCTTTTCAATAAAAATCTGAAAATACCTTAAACATTTCATTTGAAATCCAGCAGAGAATCTTGGTTAGCTTTTAGGGGTGGCTACACTTATAATGTATTCATTTTGTCTTGCGTGTTCATATTGTAATGTGTTTATTTTGTCTTGAGTTTATTGTAACAACTTTATAATTGTATTGTAAAATAAGCTCCTACTGCCTGTGAATGAATTACCTATTCATTTGTGTAATCTTATATTCAAGTATACTTCATACATCCTACCTCCACTCATATCGCTAAAAAAAAACATATTG
This sequence comes from Oncorhynchus mykiss, assembly GCF_057628025.1. NCBI lineage: Eukaryota > Metazoa > Chordata > Actinopteri > Salmoniformes > Salmonidae > Oncorhynchus > Oncorhynchus mykiss. The sequence goes on along the minus strand of NC_143039.1, from coordinate 53,977,995 downwards.
AGCTTTCACAGTGAATTCCACACAGTGGATGCTCATTGTGAAAGCACCATGAAATATAGAAAGAGGGGATTGAGAAGAAAATGCTTGAATAGACAAGGATGAAGAAAAGACAAGATTTAGAGAACGCTGCTCGCTGGTAGCCTGAGAATCCGTCTCAAATGGCCCCTATATCCTTTATAGAGCACTAGTTTTGACGAAGCTCCTACAGTTACAGCCTTGTCCCTTATAGGCTCTGGTCTAAAGTAGGGTTTCATTTTGGGACATACACTAACAGATTGAAAGCCCTATGGTCTGCTGGCTACCCATGTATTGTGAAAGTAGTGGAGGTGAAGTGGAGGTGGTCATGGAAGGTTACCTTTTCACCATTCACCACAGCTCAGAAAGACACGACAACCAAGTAATCAGAGTCAAATATATTCCACACATCTCACATAAAACCAAACAGTGCAAATACTGTAGGCTACAATACATTTTTATTTCTACTGAAAATACTATAGAACTGCTCATTAAAACATACAATAATCCAATTTCTTATGCAAAAAAACCATGACTCAATATGTGAAGCCTACAAACCCTATAACTAGCAGGAAGTGTGTCTGTACCGCAGCAGCCATCCTAACAGAGTAACCTACATTCAACCCTGTCTCATCCTACATTATACAGAGCTGTTGTGACAGACAGCGATGACACATATTTAATTCAAACAGGCCGTGTAAGAGCGAAGTGGAGTGCTTGCTCCTTTGAATGTTAATGGTCTAGAAACACCTTAACCAGTATTTGTGCATTAGGGAGCGGTCGACATTTAGTCAATCGTTACCCGGAGGAAAATGGGGGAGGGTCATACTTTTTCAACTTCAGTCAGGGGGAGGGTTTAGTATATTTTTTATTTAGTTCAGGGAGGGTAATGTAATTAGTAATTCATGAAATGTCTATACTGCTTAGTGTTTGATAATTAGTTGCCTATTATATCTCAATGTGTGCCCGATGCTGCCCCTCATTCCTGATTCTCTGCTGGGCGTGCAATGTCAAGTGCACCTGTAGCGGTCTCAGTAAAATGATTCTTTAGCCTATACGAAGCGCATGCTCGCAGAAGCACAGCACAAAGTTATATTAAAAAATATATATACTTCCTTCCTTTTTGTGTTGCTCGGATGGTGTGTATATTAAACTAGGCTGAAATTGATAGGCTATCCCAATCATGAGCCCTGGCCTGCCCTGCTCTTACTGATGTAAACGCATTTTGTGATGCCTAACTATGGCTGTGCTGTGTACGGTGGCATTTCAGTAGGCGAGTCAAAGGCTTCTACCAGAATGTTTTATTTATTTCAACAAAAAAAAAGTTTTCTTAAAGAGCAATATCAGTGCGCACAGACTAGGCCTACTGATGTCCTGTTTAGTTTGAGAGGGAGAGTGTGTGAAGATGAGAAGGAAGACCGAAGGTAAGCTTGCTAATGCTATAATTGATTTTAATAAAACAATGTGTTTTGTTGCCCGTTATAAATCTATTTATCATAGTTACTGACCTCACAACAAGCCATATTTGAGTAACTTACATCACTATGAAGCGGCAGCAGCCGTGGAGATGGACAGCGCATGGGTACTAAAAGCATGCACATTTGAGAAGGCCTACTTAATTTAAAACAGTCTTCATTTTAACTTGAATTTAGGCAACTAACTACAAGAGGGCTTCCTGTTGGAGCCTATTTCTTCCTATTCAAGAACTAAAAGGTAGGTCTACCTGCTTGAAAGACAAAATGATAGTTTATTATCAATAGATTTGGTTAGCCAGGTCCTTCCGTCACCGTGCACTCCTTACATATCTCAGTGTCAGTGAAGGGCTTGGTGTGTTCAATTAAAACCGGGGCTTAGATTGGATGAGTATGTGAGGATATTGTGGCTTTTGTTAAAGAAAACAGATAAACATGTTATCAAACAACATTCTAACTCTCAGTGAAGAGAAAGCCAGGTAGCCTAAGAAGGAACAAAAATGAAGTATTTAGGCTATGAAATAATAATAATAAGGCTATAGCCTGCCATTTAATAAACACATTGTGAAGCATGTGTGACACGCTACAGTCAACAACAGCACTTCATCAACATGCCTATACATTACGCATTTAGGCTGTAAAAATCCAATAAATATACAAATTAATTCTTAGAGTCATATAATAACTAAACGATGCCTTATTAGGCTATACAGTCATTCTACAGTGCCTTTGAATTCACTTTTAGAAATGTGTGTTTGGCCAGTCTTTGGTTTAAGGATCATGCGGGGAGCTATGCATGCCTAGTTTTTTAATTTTGCCTAATATATGCTCTTAAAAACTAGGCATCCATGTCGTCATAGTCAACACATCTATTTTGTAACAAAACAATTTAATTAAATAGAATAAATTAGAAAATGATAGTTTCCCAAATGAAAAAAAGTTGCAAGTGCATTCGGAAAGTATTCAGACCCCTTGACTTTTTACAGCCTTATTTTAAAATTGATTAAATAGTAATTTTTCCTCAAAAATCTACACACAATGCCCCATAATGACAAAGCAAAAAAAAGGTTTTCTATTTTTTTTTTAAAGTTATTAAAAAAAATAACATATCACATTTACATAAGTATTCAGACGCTTTACTCAGTACTTTTCTGAAGCACCTTTGTCAGCGATTCCAGCTTGGATTCTTCTTGGGTTTGACGCTAAAAGTTTGGCATACCTGTATTTTGGGAATGTCTCCCATTCTTCTCTGCACTTCCTCTCAAGCTCTGTCAGGTTGGATAGGGAGCATCACTGCACAGCTATTTTCAGGTCTCTCCAGAGATGTTTGAATGGGTTCAAGTCCGAGCTCTGGCTGGGCCACTCAAGGACATTCAGAGACTTGTCCCAAGCCACTCCTGCATTGTCTTGGCTGTGTGCTTAGGGTTATTGTCCTGTTGGAAGGTGAACCTTCACACCCAGTCTGAGGTCCTGAGCACTATGGAGCAGGTTTTCATCAAGGATCTCTCTGTACTTTGCTCCGTTTATCTTTCCCTCGATCCTGACTAGTCTCCCAGTCCTTGCCGCTGAAAAATATCCCCACAGCATGATGCTGCCACCCATTCTTCACCATAGGGATGGTGCCATGTTTCCTCCAGACATGACAGTTGGCATTCAGCCCAAACAATTCCATCTTGGTTTCATCAGACCAGAGAATCTTGTTTCTCATGGTCTGAGAGTCCTTTAGGTGCCTTTTGGCGAACTCCAAATGGGTTGTCATGTGCCTTTTACTGAGGAGCAACTTCCATCTGGCCGCTCTACCATAAAGACCTTCTTGAAGGTTCTCCCATCTCCACAGAGGAACTCTGGAGCTCTGTCATAGTGACCATTGGGTTCACCTCCCTGGTGTGGGCGGCCCACTATAGGAAGAGTCTTGGCTGTTCCAAACTTCTTCCATTTAAGAATGATGGAGGAGAATGTTTTTAGGGGACCTTTAATGCTGTAGAAATGTTTTGGTACCCTTCCCCAGATCTGTGCTTTGACACAATCCTGTCTCGGAGCTCTACGGAAAATTCCTTCGACCTCATGGCTTTTGCATTGACATGCACTGTCAACTGTGGGACCTTTATATAGACAGGTGTGTGCCTTTCCAAATCATGTCTAATCAATGTAATTTACCACAGATGGACTCCTATCAAGTTGTAGAAACATCTTAAGGATGATCAATGAAACAGGATGCACCTGAGCTCAACTTCCAAGTCTCATAGCAAAGGGTCTGAATAGTTAATAAGATAATAAGGTATTTCTGTTAGATTTTTTTTTTTATGTGCAACAATTTCTAAAAACCTGTTTTCACTTTGTCATATGGGGTATTGTGTGTGCAGTAGATTGATAAGGACAATTATTTATTTAATCCATTTTAGAATAAGGCTGTAACCTAACAAAATGTGGAAAAAGTCAATTTGTCTGAATACTTTCCGAATGCACTGTAGGCCTATTATATGTGACTGCTGTGTTAAAAAAACAAATGGCTTTTGATACTTCAGTTGTAGCTGATTCTGTTGTAATCCATTTTGACAGGTGATAGACAACTTTAGCACTGTTTCAAACTTAGATTACCGTAAAACTTTAATTAAGCTCAGTCTCAAATAGCCGCCTGTCCCTTTTAACAGCACACATTTCAGCAAATAAACACCTGTTTCAAATAAATGCCAGGTCGAGAAAAAACTTTTTGGGAGGTTACAATGAATCACCATGAATTGTTTAGAAAGTTTAATGTTCGATTTGTCATCCGTTTTTATATCCAGTACGAGACTGCTAGCCATTGTTTGCTAACAGCTGAGAACTGCTAGCTAACTGGCAAGCATAAAATCAGTCGGAGTACAGGAGTAGGAGTAGGGAGTACAGACCCCTAGAAATCGACCGATCACCCCCCAAAAGTAAGAATTGCCGGGGACCTCCTGAGTGGTGAAGTGGTCTAATGTACTGCATTGCAGTGCTAGCTGCATCACTACAGATCCTGGTTTGATCCTAGGCTATGTCGCAGCATGCGCTCGTTCGTTGTCATGCTCTGTTGTCTCCAATCAAGTAAAATTACAGAGAATTGCATGAAATGCAACAGATAGTGTAGGATACAGTATATTAATATGAGTGTGCTTCATTTGGGTGCTACTACACCTGCATTGCTTGCTGTTGAGGGGTTTTAGGCTGGGTTTCTGTACAGCACTTTGAGATATCAGCTGATGTACGAAGGGCTATATTAATAAATTTGATTTGATTTGAATGCATTTATAAAAATGCATTTTTTTTTTCTCTGAACCGCAAAGAAGATGATATTATAATGGAGATATTTTCATGCCTACCCTAGTCTACGGTAGTCTGCGAATCCACAATCTTCTGGCTACTTTGCCATGTAATGCCTACAAAACTAAAAACAGGTTCTGAAACTGCATATCTAAGGCTCTGGTATGTCATAGGAGTGAAGGTAAACGGTAGGCATGTTCTCTGCTATCCACATTATGTTTTACTTTATTTTTTATTTTTCTAGCATTCTGGGAGGTAAAAATAGATTTTACTGAAGGGAGGGCCGTCCTTTTTCATTTCAGAGGTCTGATTTTCTCTCGGTATCCCTCAATATAATTAAACTTGAGATCCCTAAGGGACCTCAAACGCCCAGGAAGCTCAGCTTCAAACTCCCATTCATCAGTTCTGCAAGTGTTATAATTTTAAAATATTTATGTCGATTACCAAATATGGTGGTTCACTGAGCATCTTCATTTACTCCCATTACGGCCGGTATGTACTTCCAAAAAATGTATAAATATAAGTTTACAACCCACTGTAAGAAATATCTCTTTGGCACCAATTTAAATGACTAATTACTGCCATGCGTAGGTCGGAAGTCTACAGTGCTTTCAGAAAGTATTCACACCTCTTGACTTTTTCCACATTTTGTTGTGTTACAGCCTGAACTTAAAATGTATTAAATAGAGATGTTGTGTCACTGGCCTACACACAATACCCCATAATGTCAAAGTGGAATTATGGTTTTAGAAAAGTTTACAAATGAATTAAAAATGAAGTTGAAATGTCTTGAGTCAATAAGCATTCAAACCCTTTGTTATGGCAAGCCTAAATAAGTTCAGTAGTACACATGTCCTTAACAAGTCGCATAATCAGTTGCATGGACTCTGTGTACAATAATTGTGTTTAAAGTTATTTTTAAATGACTTCCCCATCTCTGTACCCCACACATACAATTATGGTGACTTTAGGAAAATAACCTCTCACTCAATGTCAGCAAAACAAAAGAGATGATCATGGACTTCAAGAAACAGCAAAGGGAGCACCCGCCTATCCACATCGACGGGACAGCAGTGGAGAAGGTGGAACATTTTAAGTTCCTCTGTGTACATATCACCGACAAACTGAAATGGTCCACCCACACAGACAGCGTGGTAAAGAAGGCACAACAGTACCTCTTCAACCTCAGGAGGCTAAAAAAATGTGGCTTGTCACCAAAAACCCTCACTAATCTTTACAGGTGCACAATCGAGAGCATCCTGTCGGGCTGTATCACCGCCTGGTACGGCAACTGCACCGCCCTGAACAGCAAGGCTCTCCAGAGGGTGGTGCGGTCTTCACAACGCATCACCGGGGGCAAACTACCTGCCCTCCAAGACACCTACAACACCCAATGTCACAGGAAGGCAAAAAAGATCATCAAGGACAATAACCACCCGAGCCACTGCCTGTTCACTCTGCTTCCATACAGAAGGCGAGGTCAGTACAGGTGCATCAAAGCTGGGACAGAGATTGAAAAACAGTGCCTATCTCAAGGCCATCAGACTGTTAAACAGTCATCACTAACATAGAGAGGCAGCTGCCTAAATACAGACTTGAAATCACTGGCCACGTTAATAAATGGAACACTAGTCACTTTAATAACACCATTTTAAGAATGTTTACATATCTCACATTTCTCATCTCATATTTATATACTGTATCCTACACTATCTGTTGCATCTTAGCCGCTCTGTCACTGCTCATCCATATATTTTGTACTTATATATTCTCATCCCATTCCTTTACTAGATTGTGAGTGTTAGGTTTTGTTGTGGAATTGTTAGATATTACCTGTTAGCTACTGCTGCACTGTCAGATCTAGAAGCAGCAGCATTTAGCTACACTCGCAATAACATCTGCTAACCATGGGTATGTGACCAATACAGTTTGATTTGATTTCCAACAGACATTGGGAGACAATGTACCTTTCAGTAGGTCAATAACCTAAAACACAAGGCCAAATATACAGTGTTGCTTACTAAGATCAAATCAAGTCAAATGTATTTATATAGCCCTTCTTACATCAGCTGATATATCAAAGTGCTGTACAGAAACCCAGCCTAAAACCCCAAACAGCAAGAAATGCAGGTGTAGAAGCACAGTAGCTAGGAAAAACTCCCTAGAATGGCCAAAAACTAGGAAGAAACCTAGAGAGGAACCAGGCTATGAGGGGTGGTCAGTCCTCTTCTGGCTGTGCCGGGTGGAGATTATAACAGAACATGGCCAAGATGTTCAAATGTTCATAAATGACCAGCATGGTCAAGTAATAGTAATCACAGTGAACAGGTCAGGGTTCCATAGCCGAGGGCAGAACAGTTGAAACTGGACCAGCAGCATGGCCAGGTGGACTGGGGACAACAAGGAATCATCATGCCAGGTAGTCCTGAGGCATGGTCCTAGGGCTCAAGTCCTCCGAGAGAGAGAGCAATTATGTTCTTTCCGTAGAGAGAGCATACTTAAATTCACACAGGACACCGGATAAGACAGGAGAAATACTCCAGATATAACAGACTGACCCTAGCCCCCCGACACATAAACTACTGCAGCATAAATACTGGAGGCTGAGCCTGGAGGGGTCAGGAAATACTGTGGCCCCATCCGATGACATTGAATCCTCCTGAGTGGCCTAGTTACAGTTCAAACTTAAATCGACTTGGAAGTCTTTGTCAAGATCTATGGTAATCAACATATATTAGTGTTTTATTTTTCATAACGTTAGAATTGTTCTTCCACTTTGACGTTACAGTGTATTTTGTATAGATTGTGGACCAAAAAATGACAATGAAATCCATTTTAATCCCACCTTGTAAGACAACAAAATGTGGAAAAAGTCAAGAGGTGTGGATACTTTCTGAAGGCACACAATACATTGGAGGTGCTAAAGAGTCATTTTTACAATTCCTTGTACATTTTTATTTAGAACTTTTTGGTATTACATGCCGGCCATAACAGGAGTAAATGAAGATAGTTGCTCAGCGAAACTCCATATTTGGTGATCAACGAACATGTTTTGACATTATAATGCTTGCAGAGCCGGTGAATGGGAGTTTGAATCAGAGTTTCCTGGGAGTTAGCTAGTTCTCTAACGCACAGATACTGGTTCAATGAACACCCAGCTCTGTTATTGTTGCGGGCCAGTCCTCAGGTCTCTGTGTGAAGCTACTAGCGGGCCAGTCCTCAGGTCTCTGTGTGAAGCTACTAGCGGGCCAGTCCTCAGGTCTCTGTGTGAAGCTACTAGCGGGCTAGTCCTCAGGTCTCTGTGTGAAACTACTAGCGCCTAGCCTAGCATACTGCTGCTGCCTCCTTCCCTTCTTACCAGGGACACCCTCCTTCCCAGGTGTACACGTCAAACACACTTTGATGTTCTCACCCATCTGGTGAAAGAACATTTTAGGAATTACTGCTGCTGCACTTCCAGTAGTCTCTTTCTTTTTTTTTAGAAAGTTGAGAGAGATGGTCTTGAAAAAGAAAGAGACTCCTGGCTGGTGCTCCTTTGAGAGTAGAACAGTTCTTAGAGGGGGAGGAGGATGGGAGGGGGGGGGGGGGGGGGGGAGTGGGGGAGAAGGAGGAGGGGTTGGTGCTTATGTTCTCTGATGTTATGTGAAAGATGCTGCTGTCGAGGGAATAGATCTGTTAAGAAGCGTTTATATCCTCAGTCCTGTCAAGACAATTCTGGTCTCCTCACAATCATGACAATCTTGACAGCTCCACTGCAACTCTCCATTTTAATAATAGATGATGAGCTTTAGTGCAGCTTACCATTGTAATAACACATGCTGAACTTGCACTGTCTATTGTACTGTGCTATCCTCCAAAACTAAATCCTGGTCTCAAACCCGTCATAAAACACCTCGTTACAATAATAATACCCCTTACTCATATTGTTCAGTTACTGCATTTTTTAATTCCTCATTCATTATATAGAAGGGTAAAACAGACGAGGATCACGTTGTGGCAGTGATTATATAGAATAGTAAAGAACTACTGAACAGATGGAGCCGAGCGGACGATGAGAATTGTTAGGATTATTACTGATTTGTCTCCATGAGAGTAATTATCTCATATCTCCACATGTATTCAACAGTGCCATTAGGCCATACCTTAATGTTTATGTGCATGGGAGAAAAGAACGCATTTGAATCGTAAATAAGAAAGAGAACAAAAACATGGGGACAAATAAATAATATTATTTTCACTTTCACGCAAAAGGAGAGCAATTATGTTCTTTCCGTTTCTCTCTCTTGAATGTAAACCTTGAAATAACAGTCATGTGGCAAGCACAGGCAACCTGTAGTGCTGTCAATAACTACCACAATAAGGAGAATCACAATGACTTGTTGTCCCTTTCTACTTCCTTGACATTATTCTTCAATAAACGATGAAAAGGTTTCAGTAAAATGTGTATTAACGCCTACAGTAATCAAGGTTAGAGCAGTCATTAAGATTCCATTCACAGGAACCTCACAGAGAATGCCTTGGCCGTAGGTAACACTCAACATACTGTATAAGGTACAAAGTCCAAATATTAATCATTGTTGTTGCTTGTTAGAGGCAGTTACTATCAAGGCACAAGGCGAGACTCCGATGCAGACACAGGAGGCTGATGGTTGGAGTCTTACAATGTTTATTAAATCCAAAAAAGGGTTAGGCAAGAGAATGGTGGTGCACAAGCAACGTACAGTCCAACAGGTATAGAAGGGCAGGCAGATTCAAGGTCAGGCAGGATGATCAGGCGGGCGGGAAAGTAGTCTAGAGTCAGGCAGTGGTCAGAACCGGGCGGACTATCAAAAAGAGAATAGAAAAGGAGTACGGAGAAAAACACGCTGGTTGACTTGACTAAACGTACAAGATGAACTGGCACAGAGAGACAGGAAACACAGGGATAAATGCACTGGGGGGAAAAGCAACACTTGGAGGGGGTGGAGACAATCACAGGGACAGGTGAAACAGATCAGGGCGTGACCGTTACAGACTGGTAATTTTGTACAACAGCCACCATTCTCCCAGTAACAAATAGCATAATAAACTTAAACTGGAGGTCTCATAAATGTCCATTAAAAACAGTACACAATATTCACAATGCTGTTGTAACGAAGGTGGTTCAATGAAGACTTGCGTTAGCTCCCCAAGCCAATGCCTATAGACTTTCGCTCAGCGGCCGAACACCGTGTTGTTCCACAGCAGGTCTCTTGACAGAACCACCTGCACTCTGTTCCACTGTGTCAGATCAGACAGAGCATACGAATGAATCTCATTTAATAATGAAAAAATAAATGTAATTGCCTCAATCCTAATCCTGGCTGAGGCTCTCCCCTCCACAGAGATTCTGTTCCTGGCCCAAACATCAAAGGAGGAAGATACACACACACACACACACACACACACACACACACACACACACACACACACACACACACACACACACCAGACGTGTGTCTGAACCCAAGGTTTTATCTGGGGTGTAGACACATTCCCCCTTGGTCTGAATGCTGTTGTTTAGGATGCTGTAGTAACACCTGGTCCTCAGCAGAGGAACAAATCACAGTGTTTGGTGTCTGTCCCTCCCTGGAGGCTCATCCTTCTCTCATCATGTCTCCTCAGAGACAAGAGGGAGCTTTCTTCACTGGTTTTCAAGAAGGATTTGTGTTGTACATTAAATGCTACTTTAAAATTCATATTTTCTCTCTCCCTCTTCCCTTCTCTCCCCCTCTCTCTTTCTTTCCTGCAATTGGAATATAATTGGACAAAGATTTCAAATAACGGCACATCCCAGTGGATAGCCAGCTTTTCTCCTGGCAGTCAGCGGTGAATTGATGATCTGCTCTTTTAAAGGCTTCTGTGGTCTCCTCTTTTTGCTCATCCGCCTCTCCTCTCTCATCATGGGGCTCAGCGCCAGGCTGGCTGAGACGTTTTCAGGGCCACAGCCGCCTGGATCTCAAGCTGTCTAATCCTAATGACAAAGTCGCCAGAAAACATGGCCACAAAACAACAGCGTGTAAACACATGATTAGAGACTTTACACTCTGAATTCTGTATCTTTGTCCTCCGTAACGGAATGGAGTCCTCTGGGATTTCCTTACAGCGGGTTGTTACAGAATGTAGGAGATACAGTTCAAGTGTGACTGACTAGACGAGGCAGTAATCCTTGAGTTCTCGGTCTGGAAGCAGCCTACAGACAGACTCATAAAAACAAGACAAACTTCACCTCAACAATCTCACTAGTCGCTGGTGAACATTGCCATTTCAATGCTCTCTGATATAGAGTATCATCTCATCCAAGGGATGAAGCAGTTTTAGAATATTACTTTAAGTAGAACCAGCACCTGGTTTGAGGGACAGCACAGAGGCAACAGTACAGGACCAAAGTGGAGAAGAGAGGAGAAACCAACCAATAATATTCATCCATCTGAAGGGACTGTTAATTTAAAGCACAGTGATAAGGATGAAGGGGAGGAATGGGAGGCACTCATGAAGAGAGGCTTGGCACAATAATGTTAATCCTTCAGCATTGTGATGAGATGAGAAGAGAGATGCCAGTTCGCCAGATGACCTTGGTGCTCAGTGAAAAGGGTATTGCCAAAGGGCTGTAGGCTACATGCTGCTCAGTAGTTAAACCAGAGGCCTGTATGCTACACACTGGGAGACAGAGTTTTGGTTCTCATCCATCCTTCTCTGTCTCTCTCTCTCGCTCTCTCTCTCACACACACACACACACACACACACACACACGTGTTTCTTTTACTATCATTGTGGGGACCAAACAAATTATTCCCATTCAAAATCCTATTTACCTTAACCCCCTAACCCTTACAGCAAATATATGCTTGATCCGAAAATGTGGTCGGAGTCGCCTTATGGATGGTGTGACATAACTGCGGAGTCTCCGGAGTCATGCTCAATACTCAGTACTGCATCCTCTCAAATGTTTTGACAATGCGTAGGGCTCCATATAGCTCCACATTGACATGATTGGTTGTAGAGGAAGGCCCAAAGAATTGTCAAAGACTCCAGTTACTCAAGTCATAGACTGTTCCCTCTGCTACCGCACGGCAAGTGGTACCGGAGCGCAAAGTCTAGGTCCAAAAGGCTCCTTAACAGCTTCTACCCCCAAGCAATAAGACTGCTGAACAATTAATCAAATGGCCACCTGGACTATTTACATTGCATTTGATTTAATTTGAAGGTAGGTAGGTGTGGTATGTCCTGTTTAACACAAACTAACTTCCTTCACAACAGCCCTGCGCTTCTCTGCGGAGCACAAGACTTCTGCAGAGGCTGTGTCATCATAAATGCTGCACAGCCAATGCAGACGGAATGACCATGCAGCGAGTTTTACTCTTAACCTAACCCTAACCCTTACCCTAAACCTAACCCCTAAGCCTAAAACAGCCTTTTTCCTTGTGGGGACCAGCGAAATGTCCCCACTTGTCCAAATGTTCCCTGTTTTACTGTTCTTGTGAGGACTACTGATCCTCACAAGGACAGTAAAACCAAAAACACACACACTGCTGCTATAACTGTGTCAATCTCCTTCATTTTCTCATACAGCCTTTCCGTACAAAGAGCCATGGACAAATATGCCAATGTTGTAACTTTATCAGAAGTAACCTATCATGTATACCTATAATGCACTTTATCAGGGCTGAAAAACAATGCACTCTTTCATGATAATGAGACCTGCCAGATCTTACAACACCTGGATGTTTTGACTATGTTAAAACTTCATATGGCTGCAGGGGCAGTACTGAGTAGCTTGGATGAAACGTGCCCAGAGGTGCCCAGAGTAAACGGCCTGCTCCTCAGTCCCAGTTGCTAATATATGCATATTATTATTAGTACTGGATAGAAAACACTCAGAAGTTTCTAAAACTGTTTGAATGATTGATGTCTGTGAGTATAACAGAACTCATATGGCAGGCAAAAGTGGGAAATCTGAGGTTGGTCGATTTTCAACCCAGCCCCTATTGAATACACAGTGGGATATTGGTTATGTTGCACTTCCTAAGGCTTCCACTAGATGTCAACAGTCTTTAGAAACTTGTTTGCAGATTCTACTGTGAAGTGGGGACTCACAAGGGCTGTTTGCCACAGGCTCTGAGGCACGGTCACGAGAGAGTCAGTTCTCGTTCCATTGCTTTTCTACAGACATTGGAATTTTCCGGTTGGAACATTATTGACATTTTTATGTTAAAAACATCCTAAAGGTTGATTCCATACATCGTTTGACATGTTTCTACGGACAGTAACGGAACTTTTTGACATTTCGTCTGCAACTAGGGAACGCGCTTCATGACTATTTGTTTACCAAACGTGCTAACAAACGTAGCTCTTTGGACATAAATGGACATTATTGTACTAAATCAAACATTTAATGTGGAACTGGGATTCCTGGGAGTGCATTCTGATGAAGATCATCAAAGGTAAGTGAATATTTACAATGCTATTTATGACTTCTGTTGTCTACCCAATATGGCGGATATCTTTTTGGCTGCTTTGTTGTCTGAAAGCTGTACTCAGATTAGTGCATGGTTTGCTTTTTCCGTAAAGTTCTTTTCAAATCTGACACAGTGGTTGCATTAAGGAGAAGTGTATCTATATTTCCATGTCTAACATTTGGATTTTTATCAACATTTATGATGAGTATTTCTGTAAAATGATGTGGCTCTCTGCAATATCACCGAATGTTTTTAGAACTAGTGAACATAACGCGCCAATGTATACTGAGATTTTTTTATATAAATATGCACTTTATTGAAAGAAAAACATATATGTATTGTGTAACATGAAGTCCTATGAGTGTCATCTGATGAAGATCATCAAAGGTTAGTGATTAATTTTATCTCTTTTGTGCTTTTTGTGACTCTTTGGCTGGAAAAATGGCTGGGTTGTTCTGTGTCTTGGCAGTGACCTAACATAATCGTTTGTGGTGCTTTCGCTGTAAAGCCTATTTGAAATCGGACACTTTGGTGGGATTAACAACAAGATTACCTTTAAAATGGTATAAGATACATGTATGTTTGAGGAATTTTAATTATGAGATTTCTGTTGCTTGAATTTGGCGCTCTGCACTTTCACTGGCTGTTGTCATATCAATCCCGTTAACGGGATTACAGCCCTAAGAAGTTAAGCAAAGTTTATGATTTTTTTTGTAAAAGATGAATACATCATAAAAGTAATTGTTAAAATCTACACAATCGATTACAAATAAAAATACATGATAGATTAGGAATATCAAAGATGAAGACATGATAGGTAAATTAATATTATTACAATACATTTCATTATTTTCAAAGATTTGAAACCGGGGCAGGTTATCTGAATGACATGTTATTGTGTCTGGGCTATCATAAGACGGGTCCTATTAACTGGGCCAGTCCTGTTAACTGTCATCTCTAATCAGAAACACCAATACATGGTTCACATCATCCAGAATGTTGCCAAAGGTCGGGTTTCCAAGACTGACCTTTTGAGTAGCTCGCCAATTCTGAATTGACATGTATTTCTCACTTGTTCCAATGCAGACTGTCATAAACAATCTCACCAGTATCATAAACAAATCTCCCAGTATACTATCCAATCAAAGCCACTTTGATATTATCCCACCACAGGTTAGCCAGAATTGGCTTAAATAGCCAAACGTAACACAATATCCAGTGGTGTAGTGGTGCCTGGAAAAGTGGGTATATTCAAATTTTGCCAAACATTTCCCAAATAACCCACCCAGCGATGCCCTGTGTGAAAAAGTATGTTTTCCTATAGTTTGTTCATGTTTTCACTCTCAAAACCACACTTTAAAAAAAAGAAGTCCACAACAATGCTTAAACTACACCAGGAGAACATTTCTGAGGTCTGGGAAAAAGTCTAAAAAAATATTTTTTGCTGTGGGGTGTAGCTGTTCTTTAATTCAATTGCACCTAGCAAGAGACGATTTGGTTAGCGGTGTTTCTGTACTGTACAATGTTGGCCTACACAGGCGCGGTTCCAGGAAGACATGCCTGAAAGAGCACAACTAGAGCCCCAATAACACAGGGTAGATTGGTCCTACTACTGATCAAACGTACAACAAGGCATCTGAGATGTAGCCGCACACATCAACAACCATCACTTTCTATAGTAACACAAGAAAGACATGCGCCCGACTAAGATATGTGTATCCGAAATGCAGCAGTCGCTACAACATACACAGATTAGCTCGACAGGATGAGCACCACTAGCTAATCTAAGATTCTTACAGGCTTCATAGCCTAAACTTCAATCGTTAGAACTATAGGAATTTGTGACACTAAAACGCCACTTCTCCAGGTGCGCAATATTGTCTGTGTTGGAGAGTGCTTATGTGACGTTTCCTACATGACAGTAGCTCATTTGAATCTGCTGCGAATAAAAGTAAATGCCCGTTCCGAGAGCAACAGACACACACTCACGCTATAACAAGAGAGCAGAGGGTGCGCAAAAGTAAGCTGTGTCATTTTGATAGTATTGACATAATTTTTACAGTAGCCTATCACACAATGACTGTGTAATGCAAATGAATGACAGGAGTGAAAGTTTGCCTACTTGTTTTAGTAGGCTACACATGGTATTGGTCTTACAAACAATATATACAAAAATATAGAACTATCTGAAATGCAGCCATATTGACAATAACTGTCATTTTTCACACAAGAACGCACTCAACGTTGAAGAGAAGCCCCATGAAGACTGGTAGCCCCAGCTGCGCTCATTAACGGCCCACACCATAGCCATCGATTCAGGACCATGGGCAGAAGGCTACCGCCAGTCAGCGTCACCTCATTGTCCCTAAACCTGTCTAATAAGGAAAAGCTGTATATCTTGTCAATAGAAATTAGACCCGCAAAAGAAAGCAATGACATCAAGAATGAACGCAAAGGACACAAATAAAAGCAAAGGCCTAAACTATACATTAGATTTTAAAAATGTGCCAAACAACCTGTAGGCTTACATGCGAGAAGACCAATGTATGAAATGTCTATATTTCTTAGTGTTTTAGAATTAGTTGTTTATTAGGCTTTATATCGATGTGATGCCGCCCCTCATCTCTGATTCTCAGCTGGGTGCGCAATAACAAGTGTGCCTATAGGCTATTTAGTGTGGTCTCAATCAAATTATCCATAGCATATAGGCTATGAAGTGCATGTTTGGAGAAGCACAGAGCATTTAAAAGATTGGTGCTGGGATGGTGTAAATAAATGCTTTGCTCTTGCTGATCACATTTGTGTGTGCTAACTAACCAATGGCTGTGCTCTGTAGGCCTAAGGTGGCAGGTCAGTCAAAGGCTTCTTACAAAAATAATTTTGAATTAGGCCAATTCCCCAAAAAATCACTATCTTGCTCGTGGACAAGCCTATAGCCTATGTTCTGTTCAGTTTGAGAAGGAGTGTGAAGATGAGGAGGAGCAGAGGTCAACTTTGATAGTTTGCTACTGCTGTAATATATTTTATTCAAAACAATATGCTTCTTGCTCATTTTATGTATTTATCAGAGTTATTGACCTCACAATAAGCCAGATTCGAGTAACTTACATTGTGGTGCTGAAAAAGGGTGAAAGGATCTGATCGTAGACTACAGGAAAAGGAGGGCTTCAAGTTCCTTGGTGTCCACATCACTAAGGACCTATCATGGTCCAAACACACCAACACAGTAGTCAAGAGGGCACAACAATGCCTATTCCCCCTCAGGAGGCTGAAATTTGGCATGGGACCTCAGATCCTCAAAAGGTTTTACATCTGCACCATCACCGGGTCCATCACCGCTTAGTATGGCAACTGCTCGGCATCTGACCATAGCTCTACAGAGCCTAGGGCATACAACCCATTACGTCACTGGGGCCGAGCTTCCTGCCAATATACCTCTATACCAGACGGTGTCAAAGGAAGGCTCTAAAAATTGTCAAAGACTGCAGCCACCCAAGTCATAGACTGTTCTCTCTACTACCGCAAGGAAAGCGGTACCGGAGTGCCAAGTCTGGAACCAAAGGCTCCTTAACAGCTTCTAAAGGCTCAATGTACACTCATTGGACCACACACTCATGACATACTACACTGACACTCCAACACACACGCACACACTCACACAAAACACACACATGCATATTGACACCACACACACATACAGTACATTCATATGTATTCACACTCTTTACATACCTATCTACAGTTAATATCATGTTTCAGGTAAGACCCAGATGCAGACAATGTCGAATTAACAACAGTTTATTAATCATACAGGGGCAGGCAAAAAACAGGTCAAGCGCAGGAAGAGGTCGGTAATCCAGATAGGTGGGGCAAAGGTACTGGACGGCAGGCTCAGGGTCAGGGCAGGCAAAATGGTCAACAGTGGGAAAATTAGGAAACAGGAACAATCGAGAGACAGGAGCAGAGGGGAAACCACTGGTAGGCTTGATGAAACAAAACGAACTGGCAACAGACAAACAGAGAACACAGGTATAAATACACAGGGGATAATGGGGGGAGATGGGCGACACCTGGAGGGTGGTGGAGACAATCACAAAGACAGGTGAAACAGATCAGGGTGTGACAGTTACATATTACCTCATGTACCTTGACTAGCCCGTAATCCTTTGAACTGCTAGAAAACAAGCCATTTTCTCTGTAGTAATGGTGGAAACATAGCGGTCACGAGTCTGCACTAAGAGTATTCTTTATAGCAGTCAGAGGCTGAGATACAGAATATAATCACAATATTCTTTCAGTGATGTTTTCTATGTCGCACAGCTAGATATCTACGAGCAATTTAGAGCAGACCGAAATGGCTTTTGTCAACTTGAGCTAACAAACGTTAGCCAACTATCTAGCTAGGTTAGCTAAGGAAACATGCAGCAATTCAACGTTGGCTAGCAATAAATATGCTTATTTTAACAAAGCAAGGTACCTACCCAGCAGCTGCTTAAATTATTCTTCCTCTTCACAGCCGCTTCAAGAAGATATTTACTAAAATAGACTGAGCTTCATGTGTCTCACCTGACAGCATAAGTTTGCCGCCTGAAACAAATAATTTGAATCTACAGTAGGCATAAGCTATCACTGTAAATAAATACAGTATGTTAGTCATTTTTACAGGAGGCTTCTGAATTACAATTACAGTATTTTTCAGCTTTTTACCCACAATGCAGTGCAATTCACAGCATGAATGCTGTAAAACACATGTATGGTATTATACAGTGCATTCTACAGTGTTTTACTGTAGAAATGACAGAAAAGTCTTAGGCCTACCTGTTTGACAGACAAAATTGGGCTATAGGCAGCTACTGTATGGCTTTTGTCGATCAATTCCTTCACCCACCATGCACTCCTTTGTCGATCAATTCCTTCACCCACCATGCACTCCTTTGGTCGATCAATTCCTTCACCCACCATGCACTCCTTTGTCGATCAATTCCTTCACCCACCATGCACTCCTTTGGTCGATCAATTCCTTCACCCACCATGCACTCCTTTTGTCGATCAATTCCTTCACCCACCATGCACTCTTTAAATCGCCTACCTCCATGTCAGTGAAGCGCTGTTAAGTTCAAACCAAAACTCGAACTGAAGGGGTTTGACAGGGTATGCCATAGGTCTATGCCATAGGTTCTTTTATTAAAGAAAATGGAAAAAGGCACAGGCCTACCCTTCGTTTAGTTGAAGATTTTGAAGAAAATAAAGCGGATCCTGTTATATAAAGTGATCTATAACAGCGCTTTGGTCCGAGATGCTTTCTACTAGAAACCACCTGTAAAACGCCCTGGAATGACGTGACTCTGATGTATATGGAATATCCTTGTTTTATTTCTTTGACATTCAGAGGCTGAGCTACAATCTTCTGTAGCCGAGGAGACAAAAAAACATGTACTTTGATTGGAAAGCAATCTAATTCTGTCACTATCAATTGATTAAGCTATTTACTTTCTGTACAATACAAGATGTTTAAACCAAGACAGCTTTTAAGGAAACACCTGTGACCAAGCCATGAAAGAAGAATAGCCAGCAGTAAATGCTTACATTTTTCTGTGTCAGTAGGCCTATTCTGTCTGGGGTGGAAAGGTAGTCGTAACTTTGAAAGTACCATGATCAGCAACCTGTTTTCAGAGCATTTTGTATTATTCTTAACGTAAATCCGAGACACTCAACTTCGTATGGTATGTATTAATTGGTGGATGTCCATCATCCATTTCATATGATATGTTACAAATTACAATTTGTATTAAATGTTACGAATTTGAAAAACGTACGTGTTACAAATTTGCAAAACGTACAGTATGTTACGAATTTGCCAAACATATTATATGTTACAAATTCTAGCTAGGTGGCTAACCATAGCTAGGGATTAGGGGTTATGTTTAGGGCAAGTGTTTAGGGCAAGTGTGCTAATTATGTAAATTGATTGAATTGTTTGTAGAACGTATGTTTTTCTTGGACCTGCAAATACAATGATAGATTCATGCAATGCTTTTACTATAAAGGAGAACGGTGGTCTGCGAACCTAGAACCTTCTGGCCCGCAGCCCTGTGTGCTATCAAAATAATAAAACAAAGAACAGGTTCTAAAACTGCATATATAAGGCTCTGGTCTGTCTAAGAAGTGAGGGTAAATGGTAGACATGTTTTCTGCTATCCACTTCGTTTCAATTATTTAATTGAATTGCTGATTATTCCGCACACCTGTCACCATCGTCTCGCGCACCTGCGACTCATGACACTCACCTGGACTCCATCACCTCCTTGATTATCTTCCCCATATCCGTCACTCCCCTTGGTTTTTTCTTCAGGTGTTATTGACTCTGTTTTCATGTCGGTGCTTTGTTTGTGGTTCGTGTTCATTTTATTTATTAAAACACTCACTCCCTGAACTTGCTTCCCGACTCTCAGCGCACTCGTTACAGTTGGGTACACCATATGGCTGCCAGTCCACCCATTCGTCACATTCCACGGGGCACAGAGGTCGTTTCAACCTCTAGTTTTGATTTACTTTTGGATTAGTTCTCCAATAATATGAAATCAACTAAAAAATCGCCATGTCATTGGAAAAAAAGATGCGTGAAAAGGAGACGAATGCCCTTACTTTAATGACTTTTTGCAAATCCAATCAGTTTTCCACGTTGATTTAACGTCATCGCATTGTTGTTGAAATGACCTAGAAACATGATTTAAACCGATTTTGCCCAGGGGCATAACTAGAATTGGAGAAACCTTTTCTATGATTTGAGTTGTTTTTCAAAGACATATCATTACTGGAAATTAAAAAGTTGCCTAGGCCAACACATCCTATGCAGTCAACCCCATTATTACACCTCTGTCCAAACCGCTATACCTAGTCAGGATGAAAAGGGGCGTTGCGTTGCACTGTTGTGCCTCGCCAATCCACATGGCCGCAAGACCGCTTGATCGCCACCAGTAGGAGAATAGCGGTCCACTAGCTCTCCATGCGTCGGGGAGGTATCACTGAATAATAACGGACTTGCCGCTTCCAGCCATACACTCGCAGATATACCTTTTTAGTAGCTTAAGGGTGTGAACATTTCGACGTTCACTGCTCGGTCTTTTAAACTAGGCAACTGTATTCGATGAATATCGGGGTGGTTTCGCTCAGCAGCTCCTTGCTTGGATAACCTTATCGCTGTGCTGTGTGGATGCTCTGGAAAACGTGTCTCCCTACAATTCCGATCAGAGCTGTCTTGGAAATGAAAGTAAGTAGCCTATCCAGCCATTGTAGCGTTTTGCATGATCAAATATGCATTTTGTGGTTCTTTGATTTGAAATAATTAGTCAGATTATCACAGGACAAATAATGTTTAATCTATAGTTTAGGCTACTCAATGTACTGCAAGGGTATTGGGCAACTCTCCTATTCGTTGTAAGCTACAGTATTTCAAACCAATACCTCTGTAAACTTCAATATTGAAACTTTTTTTTCATCTGATAGAAAGTCTATTAAAAAAACGATCTTTATTTAACAAGGCAAGTCAGTTAAGAACAAATTCTTTTTTTCAATCACGGCCTAGGAACAGTGGGTTAACTGCCTGTTCAGGGGCAGAACGACAGATTTGTACCTTGTCAGCTCGGGGATTTGAACTTGCAACCTTCCAGTTACTAGCCCAACGCTCTAACCACTAGGCTACCCTGCCGCCCCGTACTGATTAGGTGAAATTGAAATTGTTGCAACAATGTATTTATTTCCTAAAGGCAATATAGCCTATACATTTCTGTGAGGGTAGTGCTCCCACCCCAAATGTAGTTATGTTGAGTAGTCACCAGAAGTAGAATTATCTAGTTAGTATCAGCAGTGCAAACTGTATGGACATTTCTACTGCCTCAGTGCTATCTTTTCAAGAACCGTGTTCTTGGGCTAGAGGCAAAAAAAAAAAAAAAAATGTAGGCTTTCAGACATCTTTACTAGTATAGAGGCCAGCTGTAATGCTGCATGGCTTAATATCTCTGTAATATCTCTGACAATTTACTCTTAACTGCTCAATGGTACAGTAATGACAGTGAGAACAGACCAACATCTGTTGACTGTATTATCTCTAACGTAGTAGGGTATAATGCTGCTCTCTACATTCAGTACACACAATAGAACAGAACATCAGACATTATGCTGTCATCCGAAATGGCACACTATACACTATATAGTGCACTACTTTTGACCATGGCCGATGCTCTGGTCAAAAGTAGTGCACTATATAGGGAATATTTCGGATTCACTCTAAATGCTGCTATTATAGACCTCTTTGTCTTACTGGGATTAAAACCCAGGGTGGTTATGTTATGGTTATGTGTTCTAGAAATTAATTTGAAATTGCATCTGAATTATTAATTGTCTTTCCCATTCTATTTGGAGTAATGACTGAGGTCCTTTATGTATACTAATGATAGTGTGTCCGTTAGAAGGGTTACCTTTTCATTCAATCTCCATTAGAAGTAATAAGCAAGTACAATGTCATTGCCAATATATTGTATATCAAATCACATTTTATTTGTAACACGCGCCGAATACAACCGATGTAGACCTTACTGTGAAATGCTTACTTACAAGCTCATAATCAGTAATGCAGTTCAAGAAATAGAGATAAACAAATATTTACTAAATAAACTAATGTAAAAAATACAATTAAAAGCAACAATAACAAGGCTATACACAGGGGGTACCGGTAGAGAACAGTCTATGACTTGAGTGACTGCAGTCATTTACATTTTTTTTGGGCCTCCCTCTGACACCGCCTGGTATAGAGGTCCTGGATGGCAGGAAGATTGGCCCCAGGGATATTGCTCTCCGTCTGTGATGTGACTGGCTACGGAATGACCTTGGTTGGACCAGTGTGTGCTCAGAGAGATGGAAGTGGAGGCCAGGTGTCATTTCATATTAAGGAAGAGTACAGTGTAATTACAGTAGGCCCTATGTAACTGGTGGTATAAACAATTCAGAATGTTGCTGATGTTGGAGAAACTCGGTACAATAACCCTCACCAACTGTCGATCACTCGTGCGGCTCAGTTGGTAGAGCACGGAACGCCAGGGTTGTGAATTTGTTTCCCATGGGGGACCAGTATGAAAAATGTATCCACCGGATAAGAGCGTCTGCTAAATGAATGAAACGTCAAATGTAACCAGAGAAAAAGACAAGCTGTCTGATGAGCATAAAGAGTTAGATTTACAGTAGTTGCCATACAGTTAGACACAAAGCTATAATTACACATTTAGGTACCGGCCTAAAAACTTTTTCCAAGATACTATAATTTATTCCTTTGATAAAAGAACTATGTTCCCGAGACTACTGTAGGCTGAGCAAAACTCAGTACAGTTGTTATGCTGAAAAAAGTACTGTAGTCATAAGTCACATTGTCATCTAGTCAGCACTGTAGTCATAAGAGCCAACTCATGTGGTCTATGCAGCTCAGCATCCTAAACTGTGGAGACGCCATGCTTTAACCACAGAGCCTTTCAGAGCGTTTCAGCACATCATTTTATTGTACTGTAACTGCACGGTCTGGTCTGGGCACCAACCCTGCTGCAAAGGAGACGGAAAAAGAGAGAAACCCATCCTGTGAACAGTCAGACCTCATAGCTGTGGTTCCTGGATGTGGTTATCTGAAGTGGTTACAGACAGCTTGTGAGGTGGTATATTTCCCTAGTAACCAGAGCCTGCGTCCCAAATGGCACCATATTCCCTATATAGGAATATATATTTTGTAAGGTCGCCTCGGCAGAGAGCTCCTGTACATTTTGTAAATGTGGTTAGGTATTTGTTCTTTGAATCTTTGAACTTTATTTTTTGTTTTGAATAGGCAAATGTGTATGGATTACATCTATTTGTTTCCGGACCGTGAATTCATGGCAAATCAACTTACTTATGATAGCTAGCTATCTATGCTACCAAGCTAGCTAGCTAGTGTATTTTGATTTGAATACACCAGCCTATTTCTGTTATTCCTACGGCCTCCTGACACAATGAGGAGTAGTTCAATGCATGCCAAGCTGACAGTGGCGATTGCATCCCTAAAGAGGTTTCCTCCAAAGTTCTGAGCGGGCTATCACCGTCCTCATTATCAAAAAACAATCTTCATCTTGTTCTGCAAGACCAGAGAGAGTCAACGGCTACAGAGAAGTTGTAGCCAGACGTCGGGGACGGCAAGGCGCCGGTGAAAGGGAACTGTGCTGCTGGCTTCCGGATGACCTGCTCATCTCCCTTTGCTCAAGACATGTGGTTCCCTCTTGACTGTCACCATCTTTTGGGGGCTTGTTTTGCTTTTTCAAGCGCTTTCAGAATCAGACTTGATTTTCCTTTTATGAAAAATGTGTCAACTGCTACAAAGATGTCCAATAGTTCTAATCCATATAATCACATTTCCTGTTGCTGCAGGATTATTTTCCTGCTATAGCAAACTGGCTCAAATTAAGATCCTATATTAGTAGGGAATATGGTGCCATTTGGGACACATCAGAGTCTCCCTCCAGACAGCAATGCCATAGTTGTCTCCATTCTAACCACTCAGAGCGGTCACAGACACTATTTTCCCTCCACAGTTTCTCTCAAGAGGAATTCTCTCCGGGCTTTTGGTTCACCCTCTGTTTTCATTTACAGTCTTGGCTCTTTGCCAAACACACATTTGAAGCACAGCGTCCTGCGTGGCACACTTTAAATACCAGTACACAGCTTTTTACAGCAGACTGACGTCATAAAAAATACATATTAACGTATCATTGTCCTCTTTCCCAGACGTCATGGCATGACACATGCATTAATTGTATTTAATATTTTAATAAGCGGTTATAAACTGCTGTTGAGTTTTCCTTGGCACTAACCACTGTTTCTTGGAAGTGTTTTTACCAATGCAATCAAAGTCAAATCAAATCAAATTTTTATTTGTCACATACACATGGTTAGCAGATGTTAACGCGAGTGTAGCGAAATGTGAAAGTGAACCACGTCTCTCCAATTAAGACTGAATACTACAAAACTTCTGTCTCCAAATAAACAAATGCGGTGCCCATTTGATCACACTAGAAGACGGGCAGCTGATTAAGGAGAGGACGTGTTTAAAAGGCGTCATACAGCTGCTCTGTT
The DNA here is from genome assembly GCF_057628025.1 of Oncorhynchus mykiss. Classification (NCBI taxonomy): domain Eukaryota; kingdom Metazoa; phylum Chordata; class Actinopteri; order Salmoniformes; family Salmonidae; genus Oncorhynchus; species Oncorhynchus mykiss. The sequence continues at coordinate 53,953,604 of NC_143039.1, read as the reverse complement.
TCAGGCTGTGTGGATGCATTATGTAGATACCACCAGATGTTGTATCCTTTTGATGCCCTCACATCACATTTCATAGATTGCTGCGAGGAATGAGATGAGACTGATGTTTTTTTTCTCTCGTTTAGGTGGACAGATGTTCTGTCCTTGACTAGTATCAGGCTGATGTGTGCATCCCAAATGGCATCCTATTCCCTTTATAATACCTTACTCTTGACCAGAACCCTATGGGCACTAGGGTGCACTAGGTTGCCATTTGGGAAGCACCCACTGTCAGGCGTAGCCATTCTCGTGTCATTATTTCATCGTGTGTGGTCTTGTGAATAGGCCAAAGCTTACATAAAGCTTCTTCTTGAACTTTTTTATTCTTATTTAAAGTCATGTTGAAAAGGTCACACAGACCCGGACCCTGTCTGTCAGATAAAATTAAACACATTTATACTTCCTATTATAGACCGACTCCATTTAATAGCACACATTCTGCCTGATGAAGATCGTTGAGTGGAAACATTGCACAATCAACTATAGCAGCATTCCTCAGTTTGTGGGAATGTCTTTATTTCACACTCGTTTAAAAAAAAAGATACAAAAAATGGGTGTAGGACAGATTGATACTGAACACTTTCTGATCACCTTCACCTGAGGGCAATAGTTACATGGCCTTTGTTTGCTTCTAATACTGTACATAGAATTCACACATGACATACTGTACAGTACAATGTAAGGTCAATAAACACATCACTTCAAAGGAAATACTGTGCATAGAAATACTGTAGGCCTTCACTAATCTTAAATAAATTATGCCTTTCCTGTCAGCATGAATCATTCCATTTACTTTGTCATGTGTGAACATACATTTATAAACATAAGATCTCTATGGCCTGATCACCAACGGCGATGAGACAGCATACAGGGAGGAGGTAAGAGAACTGGCAGTGTGTGTGTGTGTGTGTGGAGGGGGGGGGGGGGGGGGGTCAATAGCTAAGTTCCTCGGTGTCCACATCACTGAGGACTTAACATGGTCCTCTCACACCAGAACAGTCATGAAGAACGCATGGCAACGCTTTTTCTCTCTCAGGAGTCTGAAATAATTTGGCATGGCCACTCAGATCCTCAGGAACTTTTACAGCTGCACTATTGAGAGCATCCTGACTAGTTGTATCACTGTCTGGTATGGAAACTGCACCACCCGTGACCGGAAGACCCTACAGAGGGTGGTGCCAATGGCAAAGTATTCAGACCCCTTGATTGTTTCCACATTTTATGTTTTTGCCTTTTTCTCAATTTTTTAATTTTTTAAAAAAGTTTGTCAGCAATCTACACACAATAACATAGTGAAAACAGGTTTAGCCATTTTAATACATTTATTAAAAATTTAAAAAACAAAATAGCTTTCATAAGTATTTAGACTCTTTGCTGTGAGACTCGAATGTTGAGCTCAGGTGCATCCTGTTTCCATTGATCATCCTTGAAATTTTTCTACAGCTTGATTGGAGTCCACCTGTGGTAAATTCAATTGATTGGACATGATTTGGAAAGGCACACTCCTGTCTATATAAGGTCCCAAAGTTGACAGTGCTTTCAGATCAAAAACCAAGCCATGAAGCTGAAGGAATTGTCCGTAGAGCTCCGAGACCGGATTGTGTCTAAGCACAGACATGGGGAAGGGTACCAAAACATTTCTGACCAAGCCCCTTCTCCCCCGATTACTCAGTTTGGCCGGGCGGCCAGCTCTAGCAAGAGTCTTGGTCGTTCCAAACTTCTTCCATTTAAGAATGATGGAGACCACTGTGTTCTTGGAGACCTTCAATGCTGCAGAAATGTTTTTGGTACCCTTCCCCAGATCTGTGCCTTGACACAATCTGGTCTCGGAGCTCTACGGACAATTACTTCGACCTCATGGCTTGGTTTTTGCTCTGACATGCACTGTCAACTGTGGGACCTTATCCAAATCATGTCCAATCAATTTAATTTACCACAGGTGGACTCCAATCAAGTTGTAGAAACATCTCAAGGGTAATCAATGGAATCAGGATGCACCTGAGCTAAATTTCATGTCTCATAGGAAAGGGTCTGAATACTTATGTAAATAAAGTGTTTCTGTTTTTTATTTTTAATTATCTAGAAAAAAATTCTAAAAACCTGTTTTTGTTTTGTCATTATTGGGTATTGTGAGTAGATTGCTGAGGATTTGTATTTATGTAATATATTTTAGAATAATGCTGTAACGTAACAAAATGTGGAAAAAGTCGAGGGGTCTTAATACTTTTCAAAGGCACTGTACGTCCTGGTGCTCCCCAATGTGTCCGTCTTCCACCTCTCTGTCCTGATTTCTGTTTGTTAGAAAGAGGCTAATTGTCATGCCTCGGAGGTGTATTGTTAATTAGGAGTTATCTCTCTCAGCTCCCAGCTCTTCATATGGTCACAACTTTAATTGACAGTCAAAGCTGAGCACCACCTGTCCTCCCCTTTAAAACCCATGGTTCAGCCAGATGTTCCCCCTTAACATCCCGGCCCCAGGTGCTTCCCCAGACCTTAAGATTCCAAGCAGATGCAGGGTTTTTTTTTATATAAGGACAAATTATTAAACATGAAATGCCATATCTGCCAACTGCCTCAGAAAGGTGATACAAAACAGGGTTGTTTCACACTGCGTCTCTAAACCTTGCTGCCTGTGTACAAACCATACTGTTGTTTGTGTACAAACCATACTGCTGCTTGTGTATCTGTCTAAACCAGGAGTGGTGTGAAGATGATGGAACAACCATTGCTGTTTGAGAGATCAGTGTAATCCTATTGGTTACACACATCATCAAATACCTCTTCTGTGATCTGCTATTGGTTACACACATCATCAAACCCCTAGTCTGGGGCAGCAGGTAGCCTAGTGGTTAGAGTGTTGGGCCAGTAACCGAAAGGTTGCTGGACTGAATCCCCAAACTGACAAGGTTAAAAGCAGTAGTTCTGCCCCTGAACAAGGCAGTTAACCCACTTTTCCCCGGTAGGCCGTCATTGTAAATAAGAATTTGTTCTTAACTGACTTAGTTAAAGGTTCAATTAAAAAATAAAATAAACAAAGTCTGTCAGCACTCAAAGTAAATTTTGTTTTGTGAGACTAGTTCAACTCACATGGCTGTTACATGTTTTCTAAATGGGGTGGTGACACCGATCATAAGAACGTCTATATTACGAGTCTCTAGGCTACAAGCATGACATCCATCTGATCTGAATATTGGGTGTGTTGTTGTCTACAGCAGGCTGCAAACATAACCCATCCGTTTGTGTTTGGAAGATCTGCCATGGTTTGTTTTTGTGTGGAAGAAAACAGAGCGAATTTTGAAGGATTTGGTATAATGATATTGCGGCATTGTTGTCTTTGTTCTCTATGACAAAGGACTTTTTGTATTTTCACCCCCAAAAAACTCAATAGGGTGCTTTGTGTCTGGGTCTGAATCCAGTGGCTTGGATCAGCAGCATCGCAACGTATAGGCCCCTAGGTCCTGGTCAAGGAGTGTACACTACACAAGAAATAGGGTACCATTTGGGACAGTTTTAGGTTTGAAAAAGTAGAGACATTCAAGTAGGCTAGTTTAACTGACACCTAGTTTTAGTCTTACACTAGAACTAGATTATAATTGATTAAATGTGTTTGGCAGAGCCCCATTTCTAAAACTCTGACTATTGGGGATAAAGGATTTCAGAAGTCAGACCAAGGAAGCTGATGGTGGAATCCCTATGGGTGAAATAAAGGCGGTAACCTGAACGGATTGGTCCATTGCTGTTGCCAAGGGCCTTAGTGTTGTTGTAGACTTCCCCTGTTAAGCTGGGCTACAGCTGTGTTGGGCCCCATGGTTTGGCCCTTGGGCTGTACTACCATGTGTTTTCTCCATCTCAGACCACATACAGAGAACAAACATTCTTACCCATTAGGTTTTTGTCCCAAATGGCACTCCATCCTCTATATAGTGCACTACTTTGATTATATCCCTAACAAAAGCAGTGCACTATATAGGACATAAAGTGAAGCAATCCAGGAGAGCAGAGGGTTCACTCCTTTTCATAGAAGGAGAAGAGAATGCCAACTCAGCACAGTACTTTTACTGCGCTGCCATGGAGTGGGGGTTGATGTTAACAAGACTTGCTTTACAACATTTACAAGATGTACTTTGCAACATTACAAACCAATTACACGAACAACAAATGTCAGAATAAAAAAAAAGAGTTCACAAGAAAGGCATTTCACTGTACTCTTTGGTATGATTCACCCGGGGATCAAACACCCAACATTCCAATCTCAGGGCAGACACTCTAATCACAAGACCACCGAGTTGGTGCATGTTAAATTATACGTCCCATATAATATGGGAACATGTTTTTTTTAGGGAGGTAGGAACCTATGTGAAACAAAGTATAAATAACAATGTCAGCAATAACATACTGTACACGCAACAACCCACCAAAAAAAAACACAGTTGGTCTTCAAAATGGAGAATAATAATATAAGACGTTTAGCAGACGCTTTTATCCAAAGCGACTTGCAGTCACGCTACAGAGCACCACCTTAGTAAGTCAGACTCAAACAAAACAATTACAACGGTAAATCAATTCCAAACGAACACAGGCAGTTTACTGCGGAGTAGAGGGGAATTGTAGCGTCTGTACATAATTGAAGAAAGGCTGCCACATATGGTGGAATTTCCTATATAGTAAACTACTTTTGACCAGAGGCCTATGGAGAATAGGGGGATATTTGGGACAGGCATAGATACTATCAGTTACTCATTATGTACAGTCTCATGGTTTCACATCCTGATTAAGACTCATATTTGTAGTTTATCAGTGGACAAACTACATGACTTTATACTAACGTAATCTAATACTAGCATGCTAAACTCCCACAGACATTACACTACATACCTTTTGTTTTTGCCTCTGGGGACAATTAAGTTAGACATTTCTGTTGTTTCCTAAATGCCTGTTATTAAGAAGTTAATGTATGATACGTCTTAACTTGCTGCACTTCTTCGTTCCTTTTTGTATGGTAGCCGATCCGTTGTGAACCGCAAACTTGGTTGGAAAAAAATGAAATAAAGCAACACCACGCGGCTCAACTGACACCTCTCCCCCATGTGACCTCCTTGTTGTGTGAATGTACTGACATGTACATTACCCGTCAAAAGTTTGGACACACCTACTCATTCAAAGCTTTTTCGTTATTTTACTATTTTCTACATTGTAGAATAATAGGGAAGACGTCAAAACTATGAAATAACATGTGTGGAATCATGTAGTAACCAAAAAAGTGTTAAACAAATCAAAATATTTTATATTTGAGATTCTTCAGTTGCCACCCTTTGACTTTGACAGCTTTGCACACTCTACGGCGTTAGTCATCACATTACTGTTTTTAAAATTGTCACTGGAAAAACCAGCTAGGCGGCCAATAGGTGCCTGAGTAGATGTCACTCCTAAACTGTTCTTTTAATTCTGCTCTTTCACATCGATTACTTGTTCTATGTGAACTTGCTCTAAACACTTCCTGCTGTGTGCTGTTGGACTCAAACAAGCTGCACCTGAACCTGGGTGAGTAATTTAATTATCTGTCATAGCTTTATTAGCTGTGAGGGGTGAGTGAGTGAGTGAGTGAGTAAATGTAATCTGTTATAATCAAATCATATCAAATTTGATTGGTCACATACACATATTTAGCAGATGTTACTGCGGGTGTAGCAGATGCATGTGTTCCTAGCTCCAACAGTGCAGTAGTATGTAACAATTCACAACAATACACACATCTAAAAGTAAAGAAATTGAATTAAGAATTATATAAATATTAGGATGAGCAATGTCAGAGTGGCATTGACAAAAATACAGTAGAATAGAATAGAGTATATACATATGAAATGAGTAAAGCAGTATGTAAACATTATTAAAGTGACTAGTGTTCCATTATTAAAGTGACAAGTGATTCCATGTCTATGTATACAGGGCAGCAGCCTCTAAGGTGCAGGGTTGAGTAACCGGGAGGTAGCCACTTAGTGATGGCTATTTAAAAGTCTGATGGCCTTGAGATAGAGGCTGCTATTTTTGCACCTGTTCTGACCTTGCCTTCTGAATGGCAGCGGGGTGAACAGGCCGCGGCTCGGGTGGTTTATGTCCTTGATGATCTTTCTGGCCTTCCTGTGACATCGGGTGATGTAGGTGTCCTGGAAGGCAGGCAGTGTGCACCCAGTGATGCTTTGGGCAGTTACTAGGTACCTGTCCTAAATTGTAACCAGTAGCATATCTTTTGGATTACCCAAACTCAGTAGCGTAATCAGATTACTTTGTTACTTTTTACTTTCCCCTTAAGAAGGATTAGAAAATACAATATTACCAACTGTCAACATCCATTGCAAGATAAATCTATGTCAGAGTTTACATAGCTGGCCTTAAATGGATGTTGCATTTACATTTTGAATGTTTTATTTCACCTTTATTTAACCAGGTAGGCCAGTTGAGAACAAGTTCTCATTTATAACTGCGACCTGGCCAAGATAAAGCAAAGCAGTGCGACAAAAACAACAACACAGATTTAAACATGGAGTAAACAAACGTACAGTCAATAACACAATAGAAAAATATATGTACAGTGTGTGCAAATGTAGTAAGGTTAGGGAGGTAAGGCAATAAATATCATATAAAATTTATTTATATAGCCCTTCTTACATCAGCTGATATCTCAAAGTGCTGTACAGAAACCCAGCCTAAAACCCCAAACAGCAAGCAATGCAGGTGTAGAAGCACGGTGGCTAGGAAAAACTCCCTAGAAAGGCCAAAACCTAGGAAGAAACCTAGAGAGGAACCAGGCTATGAGGGGTGGCCAGTCCTCTTCTGGCTGTGCCGGGTGTAGATTATAACAGAACATGGCCAAGATGTTCAAATGTTCATAGATGACCAGCACGGTCAAATAATAATAATCACAGTAGTTGTCGAGGGTGCAGCAAGTCAGCAGCTCAGGAGTAAATGTCAGTTGGCTTTTCATAGCCGATCATTAAGAGTATCTCTACAACTCCTGCTGTCTCTAGAGAGTTGAAAACAGCAGGTCTGGGACAGGTAGCACGTCCGGTAAACAGGTCAGGGTTCCATAGCCGCAGGCAGAACAGTTGAAATTGGAGCAGCAGCACGGCCAGGTGGACTGGGGACAGCAAGGAGTCATCAGTCCAGGTAGTCCTGAGGCATGGTCCTAGGGCTCAGGTCCTCTGAGAGAGAGAAAGAAAGAGATAATTAGAGAGAGCATACTTAAATTCACACAGGACACCGGATAAGACAGGAGAAGTACTCCAGATATAACAGACTGACCCTAGCCCCCCGACACATAAACTACTGCAGCATAAATACTGGAGGCTGAGACAGGAGGGGTCAGGAGACACTGTGGCCCCATCCGATGATACCCTCGTACAGGGCCAAATAGGAAGGATATAACCCCACCCACTTTGCCAAAGCACAGCCCCCACACCGCTAGAGGGATATCTTCAACCACCAATTTACCATCCTGAGACAAGGCCGAGTATAGCCCACAAAGATCTTCGCCATGGCACAAACCAATGGGGGACTCCAACCCAGACAGGAAGATCACGTCAGTGACTCAACCCACTCAAGTGACGCACCCCTCCTGGGGACAGCATGAAAGAGCACCAGTAAGCCAGTGACTCAGTCCCTGTAATAGGGTTAGTGGCAGAGAATCCCAGTGGAGAGAGGGGAACCGGCCAGGAAGAGACCGCAAGGGCGGTTCGTTGCTCCCGAGCCTTTCCGTTCACCTTCACACTCCTGGGCCAGACTACACTCAATCATTTGACCCACTGAAGAGATGAGTCTTCAGTAAAGACTTTAAGGTTGAGACCGAGTCTGTGTCCCTCACATGGGTAGGCAGACCATTCCATAAAAATTGAGCTCTATCGGAGAAAGCCCTGCCTCCAGCTGTTTGCTTAGAAATTCTAGGGACAATTAGGAGGCCTGTGTCTTGTGACCGTAGCGCACGTGTAGGTATGTACGGCAGGACCAAATCGGAAAGATAGGTAGGAGCAAGCCCATGTAATGCTTTGTAGGTTAGCAGTAAAACCTTGAAATCAGCCCTTGCCTTAACAGGAAGCCAGTGTAGGGAGGCTAGCACTGGAGTAATATGATACATTTTTTTGGTTCTAGTCGGGATTTTAGCAGCCTTATTTAGCACTGACTGAAGTTTATTTAGTGATTTATCCGGGTAGCTGGAAAGTAAAGCATTGCTAACCTAGAAGTAACAAAAGCATGGATTAATTTTTCTGCATCATTTTTGGACAGATATTTTCAGATTTTTGCAATGTTACGTTGACGGAAAAAAGCTGTCCTTGAAACAGTCTTGATATATTCGTCAAAAGAGAGATCAGGTTCCAGAGTAACACCGAGGTCCTTCACAGTTTTATTTGAGACGACTGTACAACCATCAAGATTAATTGTCAGATTCAACAGAAGATCTCTTTGTTTCTTGGGACCTAGAACAAGCATCTCGGTTTTGTCCGAGTTTAAAAGTAGAAAGTTTGCCGCCATCCACTGAAAGACAGGCTTCTAGCGAGGGCAATTATGGGGCTTCACCATGTTTCATTGAAATGTACAGCTGTGTGTCATCCGCATAGCAGTGAAAGTTAACATTGTGTTTTCGATTGACATCCCCAAGAGGTAAAATATATAGTGAAAACAATAATGGTCCTAAAACGGGACCTTGAGGAACACCGAAATGTATAGTTGATTTGTCAGAGGACAAACCATTCAGAGAGACCAACTGATATCTTTCCGACAGATAAGATCTAAACCAGGACAGAACTTGTCCATGTAGACCAATTTGGGTTTCTAATCTCTCCAAAAGAATGTGCTGATTGATGGTATCAAAAGCAGCACTAAGGTCTAGGAGCACGAGGACAGATGCAGAGCCTCGGTCTGACGCCATTATAAGGCTACGATGGGGTCTAAAACCAGACTGAGGCATTTCATATACATTGTTTGTCTTCAGGAAGGCAGTGAGTTGCTGTGCAACAGCTTTTTCCAACATTTTTGAGAGGGATGGAAGATTTGATATAGGCCGATGGTTTTTTATATTTTCTGGGTCAAGGTTTGGCTTTTTCAAGAGAGGCTTTATTACTTCCACTTTTAGTGAGTTTGGTACACATCCGGTGGATAGAGAGCCGTTTATTATGTTCAACATAGCTGGGCCAAGCACAGGAAGCAGCTCTTTCAGTAGTTTAGTTGGAATAGGGTCCAGTATGCAGCTTGAAGGTTGAGGCCATGATTATTTTCATCATTGTGTCAAGAGATATAGTACTAAAACACTTGAGCGTCTCTCTTGATCCTAGGTCCTGGCAGAGTTCTGCAGACTCAGGACAACTGAGCTTTGAAGGAATACGCAGATTTAAAGAGGAGTCCGTAATTTGCTTTCTAATAATCATGATCTTTTCCTCAAAGAAGTTCATGAATTTATTACTGCTGAAGTGAAAGCCATCTTCTCTTGGGGAATGCTGCTTTTTAGTTAGCTTTGTGACAGTATCAAAAAGAAGTGTTGGATTGTTCTTATTTCCTGCAATAAGTTGGAAAAATAGGATGATCGAGCAGCAGTGAGGGCTCTTCGATACTGTCTTTCCAAGCTAGTCGGAGGACTTCCAGTTTGGTGTGGCACCATTTCCGTTCCAATTTTCTGGAAGCTTGCTTCAGAGCTTGGATATTTTCTGTATACCAGGGAGCTAGTTTCTTATGACAAATGTTTTTTGTTTTTAGGGGTGCAACTGCATCTAGGGTATTGCGCAAGGTTAAATTGAGTTCCTCAGTTAGGTAGTTAACTGATTTTTGTCCTCTGACGTCCTTGGGTAGGCAGAGGGAGTCTGCCATAGTAGACCATAGTGGTGAAATAATTACAATTTAGCATTAACACTGGAGTGATAGATGTGCAGATGATGATGTGCAAATAGAGATACTGGGGTGCAAAAGAGCAACAACAAAAAAAGAACAGTATGAGGATGAGGTAGTTGGGTGTGCTATTTACAGATGGGCTGTGTACAGGTACAGTGCAGTAAGCTGCTCTGTCAGCTGGTGCTTAAAGTTAGTGAGGGTGATACGAGTCTCCGGCTTCAGTAATTTTTGCAATTTGTTCCAGCTATTGGCAGCAGAGAACTGGAAGGAAAGGCGGCCAAAGGAATTGTTGGCTTTGGGGATGACCAGTGAAATATACCTGCTGGAGCACGTGCTATGGGTGGGTGTTGCTATGGTTACCAGTGAGCTGAGATAAGGCGGGGCTTTACCTAGCAGTTTTATAGATGACCTGGAGCCAGTGGGTTTGGCGACGAATATGAAGCGAGGGCCAGCCAACGAGAGCATACAGGTCGCAGTGGTGGGTAGTATATGGGGCTTTGGTGATAAAACGGATGGCACTGTGATAGACTACATCCAATTTGCTGAGTGGAGTGTTGGAGGCTATTTTGTAAATGACATCGCCTAAGTCAAGGATCGGTAGGATAGTCACTTTTAACAAGTTATGTTTGGCAGCATGAGTGAAGGAGGCTTTGTTGCGAAATAGGAAGCCGATACTAGATTTAATTTTGGATTGGAGATGCTTAATGTGAGTCTGGAAGGAGAGTTTACAGTCTAACCAGACACCTAGGTATTTGTAGTTGTCCACATATTCTAAGTCAGAACAGTCCAGAGCAGTGATGCTAGGCGGGCGGGCAAGTGTGGGCAGCAATCGGTTGAAGAGCGTGTACTTAGTTTTTCTTGCATTTAAGAGCCGTTTGAAGCCACAGAAGGAGTGTTGTATGGCATTGAAGCTCGTTTGGAGGTTTGTTAACAGTGTCCAAGAAAGGGCCAGATGTATACAGAATGGTGTCGTCTGCGTAGAGGTGGATCAGAGAATTACCAGCAGTAAGAGCGACATCATTGATATATATACAGAGAAAAGAGTCGGCCCGAGAATTGAATCCTGTGGCACCCCCATAGAGACTGCCAGAAGGCCGGACAACAGGCACTCCGATTTGACACACTGAACTATATCTGAGAAGTAGTTGGTGAACCAGGCGAGGCAGTCATTTGAGAAATCAAGGCTATTGAGTCTGCCGATATGAATGTGGTGATTGACAGAGTCGAAAGCCTTGGCCAAGTCGATGACTTGGCGGTTATGATATTGTTTAGGACCTTGAGCGTGGTCTGTAACAGTTTGGGGATGACCACGGCAGCTTTCCAATCTTTAGGGATCTCAGATGATACGAAAGAGAGGTTGAACAGGCTAGTAATGAGGATTGGAACAATTTCAGTGGATAATTTTAGAAAGAGAGGGTCCAGATTGTCTAGCCCAGCTGATTTGTAGGGATCCTGATTTTGCAGCTCTTTCAGAACATCAGCTATCTGGATTTGGGTGAAGGAGAAGCAGGGAGGGCAAGTTGCTGCGGGTGGTGCAGAGCTGTTGGCCGGGGTAAGGGTAACCAGGTGGAAAGCATGGCCAGCCGTAGAAAAATGCTTCTTGAAATTCTCGATTATCGTAGATTTATCAGTGGTGACAGTGTTTCCTAGCCTCAGTGCAGTTGGCAGCTGGGAAGAGGTGCTCTTGTTCTCCATGGACTTTACAGTGTCCCAAAACATTTTGGAATTAGTGCCACAGGATGCAAATTTCTGTTTCAAAAAGCTAGCCTTAGCTTTCCTAACTGACTGTGTATATTGATTCCTGACTACCCTGCAAAGTTGCATATCGATTGCATTAATAGGTCATGTAGGCTTCTAACCCATTACTTTCTACTTCAATACAGATAATAAAACGAGTAGGCTGTATATTTACATTTAAAACCAGTCTGTCAGATTTCCAGTCATTCCAATTAATTAAATGCCCCTTCATCATCAAGAATATGACTTGGAAATATGGAAATGTAGATTATTCTAATTGTTAATACCTGAAAATAACCCCAAAACTAAGGATTATTAGCTTATGTTTTTGTCATGGAAGAATGATTGGGCTCATTGCTTCAAAAAATGGTTGAAAAAGAAATGCTGCTGTCTTGGATTGGCATTTTCTGAGCACTACTGAAAAGTGCTATTTGCATGACATGAAAAAGGAATGCATATGCTGCATTTAGGCCTATTATTTATGTTTTTGTTGGTGACACCATAGAATTAGGAATTAGAATGCCTAATATAATAGGATCTCTATGGTTGATACTTTGATATCTCAATCATATGCAGATGTGGAAGTCTATCAAAAGTGCGTATGTATGGAGCACAGTACCAAAGAGGAGTTTACAACATTTACATTACATTACAAGTGCTAGTGTTAGTTAACAAAAAAGCTATCTTTATTTATTTATTTATTACCTGAGAGGAACTCCCTCAAACTTTTACTCCATAGGCTGGGATCTGCACTATGCAGCTTTTGCAAGAGCGCATTTTTCACTGGGTGTCCACGGGTCGTAAAAACAATGATTGATTGGCAATTTAGCCTACGCTTCTTCAATTCAACCATTATTGGAGTAAAATACACCTATACATTTGTGAACAAATTCTACCTTTAACTAATAACGAGGAGAGTTAAAATCAATAATCAATCAAGGTATTACTTTTATTAAAAACGTATCGTAATAAGGAGGCTGGTCGCCCCACCCACGCAGGTGAGATGGAGTGAGAGTGTCCTGTACAGAGAGAACAGGATCATTTATATAGTCAAGCTACCCAATGCAAGCATATGTAAAACATGTGACACTATGTATCTGTATGTGTGAAAAGGTGGCCTCAGTCTGTTACAACTGAGTGAGGACAATAGGGGCCAGAATAACAGGAAGTCACTCAAGACATACTTCCCCTAACAGTAGATCAACAGTTCCCCCAAGGATGGACAAGCAAGTGCCTTTGACTGTCGGCCCAGATTATGTATGGTCGTACTGGTCACACACACACACACACACACACACACACACACACACACACACACACACACACACACACACACACACACACACACACAAGGTGGTGTGTGTGTGTGATGTGGTTCAACATCCCAGCTATGCCAAGTTCTGCCAACACCAAGCATACTTTCCGGGCAAATCCACATCTAATTTTGATGTTGATGTCAGCAAATGTAATTTCAACATGATTTAAACTAACCTTTTAAATTATGTTGACCTGGGGTTTTAATCTGGTTAAAGTGACAAATAAACTGTGTATATTCGAGGTTACTGTCAGTCTGATGAAAATAACATGTATTTTTTTCCCTGTCGGAAAAGACTGTTGACTACCACTCTCTAAAATGAGAGGTGTTCTCTACTCCCCTCCCTCCCAAAGATTAATCGGAAACATCCATCTTATCCTGTGTCTAAGCTTGAGTCCCAAATGGCACCATATTCCCGATATAGTGCACTACTTTTGACCAGGGCCCATAGTGGTGCACAATAAGGAATAGGGTGCCATTTGGAATGCAAGCCTAGATAACATGTTTGGGAGGCAGCCATCTTGCTTGGTCTAAAAGCTTTAACTTTGGGAAATGCTTATCATTCCTCAAACTGACCAAATTTGAATTTTCTATCAAAGTAACATTTTGATGGGATGTAAAAACAACTTGATCAAAGTCTTGTAAATTACATTAAGAGAAACTCATAAATCTGAATGTAATTTCCATGAGTGAGGAAACTCACTACATAGTATGTTATGTGTTTAATAGCTTTATGTTTTGGTGGGGGTTATTTTTTTGTACACTACAGATGTGCTGTCAGACAAGTAATAAAAAAGAGATTCAAGGGCTCATCTCTGCAAAAGTTTGAGACATGAAATTGCTCACAGGAAGCATGAGAGAAAAAACTATCTCTCAAAACACAATCCAGAGCACTTTTCTGTTGCTCCATCCTGTAAAGTTGATGACTTGTATAAGCCTGAGATTAGAGAAAGAACCTCTAGAACTCCTCAGCCTTCACAGCTTTCCCTCTCTCTCTCTCCCTCGCTCGCTCCCTCCCTCCCTCCCACTCTCTCCTTCTCTCTCTCTCTCTCTCTCTTTCTCCCTCCCTCCCCCTCTCTCCCTCTGTCTCTTCCCCTCCCCCTCTCTCTCCCTCCAGCCCTCCCTCCCTCCCTCCCTCCCTCCCTTCCTTCCTCCATCTCCCCCCTCCCTCCCTTTCTTCCTCCCTCCCCCCTCCCTTCCTTCCTCCCTCTCCCCTCCCTTCCTTCCTCCTTCATGCTCTGAAGTTTAGGCCACAGATGCTCTGTTGTTTCAGCTTTGGGAACTTTCATCAATCCAAAACTGCCAACCTCCAGCAGGACAAGGTCAGGAAACTAGACGACACACACCATTGTCAAACACAGCCAGCCACCATCTGTTATAGCATACAGTCTGTTCAGTCTGTCATCTACGGTACCTGGCCTTATGCCTCCAAGGACTCCCTGAGTTTAATACACCACCTCTCACATTAATGTGTCCATTAACCCCACCACACACACACACACACATTAACACACACACACACATATTTCCTACAAAGACTTGTTTAATCCTTAGGTGGATATGCGCTGAGGCCTGCAGTTCAGCTGTGATTGTCAAATCAAATGTTATTGGTCGCATACACATGTTTAGCAGATGTTATTGCGGGTGTAGCGAAATGGTTGTGTTCCTATCTCCAACAGTGCAGTAATATCTAACAATACACAACAAATCTAAAAGTAAAATAATGGAATTAAGAAATACAGAAATATTAAGGGTGAGCAATTTCAGAGTCCGGATTATAAATATATAGTGTATACACACAGTATACAGTATATATGTGATGGGATGTATAGACATTATGGACCATATGTAGATAGAATATATACTATACCTGAAGAATACATAGGCTGGAATAGTATATGAACAGCAACGGTTGAATAGGATGGCATTGACTAGAATACAGTATAAACCTACGAAATTTGTAAAACAGTATGTAAACATTATTCAAGTGACCAGTGTTCCATATCTATGTACATAGGACAGCAGCCTCTAAGGTTCAGGGTTGAGTGACCGGGTGGAAGCTGGCTAGTGACAGTGACTAAGTTCAGGGCAGGGTACTGGGTGAAGGCCGGCTAGTGATGGCTATTTAATATTCTGATGGCCTTGAGATAGAAGCTGTTTTTCAGTTTCTCTGTCCCAACTTTGATGCACCTGTACTGACCTCACCTTCTGGATGATAGCGAGGTGAACAGGCCATGGCTCGGGTGGTTGAGGTGATGATCTTCCTGTGACACCGGGTACTGTAGATGTCCTTCAGGGCAGGCAGGGTGCTCCCGGTGATGCGTTGTAGCCGTACCAGGTGGTGATACAGCCTGACAGGATGCTCTCAATGGTGTAAAAATGTGTGAGGGTCTTAGGGCCCAAGCCAAATTTCTTCAGCCTCTTGAGGTTGAAGAGGCACTGTTGCGTCTTCTTCACCACACTGTCTGTGTGGGTGGACTATTTCAGATTGTCAGTGATTTGTACGCCGAGGGACTTGAAGATTTTTACCTTCTCCACTGCAGCCCTGTCAATGTGGATGGGGGCGTTCTCCCCCTGCTGTCTCCTGAAGTCAGCTCCTGTTTTGTTGATGTTGAGGAAGAGGTTATTTTCCTGGCACCACTCCACCAGGGCTATCACCTCTTCCATGTATGCTGTCTCGTCGTTGTTGGTAATAAGGCCTACTACTGTTGTATCGTCTACAAACTTGATGATTGCGATGGAGGCATGCGTGTCCACACAGTTATGGGTGAACAGGGAGTACAGGAGGGGGCTAAGCATGCACTCTTGTGGAGCCCCTGTGTTGAGGATCAGCATAGTGTAGGTGTGGTTTCCTACCTTCACCACCTGGGGGGACGGCACATCAGGAAGTCCAGGACACAGTTGCACAGGGATGGGTTCAGACCCATGGCCCCGAGCTTAATGATGAGCTTGGAGGGTACTATGGTGTTGAAGGCTGAACTGTAGTCAATGAACATCATTTTTACATAGGTATTCCTCTTGTCCAGATGGGATAGGGCAGTGTGCATTGCGATGGCATATGCATAATCCATGGATCTATTGGGGCTGTATGCAAATGGCAGTGGGTCTAGGGTGTCAGGTAAGGTGGAGGTGACTAGCCTCTCAAAGCACTTCATGATGACAGAAGTGAGTGCTGTCGCGATAGTCATTTAGTTCAGTTACTTTATGAGAGTGTGATGTTTTTCTCAGACTAAACCATCCACAGAGCAATCACGATCCCTCCCACACAGCCTCGAGATGGTACGACAGGGCCCTTATCGACCACTACCGCTGCAGCCTGTGCAAGGATGTTCGTCGGGAGTTGGCCTGCAGGGATACCACCCTCACTTTCAACCAGCTGGTAGACCTGTCCATTCGGTTGGATAACCTGCTGGTCACCCGCGGACGTCCAGAGAGGGCTCTGTCGGTTCCCTCTCCCAGCACCACCGCTCCGGTGCCTATGGAGCTGGGAGGTGCTGAGCTCAGGGAGGCCGGAGGTGGGGCTTTCACGTGCACCATCTGTGGCCACAGAGGTCACACTGCCGGTCGGTGCCGGGTTGGTTCCTCTGGGGTCAAGGCAGCAGGCAGGGCACTCTGGCGTCACCCCAGGTGAGCCTGCACCACTCTCATCCAGAGCCCTCTGTTGTACCCCTGTTTGTGCATGTTTACTTTCCTGAGTTTTCCCCGCATTCCCAGCATAAGGCGCTCGTTGATTCAGGCGCGGAATGGGAATTTGGGAATTTTATCGATAGAATTGGGAATTTTATCGATAGAGCATTCGCCCAGAGGTTAGGGATCCCTATTGTTCCAGTGGTTAGGCCTTTCCCAGTTCATGCTCTGGACAGTCGACCATTAGGGTCCGGGTTGATTATGGAGGCCACCACTCCCCTGGGCATGGTGACGCAGGGGGCGTAACAAGGAGAGAATAAGTCTCTTCCTCATTGACTCTCCTGCATTTCCTGTGGTACTAGGCCTTCCCTGGTTAGCTCGTCATAACCCCACCATTTAATGGCAACAGAAGGCTCTCAGGGGGTGGTCGCGTGAGTGCTCGGGGAGGTATTTAGGGGCTTCTGTTGGTGCTACTACGGTGGAAAGTCCATACCAGATCTCCACCGTACGCATTCCCCTCGAATATTCCGATTGGCTCTCACCTTCTCTAAAAAGAGGGCGACTCAATTACCACCCCATCGTGGGGGGGATTGTGCGATAAATCTCCTGGTAGACGCAGCACTTCCCAGGAGTCACGTGTATCCCCTGTCACAGGCGGAGACGGCGGCTATGGAAACATATGCCTCCGAATCCCTGAGTCAGGGGTACATTCGGCCCTCCACTTCACCCGCCTCCTCAAGTTTCTTTTTTGTGAAGAAGAAGGAGGGAGGTTTGCGCCCATGTATTGACTATCGAGGCCTAAACAGGATCACTGTGAGGTACAGTTACCCGCCACCTCTCATAGCCACAGCGATCGAGTCAATGCACAGGGCGCGCTTCTTCACCAAACTATATCTCAGGAGCGAGTACAACCTGGTGCGTATCTGGGAGGGAGAAGAGTGGAAGACGGCATTCAGTACTACCTCGGAGCACTATGAATACCTCGTCATGCCGTACGGTTTGATGAATGCTCCATCAGTCTTCAAAGCCTTTGTAGACAAGATTTTCAGGGACCTGCACAGGCTGGGTGTAATGGTGTATATTGATGACATTCTGATATACTCCGCTGCATGAGCCGAGCATGTGTCCCTGGTGCGCAGGGTGCTTGAGCGACTGTTGGAGCATGACCTGTACGTCAAGAATGAGAAATGCCTATTCTTACAGCAGTCCGTCTCCTTCCCAGGGTACCGCATTTCCACCTCAGGGGTGGAGATGGAGAGTGACTGCATTTCAGCCGTGCGTAATTGGCCGATTCCCACCACGGTAAAGGAGGTGCAGCGGTTTTTAGGGTTTGCCAATTACTACTGGAGGTTTATCCGGGGTTCTGGCCAGGTAGCGGCTCCCATTACCTCACTGCTGAAGGGGTGTACGGTACATTTGCAGTGGTCGGCTGAGGCGGACAGGGCTTTTGGTCACCTAAGGGCTCTGTTTACCTCGACTCCCGTGCTGGCCCATCCGGATCCTTCTTTGGCGTTCATAGTGGAGGTGGACGCGTCCAAGGCTGGGTTAGGAGCCATGCCTTCTCAGTGCTCGGGCACGCCACCGAAGCTCTGCCCCTGTGCCTTCTTCTCGAGGAAGCTCAGCCCGGCGGAGCGAAACTATGATGTGGGGGACCGGGAGCTGTTGGCTCTGGTTAAGGCTTTGAAGGCGTGGAGACATTGGCTTGAGGGGGCTAAACACCCTTTTCTCATCTGGACTGACCACCGCAACCTGGAGTACATCCGGGCAGCGAGGAGATTGATCCTCGTCAGGCAAGGTGGGCCAGGTTTTTTACCCGTTTTGTGTTCACCCTTTCCTACACACCAGGTTCCCAAAATGTGAAGGCAGACACACTGTCCCGGCTGTATGACACAGAGAAGCGGCCCATGGATCATACTCCCGTACTCCCGGCCTCCTGCCTGGTAGCGCCAGTAGTGTGGGAGCTGGTCGCGGACATTGAGCAGGCGTTACGTGCAGAGCCTGCTACCCTCCAGTGTCCCGCTGGGTGTCTGTATGTTCCGTCTGCTGTCCGTGACCGGTTGATCTACTGAGCCCACACTTCACCCTCCTCTGGTCATCCTGGGATCGGTCGAAAGGTGCGCTGTTTGAGTGGGAAGTACTGGTGGCCCACCTTGGCTAAGGACGTAAGGGTTTGTTTCCTCCTGCTCGTGTGCGCCCAGTGTAAGGCTCCTAGGCACCTGCCCAGAGGTAAGCTCCATCCCTTACCTGTTCCACAACGGCCTTGGTCGCACCTGTCGGTGGATTTTCTTACCGACGTCCCCCCTCACAGGGTAACACCACAATCCTGGTCATTGTGGATCGTTTCTCTAAGTCCTGCCATCTCCTCCCTCTGCCCGGTCTCCTACAGACTGTGGAGGCCTTGTTTACGCACGTCTTCCGGTACAACGGGGTACCTGAGGATATAGTCTCTGATCGAGGTCCCTAGTTCACTTCGAGGATCTGGAGGGCGTTCATGAAACGTCTGGAGGTCTCGATCAGCCTTACCTTGGAGTTTCATCCCGAGAGTAATGGGCAGGTGGAGAGAGTGAACCAGGATGTGGGCAGGTTTCTGCGGTCTTATTGCCAGGACCGGCCGGGGGAGTGGGCAGAGTTTGTGCCCTGGGCCGAGATGGCTCAGAATTCACTCCGCCACTCCTCCACTAACCTCTCCCCCTTCCAGTGCGTACTGGGGTACCAGCCGGTTCTGGCGCCTTGGCATCAGAGTCAGACCGAGGCTCCTGCAGTGGACGACTGGTTCAAGCGTGCGGAGGAGACATGGGATGCCACCCAGAAAATCAGCGCAGACTCACACCGTAGTGAGGACCCGGTGCGGACCGGGTCTGGCTCTCAACCCGAAACCTGCCCCTCCGCCTGCCCTGCCGGATGCTGAGCCCACGGTTTGTGGGGCCATTTAAAGGCCGGAAGTGAGTGAACGAGGTTGGTTACAGGTTACAGCTTCCCCCCAATTACTATATTAACCCCTCGTTCCATGTGTCTCTCCTCGGGCCAGTGGTGGCTGGTCCACTCCAGGAGTCTGTGGTGCGGGAGGTTCCTCCGCCTCCTCTGGACAACGAGGGGACCCCAGCGTACTCTGTTCGCTCCATACTGGATTCAAGGCGTCGGGCGAGGGGCCTTCAGTACCTTGTGGAGTGTGAGGGCTACGGTCCGGAGGAGAGGTGTTGGGTTCCGGTGGAGGACATGTTGGACCTTTCAATGCTGCAGGAGTTCCACCGTCTCCGGCTGGATCGCCCTTCGCCTCGCCCTCCGGGTCGTCCCCAAGCCGCGCGTCAGGGAGGGGGTACTGTCACGACTCCCGCCGAAGTCGGCTCCTCTCCTTGTTCGGGCGGCGCTCGGCGGTCGACGTCACCGGTCTTCTAGCCATCGCCGCTCCACCTTTCATTTTCCATTTGTTTTGTCTTGTTTTCCCGCACACCTGGTTTGCATCCCCTCATCACTCTATGTGTATATTATCCTCTGTTCCCCCCATGTCTGTGTGTGTAATTGTTCGTTACGTTTATTTGTGTGATGCGTCAGACTGTTTTTATCCGGGTATTGTTTTGAACACGTGGTATTGTATTGTTGTACATTATTTTGTGTGACTAAGTGCGCAATTCGCTTTTGCCTTTGGCTGGAGTGTTGTGACGCTGTTGCGTCCGACTGTTTTGCTTCTGCCAATTACAGTGTGCCTGTTCACTCATCTCTGCTCTCCTGCACCTGACTCCAGTTGACCAGTTGCGCACACAGCCTGACACCCAGACACCCTTCACCACCACTGGTCCCCCGTCTCTCCCTGCAGGGCAGAACCAGGGTTTCCTGGTCGATTCCTCATTTCACGAGTTTAAGGACCAGACGTGAAATGGGTTTAGAATATTTATTAAGGAAATGGAATGGATGTGAGAATGAGGATTCAGTGGGGAAATGAAAATGAACTGGATGAAGTTGAGGGCTACGGATGAAGGATCCAGAGGGGCTGACTCTGTAGGGTTTGGCTTGGAGTCTCAGGTAGACATCACTGTCAGGCCGTGGTAGTTAGGCTGGTGTGGTAAAGGCAACATAAGTAAAATGAGAAAGGAGGTGGGGAAAGGGGGGGGAAGGGATGTGACACAAAACAGGAGGAATGACTCGTCAGATTAAAGTAGGATGGTAGTGGTGATTAATTCTTAAAGGACTAAGCCGTTGGGGGGGGGGGGGGGGGGGGGGGGGCTTTACTACTATATGGCCTGAACTACAATAGCCCAGAGAAACACATCGAACAACACATTCATAAATTACAAAAAACTTTGTCAAAAAATGTATCATAAGAAACAAGGTTTTGAAGTGTCTGACCTATATCTAGGAGATATAAGAAAGCTCAGGAAATTAGTTTCCTTTTTTATATACACATATTTAACCCCTTTTTGGGGTTGGCACAAAACTACCTTCATACTTCCGTACCAGTTACTTTCAGATGAGTCCCGTGACACTTGTGGGGGTTGTAGAGCATCTCCATGTCCATAGAGTAGTCATAATAGTTTGTAGGTCAACCTGTACGGACGTCACAGACTTTTTTGTGAGAAGACTGATTTTGGGGACGTCTCATAGTCTGACAAACACCGGTCTAGCTCTGCTAGACATCTCTAGCTTAAATTTACGGATTTTGATGGGGATTTTTTTATTATGTTACTTAATCAAATCAGAATGTATTTGTCACATGCGCTGAATACAACAGGTGTTTCACCTTACTGTGAAATGCTTACTTTCAAGCTCTTAACCAATGGGGGGGTCAATGTAAATAGTCCGGGTGGCCATTTGATAAATTGTTCTGCAGTCTTAGGGTTTGGGGGTAGAAGATTGCACCAGTGCGACAATCGACTCTAGGGGCTTAAGGAAAGTGAGAATAGGTATTGAGGCAGATTAGCAGTTAGTAGCAGCTGGAACTTGTTTGAGGAGTTACGTTCAAGACAACTAGTTAAGTGTTGCAAACGGTCTTTGAGGCTGATTGGCAATAGTTAGCAGCTACTGCTTGTTAAATTGCTAGGAAGCTGCATTCAAGACAACTAGTTAAGTGTTACATTCAAGTCTGTTCCTTTCTCTTACATTTTTGTTAATTCTTGACACCATCAAAAAAACACCCCAACCTCTGGTGTCTTGTGTCCTTTTGGAGATCTGTGCTAAATTGACATGCCACAGATTGTAAAGAGAAAAAAGGTGACGTTAGTATGTTTGTGGGCTAAATCCTAATTTTATCACCTTGGCCTATAATTTGTCAAGAGCGTTTTCGTTGTGGAGAATGGCCATAGACTTGCCTTGGCTGAATGTGAACAATACGGTGAAATGTTCTGTGTTTCTGTGCATTTAACAGTAAACCCGGACCTTTCTGCTGGATGGTGGAGCTCTGATGTCCTTTCATGTAGAAATAGATCCCAGGGGGTCTTCCTGCTTTTCTGTTTTTAGTATAAAGCTAGAGTTGGTTCTGGGAATACTGGAAGTTGAAAGCTGTTGAAGGGAATTTTTTTTATCACATATGATCATTCATTTACTCGGCGGTGTTTGTATTTGCATTCATGTCTCCTGTTTGTTTGCTGTCTAGGGAAATGATTGAATGGACAGGCAGTGAATGCTAGATGCACAACTCACTGACCTCACACTGTCAACAGCAGAAGAGCAGCTGGATGCATTTACTCGGCCATCGTTAAGTTGACAGGACCATCCTGGATTGTGTACCACCATTTAATTACGGTGTTATTGTTCAGCAGACGTGTCATGGACATACACAAGGATTCCTCATCTATGTGATTTTTGTCTGACCGAACATTTTTTTCTACAGAATGCCAAGGCTTTCCCTTCAAAATATAAGGAACTTGTATTCTGGTCAGCTTTTTTACTCTGAGATGTTGTTGTTTTCCAACAGAGTGAAGAGGAGCCTGTAATTGTGATGAGGAAGACAGGGACTGTTTCTGTTCATCAGAGGAACCCGGCATTCAGCCTGTTAGAGCCACGAAATCTCCAGGGGAGGAAATATTCTCAGACATCACTTGGAAATTGGAATTTTCAATAAGTTTTCTCTGTTTTTCCCTTCCTTCCACCTCCCAGACAACTAAGTTTTTAATCTACCACTACACCATGTCTCTATCGAAGTGGAGGAAGATCAGGGCATTTACTGTGTTTTCATGCATTGTAACTTTCACCACGTTCCTCTTCAGTTACACGTTGAGAGATCCCTCTCTGTACTTCTTCAAATACGCCATCCGCAAGTCGGACAGCTTCTTCTCTAAGGGCCAGTGTGGCTGTCGACAGTGTATGACCGAGCTGGAGGACGACCCCTGGTTCACTGAGAGGTTCAACCTGTCTGTCCAACCTCTGATGTCAAGGAGGAACAGCCTGCTGACTGACGACACATACCGCTGGTGGCAGGTGAGATGTTACCACTGCTAGGGTTAGGATTGAACTGGGATGTGGACATGAAGCTAGGGTTAGTTTGAACCAGGATGTGGACATGAAGTTGGGCTAGGGCTGAACCAGGATGTGGACATGAAGCTAGGGTTAGTTTGAACCAGGATGTGGACATGAAGCTAGGATTGGGGTTGTGCTAGGGTTAGGGTTGAAATGGGATGTGGACTTGAAGCTAGGGTTAGTTTGAACCAGGATGTGGACATGAAGCTAGGGTTATTTTGAACCAGGATGTGGACATGAAGCTAGGGTTAGGATTGAACTGGGATGTGGACATGAAGTTAGGGTTAGTTTGAACCAGGATGTGTACATGAAGTTGGGTTAGGGCTGAACCAGGATGTGGACATGAAGCTAGGGTTAGTTTGAACCAGGATGTGGACATGAAGCTAGGGTTGGGGTTGTGCTAGGGTTAGGGTTGAATTGGGATGTGGACATGAAGTTAGGGTTAGTTTGAACCAGGATTTGTACATGAAGTTGGGTTAGGGTTGAACCAGGATGTGGACATGAAGCTAGGGTTAGGGTTGAACCAGGATGTGGACATGAAGCTAGGGTTAGGGTTGAACCAGGATGTGGACATGAAGATAGGGTTAGGGTTGAACCAAGATGTACACATGAAGCTAGGGTTAGGGCTGAACCAGGATGTAGACATGAAGCTAGGTTTAGGGTTGAACCAGGATGTGGACATGAAGCTAGGGTTAGGGCTGAATCAGGATGTGGACATAAAGCTAGGGTTAGTTTGAACCAGGATGTGGACATGAAGCTAGGGTTAGGGTTGAACCAGGATGTGGACATGAAGCTAGGGTTGAACCAGGATGTGGACATGAAGCTAGGGTTAGTTTGAACCAGGATGTGGACATGAAGCTAGGGTTAGGGTTGAACCAGGATGTGGACATGAAGCTAGGGTTAGGTTGAACCAGGATGTGGACATGAAGCTAGGGTTAGTTTGAACCAGGATGTGGACATGAATTTAGGGTTAGTGCTGAACCAGGATATGGACATGAAGTTAGGGTTAGGCTTGAACCAGGATGTGGACATGAAGTTAGGGTTAGTGCTTAACCAGGATATGGACATGAAGTTAGGGTTAGGCTTGAACCAGGATGTGGATATGAAGCTACGGTTAGGGTTAGGGCTGAACCAGGATGTGGACATGAAGCTAGGGTTGAGGTTAGGGTTAAACCAGGATGTGGACATGGAGCTAGGGTTAGGGCTGAATCAGGATGTGGACATGAAGCTAGGGTTAGTTTGAACCAGGATGTGGACATGAAGCTAGTGTTAGTTTGACCCAGGATGTGGACATGAAGCTAGGGTTAGGGTTAGGGCTGAACCAGGATGTGGACATGAAGCTAGGGTTATGGTTGAACCAGGATGTAAACATGAAGCTAGGGTTATTTTGAACCAGGATGTGGACATGAAGCTAGGGTTAGGATTGAACTGGGATGTGGACATGAAGCTAGGTTTAGTTTGAACCAGGATGTGTATATGAAGTTTGGTTAGGGCTGAACCAGGATGTGGACATGAAGCTAGGGTTAGTTTGAACCAGGATGTGGACATGAAGCTAGGGTTAGTTTGAACCAGGATGTGGACATGAAGCTAGGGTTAGGGCTGAACCAGGATGTGGACATGAAGCTAGGGTTGGGGTTGTGCTAGGGTTAGGGTTGAATTGGGATGTGGACTTGAAGCTAGGGTTAGTTTGAACCAGGATGTGGACATAAAGCTAGGGTTAGTTTGAACCAGAATGTGGACATGAAGCTAGGGTTAGGGTTGAACCAGGATGTGGACATGAAGCTAGGGTTAGGGTTGAACCAGGATGTGGACATGAAGCTAGGGTTAGGGTTGAACCAGGATGTGGACATGAAAATAGGGTTAGGGCTGAACCAGGATGTGGACATGAAGCTAGGGTTGAGCCAGGATGTGGACATGAAGCTAGGGTTAGTTTGAACCAGGATGTGGACATGAAGCTAGGGTTAGGGTTGAACCAGGATGTGGACATGAAGCTAGGGTTAGGGTTGAACCAGGATGTGGACATGAAGTTAGGGTTAGTTTGAACCAGGATGTGGACATGAAGCTAGGGTTAGGGTTGAACCAGGATGTGGACATGAAGCTAGGGTTAGGGTTGAACCAGGATGTGGACATGAAGTTAGGGTTAGTGCTGAACCAGGATATGGACATGAAGTTAGGGTTAGGCTTGAACCAGGATGAGGACATGAAGCTAGGGTTAGGGTTGAACCAGGATGTGGACATGAAGCTAGGGTTAGTTTGAACCAGGATGTGGACATGAAGCTAGGGTTAGGGTTGAACCAGGATGTGGACATGAAGCTAGGGTTAGGGTTGAACCAGGATGTGGACATGCAGCTAGGGTTAGTTTGAACCAGGATGTGGACATGAAGCTAGGGTTAGGGTTGAACCAGGATGTGGACATGAAGTTAGGGTTAGTGCTGAACCAGGATATGGACATGAAGTTAGGGTTAGGCTTGAACCAGGATGTGGACATGAAGCTAGGGTTAGGGTTAGGGCTGAACCAGGATGTGGACATGAAGCTAGGGTAGGTTTGAACCAGCATGTGGACATGAAGCTAGGGTTAGGGTTGAACCAAGATGTAGACATTAATCTAGGGTTAGGGTTAGGGCTGAACCAGGATGTGGACATGAAGCTAGGGTTAGTTTGAACCAGTATGTGGACATGAAGCTAGGGTTGAGGTTAGGGTTAAACCGGGATGTGGACATGAAGCTAGGGTTGAGGTTAGGGTTAAACCGGGATGTGGACATGAAGCTAGGGTTGAGGTTAGGGTTAAACCGGGATGTGGACATGAAGCTAGGGTTAGTTTGAACCAGGATGTGGACATGAAGCTAGGGTTAGGGTTGAACCAGGATGTGGACATGAAGCTAGGGTTAGGGTTGAACCAGGATGTGGACATGAAGCTAGGGTTAGGGTTGAATCAAGATGTAGACATGAAGCTATGGTTAGGGTTAGGGCTGAACCAGGATGTAGACATGAAGCTAGGGTTAGGGTTGAACCAGGATGTGAACATGAAGATACGGTTAGGGTTAGGGCTGAACCAGTATGTAGACATGAAGCTAGGGTTAGGGTTGAACCAGGGTGTGGACATGAAGCTAGGGTTAGGGCTGAATCCGGATGTGGACATAAAGCTAGGGTTAGTTTGAACCAGGATGTGGACATGAAGCTAGGGTTAGGGTTGAACCGGGATGTGGACATGAAGCTAGGTTTAGTTTGAACCAGGATGTGGGCATGAAGCTAGGGTTAGGGTTGAACCAGGATGTGGACATGAAGCTAGGGTTAGGGTTGAACCAGGATGTGGTCATGAAGCTAGGGTTAGAGTTGAACCAGGATGTGGACATGAAGCTGGTTTAGTTTGAACCAGGATGTGGACATGAAGCTAGGGTTGAGGTTAGGGTTAAACCGGGATGTGGATATGAAGCTAGGGTTGAGGTTAGGGTTAAACCGGGATGTGGACATGAAGCTAGGGTTGAGGTTTGGGTTAAACCGGGACATGGACATGAAGCTAGTGATGAGGTTAGGGTTAAACCGGGATTTGGACATGAAGCTAGGGTTGAGGTTAGGGTTAAACCGGGATGTGGACATGAAGCTAGGGTTGAGGTTAGGGTTAAACCGGGATGTGGATATGAAGCTAGGGATGAGGTTAGGGTTAAACCGGGACGTGGACATGAAGCTAGGGATGAGGTTAGGGTTAAACCGGGATGTGGACATGAAGCTAGGGTTGAGGTTAGGGTTAAACCGGGATGTGAACATGAAGCTAGGGTTAGGGTTGAACCAGGATGTGGACATGAAGCTAGGGTTAGGGTTGAACCAGGATGAGGACATGAAGCTAGGGTTAGGGTTGAACCAGGATGTGGACATGAAGCTAGGGTAAGTTTGAACCAGGATGTGGACATGAAGCTAGGGTTAGTTTGAACCAGGATGTGGACATGAAGCTAGGGTTAGGGTTGAACCAGGATGTGGACATGAAGTTAGGGTTAGTGCTGAACCAGGATATGGACATGAAGTTAGGGTTAGGCTTGAACCAGGATGTGGACATGAAGCTAGGGTTAGGGTTAGGGCTGAACCAGGATGTGGACATGGAGCTAGGTTAGGTTTGAACCAGCATGTGGACATGAAGCTAGGGTTAGGGTTGAACCAAGATGTAGACATTAATCTAGGGTTAGGGTTAGGGCTGAACCAGGATGTGGACATGAAGCTAGGGTTAGTTTGAACCAGTATGTGGACATGAAGCTTGGGTTGAGGTTAGGGTTAAACCGGGATGTGGACATGAAGCTAGGGTTGAGGTTAGGGTTAAACCGGGATGTGGACATGAAGCTAGGGTTGAGGTTAGGGTTAAACCGGGATGTGGACATGAAGCTAGGGTTGAGGTTAGGGTTAAACCGGGATGTGGACATGAAGCTAGGGTTAGGGCTGAATCAGGATGTGGACATAAAGCTAGGGTTAGTTTGAACCAGGATGTGGACATGAAGCTAGGGTTAGGGTTGAACCAGGATGTGGACATGAAGCTAGGGTTGAACCAGGATGTGGACATGAAGCTAGGGTTAGTTTGAACCAGGATGTGGACATGAAGCTAGGGTTAGGGTTGAACCAGGATGTGGACATGAAGCTAGGGTTAGGTTGAACCAGGATGTGGACATGAAGCTAGGGTTAGTTTGAACCAGGATGTGGACATGAATTTAGGGTTAGTGCTGAACCAGGATATGGACATGAAGTTAGGGTTAGGCTTGAACCAGGATGTGGACATGAAGTTAGGGTTAGTGCTTAACCAGGATATGGACATGAAGTTAGGGTTAGGCTTGAACCAGGATGTGGATATGAAGCTACGGTTAGGGTTAGGGCTGAACCAGGATGTGGACATGAAGCTAGGGTTGAGGTTAGGGTTAAACCAGGATGTGGACATGGAGCTAGGGTTAGGGCTGAATCAGGATGTGGACATGAAGCTAGGGTTAGTTTGAACCAGGATGTGGACATGAAGCTAGTGTTAGTTTGACCCAGGATGTGGACATGAAGCTAGGGTTAGGGTTAGGGCTGAACCAGGATGTGGACATGAAGCTAGGGTTATGTTTGAACCAGGATGTGGACATGAAGCTAGGGTTAGTTTGAACCAGGATGTGGACATGAAGCTAGGGTTAGGGCTGAACCAGGATGTGGACATGAAGCTAGGGTTGGGGTTGTGCTAGGGTTAGGGTTGAATTGGGATGTGGACTTGAAGCTAGGGTTAGTTTGAACCAGGATGTGGACATAAAGCTAGGGTTAGTTTGAACCAGAATGTGGACATGAAGCTAGGGTTAGGGTTGAACCAGGATGTGGACATGAAGCTAGGGTTAGGGTTGAACCAGGATGTGGACATGAAGCTAGGGTTAGGGTTGAACCAGGATGTGGACATGAAAATAGGGTTAGGGCTGAACCAGGATGTGGACATGAAGCTAGGGTTGAGCCAGGATGTGGACATGAAGCTAGGGTTAGTTTGAACCAGGATGTGGACATGAAGCTAGGGTTAGGGTTGAACCAGGATGTGGACATGAAGCTAGGGTTAGGGTTGAACCAGGATGTGGACATGAAGTTAGGGTTAGTTTGAACCAGGATGTGGACATGAAGCTAGGGTTAGGGTTGAACCAGGATGTGGACATGAAGCTAGGGTTAGGGTTGAACCAGGATGTGGACATGAAGTTAGGGTTAGTGCTGAACCAGGATATGGACATGAAGTTAGGGTTAGGCTTGAACCAGGATGTGGACATGAAGCTAGGGTTAGGGTTAGGGCTGAACCAGGATGTGGACATGAAGTTAGGGTTAGTGCTGAACCAGGATATGGACATGAAGTTAGGGTTAGGCTTGAACCAGGATGTGGACATGAAGCTAGGGTTAGGGTTAGGGCTGAACCAGGATGTGGACATGAAGCTAGGGTAGGTTTGAACCAGCATGTGGACATGAAGCTAGGGTTAGGGTTGAACCAAGATGTAGACATTAATCTAGGGTTAGGGTTAGGGCTGAACCAGGATGTGGACATGAAGCTAGGGTTAGTTTGAACCAGTATGTGGACATGAAGCTAGGGTTGAGGTTAGGGTTAAACCGGGATGTGGACATGAAGCTAGGGTTGAGGTTAGGGTTAAACCGGGATGTGGACATGAAGCTAGGGTTGAGGTTAGGGTTAAACCGGGATGTGGACATGAAGCTAGGGTTAGTTTGAACCAGGATGTGGACATGAAGCTAGGGTTAGGGTTGAACCAGGATGTGGACATGAAGCTAGGGTTAGGGTTGAACCAGGATGTGGACATGAAGCTAGGGTTAGGGTTGAACCAAGATGTAGACATGAAGCTATGGTTAGGGTTAGGGCTGAACCAGGATGTAGACATGAAGCTAGGGTTAGGGTTGAACCAGGATGTGAACATGAAGATACGGTTAGGGTTAGGGCTGAACCAGTATGTAGACATGAAGCTAGGGTTAGGGTTGAACCAGGGTGTGGACATGAAGCTAGGGTTAGGGCTGAATCCGGATGTGGACATAAAGCTAGGGTTAGTTTGAACCAGGATGTGGACATGAAGCTAGGGTTAGGGTTGAACCGGGATGTGGACATGAAGCTAGGTTTAGTTTGAACCAGGATGTGGGCATGAAGCTAGGGTTAGGGTTGAACCAGGATGTGGACATGAAGCTAGGGTTAGGGTTGAACCAGGATGTGGTCATGAAGCTAGGGTTAGAGTTGAACCAGGATGTGGACATGAAGCTGGTTTAGTTTGAACCAGGATGTGGACATGAAGCTAGGGTTGAGGTTAGGGTTAAACCGGGATGTGGATATGAAGCTAGGGTTGAGGTTAGGGTTAAACCGGGATGTGGACATGAAGCTAGGGTTGAGGTTTGGGTTAAACCGGGACATGGACATGAAGCTAGTGATGAGGTTAGGGTTAAACCGGGATTTGGACATGAAGCTAGGGTTGAGGTTAGGGTTAAACCGGGATGTGGACATGAAGCTAGGGTTGAGGTTAGGGTTAAACCGGGATGTGGATATGAAGCTAGGGATGAGGTTAGGGTTAAACCGGGACGTGGACATGAAGCTAGGGATGAGGTTAGGGTTAAACCGGGATGTGGACATGAAGCTAGGGTTGAGGTTAGGGTTAAACCGGAATGTGAACATGAAGCTAGGGTTAGGGTTGAACCAGGATGTGGACATGAAGCTAGGGTTAGGGTTGAACCAGGATGAGGACATGAAGCTAGGGTTAGGGTTGAACCAGGATGTGGACATGAAGCTAGGGTTAGTTTGAACCAGGATGTGGACATGAAGCTAGGGTTAGGGTTGAACCAGGATGTGGACATGAAGCTAGGGTTAGGGTTGAACCAGGATGTGGACATGAAGCTAGGGTTAGTTTGAACCAGGATGTGGACATGAAGCTAGGGTTAGGGTTGAACCAGGATGTGGACATGAAGTTAGGGTTAGTGCTGAACCAGGATATGGACATGAAGTTAGGGTTAGGCTTGAACCAGGATGTGGACATGAAGCTAGGGTTAGGGTTAGGGCTGAACCAGGATGTGGACATGGAGCTAGGTTAGGTTTGAACCAGCATGTGGACATGAAGCTAGGGTTAGGGTTGAACCAAGATGTAGACATTAATCTAGGGTTAGGGTTAGGGCTGAACCAGGATGTGGACATGAAGCTAGGGTTAGTTTGAACCAGTATGTGGACATGAAGCTTGGGTTGAGGTTAGGGTTAAACCGGGATGTGGACATGAAGCTAGGGTTGAGGTTAGGGTTAAACCGGGATGTGGACATGAAGCTAGGGTTGAGGTTAGGGTTAAACCGGGATGTGGACATGAAGCTAGGGTTAGTTTGAACCAGGATGTGGACATGAAGCTAGGGTTAGGGTTGAACTAGGATGTGGACATGAAGCTAGGGTTAGGGTTGAACCAGGATGTGGACATGAAGCTAGGGTTAGGGTTGAACCAAGATGTAGACATGAAGCTAAGGTTTGGGTTAGGGCTGAACCAGGATGTAGACATGAAGCTAGGGTTAGGGTTGAACCAGGATGTGAACATGAAGCTAAGGTTAGGGTTAGGGCTGAACCAGTATGTAGACATGAAGCTAGGGTTAGGGTTGAACCAGGATGTGGACATGAAGCTAGGGTTAGGGCTGAATCCGGATGTGGACATAAAGCTAGGGTTATATTGAACCAGGATGTGGACATGAAGCTAGGGTTAGGGTTGAACCGGGATGTAGACATGAAGCTAGGTTTAGTTTGAACCAGGATGTGGGCATGAAGCTAGGGTTAGGGTTGAACCAGGATGTGGACATGAAGCTAGGGTTAGGGTTGAACCAGGATGTGGTCATGAAGCTAGGGTTAGAGTTGAACCAGGATGTGGACATGAAGCTGGGTTTAGTTTGAACCAGGATGTGGACATGAAGCTAGGGTTGAGGTTAGGGTTAAACCGGGATGTGGACATGAAGCTAGGGTTGAGGTTAGGGTTAAACCGGGATGTGGACATGAAGCTAGGGTTGAGGTTAGTGTTAAACCGGGATGTGGACATGAAGCTAGGGTTAGTTTGAACCAGGATGTGGACATGAAGCTAGGGTTAGGGTTGAACCAGGATGTGGACATGAAGCTAGGGTTAGGGTTGAACCAGGATGTGGACATGAAGCTAGGGTTAGGGTTGAACCAGGATGTGAACATGAAGATACGGTTAGGGTTAGGGCTGAACCAGTATGTAGACATGAAGCTAGGGTTAGGGTTGAACCAGGATGTGAACATGAAGATACGGTTAGGGTTAGGGCTGAACCAGTATGTAGACATGAAGCTAGGGTTAGGGTTGAACCAGGGTGTGGACATGAAGCTAGGGTTAGGGCTGAATCCGGTTTTGGACATAAAGCTAGGGTTAGTTTGAACCAGGATGTGGACATGAAGCTAGGGTTAGGGTTGAACCGGGATGTGGACATGAATCTAGGTTTAGTTTGAACCAGGATGTGGGCATGAAGCTAGGGTTAGGGTTGAACCAGGATGTGGACATGAAGCTAGGGTTAGGGTTGAACCAGGATGTGGACATGAAAATAGGGTTAGGGCTGAACCAGGATGTGGACATGAAGCTAGGGTTGAGCCAGGATGTGGACATGAAGCTAGGGTTAGTTTGAACCAGGATGTGGACATGAAGCTAGGGTTAGGGTTGAACCAGGATGTGGACATGAAGCTAGGGTTAGGGTTGAACCAGGATGTGGACATGAAGCTAGGGTTAGGGTTGAACCAGGATGAGGACATGAAGCTAGGGTTAGGGTTGAACCAGGATGTTGACATGAAGCTAGGGTTAGTTTGAACCAGGATGTGGACATGAAGCTAGGGTTAGGGTTGAACCAGGATGTGGACATGAAGCTAGGGTTAGGGTTGAACCAGGATGTGGACATGAAGTTAGGGTTAGTGCTGAACCAGGATATGGACATGAAGTTAGGGTTAGGCTTGAACCAGGATGTGGACATGAAGCTAGGGTTAGGGTTAGGGCTGAACCAGGATGTGGACATGAAGCTAGGGTAGGTTTGAACCAGCATGTGGACATGAAGCTAGGGTTAGGGTTGAACCAAGATGTAGACATTAATCTAGGGTTAGGGTTAGGGCTGAACCAGGATGTGGACATGAAGCTAGGGTTAGTTTGAACCAGGATGTGGTCATGAAGCTAGGGTTAGAGTTGAACCAGGATGTGGACATGAAGCTGGGTTTAGTTTGAACCAGGATGTGGACATGAAGCTAGGGTTGAGGTTAGGGTTAAACCGGGATGTGGACATGAAGCTAGGGTTGAGGTTAGGGTTAAACCGGGATGTGGACATGAAGCTAGGGTTGAGGTTAGGGTTAAACCGGGATGTGGACATGAAGCTAGGGTTAGTTTGAACCAGGATGTGGACATGAAGCTAGGGTTAGGGTTGAACCAGGATGTGGACATGAAGCTAGGGTTAGGGTTTAACCAGGATGTGGACATGAAGCTAGGGTTAGGGTTGAACCAAGATGTAGACATGAAGCTATGGTTAGGGTTAGGGCTGAACCAGGATGTGAACATGAAGATACGGTTAGGGTTCGGGCTGAACCAGTATGTAGACATGAAGCTAGGGTTAGGGTTGAACCAGGGTGTGGACATGAAGCTAGGGTTAGGGCTGAATCCGGATGTGGACATAAAGCTAGGGTTAGTTTGAACCAGGATGTGGACATGAAGCTAGGGTTAGGGTTGAACCGGGATGTGGACATGAAGCTAGGTTTAGTTTGAACCAGGATGTGGGCATGAAGCTAGGGTTAGGGTTGAACCAGGATGTGGACATGAAGCTAGGGTTAGGGTTGAACCAGGATGTGGTCATGAAGCTAGGGTTAGAGTTGAACCAGGATGTGGACATGAAGCTGGTTTAGTTTGAACCAGGATGTGGACATGAAGCTAGGGTTGAGGTTAGGGTTAAACCGGGATGTGGATATGAAGCTAGGGTTGAGGTTAGGGTTAAACCGGGATGTGGACATGAAGCTAGGGTTGAGGTTTGGGTTAAACCGGGACATGGACATGAAGCTAGTGATGAGGTTAGGGTTAAACCGGGATTTGGACATGAAGCTAGGGTTGAGGTTAGGGTTAAACCGGGATGTGGACATGAAGCTAGGGTTGAGGTTAGGGTTAAACCGGGATGTGGATATGAAGCTAGGGATGAGGTTAGGGTTAAACCGGGACGTGGACATGAAGCTAGGGATGAGGTTAGGGTTAAACCGGGATTTGGACATGAAGCTTGTGTGGAGGTTAGGGTTAAACCGGGATGTGGACATGAAGCTAGGGTTGAGGTTAGGGTTAAACCGGGATGTGAACATGAAGCTAGGGTTAGGGTTGAACCAGGATGTGGACATGAAGCTAGGGTTAGGGTTGAACCAGGATGAGGACATGAAGCTAGGGTTAGGGTTGAACCAGGATGTGGACATGAAGCTAGGGTTAGTTTGAACCAGGATGTGGACATGAAGCTAGGGTTAGGGTTGAACCAGGATGTGGACATGAAGCTAGGGTTAGGGTTGAACCAGGATGTGGACATGAAGCTAGGGTTAGTTTGAACCAGGATGTGGACATGAAGCTAGGGTTAGGGTTGAACCAGGATGTGGACATGAAGTTAGGGTTAGTGCTGAACCAGGATATGGACATGAAGTTAGGGTTAGGCTTGAACCAGGATGTGGACATGAAGCTAGGGATAGGGTTAGGGCTGAACCAGGATGTGGACATGAAGCTAGGTTAGGTTTGAACCAGCATGTGGACATGAAGCTAGGGTTAGGGTTGAACCAAGATGTAGACATTAATCTAGGGTTAGGGTTAGGGCTGAACCAGGATGTGGACATGAAGCTAGGGTTAGTTTGAACCAGTATGTGGACATGAAGCTTGGGTTGAGGTTAGGGTTAAACCGGGATGTGGACATGAAGCTAGGGTTGAGGTTAGGGTTAAACCGGGATGTGGACATGAAGCTAGGGTTGAGGTTAGGGTTAAACCGGGATGTGGACATGAAGCTAGGGTTAGTTTGAACCAGGATGTGGACATGAAGCTAGGGTTAGGGTTGAACTAGGATGTGGACATGAAGCTAGGGTTAGGGTTGAACCAGGATGTGGACATGAAGCTAGGGTTAGGGTTGAACCAAGATGTAGACATGAAGCTAAGGTTAGGGTTAGGGCTGAACCAGGATGTAGACATGAAGCTAGGGTTAGGGTTGAACCAGGATGTGAACATGAAGCTACGGTTAGGGTTAGGGCTGAACCAGTATGTAGACATGAAGCTAGGGTTAGGGTTGAACCAGGATGTGGACATGAAGCTAGGGTTAGGGCTGAATCCGGATGTGGACATAAAGCTAGGGTTATATTGAACCAGGATGTGGACATGAAGCTAGGGTTAGGGTTGAACCGGAATGTGGACATGAAGCTAGGTTTAGTTTGAACCAGGATGTGGGCATGAAGCTAGGGTTAGGGTTGAACCAGGATGTGGACATGAAGCTAGGGTTAGGGTTGAACCAGGATGTGGTCATGAAGCTAGGGTTAGAGTTGAACCAGGATGTGGACATGAAGCTGGGTTTAGTTTGAACCAGGATGTGGACATGAAGCTAGGGTTGAGGTTAGGGTTAAACCGGGATGTGGACATGAAGCTAGGGTTGAGGTTAGGGTTAAACCGGGATGTGGACATGAAGCTAGGGTTGAGGCTAGTGTTAAACCGGGATGTGGACATGAAGCTAGGGTTAGTTTGAACCAGGATGTGGACATGAAGCTAGGGTTAGGGTTGAACCAGGATGTGGACATGAAGCTAGGGTTAGGGTTGAACCAGGATGTGGACATGAAGCTAGGGTTAGGGTTGAACCAGGATGTGAACATGAAGATACGGTTAGGGTTAGGGCTGAACCAGTATGTAGACATGAAGCTAGGGTTAGGGTTGAACCAGGATGTGAACATGAAGATACGGTTAGGGTTAGGGCTGAACCAGTATGTAGACATGAAGCTAGGGTTAGGGTTGAACCAGGGTGTGGACATGAAGCTAGGGTTAGGGCTGAATCCGGTTTTGGACATAAAGCTAGGGTTAGTTTGAACCAGGATGTGGACATGAAGCTAGGGTTAGGGTTGAACCGGGATGTGGACATGAATCTAGGTTTAGTTTGAACCAGGATGTGGGCATGAAGCTAGGGTTAGGGTTGAACCAGGATGTGGACATGAAGCTAGGGTTAGGGTTGAACCAGGATGTGGTCATGAAGCTAGGGTTAGAGTTGAACCAGGATGTGGACATGAAGCTGGGTTTAGTTTGAACCAGGATGTGGACATGAAGCTAGGGTTGAGGTTAGGGTTAAACCGGGATGTGGACATGAAGCTAGGGTTGAGGTTTGGGTTAAACAGGGACATGGACATGAAGCTAGTGATGAGGTTAGGGTTAAACCGGGATTTGGACATGAAGCTAGGGTTGAGGTTAGGGTTAAACCGGGATGTGGACATGAAGCTAGGGTTGAGGTTAGGGTTAAACCGGGATGTGGATATGAAGCTAGGGATGAGGTTAGGGTTAAACCGGGACGTGGACTTGAAGCTAGGGATGAGGTTAGGGTTAAACCGGGATTTGGACATGAAGCTTGTGTGGAGGTTAGGGTTAAACCGGGATGTGGACATGAAGCTAGGGTTGAGGTTAGGGTTAAACCGGGATGTGGACATGAAGCTAGGGTTGAGGTTAGGGTTAAACCGGGATGTGGACATGAAGCTAGGGTTGAGGTTAGGGTTAAACCGGGATGTGGACATGAAGCTAGGGTTAGTTTGAACCAGCATGTGGACATGAAGCTAGGGTTAGTGTTGAACTAGGATGTGGACATGAAGCTAGGGTTAGTTTGAACCAGGATGTGGACATGAAGCTAGGGTTGAGGTTAGGGTTAAACCGGGATGTGGACATGAAGCTAGGGTTGAGGTTAGGGTTAAACCGGGATGTGGACATGAAGCTAGGGTTGAGGTTAGGGTTAAACCGGGATGTGGACATGAAGCTAGGGTTAGTTTGAACCAGGATGTGGACATGAAGCTAGGGTTAGGGTTGAACTAGGATGTGGACATGAAGCTAGGGTTAGGGTTGAACCAGGATGTGGACATGAAGCTAGGGTTAGGGTTGAACCAAGATGTAGACATGAAGCTAAGGTTAGGGTTAGGGCTGAACCAGGATGTAGACATGAAGCTAGGGTTAGGGTTGAACCAGGATGTGAACATGAAGCTACGGTTAGGGTTAGGGCTGAACCAGTATGTAGACATGAAGCTAGGGTTAGGGTTGAACCAGGATGTGGACATGAAGCTAGGGTTAGGGCTGAATCCGGATGTGGACATAAAGCTAGGGTTATATTGAACCAGGATGTGGACATGAAGCTAGGGTTAGGGTTGAACCGGGATGTGGACATGAAGCTAGGTTTAGTTTGAACCAGGATGTGGGCATGAAGCTAGGGTTAGGGTTGAACCAGGATGTGGACATGAAGCTAGGGTTAGGGTTGAACCAGGATGCTGTCATGAAGCTAGGGTTAGAGTTGAACCAGGATGTGGACATGAAGCTGGGTTTAGTTTGAACCAGGATGTGGACATGAAGCTAGGGTTGAGGTTAGGGTTAAACCGGGATGTGGACATGAAGCTAGGGTTGAG
The DNA here is from genome assembly GCF_057628025.1 of Oncorhynchus mykiss. Taxonomy (NCBI): domain Eukaryota; kingdom Metazoa; phylum Chordata; class Actinopteri; order Salmoniformes; family Salmonidae; genus Oncorhynchus; species Oncorhynchus mykiss. Next base: position 53,916,441 of record NC_143039.1, on the reverse strand, counting down.
GTTTGGGTTAAACCGGGATGTGGACATGAAGCTAGGGTTGAGGTTAGTGTTAAACCGGGATGTGGACATGAAGCTAGGGTTAGTTTGAACCAGGATGTGGACATGAAGCTAGGGTTAGGGTTGAACCAGGATGTGGACATGAAGCTAGGGTTAGGGTTGAACCAGGATGTGGACATGAAGCTAGGGTTAGGGTTGAACCAGGATGTGAACATGAAGATACGGGTAGGGTTAGGGCTGAACCAGTATGTAGACATGAAGCTAGGGTTAGGGTTGAACCAGGATGTGAACATGAAGATACGGTTAGGGTTAGGGCTGAACCAGTATGTAGACATGAAGCTAGGGTTAGGGTTGAACCAGGGTGTGGACATGAAGCTAGGGTTAGGGCTGAATCCGGTTTTGGACATAAAGCTAGGGTTAGTTTGAACCAGGATGTGGACATGAAGCTAGGGTTAGGGTTGAACCGGGATGTGGACATGAATCTAGGTTTAGTTTGAACCAGGATGTGGGCATGAAGCTAGGGTTAGGGTTGAACCAGGATGTGGACATGAAGCTAGGGTTAGGGTTGAACCAGGATGTGGTCATGAAGCTAGGGTTAGAGTTGAACCAGGATGTGGACATGAAGCTGGGTTTAGTTTGAACCAGGATGTGGACATGAAGCTAGGGTTGAGGTTAGGGTTAAACCGGGATGTGGACATGAAGCTAGGGTTGAGGTTTGGGTTAAACCGGGACATGGACATGAAGCTAGTGATGAGGTTAGGGTTAAACCGGGATTTGGACATGAAGCTAGGGTTGAGGTTAGGGTTAAACCGGGATGTGGACATGAAGCTAGGGTTGAGGTTAGGGTTAAACCGGGATGTGGATATGAAGCTAGGGATGAGGTTAGGGTTAAACCGGGACGTGGACTTGAAGCTAGGGATGAGGTTAGGGTTAAACCGGGATTTGGACATGAAGCTTGTGTGGAGGTTAGGGTTAAACCGGGATGTGGACATGAAGCTAGGGTTGAGGTTAGGGTTAAACCGGGATGTGGACATGAAGCTAGGGTTGAGGTTAGGGTTAAACCGGGATGTGGACATGAAGCTAGGGTTGAGGTTAGGGTTAAACCGGGATGTGGACATGAAGCTAGGGTTAGTTTGAACCAGGATGTGGACATGAAGCTAGGGTTAGGGTTGAACTAGGATGTGGACATGAAGCTAGGGTTAGTTTGAACCAGGATGTGGACATGAAGCTAGGGTTGAGGTTAGGGTTAAACCGGGATGTGGACATGAAGCTAGGGTTGAGGTTAGGGTTAAACCGGGATGTGGACATGAAGCTAGGGTTGAGGTTAGGGTTAAACCGGGATGTGGACATGAAGCTAGGGTTAGTTTGAACCAGGATGTGGACATGAAGCTAGGGTTAGGGTTGAACTAGGATGTGGACATGAAGCTAGGGTTAGGGTTGAACCAGGATGTGGACATGAAGCTAGGGTTAGGGTTGAACCAAGATGTAGACATGAAGCTAAGGTTAGGGTTAGGGCTGAACCAGGATGTAGACATGAAGCTAGGGTTAGGGTTGAACCAGGATGTGAACATGAAGCTACGGTTAGGGTTAGGGCTGAACCAGTATGTAGACATGAAGCTAGGGTTAGGGTTGAACCAGGATGTGGACATGAAGCTAGGGTTAGGGCTGAATCCGGATGTGGACATAAAGCTAGGGTTATATTGAACCAGGATGTGGACATGAAGCTAGGGTTAGGGTTGAACCGGGATGTGGACATGAAGCTAGGTTTAGTTTTAACCAGGATGTGGACATGAAGCTAGGGTTAGGGTTGAACCGGGATGTGGACATGAAGCTAGGTTTAGTTTGAACCAGGATGTGGGCATGAAGCTAGGGTTAGGGTTGAACCAGGATGTGGACATGAAGCTAGGGTTAGGGTTGAACCAGGATGCTGTCATGAAGCTAGGGTTAGAGTTGAACCAGGATGTGGACATGAAGCTGGGTTTAGTTTGAACCAGGATGTGGACATGAAGCTAGGGTTGAGGTTAGGGTTAAACCGGGATGTGGACATGAAGCTAGGGTTGAGGTTAGGGTTAAACCGGGATGTGGACATGAAGCTAGGGTTGAGGTTAGTGTTAAACCGGGATGTGGACATGAAGCTAGGGTTAGTTTGAACCAGGATGTGGACATGAAGCTAGGGTTAGGGTTGAACCAGGATGTGGACATGAAGCTAGGGTTAGGGTTGAACCAGGATGTGGACATGAAGCTAGGGTTAGGGTTGAACCAGGATGTGAACATGAAGATACGGTTAGGGTTAGGGCTGAACCAGTATGTAGACATGAAGCTAGGGTTAGGGTTGAACCAGGATGTGAACATGAAGATACGGTTAGGGTTAGGGCTGAACCAGTATGTAGACATGAAGCTAGGGTTAGGGTTGAACCAGGGTGTGGACATGAAGCTAGGGTTAGGGCTGAATCCGGTTTTGGACATAAATCTAGGGTTAGTTTGAACCAGGATGTGGACATGAAGCTAGGGTTAGGGTTGAACCGGGATGTGGACATGAATCTAGGTTTAGTTTGAACCAGGATGTGGGCATGAAGCTAGGGTTAGGGTTGAACCAGGATGTGGACATGAAGCTAGGGTTAGGGTTGAACCAGGATGTGGTCATGAAGCTAGGGTTAGAGTTGAACCAGGATGTGGGCATGAAGCTGGGTTTAGTTTGAACCAGGATGTGGACATGAAGCTAGGGTTGAGGTTAGGGTTAAACCGGGATGTGGACATGAAGCTAGGGTTGAGGTTTGGGTTAAACCGGGACATGGACATGAAGCTAGTGATGAGGTTAGGGTTAAACCGGGATTTGGACATGAAGCTAGGGTTGAGGTTAGGGTTAAACCGGGATGTGGACATGAAGCTAGGGTTGAGGTTAGGGTTAAACCGGGATGTGGATATGAAGCTAGGGATGAGGTTAGGGTTAAACAGGGACGTGGACATGAAGCTAGGGATGAGGTTAGGGTTAAACCGGGATTTGGACATGAAGCTTGTGTGGAGGTTAGGGTTAAACCGGGATGTGGACATGAAGCTAGGGTTGAGGTTAGGGTTAAACCGGGATGTGAACATGAAGCTAGGGTTAGGGTTGAACCAGGATGTGGACATGAAGCTAGGGTTAGGGTTGAACCAGGATGAGGACATGAAGCTAGGGTTAGGGTTGAACCAGGATGTGGACATGAAGCTAGGGTTAGTTTGAACCAGGATGTGGACATGAAGCTAGGGTTAGGGTTGAACCAGGATGTGGACATGAAGCTAGGGTTAGGGTTGAACCAGGATGTGGACATGAAGCTAGGGTTAGTTTGAACCAGGATGTGGACATGAAGCTAGGGTTAGGGTTGAACCAGGATGTGGACATGAAGTTAGGGTTAGTGCTGAACCAGGATATGGACATGAAGTTAGGGTTAGGCTTGAACCAGGATGTGGACATGAAGCTAGGGTTAGGGTTAGGGCTGAACCAGGATGTGGACATGAAGCTAGGTTAGGTTTGAACCAGCATGTGGACATGAAGCTAGGGTTAGGGTTGAACCAAGATGTAGACATTAATCTAGGGTTAGGGTTAGTGCTGAACCAGGATGTGGACATGAAGCTAGGGTTAGTTTGAACCAGTATGTGGACATGAAGCTAGGGTTGAGGTTAGGGTTAAACCGGGATGTGGACATGAAGCTAGGGTTGAGGTTAGGGTTAAACCGGGATGTGGACATGAAGCTAGGGTTGAGGTTAGGGTTAAACCGGGATGTGGACATGAAGCTAGGGTTAGTTTGAACCAGGATGTGGACATGAAGCTAGGGTTAGGGTTGAACCAGGATGTGGACATGAAGCTAGGGTTAGGGTTGAACCAGGATGTGGACATGAAGCTAGGGTTAGGGTTGAACCAAGATGTAGACATGAAGCTAAGGTTAGGGTTAGGGCTGAACCAGGATGTAGACATGAAGCTAGGGTTAGGGTTGAACCAGGATGTGAACATGAAGCTACGGTTAGGGTTAGGGCTGAACCAGTATGTAGACATGAAGCTAGGGTTAGGGTTGAACCAGGATGTGGACATGAAGCTAGGGTTAGGGCTGAATCCGGATGTGGACATAAAGCTAGGGTTATATTGAACCAGGATGTGGACATGAAGCTAGGGTTAGGGTTGAACCGGGATGTGGACATGAAGCTAGGTTTAGTTTGAACCAGGATGTGGGCATGAAGCTAGGGTTAGGGTTGAACCAGGATGTGGACATGAAGCTAGGGTTAGGGTTGAACCAGGATGTGGTCATGAAGCTAGGGTTAGAGTTGAACCAGGATGTGGACATGAAGCTGGGTTTAGTTTGAACCAGGATGTGGACATGAAGCTAGGGTTGAGGTTAGGGTTAAACCGGGATGTGGACATGAAGCTAGGGTTGAGGTTAGGGTTAAACCGGGATGTGGACATGAAGCTAGGGTTGAGGTTTGGGTTAAACCGGGACATGGACATGAAGCTAGTGATGAGGTTAGGGTTAAACCGGGATTTGGACATGAAGCTAGGGTTGAGGTTAGGGTTAAACCGGGATGTGGACATGAAGCTAGGGTTGAGGTTAGGGTTAAACCGGGATGTGGATATGAAGCTAGGGATGAGGTTAGGGTTAAACAGGGACGTGGACATGAAGCTAGGGATGAGGTTAGGGTTAAACCGGGATTTGGACATGAAGCTTGTGTGGAGGTTAGGGTTAAACCGGGATGTGGACATGAAGCTAGGGTTGAGGTTAGGGTTAAACCGGGATGTGAACATGAAGCTAGGGTTAGGGTTGAACCAGGATGTGGACATGAAGCTAGGGTTAGGGTTGAACCAGGATGAGGACATGAAGCTAGGGTTAGGGTTGAACCAGGATGTGGACATGAAGCTAGGGTTAGTTTGAACCAGGATGTGGACATGAAGCTAGGGTTAGGGTTGAACCAGGATGTGGACATGAAGCTAGGGTTAGGGTTGAACCAGGATGTGGACATGAAGCTAGGGTTAGTTTGAACCAGGATGTGGACATGAAGCTAGGGTTAGGGTTGAACCAGGATGTGGACATGAAGTTAGGGTTAGTGCTGAACCAGGATATGGACATGAAGTTAGGGTTAGGCTTGAACCAGGATGTGGACATGAAGCTAGGGTTAGGGTTAGGGCTGAACCAGGATGTGGACATGAAGCTAGGTTAGGTTTGAACCAGCATGTGGACATGAAGCTAGGGTTAGGGTTGAACCAAGATGTAGACATTAATCTAGGGTTAGGGTTAGTGCTGAACCAGGATGTGGACATGAAGCTAGGGTTAGTTTGAACCAGTATGTGGACATGAAGCTAGGGTTGAGGTTAGGGTTAAACCGGGATGTGGACATGAAGCTAGGGTTGAGGTTAGGGTTAAACCGGGATGTGGACATGAAGCTAGGGTTGAGGTTAGGGTTAAACCGGGATGTGGACATGAAGCTAGGGTTAGTTTGAACCAGGATGTGGACATGAAGCTAGGGTTAGGGTTGAACCAGGATGTGGACATGAAGCTAGGGTTAGGGTTGAACCAGGATGTGGACATGAAGCTAGGGTTAGGGTTGAACCAAGATGTAGACATGAAGCTAAGGTTAGGGTTAGGGCTGAACCAGGATGTAGACATGAAGCTAGGGTTAGGGTTGAACCAGGATGTGAACATGAAGCTACGGTTAGGGTTAGGGCTGAACCAGTATGTAGACATGAAGCTAGGGTTAGGGTTGAACCAGGATGTGGACATAAAGCTAGGGTTATATTGAACCAGGATGTGGACATGAAGCTAGGGTTAGGGTTGAACCGGGATGTGGACATGAAGCTAGGTTTAGTTTGAACCAGGATGTGGGCATGAAGCTAGGGTTAGGGTTGAACCAGGATGTGGACATGAAGCTAGGGTTAGGGTTGAACCAGGATGTGGTCATGAAGCTAGGGTTAGAGTTGAACCAGGATGTGGACATGAAGCTGGGTTTAGTTTGAACCAGGATGTGGACATGAAGCTAGGGTTGAGGTTAGGGTTAAACCGGGATGTGGACATGAAGCTAGGGTTGAGGTTAGGGTTAAACCGGGATGTGGACATGAAGCTAGGGTTGAGGTTTGGGTTAAACCGGGACATGGACATGAAGCTAGTGATGAGGTTAGGGTTAAACCGGGATTTGGACATGAAGCTAGGGTTGAGGTTAGGGTTAAACCGGGATGTGGATATGAAGCTAGGGATGAGGTTAGGGTTAAACCGGGACGTGGACATGAAGCTAGGGATGAGGTTAGGGTTAAACCGGGATTTGGACATGAAGCTTGTGTGGAGGTTAGGGTTAAACCGGGATGTGGACATGAAGCTAGGGTTGAGGTTAGGGTTAAACCGGGATGTGAACATGAAGCTAGGGTTGAGGTTAGGGTTAAACCGGGATTTGGACATGAAGCTAGGGTTCAGGTTAGGGTTAAAACGGGATGTGGACATGAAGCTAGGGTTGAGGTTAGGGTTAAACCGGGATGTGGACATGAATCTAGGGTTGAGGTTAGGGTTAAACCGGGATGTGGACATGAAGCTAGGGTTAGAGAATTTGGATTAGTCCACCCTCTGATGACCTGGAGGAACAGTCTGCTGGCTGATGACACGTACAGGTGATGTCAGGTTCTGAGACTTACAGGTGAATAACCACACAGGTGAGTTTGGTTCAGTCACATCAGGTTAACCGTTCTAATGATAATCAGGACAAGGAAGAAAACATTGTTTCCATGACGATTATTAATTATACTGTACATACCAATTCCCATGAACGATACCATCTCCTAGTCAGCTATACTTTGAGGTGGCTAATTTCTAAGATTTCACCAGATAGAACTGAATGACTACTTAATGAATACCATTCAACACTACTAGAGAAGTCTAGATCCAATAAACTGAGGGAAAAAAACGTTACACTCCCTGTTTCTCAGTATTTCAGAGACGAGAGATATTCTATTTTTGAACCTAATCCGTGGCCATATTGAGTTCAAAGCGTAGGCCGATGGTATATTGAGCTGTAAATTATTCTTGCCTCAACCCTGCATCACAGTTTGTCAGTTTATTCTTGGTTTTTCTATAGCGAGGTCACGTACAATGAAGAATGAGCTGCCGATCACTTAGGAACAGCCCGGTTACAACGTCTAACAGTCAAATGGTACGCCGTTGTTCGTTTTAATTCAAACATCAAAAGTCCATTCACCCTTCTTAGAAGTCAGTTAGGAACACTTTCTTGTAAATTAGAATTGATCCTGGGGCTATTACCAGTGGCTGCCACCATCGTGACTCCATTAAATTAAATCCGGAGATACACGTTGGAGGTGGAAGGATCACATGCCCTGAGAGGGTTCTATGGAGATGAGGTTATCACATTCACCTTGACCAATTAGATGTAAGAGTAGATGGAATATTAACTAGAAGGTAACACCCTGTTACTCATAACTTGTTTCATAAGAGGTAAGGATTGATGTGTACTGTCTTGGTCCATCTACTGGCTCTGTTAAAAGTGGTGTGTGCTAGGGTTGAATGGTGGTAACCCGGTTACTGAGATTTACTGGGATTTACTCCGAAAACCACTCCCTTTTTCCGGGATAAATAACTGTTTTGAAAGCCAATACTAACTCGCATTAGCGCAATGACTGGAAGTCTATGGGTATTGCTAGCATGTTAGCCGACTTCCAGTCATTGTGTTAACGCTAGATAGCAATTGCGCTAATGCTACTTAGCAACTTACTTCAAACTGCACTCAGACATAAAAATGGTATCTTTAAGTTCATCTGACTCTGGGGAAGTAGATAAAGGGCCTCATTGCCGAAATCCAAATGTGTTCCTTTAACAATAGTTTTTTTTTATGCTGAGAACTGAAAGTATGTTTTTAAATAACATCCTTAGAATGTTCTTTAAACGTTACTAATGTTTTGAAAACCTACTTTAAATAGAACCATGAGGGAACCTGTAGGAAACGTTATGGGAAGGTTGTATGCAAAATAACCATATGACAATCATTCTCTCACCAAGCTCTAAGAAACACATGGTCCTCAGATAATTATGTGCTGGCTGGCCTGTCTCTGCTGTGTCCCTACCTCAACTGTCTCTGTTCTGGCCCGAATGGTTAAAGGCTGAGCTGAAAGGCTTGAAGGTCTCCCTCTCTCTCCAGTGGTTGCAGGCAGAGCAAGAGCCGGCCAACTTCAGCGAGGTGGTGGAGAAGTTGTTCCAGGTCATCCCTGATGCTGACCTTTACATGGATGCGGGCCCTGAGCGCTGTAGGACCTGTGCTGTGGTGGGGAACTCTGGGAACCTTAAGGGCTCCCGCTACGGAGCCCTCATAGACTCCAGTGATGTCGTCATCAGGTGACTCATCAAGCTTGTTTTTTGTTTATGAGTTACATAAAGCATTATGTTAGGAATTGAACTGCAAAGCCACAAAGGAGTGATTTTGTTCTGTATAGCATTCATGCCTGACCAATATCTAGGCTTTGGTGTTAATTACAAGTGTAATCATTGTAGTCCAGTTTCTTGATTCCCACCCCCACCGTTGATAAGATTACACCTGTGCAGGGATACAAACGGTTTTGTTCTATCAAGGCGTTTATAGCCTACAATTATCATCACAATAGCTCATGAAAGGTTATATTGGAACAAACACAAGTCTGTGATCATTGTGACATGTAGGTGTAGACGCCCCATTTGGTTTGATGTCAATATGATTTCACCCTAACATAGACCGTTCCGCCCATCATGTCACACCTTTCAGCTGCCCTAGCTGTTGTTCCCATGTCAGTTTGTCTCATAGAAGTCAAAGCCACTTGGCCCCAAAACCTGTTTTAGCATGATGTGCCATGAGATTTAGGGCTTTCGCTATTTTGTAGTAGTCAACTGGGTGGGACTTGATATAGGTTAAGGAAGAAACACAGAATTCCATCCAGGTCAGCTAATGAAATTGACTCCTGAGAGAACTTTCCTTAACTGCAGGTGGCAGTTAATCATCCTTGGTTTTATGTGTTCAGACTATACACTCTCCGGCACATAGATGGGGGTAGGGTTAGTGCCAATTCGTCCCTCCAGGATTTTGCTGGGATTTTTTTTGCTATTTGAGGGCAAAAATGCTTGATTTTTCCAAGGCAATATGCAATGATTTTGGCCAATTTGTTGCTAAAATGCGCTGATGAGGGAAAACGTTTGTTTGTGTGGCTTGATTGAACCATATTATGTGGAAACTGTGCAGTGATTGGTTTAAATTGCAAGCCCTCTTTTTGTACGACGTTGATGGGTCAGTTTAATGCGATACCTGAGATGATTTGACTGTTTTATGCTGACAATAGTGCAGTGATTGGGACCTGCCAATACACTCTGAGAAGAAGAAATAGGGTTAGGGTTAGAGCAGGAAGGGTAATGAAGCCGACTGTAGACAAAGGTCGGAGAGTGAAACCGGGGGAGGTGCATCTGCGACAGCCGAAAGTTGAACACTGGTGATTTTCCAACAGCAAGGCTCAGATCAACTTGGCAGTGTCAACATACACTACATGACCAAAGGTATGTGTACACCTGCTCCTCCTTATTCCAAAATCATGGGTATTAATATGGTGTCGGTCCCCTCCTTTGCTGCTATAACAGCCTTCACTCTTCTGGGATGGCTTTGCACTAGATGTTGGAACGATGCTGCGGGGACTTGCTTCCATTCAGCCACAAGAGCATTAGTGAGGTTGGGCACTGATGTTAGGCGATTTAGGTGTGGCTCGCGGTCGGCATTCCAATTCATCCCAAAGTTGTTCAGGGCTCTGTGGAGGTCAGTCAAGTTCTTCCACACTGATCTCAAAAAACCTTTTCTATATGGACCTCGCTTTGTGCATGGGGGCATTGTCATGCTGAAACAGGAAAGGGCCTTCCCCAAACTGTTACCACAAAGTTTGTCTAGAATGTCATTGTATGCTGTAGCGTTAGGATTTTCCTTCACTGGAACTAAGGGGCCTAGCCCGAACCATGAAAAACAGCCCCAGACCATTACTCCACCAAACTTTAAGGTTGGCACTATGCATTGGGGCAGGTAGCGTTCGCCTGGCATCCGTCAAAGGGTGATTCATCACTCCAGAGAACGAGTTTCCACTGCTCCAGAGTCCAATGGCAGCGAGCTTTACACCATTCCAACCGACGCTTGGCATTGTGCATGGTGATCTTAGGCTTGTGTGTGGCTGCTCAGCCATGGAAACCCATTTCATGAAGCTCCCGACAAACAATTATTGTGCTGATGTTGCTTCGAGGCAGTTTGGAACTCTGTAGTGAGTGTTACAACCGAGGACAGGCGATTTCTAAGGAGTTATGTGCTTCAGCACTAGTTTAGCCTACCACTTCGCAGCTGAGCAGTTGTTGCTCCTAGACGTTTCCACTTCACAATAACAGTACTTAGAGTTGACCGGGGAAACTCCAGAAGGGCATACAGTAAATATGACAAACTGACTTGTTGGAAAGGTGGCATCCTCTGAAGGGGCCACACTGAAAGTCACTGAGCTCTTCAGTACGGGCTATTCTACTGTCAATGTTTGTCTATGGAGATTCCACGGCTGTGTGCTCGATTTTATACACCTGTCAGCAACGAGTGTGGCTGAAATAGCCAAATCCAATCATTTCAAGGGGTGTCCACATACTTTTGTGTGTGTGTGTATGTAATCTCAGCAAAAAAAGAAACATCCCTTTTTCAGGACCCTGTCTTTCAAAGATAATTCGTAAAAATCTAAATAACTTCACAGATCATTGTAAAAGGGTTTAAACACTGTTTCTCATGCTTCTTCAATGAACCATAAACAATTAATGAACATCCACCTGCGGAACAGTTGTTAAGACACTAACAGCTTACAGATGGTAGGCAATTAAGGTAACAGTTATGAACATTTAGGACACTAAAGAGGCCTTTCTACTGACTCTGAAAAACACAAAAAGAAATATGTTAATCTGCTCATCTGCATGAACGTGCCTTAGGCATGCTGCAAGGAGGCATAAGGACTGCAGATGTGGCCAGGGCAATAAATTGCAATGTCCGTACTGTGAGACGCCTAAGACAGCGCTACAGGGAGACAGTACGGACAGCTGATCGTCCTCGCAGTGGCAGACCACGTGTAACAACACCTGCACAGGATTGGTACATCTGAACATCACACCTGCAGGACAGGTACAGGATGGCAACAACAACTGCCCGAGTTACACCAGGAACGCACAATCCCTCCATCAGTGCTCAGACTGTCCGCAATTGGCTGAGAGAGGCTGGACTGAGGGCTTGTAGGCCTATTGTAAGGCAGGTCCTCACCAGGCATCACCGGCAACAACGTCACCTATGGGCACAAACCCGCTGTCGCTGGACCAGACAGGACTGGCAAAAAGTGGTCTTCACTGACGAGTCACGGTTTTGTCTCACCAGGGGTGATGGTCAGATTCGCGTTTATCGTTGAAGGAATGAGCATTACACCGAGGCCTGTACTCTGGAGCGGGATCGATTTGGAGGTGGAGGATCCGTCATGGTCTGGGGCGGTGTGTCACAGCATCATCAGTCTGAGCTTGTTGTCATTGCAGTTCATCTCAATGCTGTGCATTACAGGGAAGACATCCTCCTCCCTCATGTGGTACCCTTCCTGTAGGCTCATCCTGACATGACCCTCCAGCATGACAATGCCACGACCCATACTGCTTGTTCTTTGCGTGATTTCCCAGATCTCAGTCCCATTGAGGACGTCTGGGACCTGTTGGATCGGAGGTTGAGGGCTAGGGCCATTCCCTCCAGAAATGTCCAGGAACTTGGTGGTGCCTTGGAAGAATGTGGTAACATCTCACAGCAAGAACTGGCAAGTCTGGTGCAGTCCATGAGGAGGAGATGCACTGCAGTACTTAATGCAGCTGGTGGCCACACCAGATACTGACTGTTACTTTTGATTTTGACCCCATCTTTGTTCAGGGACACATTATTCCATTTCTGTTAGTCACATGTCTGTGGAACTTGTTCAGTTTATGTCTCAGTTGTTGAATCTTGTTATGTTCATACAAATATTTGCACATGTTAAGTTTGCTGAAAATAAATGCAGTTGAAAGGAAGTTCTCCAATTGTCCACATGGCTGGCTGAATTTTGCTACCATCGGAAACTTCGGGAAAATTGCCCATTATTTCGTTTTTCTAAGGACCCAGAAAACAGCAGTGTGAGAACCTATTCAAGTAAGTAAATATTTTTTGAAAATGGTTGTTTTTAGCTAGCTTGCTACAGAAACTTAAGTGTGCAGGCTGACTCAAATTAGCTGCTAATGTAATGTTAGCTATATAGCAAACTAAATAGCTAGCTAAGTTAATTAAATATCACCAGCTTGCTAACGTCATATTAGCTAATTAGCTAGCTATCTTGATGTATTTATCGTTTAAACTAAATTCATTTGTAGCTAGCTAACAGCCATGGAAGAGGGTGAAAGATTAGCTATCAATTCAAGCTGTCAGAGAAGGGAGAGTAGGCTTCTCTGGATAGGGAAGATACCTTTTGCGGGAGGACATTTTTGAAAATATTCTCCAGTTCTAGTCAACAGCGAGGAAAAACGTAGGACAGAGAGATATAGTAACATAATATTCAGTGCTGTCTAATTTGAGTATAATGCAGCCTGTTTCTTTAGAATGTTTTCTGTTCTCAGGTACAGAGAGCAGTGAAACTCTGTCTGCAGATGAAGAGGTCCCAGTGAATGTCCCAAGAGAATAAGGGTACATCCTTGTATACCATGGATTATATGTGTACCTATGTTAGCACATGTTGTGAACAGAAATACAGTTTAAAAGTCACACACAATGTTTAAACCTATTACAACTGGAGCAGGCCAACTCTGCTGGGCGTGCAGGTTTCTGTTCCAGCCCAGCACTAACACACCTGCTTTTAATGTATCAAAATGAATGAGTTAATAGTCAAGTGTGCTATTGCTTGGCTGGAACAGAAGTCTGCTCCCCAGTAGATCACGGATCAGTGGAGCGAGATTGGCCAGATCTGATATGGACTTTCTTTTGTTCACCTGAAATTATGCTTTAGTAATAATAGCCTACTTGTTACAAAAATGTCTAACCTTTACATATGAGTTAGCTTACTTGTACACTTTGAAATAATATGAGATAGTGTTGAAGTTTAGTGTTTAAACTTGTTTTAATTGTAAACTGGCCTACAGTATGATCGCATTAGCCTTATGGGCATTTGCAAAAGACTCCTTGACAATGTTCATCTGAAGCAGAGAATAGCTTAACTCACAATTTGTTTACACATTGTTAAGCTCTAGGTTCTCAATTTAAAAACAATAACAGTAGACAATGTATGAGGCTAATCATTATCCAGGTCATCTACAAGTCTATGCTAGGTAAAGCTCCGCCTTATCTCAGTTCACTGGTCACGATGGCAACACCCACCTGTAGCACGTGCTCCAGCAAGTGTTTCTCACTGATCAACCCTAAAGCCAAAACCTCATTTGGCCGCCTTTCCTTCCAGTTCTCTGCTGCCTGCGACTGGAACGAATGACAAAAATCTCTGAAGTTGGAGACATTTATCTCCCTCGCCAACTTTAAACATCTGCTATCTGAGCAGCTAACCGATCGCTGCAGCTGTACATAGTCCATCGGTATATTGCCCACCCAATTTACCTACCTCATCCCCATGCTGTTTTGATTTTATTTACTTTTCTGCTCTTTTGCACACCAGTATCTCTACATGCACATGTTCATCTGATCATTTATCACTCCAGTGTTAATCTGCTAAATTGTAATTATTCACTCCTATGGCCTATTTATTGCCTACCTCCTCATGACTTTTGCACACAATGTATATAGATTCTTTTTTTTCCTACTATGTTATTGACTTGTTTATTGTTTACTCCATGTGTAACTCTGTGTTGTTGTCTGTTCACACTGCTATGCTTTATCTTGGCCAGGTCGCAGTTGCAAATGAGAACTTGTTCTTAACTAGCCTACCTGGTTAAATAAAGGTGAAATATATATATTTTTTTTTAAATACTAGACTTTTGTACATGCCTTGTGCTGACATGAAATTGTTTAGTGCAAATCCAACCCTTGTAATCTAGGTGATAAAATGTCTGGAAACAGGAGATGTTGGAGGTCCTTCTCTTCAAACATACAAACAACTACTACCACCAAGTTCAATGCCAGATACTTTTATCCCAGAAGGTCTGAGTGTCACTTAGTCGGGCTACTGTGACAATGAAGATGGTCTACAAGAAACCGTTTTTATTCAATGGGGCTAGGCAAAGCAGAGATGACAATACTTTTAATTTCACCCAGACAACAATATAGCGTATTATCTACAGCATGTTTACAATATCATAAACAGTAGTATTTTACATGTTCCAAATTACGTTTAATATATTCATATGGTTTAAGGGGGCACTTTTGTCAGGACGGCAAGGTGATCTCTGCTCAAATTGCACAACAGAATCATTGATTGACCAAAGCACAGCATATGACAACCATCTCGTATGACTAAGGAATGTCTCCTTTCATACCTGAAAAGGGACAAAGTATAGCTAGATTGTAGAAACTGATGCTGCTGCAGCATTGCTCATCTTCACGTCGGGAATCCAGTCGACGTGGGTGTCTTGACAGAGGTCAGCTGGTTGAACCTACAGCAGTACATAAACCAATGAAAAGCACCCCTGATGTTAGAATAGCACTTCTTTAGGTCACTTATACCATCGGGGCTCTTCATCGTTTGGTTGTTTAATTCATTCAGGTGTTTTAGTGTCATATTAAGATTAAATTGGGCTGCAACAACCAATAGTCAACACAGCAGGTTGACCTATCCTATGGAGGCCTTTGTCCTATGCTGTAATGTCCATACATTTCCCTCTTTATGAATAAAGCTCTCAACAAATTATCAATGAGTTATCATATGAGTTTTGTCCCCCAGACTATATGGATGTCATATTGTATAATTTCCCTTTTTCATGGTCATGGCTAGAAGGGATCCAGTTTTTGTCAAATGAATGTCATATTCTAGATTACATGGTTGCATTCAAGACAAGGTCGTTTTTTATTGATCTGTTGTCAGTGGCAGTAGAGTAGGACCAGGCTACCATCGTATTATAAAAATATTCTGCTAATGTTTCCATTCATATAAAGTGTAGTAGAATTGCATCAAATGTTTATCGAAGGCCACATTTTTCCTGTGCAAAGGAAAGAAATCTCTTTGATATAGCCTATAAACCTCTGTCACTACGCGCTTATTAATAGCCAAAATGATCACTTTCCAATCTGCTCATCACATTAGGAACAGTAGGCTTACATTAGTCTGCAGATGCGATGATCGAGGGCATGCAGTCATTTGTTATAAGGGTTCCATTTTATGGTGAAAAAAATAGCTCGACATATGCTAATAGCTAGACTACTCTAGCTAGCTAATTTAGTGTTCACACCTGTTTCGCATAACAGATAAACTAAACTCAAAATCAATCAGACTTGACTTACCAGTTATGAAATGATCATAGCAGACCCTGTACTGACAGCTGTCTGGGTTCAGGTCTTGACAGGCAAAAAGGTTTACTTGGTTTCCTGACAGTTCTCGAGTCTTCTCTCATTGGTGTCATCAATGTTGTTTCATGATTGCGGGGAATCTGTAAATATATCCACAGAAAATGACCTTGGTGATGAATCAACTAGTTTTAGGCACTGCTATCATGCAGTTTGAGGCAGAAACTCGGCTGTTGTTGTCAGAAGAAGTAATGAAGTGGTCTTCCAACATGGCCGCCCGGCGGTGTCATACATCAACTGCAAGCCCTCAATACTATATCACACACACTCACGAACTGAAAACATAACGTGTGTAGGCTACAATTAATTTGGTTAGACAGAGGACGCAAATATCACTTTCATTTGTATCCCATGTAGCTTGAGAATCACGGCAACTTTGATTCCTGTTTGTCATTTCTTTGGCCATTTTCGCTTGGGTCAACCAAAAGCAGCCTAATGATTGGTTGACAAATAGTGCATCCCACAATGCAGGTAATGGCTGCATTGTACAGTTTGTGAGAAGCAACTACAGCGACTTGAAGGCGACTAAATAAAAAAACTGCATTACCTTTGCTTACAAGGTATTTGTGAAGTTCATGCAGTTGATGTGTTGGCACAGTTTTTATTCCCATAATGCAACACACTGTATCGGCTCAAAGGTACACATGGACTACTTTAAAATGGAGATAGCCCTCAATGGTGCTGGCCATGCTGTCACAGAAGCATGGAAAAACAGGAGATGGGCTCACTGGTACATCTCCAGGCGGCAGGTAGCCTAGCGGTTAAGGAAGTTCAGCCAGTAACCAAAAGGTTGCTGGTACGAATCTCTGTGCTGACTAGGTGAAAAACATGTTGATGAGCAATGCACTTAACCCTAATTGCTCCTAAGTCACGCTGGATATGAACTCAAATGTAAATGTATGGTTTTTCTCCACTCACCAGCAGTTCTGTACAAATGTTACTCAATGTAAAGCTGTATGACTGCACTTATCTTCTTCAAGATCCCATGCTGTGGAGCAGCATGTTTGCTGATTTAATTACGCAGAGACTGGGACAAGAGACGCAAGACTTATTGCTTTTCTTTTAACACAATCCTTCTCTGCAGTACAGGCTTACAAGCACAGGAATTATGTACAGTTCATATCATCCTGCATCCCCTGTGGGCCCTGGTTAAAAGTAGTGCCCCATAAAGGTAATACCGTGCCATTTAGGACGGCGCCCGTGTGCTGCTACTACAGTGACTTAGATGAACGCTCGATTGCCCGACCCGACTCTGCAAATGAAAAACATGTTGTATGTACTCTGCTTCAAAATTATAGTACCCTTCCCGTTCCATGTAATGAAAATAAATATTTACCAGCAAAATCCATCTCTTTTTTTTTGTTTTTTTGTTAAAAACCTATTTATTCTGGTTCTATGAGAGCTGGTATATCACAGGTGTCAAGGAAGCACCGGGATATTTTATTAAAACATGATTAGCTTGTCTGGATAATAAGACACTGACAGCATGGACCCACTGCCAAGCGCATAGCCCAAGGTAATGTAAATTTATAGAACCTATCCCCTTTCATGTAATGATAAATATTTACTGGCAAAACCCCTCACACTTAAAAAAAAAGAAGAGCCTATTTATTCTGGTTCTATGATAGCTGCTATATCACAGGTGTCAAAGATGCACCGGGTTCTTTTATTCAAACATAATTAGCTTGTCTGGAGTATAAGACGCTTACAGCGTTGGATCAGCGGTGGATTAAACATCAATCAACTTCTGATCCGAGTATGATGGGGTAAAGCCTCAGCAAGTAACTTCATTAGGTTGGATCCTAGAGCCCAACAGATGTAGTGATAGCTATGCACCTCACATCTGTGAGTGAAAAGCCCAGTTTTAGATTGGATTTCTGCGCTGTGTTTTTCAATGAGGAGCCAGACCAACTATCAGTGTGTAAATTAGGAGGGAAGTCCTTGGCTGAAATTGATTATACTGCTCACCCCACACTCACTTAACTCACACACACACACACACACACACACACACACACAAAGATCTCCCCTTGGAAGAACGAACTAACTATATTAATTAAACAGGCAGAATCACAGCTATAGCTTTCCCCTCAATGCACTCACTGTAACTGGGACACAAATATTAACTGTATGATGTGGAGAAGCAGGAATTCCACAAACTGTCACATGCCATGGCACTACTAGGATGTGGGTATTCAGTAGATATTTACAGGAATGTCATGAAGACGGTTTATCCCAGAGCCTGATGTTGAGGATATACAGTAAGCCTCTGGTTCATCACCACATTCAAGTTCCAAATGACAGAAATGTCATTTAGATACAAATTCCAGTTTTGTACCTCCAGGCATCCCACCTTCAACAAAGCAGATATGTTGATTAGTATGTGAAAGCATTGTCATCCATTTGTTATATTTAGGTTATAAGGCAGAGAGGGGTGTGGGGTACATGGCTGAGGGCTGTTCTTAGGTACAGCCCTTAGCCATGGTATATTGCCTTATTGCTATTATAAACTGGTTACCAATGTAATTAGAGCAATAAAAAATACATGTTTTGTCATACCCGTGGTATGCGGTACGATAAACCACGGCTGTCAGCCAATCAGCATTCAGGGCTCAAAACCACCCAGTTTTTATAATGCAGGACAACCCACTTTGACTCTAACCGTAACCCTGCTCCTGCAGAATGAACATGGCTCCTACCTCTGGCTATGAGGAGGATGTTGGGAGCCGGACCACCCATCACGTCATGTACCCAGAGAGCGCCATAGATCTGGACAACACCACCAGTCTTCTGCTCATCCCCTTCAAGACTCTGGACCTTCAGTGGATCACCAGCGCCTTGACTACAGGCTCCATCAAACAGTGAGTGATCAATGACCACGCGCCACACAGTCACTACACGTTCATCAAGTTCACCTGAGAAAGTGTAGTAAGTGCACCTTAGCGAAACCTTCAATGCGAACTGTAGTGGATGCCTGTGGAATTGTTTGTAATGAATGGAAAGATGAAACCGCAAACAACGTTTTCATCCCCGGGAGGTCTGGTATCCTTTATGCTGTGTGAACAGTCTTTGTAGAAGTGCACCCGGTGCCTCCTTCAGGGCTGTTTGTCATAACCACAAGTATCCACATGTTGGCACGTACTGATATAGACCTCTTCCAGCGCCACAAGGTCGATGTTCTCAAGCTCTGTGTTAGACAATTATTACACATTACATGAATCATCTCAATTAATCACCTCATTATTACCACCAGTTAAGATTCTAAGCATGTGGATTCCTTCAACTGGGTCATAAATATGGCTTCAGCTGGAACGCTTTTGACAGTTACATCCTTATGGTGACGTTCCTGTGTTAATGATCTAATGACTGCTGAGGATGAGTGGGATGTTAGGAGGAAGGGGAGGAGGAGAGTGAGGAGGTTGTGGAAGTGCTTAGCTGCCTGTAGGAATCTTTACTGAGTATCAGCAGGGGTGCCCTGGCCCATTCTTTGCCCAGTGGGCCTGTCTAACTTGTGGTTTCTGCACAAAATGATCCTTATCTCTGTAATAATGGGGGACTCAAGTAAGAACTGGGCCAGTGTGGGCCATCGAGAGGGAAAAATGGACTGGTTTGGGGGCCTCAAAGAAAAAAATGGGCCAGTGTGTTAGAAATGTCAGGGCCGATTTCTGGTCCCAGTCCAGCCCTGAGGATCAGGGTTGAACTGTAGCCTAATAATGTTATGGGTAAGATGGTCAATAATTCTTAGCGCTATAGTTCTATCACAGCACAGCTTGAATCCTGATGAAGGCAGCATAGCTATCGAAACTTTGATATCTATTGCACTTATTTAATCTGACCTAGACTGTGCAGCTTTTCTTTTCACACAGTCTACCCTACCGGTGGGTAGACTGTGTGAATAGCATACCTGTAGTACAAATCAAATCATTCCCAAATCAATATTGGTTATATGACCTCACACATCACAATAGCGTATGACCCTTGACCTTGATGGGAAACAAGCCTCTGCTGTTTGCGATGGTATCTGTCACTGTGATCATCTGTAAAAACATAAATAATGTGAGAATTACTTTGTTTGCAAACTGTTACTATACCAACACAAACATAAAAAAACAAGTATCAAAACAGTAACCAAAACAGTATCAGTATCACAAATACACTGAACTGTAACATATCTTTTCTAACCTGAAATCGGGTTTCTTTTCCAGACGTGACAGCCTTTTACTGAACGTATTACTGGTATAGGCTACTAGTTTGTCGTGAGGAGCTCATAGTCAGTATGGCTAATGTTAGCCAATGCTGATAGCCAACCGGATGGCCACCACAAAGTAAACAAAGATGGCGGCGCCTCTGTCAGAAATAAGGTGAATTTGATCAACGATGGTGGTTTAAACTGACAGTACCAAAGGTTCTTTGGTTTCCCCTTTTATCTGTGATAATACTTTGATATTTCCTATATTATGTTGTCTTTTGTTTCTTGCAGCACGTACATTCCTGTCCAGTCCAGGATTAAGGCAAACAAGAACAGGGTGAGTGAACCCTTGGCTGCTTCCAAAATGGCGCCCTAAAGTAGAGTATTACTTTTGACCAAAGCCCTATGGGTTAATCTGCTTTAGTTTACCTTACCTGGAGACAATATAATGCAGATTTTGAAGAGCTAGTGATTGGTTGGTTGGTTCATTGATTGATAATGTTCAAGATTTAAATTATTTTCACTTGTCACAAGGTCAAAGCTGTTGTTATGTTTTGCAGGTGTTGATATACAGCCCGACCTTCTTTAAATATGTCTATGACGCATGGCTGGAGAGTCATGGCCGGTATCCCTCCACTGGCTTCCTCAGCCTATTGTTTTCCATTCATATCTGTGATAAGGTGAGCCCACCCACTTCCTTTTGTGTCTTTCTGACAAAGTTCTGTACATTATGAGAGTGTTCTGTGACTGCAAAGCATGCGTTGGGTTCGCACTGAGGTTTTACAGAGTTTAAAGCCGGAAAAAGTGTCCCAAATGCCCCAAAAAGTTTACCTCTGATGGAAATGAAGTAACCCCTTGCGTCTGCGAAATGGCCACACGCTGTGCAGCACTGTGTTATCTACCCTCCACTGCTCTACAAACAAACACATTTTGGGTGGGAAAGAGGTGCAGAGCGCCGAGTGTTCTGCTTATTATCTGCATCTACACGGGAGGTGTGAAATGCAGGCAATTACCATGTGCTAGGTGTTCTCTAGAACCTAAAAGAGGTTGACTCTAGAAAAACTCCACAGTTGCCCCAAGTGATGCAGACAGCATCCCAGTGTCCTATAGTTGTCCTATAGTTGTTACATAGAGGTCAACTGAGTCATTTAGAAGAGAAGAAAAATAAATCCTAGTAACTGTATAAGGACGTTTTTCTAATAACTGCATACTGTCATCTAGAGTTAAAGCATCATCAATAGGCATGTTTTGTAAGTTTCTCGAAAAAAACCTGCAACTGGAGAAATTAGCTCTACAAAGTCAACTGTGTGTGTCAGAGTACCAGAACATCATATCAACGCATCAATCAGTACAGCAACATTCCACCTCATCAGTTCTGTGGCACATGGCATTAGGCCAAAGCATATAAGTCACATAGAAGAGTCTGGCACCATGATGGCCAATTCCGGGGCGGACGAGTACCTCTGTATAATGGTGTGTTGTATCATTTAGGTGAGTGTGTACGGGTTCGGAGCGGATCAGTACGGGAACTGGCACCACTACTGGGAAGAGAATCACCAGGGAGGAGCATTCCGCCACACCGGAGTGCATGATGCTGACTATGAGTACAACGTTACCCTGCTTCTGGCTGACAAACACAAGATCAAGATTTTCAAAGGCTTCTGATGTCTGGAGATGTTACTGGCCTGAGACCATGAAGCCTCTTGAATGAAATTCTGTCGACTCAGAGGTTAACCACTGGGCATAAACTGGTTGAATCAACATAGTTTCAACGTAATTTGTCAACGTATTGTGACGTGGAATCTGTGTAAAATTCATTGGATTTGCCAAAAGTAATCAACTGTTGTTTTGAGGGTGAAATTTCAACCACAGGATTTTGTCATCATTGTAACCAATGTTCAACATAGACAAAGCTTGTATAAAATATGTTACATTTGTACCTTTTGAAACAATGTCAGATATTCAATGTTATATCCACTATCAGGAGAGAAAAAAAACTATAGCTGGGCAGCAACTCCTTCTGGAAAATTCTACAGCTATCTATAGCTATTCCTTTGGTCTCCCATCCTGGGTTTTAACCCAGCCCAACCCTGCTAAGCTTTGATATGTCACTGACAACCCCCCCCCCCCCCCCCCCCCCAAACAAAAAGTGTTTTGTGAACTAACACTCGCACTTTACTTTGTTCCCCCTTACTAGCTCTGACTTTGCTGATAGCTACTTAATTGAGGATAAATGTACTTACTATGCCTGTGATATGTGGTTGTTCCACCTAGCTATCTTAAGATGAGTGCACTAACTATGTCGCTCTGGATAACAGCTTCTACTAAATGACTAAAATGTAAAAATGTACAAGCTAAATAGATTCACTTTTGCTATCGGAAGTCATTCCAAGGGGTAGGTTTAACAAAGCAAATTAAATGGAACCATACTTTATCAATCATATAACATCAATGATGCTATTTAGGCCTAGTGTTTCAATTCAACCCAGGATTCAACTAAAAATAGACGATACATATAGGCATAGGGTTTAAAGCTTTGGTTGATTTTAAATGTAATCTAAAAGTTAATAATGTACTGTATATGTTGGATTCATGTCTCCATCTTAACCAAAAATCTAAGTTAAAGAATAGGACTAAATCCAACTTCATTTAAATTCCATTTACAGTTTGATTTGATTTTGTCCTATTCTTTAAGTTCGATTTTTGGTCGAGTTGGAGAAGTGAATCCAACATCTTGATTACTATTAGATTTTTTTTTACTTTTTGGGGGGGGATTTTGCCACCTCTTTCTCATTCGATCGTGTCTCATCGCTGCAACTCCCCAATGGACTCAGGAGGCGAAGTTCGAGTCATGCGTCCTCTGAAACATGACCCGCCAAACAGCGCTTCATAACACCCGGCCGCTTAACCCGGAAGCCAGCCGCATCCATGTGTTGGAGGAAACACTGTTCAACTGACGACCGAGGTCAGCCTGCAAGCGCCCGGCCCACCACAAGGAGTCGCTAGAGCCAGATGAGCCAAGTAAAGCCCCCCCGGCCAAACCCTCCCTTAACCCGGACGACACTGGGCCAATTATGTACCGCCCTATGGGACTCCCAATCATGGTCGGTTGTGATACAGCCTGGGATCGAACCCAGGTCTGTAGTGAAGCCTCTAGCACTGCGATGCAGTGCCTCAGACAGCATAACAATTATTAATGGAATTAAAGCTCGACTAAGTCAGTGGGACATATTAAACTATGCAAGCAGTAGATTAATCTCCTTTAAATGCTGGTTATTTGTTGTGTTAATCAACCAAACACAATTCACTGTTACTTTTGTAATACAGTAGCTTAAAGGTAAGGCTAACTTACAGACTAACGTAACAGTATTTATTCAAATGGGTAACACATCCATAGCCACATTTTGACGCTAATGTAACTATAACTGTCTTATCAATTAAAGAGTGCATGTTCAAGATCACAGGTCTGTGGAGATCTTCACAATTTTTATAATGAATGTCTATAATAAACGGCATTGATCACTTGCACCATGTACTATTAATGTAATATATTCTCAACTGAAATCCATGTTATTTGGTTGTGCTATTAGAAGAAGAACAGGGATAACACATTAAGTTGTATAAATAAACTAAATATCTGACATTGTATTCCCATTTGTTGTGCTTTTAAATGGTCTTCGGTGCAGTGATACACATTTACAGTGCCTTTCAGAAATTATTCACCCATGACTTTTTTCCACATTTTGTTGTTACAGCCTGAATTTTAAAATGATTTATATTCTGTGTCACTGATCTACACACAATACCCCATAACGGCAAAGTGGAATTATGTTTTTAGAAATGTATAAAAAAAAAAATGAAAAGCTGAAATGTCTTGAGTCAATAAGTGATCAACTCTTTTGTTGTGGCAAGGCTAAATAACTTCAGGACTAAAAATGTGCTTAACAAGTCACACACGTTGCATGGACTATCACTGTGTGCAATAATGGTGTTTAATATGGATGTTTTGGCCCGCAGCTGATTTTATTTATTCCCCCCCCCCCCCCCCCCCAAAGTAAATAAAAAATAAATAAGCTAATCAGCTCCAAGTGTTTTTAATTTTGGAAATCTGTTTGAAAGTGTTCACACACATAATAGAGAGATGTGATCGTCTACAAATGGAAGCAAGGTTTGAATTGATTATCTTTTAGTCAAATATATCCGTTGGGGTCTTCTTACGGCCAATTTGCAATCTCCAAATTATTTGTAATTATGTTCAGGCCCCCTGACCGTGCGCTCAAGAAAAATTGGCCTGCAGCTGAATGTAGTCGATGATCCCTGCTGTACAGAATACACGTACTCAAACACAGGCATCCTGTTAGCAATAAAGCACAAAAATAATACTGCAAAAAATGTGGCAAGGAAATACATTTTTCTGTCCTCAATACAAAGCATTATGTTTGGGAAAATCTAACACAGTACATCACTGAATACCACTCATATTTTCAACCAGGATGGTGCCCGCATCATGTTATGGGTAGGCTTTCATCGGCAAGGACTTCAGAGTTTTTTAGGATAAAAATCAAAGAAATAGAGCTATGCACAGGCAAAGTCCTAGAGGAAAACCTGGTTCAGTCTGCTTTCCAACAGACACTGGGAGACAAATCTACCTTTCAGCAGGACAATAACCTAAAACGCACTGGAGTTACTTACCAAGACAACATTGAATGTTCCTGAGTGGCCTAGTTAGTTTTGACCTAAATCGTCTTGAAAATCCATGTCAACACTTAAATGGCTATCCAGCAATGATCAACAATCAACTTGACAGAGCTTGAAGAATTGTTTTAAGAATAATGGGCAAATATTGTACGCTCCAGATTTGCAGCAATTTAAGAGACTTACCCAGAAAGACTCACAGCTGCGTTAAATACTTATGTAATGAAAATATATGAGTGATTTATTTTCCATTAATTAAAAAAAATATTAGACATTTTCTTCCACTTTGACATTACAGAGTATTATGTATAGGTCGTTTACAAAAAAATGACAATTAAATCAATTTTAATCCCACTTCGTAACACAACAAAATGTGGAAATAGTCAAGGGGTGTGAATACTTTCTGAAAGCACTGTAGGTGACCACTCAAACAAAAACCAGACATTGTTTTTCCATTGGAATTTGGTTGTGCTTTTAGATGGTTGAAAGCATAGTGATAACACATTGGGAATTCAACAACGTTTCTGCTGTCTTTTTGAGAGTGAATTTAGGTTGTAATCTCATTGAGAAACATCTCAACCATATATCACCCAATTTTCCACATTTACATTTTGTGATGTGGGTATGGTTTTGATACAGAGCTGATGCTGGTTGACTCATACAGATGACTGAAACAAAACCATTTTCACATTCACATTTCACAATATTCACATTTAGCCACCTCATGATTAAATGTAGAAGTAAACCCAGAAAACAGAAGTGTGTTTTTCCAATGAAGTGACCTTCTGTAATGTGTTGATCCAAAACCAAAACTTGATTTCTCCCCTTCCCCTTCCCCCTCCCAACCTCACCCCACCACCTCCTTGAGACCACAGAACCTGTCTGGGAAGTCAGGTCCAATGATCATGAGGATGAGAGCGGTCTCTAGCTCGTTGCCTCACTGCAGCCCTGGCCGAGGCAAACGTCTCCAGATTGCTGCTGGTGGGAGCGTCTGTCATCTCTGTATTGAGCTACCCTTCTAAAGTATATACAGTATTCCCATCTTAATTGGCCACCGGGTGTGGCATTGACTGAATGGCTGTCCTATGAGGGAATAATGTGCAACAACCACTATCTGCTTTATTATCAAGGTATCTTTGCTGCTCAAAGAACCAATGTCTGGTGTATCATTCTACAAAGTAGAAGGACTAAATGACTGACTAATGATAATGTGTCCATTTTCAATGAAGTGCCTTATCCATGATATTCATATTACTAGTTAAACAGGTCTAAAGTGCCTATGATATTCTTGAGAGGAATCAGTGCAACATTCTTTGAGAAATGATTTAACATGTACAGTGTTACAAGTTGCTGCTCATCAAGGCTCTGCAGTAACTCATGACCAAATGTTTTATTACAGGTTTCTCCGATGTTTAGGGACTTCTCAAAATACAGCTCTACTAGTTGGGCTCTGATACAGTGAGATGCATCAGACCTTTAACGATGATGGGAAACTGTAGTGACCTAGCACTGAGGGGAATATTTGTTTGAAGTTTATTAAATGTGATATCATTAAAGACAGTCAGATTCAGAACCACTCAACTTTTTCTTTTACATGGGGTGCTTGAATCTTATGTTATTGCACTCATTCATACATTTTAAACACATTTGAGATTTCTTTCTCTTGTTTATTTTTCATTGAACCTTTTAGCCGGCAAAGAAAATTCTCACAGGAGAAATGGCATGGTAAGATAATTGATATTCCTGCATTATTGTATTTAAAGTATCATGAGATAAGCTGAAGGATGCCTTTGTGATTTATCTATGTTTTGGGACATTATGACTTTTAACAGTATTTCTGTGTTATGTGCCTTGAGACAACTCTGCCAGTCAATGGATATTTTTATTGCTCCAACGTCCCCCCCCCCCCCCCCCAATAAATGGTTTTGAGCCGTGGGAAAGATCTCAATTGCATACTCCTCATGTCCTCGCTTCTTGTTTCTTTCTCAAAACCCATTGGATAAGAAAGCCAGAGGTCCTTCCCATCTGGCTTTCTCCTCCAATGGGTTTTGAGAAGAGATGCGGAGAGAGGACATGAGTATGCAATTGAGATCTTTCCATCATTTATTTTGCAAGTTTTGAGACCATGTAACATGTTTAATTTTAATAAAGATGTGTTTGTTTAAAAAAGGAGACCAGGAGTATAATTATTGATGGTCAATGAATTGAATATCAGTGGTGATAACATGCTCCACATTTTTTTATGCACACACACACACACACACACACACACACACACACACACACACACACACACACACACACACAGGTCATGTAACAGTACATTAGAGGACACTGTCACCTAGTGGATAATGGATAAACTGTTTTATTTGCCAATGGTTCTGCTTTACAAGATCATAATGAGAATACCATCTTTGTTCCCCTGAGTCTCTCTTGTTGAAGCTATAAACATGTGTGGATACATACATTAGGCTACAAATGATAGTGTAGGACTACATTACAGTCATGAACAAACTTACTAAATGACCTCGCTAGGATTATAAGTGTCCTCTGACTCTCTCCCCCTCCACATGACCTCATGTTCCATGAAAATGTGCCTACTTAGTCAAACCCATTAGGATATTCTGACTAATTAGGCCTGTTTATTCAAGTGGCCTTGCTACTGAAAATGTCATGCATAAATCCTGTAGCTGACGCAGAAGCACCACTACCTGGTGCACATGACGAACAACCAGGAAGTTGCCAGTGGTGAATAGGATGATGTATCTCTTGGAAGCTAGGGGTGTGATGAGCGTGGCACAGAGTGGGTTTAGTAGAGGAAGGTCTGCCATGAAGGCCCTGGTGACTGTTAGTACAGAGATAGTACAGAGATAGCCAAAGAGTGTTGTGTATTTTGACATTGAGAAAGTTTACGATACCATTTGGAGGGAAGGGTTGTTGATCAAGTTGAGTGCATTAGGCATTGGGGTCGTCTGCATAACTGGATCATGGACTTCCTGTTCGATCGAGTCATGTTGGGGTCAGAATTGTCAATGCGGTAGAAGAGAAGTGGGAATGTGAAATATGTGATGAGGAAGAAGCTGTAGGAGTTGTGGAAGATTGGTCTCTAACATGGGGTTTTAGGATGTCTGTGGCCAAGTCCTGCTTTATGGTGTATTCTAGCAGGACGGTTAAAGATGTTATGCTGAATATATACAGTCAGGATATAGGCAGGGTGTCTGAGTTTAAGTATTTAGGTATGTGGTTTGATGAGAGGATTACGTCGAAGAGACATGTTGAGCATATTAAGTGTAGTAAGGTGATTGGGGGTCAGATAGACAAACACTGTTGTATATGTACCACATATTGATCAGGTCATTTTAGGATTATGGGTGCTTTGTATATGGATCGGCAGCCAAAACTCCGGGATAGGATACATTCAAAGGTCCTGAGAGTGTGTGTGGGAGAGAGGGTAGATATGATTGCTCAATGGCAAAGACGGTAGCACGGAAGCGGGGCATTGTAGAGGAAATGGCGGCGTGTAGTGCGGAGGAAATGGAGAAAGCGTTTGAAGAAACAGCTGTGCTGGAATGCAAACAATACGGATGTTAGTTCTGATCAAGGACCGGAATGGTCGGTAGTGACAAGACACAGGAAGAAGAGAGATCATGGTACAGAAAGCAGTGTAGCGTCTAGTAAAGAAATCATGTAGAGAGCCAAGGTAGGAAGCAAGAGTAATAATGTATTGGAGTAGAAAGTGGTGATAGTGTTTGATGAGACCACAGGGCCTCACTTACACCCTATCAGACTAACTAATGTCGTAGAGAAAGAGGCAGGTGAAGTGAAATTAGCTCGGCTCATTGGAAATGGTTGATTGTTAATATTATGTGGCTGCCAGGCTCAACAAGATAAGATTTTTAAAATGGAAAAGCTTAATGGGAAGAAGATTAAAAGCCATGTCTGTCCCTGGTGCTTATGCTAGGTTGAGGGGAGTCCCACTGGGGTCCCAATATGTATGATATTAAAGAAAATGTGAAGGAAGGCAGAGTGATTTAAGCCTAAAGGTTGATCAAAGTCGTGAAAGCTTATCAGTGATGCTGAGGTTTGAGAAAGTCTTGCCGGGAAAAGTACAGATAGGATTCCTTAGTTTCAATGTTAGAGAATTTGTCCCATGTGCACTGTGGTGTTTTAAATGACAAAGAATGGGACATGTAGCACACTATGTGCCAAGTGTGGAGGGGCACATGGTTACGGTGAATGTGGAAACAATGTGAAGGTTAAGTGCTGTAATTATGGGGCAGAACATAAGTGCAGCATTTGTTGGATGCCATGTACAGAGAGATGCTAGAGGCTCTGAGATACGGGATCAGTCATGATGTATCGAATGCAGAGGCCATAAAACAGATTGGTAGAACTACCATGTGGACTGATGGATCTTACATGGATGCACCTGTAGTAAGTGGACCTACTGTCTGGGCTGGTGCTTCTGATGGTCCTGGCAGTGTGGAGGCCCAGTTCAGAAATTCTGTGTTCATGAATGTGCGGTGTCAAAGGACTTTGATAATCAATGAAGTTGACTTAATAGCCTTTATTGGTAAGGTTATCAATATGACTCGACTTGAGGAAAGCAGAATTGCCAGGTACAGAGAGATGCTAGAGACTCAGAGACACGGGATCAGTCATGATGTTTATTGGTAAGGTTATCAATACGACTCGGGTTGAGGAAAGCAGAAATGCCAGGTACAGAGAGATGCTAGAGACTCAGAGATACGGGATCAGTCATGATGTTTATTGGTAAGGTTATCAATACGACTCGGGTTGAGGAAAGCAGAAATGCCAGGTTGAAGGTTATTGTGGAGGCGGTAAAACAGATGGGGGTAAGTTAAGGATTTATTTGGTTTAGATAAATTAATACTTTTCTTTATGCTAGTACAGAATTGGGCAGATCGTGATTGATCGTACATTCCAGAGCAGTAGGTGGCGGCATGCACTTAAACCATTGTTTGCGGACCACCATGATATCATCGAAGAAGAAGAAGTTGTTAGATGTTCAGGTCCCGCTGGGCCGCAGGGAAGTGAAGTCCTTGATCAGGGCAAAAGGACTTAATCTTTGGCAAATGGAGTGGGATATTAGTAGTAAGGGGAGGCAATTTTATTGTGTGCTCTGGTCATTAAAGGAATAGGTGGGGTGTATGGGATGTAGAAGAGGAAGTTGGGTGGAGTAGACTACGGGTTGGGAACACAGGTTTGAATGCCACGTTGTGGATGGTAGGGAGACATGAAACAGGTCGGTGGAGTGTTTAGTGGAGGAAATGGTGTAGCATGTGTTGATATTTTGTGAACTGTATGATGTAGATCGGGAGATATTGTGTGAAAGTGTTGGAGAGCCTGTTTGGGGGAGGGAAGTGGTGTCAAGTCTCTTTCACCTTCTTCGAGGAACGGGAAAAATGAAGAGAATTTAATGTATGTAGGCTGTGTCTGGCTTCGCGATCCAGTACAGTAGGTGGCAGTGTATGCACCTTAAATTGTATGCGACCCGCCAACCCAATCCCAAAGAAGAAGAAGAAATCGCCAATGAAGCCATTTCTGTGCGTCGTGGTCTGAGAATGCTTGTATTCCAGGTAAGTTTTTCCTTTAAACTGCGAATAAAGGTGTTTCAAAGCTAAGGGCAAATTCATATTTATACCCTGCGAGAGTTATTATTCCTTTATGTAATTGTGCCATTTGCTCTTTGTGCTACTTGCGATGTTGTGCGCCGTGGATAGTTTCAGTTTATATTTCATCGAAAATGAGTGACGTTACTAATGTTCAGAAAATCCACCACATTCTATTATATTCAGCGATGTATTTGTTTTATTTTTATTTAAGTCAACTTAACTCCTGACTTTTGTAGCCAAGTAGGATACATTTTGTGATCAATGCACATTACACAATCAATACACACCTGGCTGTAGGTGTGTTCATACTAGCCCTGTCTGTGCTGGCTATGATACAGTACATACACTACATAACCAAAAGTATGTGGACACCTGCTTGTTGAACTCCCTCATTCAGGGGAGTTGAGCCCCCCCCCCCCCTTGCTGTTATAACAGCCTCCAGTCTTATGGAAAGGCTTTCCACTAGATGTTGGAACATTGCTGCGGGGACTTGACAATAACAACACTTACCAGTTGACCGGGGCAGCTCTAGCAAGGCAGAAATTTGACGAACTGACATGTTGGAATGGTGGCATCCTATGATGGTGCCACGTTGAAAGTCACTGAGCTCTTCAGTAAGGTCATTCTACTGCCAATGGTTGTCTATGGAGATTGCATGACTGTGTGCTTGATTTTATACACCTGTCAGCAACGGGTGTGGCTGAAATAGTTGAATCCGTTAATTTGAATGTGTGTGTGTGTGTGTACTTACACCTTGTACTTTGCAAGTCAATCAATTCCATTGATTATTCCTGTGCCTGTATGTCAGGATGTCTGCTGCAAGCCAAGAGAACCGGACAGTGGAGGTGCTGGGAGTACCAGAGGAGGTGGAGGAGGAGCTGTTGTATTTGTACTTTGAGAACAAGCGTCGTTCTGGGGGAGGTAATCTGGTGTCTGTGAAGCTGGAAGGGAGCCGCGCCTTACTGCTGTTTGAAGAGGCAGAGGGTAAGAATGCATTCAGTCGGTGTAATTATTGGGATCGGATATGTTTAAGGCCAATAAGTTTCACAGAAGATACACAGAGGTCTGATATCTTAGCAACGTCTAGTCATCCTGTGGTCCACAAATTCATGATAATATTGTACCAAAAAACTATTCATCCATGGCATGCTGATTATGTCTGTGTTTGATTGACAGTTGCATCAAGGGTCCTGTCTAAAAGAGCACATGTCCTGAGCAATGCTGAGCTGACCGTGAGGAAGCCTGCGTGTAAGGATCCACGGAGGCTGCTGCTGCGGGGGGTTAACCCATCCAGCTGTCAGGAGCTGGTGGAGCTGTATGTAGAGAACATGATGGGGATGGACATGCACGACTACACTCTGTACCCCTCACCTGGCAGGGACCTGGTCCTAGTACACTTCCATCAGGCCTTCAATAAAGGTTTGGGGTTTTCCTATTAAGTTGAACCCCCTAGAGTCAATAATCTAATTAGCATAAATGTATCTCCATAAAAATCTGCCAGTTTAAGCTAGAGAGATGTTTTTTTTTGTTGCATTGGGTGAGCCTCAATCCACCGCATCCACCGAAGTTGCACTTCCACATCTGCGGTTAAAGGTGACAGAGCTAGAGCGGTGTTTGTTAGACCATGAGACATCTGCGGTTAAAGGTGACAGAGCTAGAGCGGTGTTTGTTAGACCATGAGACATCTGCGGTTAAAGGTGACAGAGCTAGAGCGGTGTTTGTTAGACCATGTGACATCTGCGGTTAAAGGTGACAGAGCTAGAGCGGTGTTTGTTAGACCATGAGACCAATGTTCCATCTAAGCTGCGGCAGGCGCGCAGCTCACCGGAACTGCCATGCAGAAGAAATATCAGCCCGTGCAGAGAAGCACTAAACTTTCTAGAGTTTTCCCCCTTAGTTAACGCTATAAACGTTTCTCTTTACTGTGTCAATTGTGATCGAATTAACACGATTGAATTATCCACTTTCAATGCAACATATCAAAACAAAACTAACTATGCAAGAGATTTTGTAGGCAGAACGCATCTGAGTAGGATTGTATTGACACGCACGATTCAGCCTGAACTCTACACAGACCGGTGCGACATAACGCGACATAACTAATCAAAACTGCAGTAGGCCTATATGCAAATAAAACATTGCCATATATGGATCTGTGCCATTCACTTTGAACTGGACTGTGTTTACAGTATGCGTAGACGCGCTTGTTTTGAGATCAAAGCGAAAGTTGCATGTAGCCATGTGCAGGGCTGGTTCGGTCCTTGCCGTTCTGCCGCCATAGGCGAGACCCAAAAATAGCATGAGACATCCAGAAAATTGGTCTTCTCACAAAATTATCTCTAGCGTCCAAACGGTTTGACCTCCAAACTATTATGACCCCTCTCGGACACGAGGGACTTGTCTGTACTGCTGATCTGCCAACTTCTGTCTATAGTGTCCGAACATTTTGGGCTACATGTCGGTTGTGTTGCTATCGGATGACCACAGTCCTTACAAGACTCATCTGAAGGTCCCCCGGATACCAGTTCAAAGATTTTAATGGAAGTATACTAAACAAAAATATCAACGCAACTAGGGCTCAGCGGTATACCATATTTTACAATATACATGTATATATATATATATATATATATATATGTGTATTGATGCAAAGACCGGCTAGAGTTTTTACTTTACCTTCCATAATGGAATTTCAAGGTGTGGTTTGTTAAATGTGATACACAACTCCGGCGCTTATAATGTATGTTTTCTATAGTTCTGTCATCTCTCCCTTCTGCTGCTGCTTAATGCTGCTGAACACACAAAGCCACGCCCCCTGTTGTTCAAGGAGAGAGTAGTTGCTTGACCACAGTCACAAGCACACCTCATTCAGGGGAGTTGAGCCCCCCCCCCTTTTGGATAAAAGTTAAGTATCATCACAATCAAACCGTAGATTTTAAGTAATTGAGGACGGCTCATGTTTTGGGAAACAATATAATTACAAATATATTGTAATTGGCTATGCTTTTGCATACAATATAGTTAATTTGTGAATTCTTCCTTATTTTGCATGCACAGACTTCCAGAAGCTTTGCTCAAAGATCTCTAAGAAGACTCTGGATGGAGCGCAGATCGCTCTGGAACAGATCGATCAAACTGACTCCATCCTAATGGAGAACGTGCACCCCAGCATCACAGCAGACATGCTTACTCTGTACCTGGAGAGCCAACGGGGCGGGCGCCTTGAAGTTAAGGAGGTCACCATGATGTCAGAGGGGGTTGCCAGGGTCTCCTTCCTGGACTTTGACTGTAGGTTTAGAAATGTTTTTATGCACTGTATCTCTACCGAATGTTTGTTTGGATGTAAGTTAAGGACGTCATCCATAAGGGCTTCATCTGTTTGTGTACAAGCGGTTACATTTTAGCTGTTGTATCCCTTTTTTAAGTAATTATGTTAGATTTTGTAACTACCGGTCAAAAGTTTTAGAACACCCACTCTTTCAAGGGTTTTTCTTTATTTTTACTATTTTCTACATTGTAGAATAATAGTGAAGACATCACAACTATGGAATAACACATATGGAATCATTTAGTGACCAAAAACGTGTACAACAAATAAAAATATATCTGAGATTCTTCAAATAACCACCCTATGCCTTGATGACAGCTTTGCACACTCTTGGCATTCTCTCAACCAGCTTCATGAGGTAGTCACCTGGAATGCATTTCAATTAACAGGTGTGCCTTGTTAAAAGTTGTGGAATTCCTTTCCTTAATGCGTTTGAGCCAATCAGTTGTGTAGTGACAAGGATCGGGGGGGTATACAGAAGATGGCCTTATTTGGTAAAAGACAAAGTCCATATTATGGCAAGAACAGCTCAAATAAACAAAGAGAAACAACAATCCATCATTACTTTAAGACATGAAGGTCAGTCAATCCGGAAAATGTTAAGAACTTTAAAAGTTTTAAAGCAAATCCATCAAGTGCAATGATGAAACTAGCTCTCATGAGGACCGACACAGGAAAGGAAGACCCAGAGTTATCTTTGCTGCAGAGGATAAATTCATTGGAGTTAGCAGCCTCAGATATTGCAGCCCAAATAAATGCTTCGCAGAGTTCAAGTAACAGACACATCTCAACATCAACTGTTTAGAGACTGTGTGAATCAGGCCTTCATTGTCGAATTGTTGCAAAGAAACCACTACTAAAGGACACCAATAAGAAGACTTGCTTGGGCCAAGAAACACTAGCAATAGACATTAGACAGGTGGACATTTGTCCTTTGGTCTGGAGTCCAAATTGGAGATTTTTGGTTCCAACCGCCGTGTCTTTGTGAGACGCAGAGTAGGTGAACCTGATGATCTCCGCATGTGTAGTTCCCACTGCATTCTGCAGCGATACTCCATCCCATCTGGTTTGCGCTTGGTGGGACTATAATTTGTTTTTCAATCGGAAGATGACCCAACACACCTCCAGGCTGGGTAAGGGCTATTTTACCAAACGGGGAGTGATGGAGTGCTGCATCAATTGATCTGGCCTCCACATTCCCCTGACCTCAACCAAATTGAGATGGTTTGGGATGAGACGGACCGCAGAGTGAAGGAAAAGCAGCCAACAAGTGCTCAGCATATGTGGGAACTACTTCAAGACTGTTGGAAAAGCATTCCAGGTGAAGCTGGTTGAGGAATGCCAAGAGTGGAAAGCTGTCATCAAAGCGAAGGGTGGCTATTTGAAGAATATCAAATATGAAATATATTTTGATTTAACACTTTGGGTTACTACATGATTCCATATGTGTTGTTTCATAGTTCTGATGTCTTCACTATTATTCTACAATGTAGAAAGTAGTAAAAATAAAGAAAATCCCTTGAATGAGTAGGTGTTCTAAAACTTTTGACTGGTAGTGTATGTCAATGCAACATACAAGCTATAAAGCCGGGTTATAAAGCATGCAAATTCTATGCAGCTGTTGAATGCATTTTATTCCCTTCCTTGTTTTTGCATCTAACAGCAGTGGAACGTGTCCTTAAACAATCACATAAACTGGAGGAGACAGATATGATGGTCAGGCCTTACTTCTCCTTCCTCCAATCAGAGGACAGCTCCTCCTCACCCCTGACCTCTCCCCTGACCTCTGTGAATGGAACATCACATGGTAGCACAACGAACACACAGCAGACAGACAGTGGTGGTCAATCACAGACTGATTCTCTCCCTGCAGACAGTACCAGTGACCGTTCTCAGTCCTCACACAAGGCTACCTCTGAGCCTCTGGTCCCCCCTCTGTCCCCCCCTGTGTCACAGGCAGCAGCAGCCCAGGGAGGCATGGGTGACCTAATTTCGACCCCAGAGCCCATGTCTAGCCACATTTCCGTCCCAGACCCGGTGAAACTCACCCTGCTCCAGGCCAGTCCCCTGCCCCAGAGCCTTCAGCTGGCCCACCAAGGCTGTAGCGTCCAGATCAGGGAGGACGGGGTCCATATGGCCGGGCCTGACCGGCCAACGCTGGAGCAGTTGAAGAACGCTGTGTTGGAGTTCCTTGGGGGCGTGGCCCAGGCTCATCTCACCTTTGACCCAGAAAAGGCCCACTTCCTGGCCAAACAGGAAGTGATGGACAGGCTGCTACAAACGTTGAAAGAAAACGGGCTGCCGTCCATGTACACTGTGTCGGACTGTGTCGTCATGGTAACGTCTCTGTCTCCCAGCTTGGTGAGCCAGGCATGTAGCATGTTGAAGACTCTGCTGTCTGACTTCAGTATCCCTGTGGACAGAGCGTACGAGTGTATGCTGTACGCCCAGGAGTGGACTGGCTTCCTCCAGTCTCTGACTCTTTGCTCAGCTAAGGTGTCCGAAAGAGGACAGATAGATGTCCTGACTCTGAGAGGGTTGGAGGAGGAGAAGCAGGCTAAGATAGTGGAGTTCCTCAGTACACCCATTGAAACGGAGGCTATCATCTCTATGGAGTCAGGAATGTTGAAGTACATCCAGACCCACCATCATCAGCTACTGGCTGATATGAACCAGGTGTCTATCTTCCCTCTAGACGCACATGGCGTCTGTGGACTCAGAGTAGGTGTTTTACTTTTTAGAAAAATCATAAAAGCTTGCATTGCATTATATAAATTCAACACAGTATATGCTGTAATTCTCTCATACCCTTTTCACACTCCCGAGTCAAGCTGATCTATACTGGTTACACATGCTGGAGAGGACAATGTGAAAAGAAAATCTCAGCCAGTATAGTACGGCTAAAATGTGCATGCTATCGTGAAAAGGGTATCGGATGTCTTGGTAAATGGCCTTATAAACCTTCCACCTCCTTTTAATCATCCATGTGACTGTGATTGGTAGATCCAAGGCAATGCTGCGGCATGTCAAATGGCCGATGAGGTTCTGAGGGGCGTGGTGTTGTCCACCGAGACCAGAACCATCACGGTGAAACAGACGGGCGTGGCGCGGTTCCTCATCCAGGAGGGGGAGGGGACCAGCATCCTCAGGGAGATGCAGACTAAGTTCCAGGTCTACATAAACATGGAGAAGGTGCACTGGGAACCCCTGGACAACGAGGTAGTTGGCTCAATGATAAAGACATTAATATAGACTGTATCATTACTAATTAACTAGCAAATTACTAATTAACTAGCAAATGTGGTAGCCAAATTACAATCTGCACAGAGAAAGGGATTTGTTTTCTGTGCCATGGATTTGTTCCTCTACATTTGATAGATTCTTTAAAGGTTTGCTGTATTTTTTTATTGGGATAAGTATGGTTAGACATTCTCTGGAACTTAAGTAACGACTAAGTATTTATTTAAACCTCCCGCTTTGAGCTAGATGTGTAGTTGATACATGCATAATCTACACTGGACAAAAATATGAACACAACATGCAACAATTTCTATGATTTTTGACTGATTTTATATGAATTGTAACTCCGTAATTAAAATAACTTCATCAGGCCCTTGTGTATGGATTTCACATGACTGGGAAAACAGATATGCATCTGTTGGTCATGCAGTGCGACACATCTCCTTCGCATAGAGTTGATCAGGCTGTTGATCGTGGCCTGTGGAATGTTGTCCCACTTCTCTTCATTGGATGTGCGAAGTTGCTGGATATTGGTGGGAACTGGAACACACTGTCGTACACGTCGCTCCAGAGCATCCCAAACATGCTCAATGGGGTACATGTCTGGTGAGTATGCAGGCCATGGAAGAACTGGGACATTTTCAGCTTCCATGAATTGTGTACAAATCCTTACAACATGGGTGCCGTGCATTATCATGCTGAAACATGAGGTTATGGCGGCGGATGAATGGTACGACAATGGATCTCAGGATCTCGACACGGTATCTCTGTGCATTGAAATTGCCATCGCTAAAATGCAATTGTGTTCGTTGTCTGTAGCTTGTGCCTGCCCATACCATAACCCCACCACCATAGGGCACTCTGTTCACAACATTGACATCAGCAAACCATTCGCCCACACGACACCATGCATGCTGTCTGCCATCTGCCCGGTACAGTTGAACTGGGTATTAATCAACGAAGAGCACACTTCTCCAGCACGCCAGTGGCCATCGAAGGTGAGCATTTGCACACTGAAGTCGGTTATGACGCCGAGCTGCAGTCAGGTTACTAAGAGGGAAGTAAACCCATTTGAGAAATAAGCTGTTTGTGCGTACGGAACATTTCTGGGATCTTTTATTTCACCTCATGAAACATGAGACCAACACTTTACATGTTGCTTTTATATTTTTGTTCATTGTATGAACAGAATTAGTGTCTTACCTCAGTTAGCCACGAAATCCCTACTTTGAAAGGGCCTGTTTTTCCAGAAACTGCTGAGTCATTTTCCCCCACGCGGGCCAGCCCCCCTAGCAATTTGAGTCCTAGCCAATGAGCTTCAGTCCATTGCCATTTTGAGTGACAAATAGCAAGATGCACAGAGAGCAATAACGTGGTGGATATATGACATACTAAACCATTTTTGAGGATACATTTTGGGTCATGAGTGCTACTTTGAGAACTACCGGCTAAAAGGTAGAAGTACTGGAGAATCTCTTTAAGCCTATGGTGTATTTCAGAGACATATGTATTAGTGCATTCGGAAAGTATTCAGACCCCTTGACGTTTTCCACAGTTTGTTACGTTACAACCTTATTCTGAAATGGATCAAATATATTTTTCCTCATCAATCTACACATAATGACAAAGCGAAAACATGTTTTTATATTATTTTTTTCCCCCCAAATAAACTTATTTACATAAGTATTCAAACCCTTTGCTTTGAGACTTGAAATTGAGCTCAGGTGAATCCTGTTTCCATTGATCGTCCTTGATGTTTCTACAACTTGATTGGAGTCCAGCTGGAAAGGCGCACACACCTGTCAATATATGGTTCCGCAGTTGTTGTTTTTTTTGTATAAATTGTACCCCTTTTTCTCCCCAATTTCGTGGTATCCAATTGTTTAGTAGCTACTATCTTGTCTCATCGCTACAACTCCCGTACGGGCTCGGGAGAGACGAAGGTTGAAAGTCATGCGTCCTCCGATACACAACCCAACCAAGCCGCACTGCTTCTTAACACAGCGCCATCCAACCCGGAAGCCAGCCCCACCAATGTGTCGGAGGAAACACCGTGCACCAGGCAACCTTGGTTAGCGCGCACTGTGCCCAATTGTGCGTCACCTACGGACCTCCCGGTCGCGGACGGTTACGACAGAGCCTGGGCGCGAACCCAGAGTCTCTGGTGGCACAGCTACTGCGCCACCCGGGAGGCCCTCTGTTCCACAGTTGACAGTGCATGTTAGAGCAAACACCAAGCCATGAGGTCGAAGGAATTGACCGTAGAGCTCTGAGACAGGATTGTGTTGAGGTACAGACCTGGGGAAGGGTACCAACATTGGAGGCCCCCCAAGAACACAATGGCCATCATTCTTAAATGGAAGTTTGGAACCACCAAGACTCTTCCTAGAGCTGGCCACCCGGCTTTGGTCAGGGAGGTGACTAAGAACCCAATGGTCACTCTGACAGAGTTCTTCTGTGGAGATGGTTGTCCTTTTGGAAGGTTCTCCCATCTATGCAGCACCTCACCAATCAGGCCTTTATGGCAGAGTGGCCAGACTGAAGCCGCCACTCAGTAAAAAGCAGATGACAGCCAGCTTGGAATTTGCCAAAAGGCACCTAAAGACTCCCAGACCATGAAAAACAAGATTATCTGTTCTGATTAAACCAAGATTGAACTATTTGGCCTGAATGCCAAGTGTCACATCTAGAGGAAACCTAGCACTGGGAGACTAGTCAGGATCGAGGGAAAGATTAATGGAGTGAAGTACACTTGACGAAAACCTGCTCCAGAGCACTCAGGACCTCAGACTGGGGTGACGGTTCACCTTCCAACAGGACAACGACCCTAAGCACACAGCCAAGACAATGCAGGAGTTGCTTCGGGACAAGTCTCTGAATATCCTTGAGTGGCTCAGTCAAAGCCCGGACTTTAACTCGATCAAATAGCTGTGCAGGGACGCTCCTCATCCAACTTGACAGAGCTTGAGAGGATCTGCAGAGAAAAATGGGATAAACTCCCCAAACACAGGTGTACCAAGCTTGCAGCGTCATGCTCAAGAAGGCTGTAAATGCTGCCAAAGTTCCTTCAAAGTATTTACGTTTTTTAAACCTGTTTTTGCTTTGTCATTATGAGGTATTGTGTCGATTTGATGAGAGGGGGAAAAAATGTCTGTTACGTTACAATGTGGAAAAAGTCAAGTGGTCTGAATACTTTCCGACTGCACTGTATTCTGGTATGTATGTTGTGTATTCTAGTTTTGTCATCTCTCTACAGGACATCTTTGAGGCTGCGTGGAATATGACGTCCCATCAGAGCTTCCAGAGAAGTTCCTTACAGGCCTCAACATCAGTTCTGACTCGCACTATCCAGACTTCCAACAGCCTCTCAGCTTTAGACAGAGGTGCATACTTTCATTTTACTCTTCTCATATCAATCAAATGTATTTGTAAATTATTTTTTATAACATTTGTCACAGTGATGCACGGTAACCCATCCTGGACTCTAAAGAGCATATGGAAGCACGGTGGCCAGAATAATGTTCAGAGAAGGTAGTTATTCTATTGGGATTGTTGTTTTGCAATTCCTCACTGAAAACCTACGTACTGATCCCAGGTCGTATAGAGGAGGCAAAGAGGCTGTTCTCAGCCATAGATGAGACGGTGGACTCTGGCCTCTCCGGTTTGACCGGAACCACTGACATGGAGGAGGATCTGTTTCCGGCCGAGAAACCCATGGCCCCGAGCTCTGACCAGGGCCCAGACAGGGACAGCGCTAACGTTGAGGTGGAGGAAGAGGCTCCACTGCCCCTGGTGGAGGGAGGGGATAGTGACGATGTGGGTGCTACTGCTCCTGTGGTGACTCAGGATGGAGAGATGTCCCGGGCCATGCAACTCTCCACTACCCTGGAGGAGGAGGCGCAGATGTCCCTGGCCATCCAGTACTCTATGGAGACCACCAAGAGGTCCCTGGCTGATGAGGAGGAGGAGCTGCAGAAGGTTCTAGAGCTGTCCAGGAAGATAACGAAGATGACTCGGGATGATGGCGGTGCCATGCCTACCGCTTCCCTCCCTACTGCTGGCTCCCACCTCGATCAGGCTGTCCAGGTATCTCTGCAGGAGGCCATTCAGTCAGCCAACTCGGCAACA
This sequence comes from Oncorhynchus mykiss, assembly GCF_057628025.1. Lineage (NCBI taxonomy): Eukaryota > Metazoa > Chordata > Actinopteri > Salmoniformes > Salmonidae > Oncorhynchus > Oncorhynchus mykiss. Next base: position 53,875,688 of record NC_143039.1, on the reverse strand, counting down.
ATCTTTGTGTTCGCAGGCTACAGTTGTGACCTGGTCAGAGTGGACATTGCCCTGAACAAGAGGGTCAGTAATAAACAGCATAAGGAGAAGCTAGTGCACCGCAGCCTGAGGAGCCTGTCTCCGTATCACAGGTACGTGTGTGTGTGTGTACAGTTCTATGTATTTTATTTGTGGAAAATCTATATTGAATTCAGTCACATTTTTTCCCGATTTTGAGTTCAATATCATATTGGTTTATATAAAATACTTTGCAACAGTGTGAATGTTAACTTTTTTGTCAAGTTCAGACAACTGCTTGCAGATTGCCCATTGGGCCAGGTGTGAATATTATTGTAGCATAAAACGTACCTAACCAATTTGAATACGATGGGAAGCCCATCGACAGTTGATGGCCCATCAGCAGTTATGGTAACTCTGTGAGAGGGTTTTGTGCATGCAGAAGCAGTCATGTATGCTTTTTACAGAATAGTGTAGGTTAACAGGAAGAATACACCTCTTACGATATGCCTTGCTCATATCGATATTAAACAATATCATATCATGGAATTTTCAATATTGGTGCCCACCACTTTTTGAATTGTTTCATTGTCAATTAAATCAACCAATCAGGTGGTGTCTGGACCTCATCAAGAGGAAACACGCCGTGGAGGTCACCATCCAGGGAACTACGGCAATCATCTCCGGGTTCAAGGACTTTGTTAACGGTGCGATGCCGGACATGAAGCTGCTGCTAAGGAGGATCTCCACGACGACGTCAGACGCTGACATCCTGCGGACAGTGCAATGGGTGTGGCACGACCCGGCGTCGTCAGGGACGGAGACCCCGTACGCTCCGGAGGCGACAGTGTTCATGGAGAACGCCTGGAAGATGAGGCAGGAAAAGATCGACATCCTGCTCAACAACCTGCCGCACATCATCAACTTTGAGAAGATGCAGGAATACAACTTGGCCTCTGGGAAGTCCCTCACCATCTCCAGGAAGATGCTGAGCTCCGATGACGTGTACTCGGAGATGCAAGGTAAAGAACTTAGCAAATACTGTATGTGAGCTTATTGTTATGGGGGGGGGGATAAGAATTACATTTGTGAGATGCTATTTCATTACTGATGCAATATCCCTGTTATTTTAATATTAACAAAGCTATTTAATGTTGCACCGTTTTCCTTCAAGCTATATTGCACTTATGTTGTTGCGATATGTTTCTGTTTTTCAGATGAGGACTACAGTCTACTGTCCAACCTGCCTGAAACGTCCAGAATGAACAAGGATTCTGATGAGTTCCGGGATGTTGTGAAAGACTTCTACGACTCCATACAGGAGTTCCACAACGAAATCCGAATCATTAAGGTATGTGGTATCTATCGACGTCTACAGCAACTAACCATTAACTTCGTATTGTATCAGTGATGTCGGAGTCCATTGCTCTGTTAATCTTATTTCCCAGGTTGAGAAGCTGATGAATAGGCTCCTGTACAACCAGTACAGACTGAAGAAGGCTAGTATAAATCAGAGTACCACTGACCCAGAAGTGGAGCGGACTCTGTACCACGGCACAAGCGAGACCAGCGTGAAAGAGATCTGTGTTCATGGCTTCAATAGAAGCTTCTGTGGAAAGAATGGTGAGGCCTTCTAATATAAAAAAAAGGCTCTAGTTCATCAGCGTTTTCATTTCATCATTATTTTCATTGTAGAAGATGTAGACTGTTGTAGTAATGTGGCCTCTTTTGTATATGCTGTTCTCTGCAGCCACTGTGTACTGTCAAGTGTTCTACTTTACTAATTTGGCCTATTGTATCTCTTTCTGTAATAATTTGGCCTCTCGTTGTGGTTTTTCTCTGCAGCCACTGTGTACGGTCAGGGGGTCTACTTTGCTGTGAACTCGGCCCTGTCCGTCCAGGATCAATATTCTCCCCCCAACGCAGACGGACACAAGTTTGTGTTTGTGACCAAGGTGCTGACTGGGGACTTCACTCAGGGCAGTCACTCCATGAAGACGGCTCCTCTGAAGGAGAGCTCTGACATACCCCTCCGATACGACAGCGTGGCAGATAAGACGGACAACCCCTCTCTGTTTGTGATCTTCAACGACACACAGGCTTACCCTGAGTATCTCATCACATGTCAGAAGATTCACCGCTGAGTGAGTGGGAGTTGATTGATATCCAAAGAACTGTTTGGTCAGTGTTTTATTTGTTGGTTTTCTCCGTGTTGAGAAAAGAGGATTCAAATAAAATTGTATTTGTCACGTGTGCTGAATACAACAGTGAAATGCTTACAAGCACTTAACCAACAATGCAGTCTTAAAAAAAACAAACACACAAAAAGAATAAGAAATAAAAGTAATTAAAGAGCAGCAGTAAAATAACAATAGCGAGGCAATATACAGGGGTACAGGTTACAGAGTCCATGTGCGGGGGCACCGGTTAGTCAGGGTAATATGTACATATAGGTAGAGCTATTCAAGTGACTATGCATAGATAATAAAAAGAGAGTAGCAGCAGCGTAAAAGAGGGAGGGGGGGGGGGGCAATGCAAATAGTCTGGGTAGCCAATTGATTTGATGTTCAAGAGTCTTATGGCTTGGGGGTAGAAGCTGTTTAGAAGCCTCTTGGACCTAGATTGGCGCTCCGGTACCGCTTGCTCTGCGGTAGCAGAGCAAACAGTCTATAACTAGGGTGTTAGGGCCTTCCTCTGACACTGTCTGGTATAGAGGTCCTGGATGGCAGGAAGCTTGGCCCCAGTGATGTACTGGGCCATATGCACTACCCTATGTACTGCCTTGCGTTGCGGTCTGCCTTGCGGTCCAACAGCTGAGCTGTTGCCATACCAGGCAGTTATACAACCAGTCCGGATGCGCTTGACTGATTAATGGGAATTCTATTTGAAAAAGGCTTCTGAGAATATACTGTGTATTGTGTTTGTGATAATGCCCAAGAAGCAGGTATTTGGCGGATATATTGACACGGATGTTGTTAGGCCAGAGACTAAGTCGAGCCAATCTCCAGTGCATTTGGAAAGTATTCAGACCCCTTTTTCCACATTTTGTTAAGTTACAGCCTTATTCTAAAATGGATCAAATAAAAACAACCCCACTCAGTCTACACACAATACCCATTTATTGACAAAGCAAAACAGGTTTAGACTTTTTTTTTTTTTATACAAATGTATTTAAAAAATACGTGAACGTGATTTACATTTTTCTAAAGTATTCAGACACTTTACTCAGTCCTTTGTTGAAGCATCTTTGGCAGCGATTACAGCCTTGAGTCTTCTTGGGTATGACGCTACAAGCTTGGCACCCCTGTATTCGGGAGGTTTCTCCCATTCTTCTCTGCAGATCTTCTCAAGCTCTGTCCGGTTGGATGGGGAGTGTCACTGCACAGCTGTTTTCAGGTCTCTCGATTGGGCTCTGGCTGGGCCACTCAAGGACATTGAGACTTGTCCTGAAGCCGCTCCTGCGTTGTCTTGGCTGTGTGCTTAGGGTCGTTGTCCTGTTGGAAGATGAACCTTCGCCACAGTCTGAGGTCCTGAGTGCTCTGGAGCAGGTTTTTGTCAAGAATCTCTCTACTTTGCTATGTTCATCTTTCCCTCGATCCTGACTAGTCTACCAGTCCCTTCCACTGAGAAACATCCCCACAGCATGATGCTGCCACCACCATGCTTCACCATAGAGATGGTGCCAGATTTCCTCCAGAAGTGATGCTTGGCATTCAGGCCAAATAATTCAATATTGGTTTCATCAGACCAGAGAATCTTCTTTCTCAAGGTATGAGTGTCTTTTATCTGCCTTTTGGCAAACTACAAGCGGGCTGTCGTGCTTTTTTTACTGAGGAGTGGCTTCCGTCTGGCCACTCTACCATAAAGGCCTGATTGGTTGAGTGCTGCAGAAATGGTTGTCCTTCTGGAAGGTTCTCCCATCACCATGGAGGAACTCTGGAGCTTTGTCCGTGACCATTGGGTTCTCGGTTACCTCCCTGACCAAGGCCTTGTCCCCCGATTGCTCAGTTTGGCTGGACGGCCAGCTCTAGGAAGAGTCTTGGTGCTTCCAAATTTCTTGGGGACCTTAAATGCTGTAGAAATGTTATGGTACGCTTCCCCAGATCTGTGCCTCAACACTATCCAGTCTCGGAGCTCTACGGACAATTCCTTCAACCTCATGGCTTGGTTTTTGCTCTGACATACACTACCATTCAAAAGTTTGGGGTCACTTAGAAATGTCCTTGTTTTTAAAGTAAAGCAACAACAAAAGTCCATTAAAATGACAAATTGATCAGAAATACAGTGTAGACATTGTTCATGTTGTAAATTACTATTGTAGATGGAAACTACTGATTTTTAATGGAATATCTACGTAGGCGTATAGAGGCCCATTATCAGCAACCATCACTCCTGTGTTCCAATGTTGTATTAGCTAATACAAGTTTATCATTTTAAAAGGCTAATTGATCATTAGAAAACCCTTTTGCAATTATGTTAGCACAGCTTAAAACTGTTGTCCTCATTAAAGAAGCAAAAAACTGTCTGCCTTTATACTTGTTGAGTATCTGGAGCATCAGCATTTGTAGGTTCGATTACAGGCTCAAAATGGCCAGAAACAAATAATTTTCTGAAACTCGTCAGGCTATTCCATGAGAGAATTTGCCAAGACTAGGGAAGATCTCGTACAAAGCTGTGTACTACTCCCTTCACAGTATAGCTCAAACTGGCTCTAACCAGAATAGAAAGAGTGGAATGCCCCGGTGCACTACTGAGCAAGACGACAAGTACATTAGTGTCTAGTTTGAGAAAGACCCCTCTCAAGTCCTCAAATAGCAGCTTCAGAATAGTACCTGCAAAACACCAGTCTCAACGTCAACAGTGAAGAGGCGACTCCGGGATGCTGGCCTTCTAGGCAGAGTTGCAAAGAAAAAGCAATATCTCAGACTGGCCAATAATAGATGAAGACGGGCAAAAGAACAGACACTGGACAGAGGAACGAAGAAGAACATTTGTGAGACGCAGAAAAGATTTTGGAGGAGTGATTGATGCCATCTGTCAAGCATGGTGCAGGCAATGTTATGGTCTGGGGGTGCTTTGGTGGTGGTAAAGTGGGAGATTTGTACAGGGTAAAAGGCATCTTGAAGAAGGAAGGCTATCACTCCATTTTGCAACGCCATGCAACGCCAACAGGACAATGACCTAAAGCACAGCTCCAAACTATGCAAGAACTATTTAGGGAAGAAGCAGTCAGCTGGTATTCTGTGTATGATGCAGTGGCCAGAACAGTCACTGGATCTCAACCCTATTGAGCTGTTGTGGGAGCAGCTTGACCGTAAGAAGTGACCGTCAAGCCAATCTCATTTGTGGGAGGTGCTTCAGCAAGCATGTGTTGAAATCTCTTCAGATTACCTTAACAAATTGACGACTAGAATGCCAAAGGTCTGCAAGGCTATAATTGCTGCAAATGCCGGATTCTTTGAAGGACACGATTTCAATTAAAAATCATTGTTTATAACCTTGTCAACTACATTTCCTATTCATTTTGCAACTCATTTCATGTATGTTTTCATGGAAAACAAGGACATTTCTAAGTGACCCCAAACTTTTGAACGGTAGTGTACACTGTCAATTGTGGGGCCTTTTTATATAGACACACGTGTGTGTGTGTGTGTGTGTGTGTGTGTGTGTGTGTGTGTGTGTGTGTGTCTTTCCAGATCAATTGAATTTACCACAGGTGGACTCCAATCAAGTTGTAGAAACATCTCCAAGGATGATCAATGGAAACAGGATGCATAAGAACACCCATGCCACTATATCCTCCGAACAGCAGCTGGTGTTGGCACTTAATATGCGTCTTAATCAAATTTTTGTAACTTGTGTGTTTAAGACGCTACTGTTTATTTCTAAGACAACACTATAGCAGCCTCCTACTGTACAATGATTACAAATACTCATTCTTATCCATATCAATAATACGATTGTAATGCATGCGAATTAGATGAATGTAATAGTTTGGAACCATATTGTTTCCAGTATAGTTTGATGTTTATAATCAGTTTAACAACGGACCTCCAGTGGTGTGACATGGAATGTTACTTGTGAAATGTATGCATTTAACTGGTAATATGTCTGGCGAAGCCAAACAGTTACTTTACTTATCATGTTGCCTTAGTTTTATATTTATTGTATTCCCTCTGAGACATGGTGTTTACATTTACTTTTTTTTTTGTTGTAAAAATGTGGCTGTAATTGAAGATTTGTGTTCAATTAAACGTGTCCTGTCATATTTATGTACACAACTGCAATGCACACATGGTGAGATTTAAAACCGTACACACATGTTTCTATAAAGATAGGAACTAGTGTTGTGTGGTCGTTAGTTCTTACCGAATTCAGTTTAGCTGCTCACGTTGGTGGAATGGATGTCTGGGAAATGACTGAATGAAAAATAACTAAAGCCAGTTATTATTTTTAGCAATTGGAGCGTATGAATTATGCTGTAATAAAAGTGAAAGGCAAGACTAACTGGAAACTATCGTAGCTTATTCATGATCGGTAGGTTTATGTGATAAAATACTGGAACACCTTGAAGCTAAGGTAGCTAGCAGACGCGAGTGGAGCATTAATTAGCAAGTAAGACACACTGATATGCTAATTACCTAGCTAACCTACGTTATTTAAAAACAACTATTTAGCTAAATATCTAGATGCCTAACTCATTGGAAAGATACTGTAGCTAGTATTCTCCCAAATAAAGTAACAGCAAGTAGAAGACGTGCTTCGTTCCTGAAACGATACATTGTTTGTCTCGTTGCGGGGCGAAGCAAGTAAACAAGCGAACCAGCTAAAATCATCTTCATTGACCTGTAAACCACTATGCTACCAGTTTGCTAACAATCATCCCTGCCTGGATTGTATTCAAGCCTGACACCCAATATGTTGATCCACAGTGTAACGTTAAAGTATCAACGTAGCTATTTAGTATAGCATGCTAAGTAGTAACGTTACTGGTGCAATACCCATAGACGTGTCTTCTAATAAATGCTTGTCCAGATAAACATCGAGCATATGCTAATAACTGATCCTTGCTGTAACGTTAAGGTGCTGAGGGGCTTGCAGGATGTATGCCGTATACCGCCAAGCCCACTACCCCACCGCCATCGAGTTCTCTGTCTACTGTAACTTCATCTCCAACGTGGAGAGAAACCTGGTCGTCGCTGGAACGTCTCAGCTTTACGTCTACAGGATCATCCACGATGTGGAGGTGAAGGAACCTTTAGCTATGTTCATCTTTCATTTCTCGATCACTGATTTAAAAAGTACAATGACAAAGATTGTGACTACCTGTCGTGGGCATATTTTTATTCTTGAAATCCAGTTGATGTTCACATTTTCCTCTTCATATTTCAGAATGCCTCAAAGACAGACAAATCACCAGGTATGTCCAAAACTGCCTTGCACTTTAGCAACATTCTGATGAGAGAAGAGCTAGTCTGGTGGAAATCCGAGACCTATGGGCTGGGCAACAGTTCCACTATGCTGCAACACTCTGGGGTGCAACCTGACTGTTTAGAATGACTAGTGAACCACTGACTGTATGCTATTATTATGATGTTGTCAGCCTTCCTTAGACATGCACGTGTCAACATTTCAGACCATATCCGACACCTGATTTCTTATTTGACACTTCCTTGATCTCTTCCTTGTCCTCTGCAGATGTCAAGAGTCGTAAGGAGAAGTTGGAGCAGGTGGCTTGTTTCTCCTTGTTCGGTAACGTCATGTCCATGGCCTCTGTTCAGCTGGTAGGAGCCAACAGAGACGCTCTCCTGCTTAGCTTCAAAGATGCTAAGGTACCTGAGACGTCTCAATTGATTGTTTTACTAATCCTAAACTCACAGCTTTCATATTCCAGGTTACTTTGGCCTACTTTATTATTTCAATATCAATTGATCATGTGTCAGTAGCTATATGTAGTAGGTGCAAGCAGTCTAGCCTATAAAATGTCTCTGACTGCTGTTTACAATGTCCTGGTTGTGTTTACTCCAGCTGTCAGTGGTGGAGTATGATCCAGGAACACATGATCTGAAGACTCTCTCGCTTCACTTCTTTGAGGAGCCAGAGCTGAGGGTAAGAGGAAATGAACTGTGCTTGAAAAACATCCAAAGTTGTATCTTAATCCATAATTGTTCTATCTCTAGGATGGGTTTGTCCAGAACCTGCACATCCCCATGGTTCGTGTGGACCCAGAGAACCGCTGTGCTGTGATGCTGGTGTATGGAACTCAGCTGGTGGTGCTGCCATTCAGAAAGGACACACTTACTGACGAACAGGAGGGAGTAGTGGAAGGGTATGTAGGCATACTGAATTTCATCGTTTGATTTATTTCGCTAGGATAGTCCCTTCAGTAACATTTGCCACAGTTTTTTTTTTACAGGTAGTCCTACAATCCATAGCATCTTGTAGTGATATTTAGGATACCTATAGCAATGCATGTAGGCTATTATCAAATAAAATCACTTTTATTATCACATAAACTAAACACTTGAGTTGTAATACGTTTTTTGATGGGTTTTGGATTTGACGATTTATCATCAGCCTCGTGTTTTTTCTTTTACCACACATGCAGGCCCAAGTCGAGCTTTCTTCCCAGCTACATCATAGATGTCCGTGAGTTGGATGAGAAGCTTCTGAACATCGTAGATATGAAGTTTCTCCACGGTTATTATGAGCCCACATTGCTCATCCTGTATGAGCCCAACCAGACGTGGCCTGGGTTAGTACACCACAACAGCACCTATCCTCCTCTGTTCCGTCTGTCTAAGGAGTCCTCCCCCCGAAACAAAAGCCTGCTGACGACTTAACATGAAGAAGGCTAGGAACTTATCCCGCCCCTTGTTGGAACTTAGCTATGTCTTTTTCAGACCCGTTTATGACTGGTAATATTGTGGCGTGTAACTCTAGTCTGACCATGTCCCCCTCCTCCAGGCGTGTAGCAGTGAGACAGGACACCTGCAGTATCGTAGCCATCTCTCTCAACATCATGCAGAAGGTTCATCCTGTCATCTGGTCCCTCAGCAACCTGCCCTTTGACTGCACACAGGTCATGGCTGTGCCCAAGCCCATTGGTAATCCCTCGCTCACTGGGTTCATACTGTGTGTTCAGCGGTACACATGGAGACTTGTGTGATCAGTTTAGAGATCATATGAATGTATTCCTGTTGTGTTTCTAGGTGGTGTGGTGGTGTTTGCTGTCAACTCCCTGTTATACCTCAACCAGAGTGTTCCTCCATATGGCGTGTCACTCAACACACAGACCACAGGGACCACCGCCTTCCCCCTGCGTATGTACTGACTGAGGACAGGGGTACACATTGTTCTCAAGCTCACTCCACATAGAAAGCAAAGCAGCCTAGTTAATATTTCTAAGAAATGTATACCTTGCCTAGGAAAGTAATTTGGTCGAATCAAATTTTATTTGTCACGTGCACCGAATACAACAGGTGAAATGCTTACCGTGAAATGCTTACTTACAAGCCCTTAAGAAAAAAAATTTCTGAATAAAGTTATATAAAAAAAAAAGGAAAAACAAGTAATACAAAATAATAATAACGAGGCTATATACAGGGGATACCGGTACTGAGTCAATGTGCGGAGGTACAGGTTAGTTGAGGTAATTGAGGTAATATGTACATGTAGGTAGGGGTAAAGTGGCTATGCATAGATGATGAACAGCGAGTAGCAGCAGTGTTAAAAAACTTTTTTTTTAAATGCTAATAGGGGGTCAATGCAAAGAGTCCAGGTGGCCATTTGATTAATTGTTCAGCAGTCTTATGGCTTGGGGGTAGAACCTGTTAACTACTTTTGGAGTAGTTGCCATACCAGGCGGTGATATAACTGGTCAGGATGCTCTCGAAGGTGCAGCCGTATAACTTTTTGAGGATCTGAGGGACCATGCCAAATCTTTTCAGTCTCCTGAGGGGGAATAGGCGTTGAATTGACCGTGATAGATTGTTGGTGATGTGGACACCAAGGAAGTTGAAGCTCTCCACCGGCTCCACTACAGCCCCGTCGATGTGAATGGGGGCGTGTTCGGCCCTCCCTATAGGCTGTCTAATCGTTGACGGTGATAAGGCCTACCAAGGTTGTGTCGTCAGCAAACCTAATGATGGTGTTGGGAGTCGTGCCTACGCTGCAATATACCTGCAGGTCTAAAGCTTCATAACGTGTCGGAAGCATGTATGAGCCTTTATGTCTTCTAATAAGGCTGTGTGTTGGTGTTTCAGGTATACAGGAGGAGGTGAAGATAACTCTAGATTGTTCCCAGTCCTCCTTCATCGGCTCTGACAAGATGGTCATCTCTCTGAAAGGAGGAGAGATGTGAGTAGAGCACAGAACAGTTGTGTTGGGGTTTATTAGCTGTGTGTATTTATTTGCCGTAAATGCTTAATTAGACCTTGTTAAAGCAATGTTTTGTGCCCTCCAACCGGTGTGGCGTAGTAGAAATAACTACAGCTGGAACGGCATTGTATTCATGAGTCATGCTTTGACTGTGTGCCTGTCCCCTCTCCTCAGCTATGTGTTGACCCTGATCACTGATGGCATGAGGAGTGTCCGGGCCTTCCACTTAGACAAGGCTGCTGCCAGCGTTCTCACCACCTGTGTAAGTAGCATACAGTGTGTGTGTGTGGGGGTGTGTCGCAGCGTGAGTTTACTATGAGGACCGGTGTAAGTATTATGGACAGATGCCGTTCCAGACGCATTACACACACACACACACACACACAGATAATATGTGCTGACAGCAGCCCTTACTTGACAGTTTACTGCATTATGCGCAAACTCATGTACAGAGGGAGGGGAGAGGCGAGGGGGAAGAGAGCGCATTAGAGAGTTTTTGGCGAAGAAGCGCTGTTGTGTCCACACATCCACTTAGTGTTGAAGAAAGCAGTGCAGTGATATTCACAGTCTGCTGCCAGCCATTGGCCAAGAGAGAACTGGTCATGGAGCTGTGGAAGCATAGAGGTTCTCCTCCCCTTCACCCCTGTCCCTCGTCCCCCCCAGATGATGACCATGGAGCCTGGGTATCTGTTCCTGGGCTCCCGGCTGGGAAACAGCCTCTTGCTGAAATACACAGAGAAGTACCAGGAGAATCCAGAGAAACCACCTGTGGAGGAGGACAAAGAGAAGGAAGAGGAGACCGATGAGGAGAAGCAGGTGAGTTGGTTTGGGTTTGAGTTCATATGTTGATATTCTCCTCTGTCTGGTCCTTGTGGCATATTGCTGTGTGTGATTCTGTCAGAAATGTAAAGATTCCATAGATTAGTTGAGGCGTAATTGATCAGATTGAGCATCAAAATGTGGCCAGTTGTAAATGAATGTTGATGTCGTCAAAAGAGGATTCTTTCGTGGTTTCAAAACCAAGTAGCAGTCGTTGTCCTTGAGTAGCTTTTGTGCTCGTGTTCCACCTATAAACACATTTTCAGCACTTCAACTGGTGTTGTGACTGTTTTTTGACTAGCAGATGTGGAAATATGATATGTGATGATGTCGCATGTTATAGTTCACCCCTGAAAAAAAATAAGTTTTATTGTCACATACAGCAGATAGGTGCAGTGAAATGTGGTGTTTTACAGGGTCAACCACAGTAAAGCGCACCTAGAGCAAATTAGGTTTAAGTGCCTTGCTCAAGAGCATATCAACAGGTTCTTCACCTTGTCGGCTCGGGTATTCGAACTAGCGTCTTCTGTTGCTGGCCCAACGCCCTTACCGCCAGGCTACCTGCTGCCCATTGTCCATTTTGTAAATAGAAATGCTAAATGAATTGCTGATAGACATTCCTCTGTGTGTATTCTGATACAAAATGCATAATGACCTTGATGATAATTCCAGGAGGAACCTCCTAGTAAAAAGAAGAGGGGTGAATCCTCTACCAAGTTGACAGGTATTTGGTGTATTACAATGTCTTGGTTTTGTCTTGCATATTACCCTTCTTTACATACAGTGCCTTTAGTAAGTATTCACACCCCTTGAATTTTTCCACATTTTGATAGGTTACAGACTTATTCTTAAAATGGATTGAATCTTTACCTCATCAATCTACACACAATGCCCCATAATGACAAAGCAAAAATAGGTTTTTAGAAATGTTTGGTAATTTATTAAAAATAAATAACTGAAGTATCACATTTACATAAGTATTCAGACTCAGTATTTTGTTGAAGCAGTGATCACAGCCTCCAGTCTTCTTTGGGTATGACGCTACCAGCTTGGCACACTGTATTTGGGAAGTTTCTCCCATTCTTCGCTGCAAATCCTCTCAACCACTGTCAGGTTAGATGGGGAGCGTCACTGCACAGCGATTTTCATGTCTCTACAGAGATGTTTGATCGGGTTCAAGTCCGGGCTCTGGCTGGACCACTAATGGACATTCAAAGACTTGTCTCGAAGCCATTCCTGTGTTGTCTTGGCTATGTGCTTAGGGTCATTGTCCTGTTGGAAGGTGAACTTTCGCCCCAGTCTGAGGTCCTGAGTGCTCTGGAGCAGGTTTTCATCAAGGATCTCGCTGTACTTTGCTCCGTTCATCTTTGCCTTGATCCTGACAAGTCTCCCAGTCCCTGCCACTGAAAAACATCCCTACAGCATGATGCTGCCACCACCATGCTTCACCGTAGGGATGGTGCCAGGTTTCCTCCAGATGTGACGCTTGGCATTCAGGCCAAAGAATTCAATCTTGGTTTCATCAGACCAGATAATCTTATTTCTCATGTTCTGAGAGTCTTTAGGTGCCTTTTGGCAAACTCCAAGCAGGATGTCATGTGTCTTTTATTGAGGAGTGGCTTCCATCTGGCCTCTCTACCATAAATGCCTGATTGGTGGAGTGCTACAGAGATGGTTGTCCTTCTGTAAAGTTCTCCCATCACCACAGAGGAATTCTAGAGCGACCATTGGGTTCTTGGTCACCTCCCTGACCAAGGCCTTTCTCCCCTGATTGGTCAGTTTGGCCGGGGGGCCAGCTCTAGGAAGAGTCTTGGTGGTTGCAAACTTCTTCCATTGAAGAGTGATGGAGGCCAATGTATTTTTGGGGACATTCAACGCTGCCTACATTTTTTTGGTACCCTTCCCCAGATCTGTGCCTCAACACAGTCCTGTCTCGGAGCTCTACGGACAATTCCTTTGACCTCATGGCTTGGTTTTTGCTCTGACATGCACTGCCAACTGTGGGACCTTATATAGACAGGTGTGTGACTTTCCAAATCATGTCCAATCAATTGAATTTACCACAGGTGGACACCAAGTTGTAGAAACATCTCAAGGATGATCAATGGGAACGGGATGTACCTGAGATCAATTTCGAGTCTCATGGAAAAGGGTCTGAATACTTATGTAAATAAGGTATTTCTGTTTTTTTTAGCTTTAATACATTTGCTAAAATCTCTATTACCCTGCTTTTGCTTTGTCATTTTGGGGTATTGTGTGTAGACTGAAGATTATTTTTTAATTTAATCAATTTTAGAATAAGGCTATAACGTAACAAAATGTGGAACAAGTCAAGGGCTCTGAATACTTTCCGATGGCACCGTATGTATGGAACTAACTAAGGTGATAAGGTCATCTATAATAATGTTCTTATATTTATGAACGACGCGTTTCCTCCCATGTCCCCTATCCAGCTGGTAAGAACCAACTGCCTGATGAGGTGGATGAAATTGAGGTGTACGGGAGCGAGGCGGCATCTGGCACACAGTTGGCCACCTACTCCTTTGAGGTAGGACCCCTTGTTACCCCAGTTGAAGCTTCATCACTTAATTATTCATACTCTAGTCTTGGTTATTGTAGTCTTTACAATATGGTTTTGGTATGTTTGCCTCCAGGTGTGTGACAGCATACTGAACATCGGACCTTGTGCTGGTGCGTCCATGGGGGAGCCAGCCTTCCTCTCTGAAGAGGTACTTAAACACTTTAAGTTTCATTCCAGATCACCTTCGCAAAAGAGGTTTCTAACCTTTTTTAAGAGTCTTTCCGGTCCATCATGGCTGTGTTCTATTTGTGAAAGCGCTGATCAATATCTAATACCACCACCAAGGTATTTTCTCAAGCTGTTGCTATGCAAACAGTAAAACACATTAAGCACTGTGTCTGGTATTTCTGTGTCCACAGTTCCAGACCAACCCAGAACCTGACCTGGAGATAGTGGTGTGTTCTGGCTTTGGGAAGAACGGAGGTCTATCTGTGCTTCAGGTAAATACTCTACTCAGCCTGGTTAATACTCTACTCTGCCTGGTTAATACTCTACTCGGCCTGGTTAGTACTCTACTCTGCCTGGTTAATACTCTACTCGGCCTGGTTAATACTCTATTCGGCCTGGTTAATACTCTACTTTGGCTGGTTAATACTCTACCCGGCCTGGTTAATACTCTACTCGGCCGGCCTGGTTAATACTCTACTCGGCCGGCCTGGTTATTACTCTACCCTGCCTGGTTAATACTCTACTCGGCCGTCCTGGTTAATACTCTACTCGGCCGGCCAGGTTAATACTCTACTCTGCTCGGCCTGGTTAATACTCTACTCGGCCCGGCCTGGTTAATACTCTACTCGGCCGGCCTGGTTAATACTCTACTCGGCCGGCCTGGTTAATACTCTACTCTGCTCGGCCTGGTTAATACTCTACTCGGCCCGGCCTGGTTAATACTCTACTCGGCCGGCCTGGTTAATACTCTACTCGGCCGGCCTGGTTAATACTCTACTCTGCCTGGTTAGTACTCTACTCGGCCTGGTTAATACTCTACTCGGCCTGTCTTTTGTGTTTCTGTGCAAGTGTATGCTTGTGGATGCACTGTTCTAAGACCTGTGGTGGCGAGGCCTGTCTACCTCAGGTTCAGTGACGGTGCTACAGAGAATAACCACTCTGGGTTTACCAGGGCTGCTGCCTCAGAGAATAATGGAGCAGCTTATAAACCACTCAGACACACTTATACATGCATTCATGGAAAGAACATTGTGAAGACTTACAAATTACTGCACTGATTTAAAAAAAAAAACATTTTGAAGAAAAAAACAAAACATTTTCAGTGTCAGCTTTGAGTGGATGATTCAGTTGTTCCCTCTGGCCATAGTTCTGTGGTTATTGATGACTGTTTTGTGTAGCCCCTTGCCCTCCCAGAGGAGCATCAGTCCCCAGGTGGTCACTTACTCCTAGGGGTCATTGTTCTGTTATTGATAATTGATGATCGTTTTTGTCCTGGCCCCTCCCAGAGAAGCATCCGACCCCAGGTGGTCACTACATTTGAGCTGCCAGGTTGCCATGACATGTGGACTGTCATCTCCAATGAGGTCAAGGAGAAAGTCAAAGAGAAAGACAAGCCCCCTGCAGCTGAGGGAGAAGGTGAGACCCCTGAGGAGGAAGAAGAGGAGAAGACGGTACCTGCGCCAGTGGAGGACGATAAGAAAAAACATGGCTTTCTGATTCTCAGCAGAGAGGACTCCACCATGGTACACCCACACCTCCCACCACATCTCTACACAGTACAGTACACACTGCACCCCTAGACACACTCCGCTCTACACAGCAGTCTGACAGGGAGCTTTTTCCTCCCCTACGGAGCTCCAGCATGTTTAGATTGAGTCTGTAATGTTGATTGAGTTAAGGGTAATGATTGAGGTCTATTGAAGGTAACTGGAACCCCTCCTGTGTGGTTCTCTAGATCCTGCAGACGGGCCAGGAGATCATGGAGCTGGACACCAGTGGTTTCGCCACCCAGGGGCCCACTGTGTTCGCTGGGAACATCGGAGACAACAAATACATCATCCAGGTCTCCCCCATGGGTATACGGCTACTGGAAGGAGGTAGCGAGATCTGTCCGTCTTTCAATAAAAGGAGAAAATAATTAATGATCCTCTGTGTCTCTCACTGTACCTGTCACTCATCCTCTCTTTCACTGACTGTCAAGCACTTTGTGACAGCTAAAGGGGCTTTGGAAATACTTTTGATTTGATGTTCCTTCCAGTGACCCAGCTGCACTTCATCCCGGTGGACCTGGGTTCTCCCATAGTGCAGTGCTCCGTAGCGGACCCCTATGTGGTCATCATGACGGCAGACGGAGTGGTCACCATGTTTGTCCTGAAGACCGACTCCTACATGGGCAAGACCCACCGCCTGGCCCTGCAGAAACCACAGATAGCTGCTGTGAGTCACTGATACGACACTACGTAACACAACACATTACACTACAGCCTGGCCCAGTCACGGTCATATCCTGCACAACTAAGCCAGGCAGTATTACAACACAACCTGATGGATGAATGAGTGAAAAAATCGGATTGTCAGACCGGTGACTCTCTCTCCCCTACAGCAACCCCGTGTGATCACCCTGTGTGCGTTTCGTGACGTCAGCGGGATGTTCACCACCGAGAACAAGCAGACCTGTCACACTGAGGATCAAGACAGCATGTTCAAGAGCCAATCGGAGACCGAGACCATTCTACAGGACCTCAGGTAAGAGGCAATCATATAGGACCTCAGGTAGGATGTTTTTGAATAAAGTATATTGTTTTAAACTGAAGAATGAGAGCAATACCAACTTTCCCCATGGACACTTTTTTTTTTTAATGTGGGGGGGCGTCTCGTAGTCAGTGAAGGCACTGTCTCACCTCAGTGTTTATCAGTCAACCTCTCTCCCGTTTCTCCTATTTAGTAACACAGTGGATGATGAGGAGGAGATGTTGTATGGAGACTGTAACCCAGCAGGCATCACCCCCACCAAAGACGAGTCCCACCCCGGCTACCGCCTCTCCTCTGGGGCCCTGGGTGGGGGCTCCGAGGGGAGGTCAGGACGAGCTGAACCTACACACTGGTGCATGATGGTCCGCGAGAACGGCGTCATGGAGGTCAGGATCGATGTCTAGTTTATCAGCATCATATTAACAATAGCTGTATCAATACACATTGTATTGTAATCATTTAGGTTACATAATTTACACATTTGGTAAGATGTTAACTGTGGTAAAAGACAACATTTATACTATGGTGCTGTTTAGAGGTTGGATATAAACCTGGGAACTTTAGTCTTATGCTCAGAAATTCACAGGAACTCAGTGGCCATAGTAATGAGTGACACCACAACCGACAGGTGAACTTTTTCTACACAGTAGAGCTTTAGTAAAACAACTTCCTCCTGTTTTCTAGATCTACCAGCTACCTGACTGGAGACTGGTGTTCCTGGTCAAGAACTTCCCTGTTGGCCAGAGAGTGTTGGTTGACAGCTCCGCCGGCCAATCAGCAGCCCAGGGGGAGGGGAAAAAGGAGGAAGTGACACGACAGGGAGAGATCCCATTGGTCAAAGAGGTGGCCCTGGTGTCGCTCGGCAACAACCACTGCAGACCCTACCTGCTGGTGAGTTTTCAGTACCGGTATTAAAGTGGAATGACAACGCCAGAATGTGTAGCAGTGGTGCTTCATTGATTCAATTTTGGGAAATTGCTTTAGATATATCTGGCTCTATGTTCTGTTTCTTTCCCAGGTCCATGTTGAACAGGAGCTTCTGATCTATGAAGCATTCCCATATGACCAGCAGCAGGCTCAGAGCAACCTGAAGGTCCGCTTCAAGAAGGTAAGAAGAGCAAGGCCATTGGACAAGCCAAGTCAACAACTTTTAGGACTAGGCTTAATCTGTGTCTGGGTAAACAAGTCCTAAAACTCCCATTCAACACTGATGATTTATGTCTTCTAACTATTCTCCTGTCTCGTCTCAGATGCCCCACAACATCAACTTCCGGGAGAAGAAGTCGAAGGTGAAGAAAGATAAGAAGGCGGAGGGTCAGGCTGGTCTCAGCGAGGAGGGGCCAACGGTGGTCAAAGGTCGCGTGGCCAGGTTCAGATACTTTGAGGATATCTCAGGCTACTCTGGGGTAAGAGGTTATTTTCCTACAAGACTATATATACACACAGTGCATTCGGAAAGTATTCAGACCCCTTCCCTTTTCCCACATTTTGTTGCGTTACAGCCTTATTCTGAAATGAATCAAATTTAAATGTTTTCCTCATAAATCTACACACACTACCTAATAATAAAGCAAAAACAGGTTTTTAGAAATGTTTGCAAATGTATAAAAAATTAAAAACAGATGCCTTATTTACGTAAGTATTCAGATCCCTTGCTATGAGATTTCAAATTGAGCTCCCCTGCATCCTGTTTCCATTTCTACAACTTGATTGGAGTTCACCTGTGGAAAATTCAGTTGGACATGATTTGGTAAGGCACCCACCTGTCTATATAAGGTTGACAGTGCATGTCAGAGCAAAAACCAATCCATGAGGTTGAAGGAATTGTCCGTAGAGCTCCAAGACAGGATTGTGTCGAGGCACAGATCTGAGGAAGGGTACCAAAAAAATTCTGCATCATTGAAGGTCCCCAAGAACACAGTGGCTTCCATCATTCTTAAATGGAAGGAGTTTGGAACCACCAAGACTCTTCCTAGAGCTGGCCGCCCAGCTAAACTGAGCTATCGGGGGAGAAGAGCCTTGGTCAGGGAGGTGAACAAGAACCCGTTGGTCACTCTGACAGAGCTCCAGAGTTCCTCTGTGGAGATGGGAGAACTTTCCAGATGTTTTTCAGCGGCATGGACTGGGAGACTAGTCAGGATCTTGGCGAAGATGAACGGAGCAAAGTACAGAGAGATCCTTGATGAAAACCTGGTCCAGAGCACTTAGGACCTCAGACTGGGGTGAAGATTCACCTTCCAACAGGACAATGACCCTAAGCACATAGCCAAGACAACACAGGAGTGGCTTCGGAACAAGTCTCAATGTCCTTGAGTGGCCCAGCCAGAGCCCTGACTTGAACCCGATCGAACATTTCTGGAGACCTGAAAATAGCTGTGCAGGGACGCTCCTCATCCAACTTGACAGCGCTTGAGAGGATCTGCAGAGAAGAATGGAAGAAACTTCCAAAATACAGGTGTGCCAAGCTTGTAGCGTCATACCCAAGAAGACTTTAGGCTGTGATCTCTGCCAAAGGTGCTTCAACAAAGTACTGAGGTTCTGAATACTTATGGAAATTTGATATTTGATGTTCTTACTTTCCGAAAGCACTGTACATCATGGGTAACAAGGGGTACACTTGTGGATTCTCAGGTTCCCTGCAAGATACATCTTGGAGAGGTACTGCTGTGCACGCATACTTCATATCTACTGTAGTTCTGTGTGTTCTCATGTGTCGTTTTCTGGTTTGTGTGTCAGGTGTTCATCTGTGGCCCCTCCCCTCACTGGATGCTGGTGACATCACGGGGGGCGATGAGGCTCCACCCCATGACGATTGACGGACCAATCGAGTCCTTCTCCCCCTTCCACAACATCAACTGCCCTAAAGGTTTCCTCTACTTCAACAAGCAGGGCGAGCTGAGGATCAGTGTTCTACCCACGTACCTGTCGTATGACGCCCCCTGGCCTGTCAGGAAGATTCCTCTGAGGTGCACGGTTCACTATGTGTCCTACCATGTAGAGTCCAAGGTGTATGCAGTGTGCACCAGCGTGAAGGACCCCTGCACTCGCATCCCCAGAATGACCGGAGAGGAGAAGGAGTTTGAGACCATAGACAGAGGTGGGACCAGTATATGCATTAGTCTGTCTCCATGACGTGCGCTTCACGTTCTCATTGGTTTATTTCTCCGTTCCTTCATTCATTCTTCCACCATTCAAATTCCTTGGTGCTGTGTTCTCCTCAGACGAACGCTACATTCCTCCTCAGCAGGAGAATTTCTCCATTCAGCTCATATCTCCTGTCAGCTGGGAGGCCATCCCTAACACACGGTAACAACTGTAGCTACTGCAGCTATCTGGAGCATAGCCTCTAACATGAGGCATATTCATTATAGATCTGATGCATATTTATATTGAAGCATCTACGCCACAGTAGTTGGGTGTCTGTTCTGACCTCCCTCCCCTATGTGATATTGGTCAGGATTGACCTGGAGGAGTGGGAACATGTGACTTGTATGAAGACTGTGGCGTTGAGGAGTCAGGAGACCGTGTCTGGGCTGAAGGGATACGTAGCTGCCGGGACTTGTCTCATGCAGGGGGAGGAGGTCACCTGTAGGGGCCGGGTGAGTCACCAACACTTCTGTGACTACTGACTAGAGCTAGGAATACCTTTTTTAGGCCCAAGTTCTATGCTCTAAGTTATGGTCTAGAGCAGGGGTCCAGAGTTTTTCCTAGTTGGGTCAGGAAACTCAGGACCGACAGACAGATGATGCCTTTTGAAATCATGATGTTGATTTTAGTTTGGACTTATTTCTCTCTCTACTGTTGTGTCCAGATCCTGATCCTGGATGTGATTGAGGTGGTCCCGGAACCGGGTCAGCCCCTGACGAAGAACAAATTCAAGGTTCTGTATGAGAAGGAGCAGAAGGGACCGGTCACAGCTCTGTGTCACTGCAGCGGATACTTGGTCTCTGCCATCGGACAGAAGGTGACAGACTCACCTCTGATTATACCACTACAGATGTCTCAGTCTAGATGCATTTTCCCACCCACCTCTCAATATAATTCTGTTCCGATTTACATTGTTTTCATTGTGTGGCCAACATGTTGCAGTTGAATATATTATTGAATTAGCCATTTATTATAAGTATGTCAGCCATCTCTCCTGTATCCCTGACACACAGTCCTGGTTGTGCTCACCGTGTCTGTCTATCCCTCTCTCCGTCTAGATCTTTCTGTGGAGTCTGAAGGACAACGACCTGACAGGCATGGCCTTCATCGACACCCAGCTCTACATCCACCAGATGTTTAGCATCAAGAACTTTATCCTGGCAGCTGACGTCATGAAGAGCATCTCTCTGCTCAGATACCAGCCTGAGAGTAAGACGTTGTCGCTAATTAGCAGGGTAAGACGGCAAGGCTACAGAACTACTTTTTGTAGTAACGCAGGGAAACCGTCAACTTCAAAGTACTGTGTTCAAGTAACACGTGATTTAGCCTCTTCTGATTTGTCATTCCCTGAGGGGTTTTGTTCCATGTTAGTTTGTTGTTTATGGATTTAACTGTACATCCCAGATGAGTGTTTCTGTTCATGAATGAAAGAAAGTACTATGGGTTTGTTTCCCCCTGTGTTCCCCTGTTGGATCCCAGGGTGTCTTGTGTTGAGTTTATCTTCTAGAGAGCAGTGCTGTGCTGGAGGGGATGTTTAAATGATCAGGGTCGTACATGTTCGATCTTCATGTCAGTGTTTTGAGTCTCTTCTCTTAATGCAGTGTTCCCCAATCAACATTTAGTTTTTCCCCACAAAAAAGGGCTCTATTGAAGACTGAAATATTCCTCAGCACCCCCCCCCCCCCTCCCCTCCAGATGTGGAGGTCATGAGCTGGTGTGGTTACACGTGGTCTGCGGTTGTGAGACCGGTTGGATGTACTGCCAAATTCTTTAAAATTACATTGAAGGCAGTTTATGGTAGAGAAATGAACACACAATTATCTGGCAACAGCTCTGGTGGACGCTCCCTCAAAATTTGAGACATCTGCGGCGTTGTGACACAACTGTACATTTTAGCATGGCCTTTTTTCCCCAGCACAATGATCATGCTGTTTAATCAGCTTCTTGTTATGCCACACCTGTCAGGTGGCTGGATTATGGAAAAGGATAAATGCTCACTAACAGGGATGTAAAGAAATTTGTACACAGAATTTGAGAGAAATAAGCTTTTTGTGCGAATGGAACATTTCTGGGGTCTTTTATTTCAGCTCCTGAAAAATGGGAACAACACTTTACATGTTGCGTTTATATTTTTGTTCAGTGTGTGTATGTATATAATTGTAGTTCTTGTACATAAGACTGTAAAATCACCAGGAAATGAGGTCAGTTTTATTTTGGGAAATGTATTCCCACATGTAAATGGAGAGGCATATGTGATCGTATTCCAATGTAATCAAGGTTTCAGATTGTGTTATTATCATACTATATCTGTTTGGGATTCTAGTGGTCAATTTGTAGTGTACAACTTATGTTCTGGCCACCCAACCTTCCAAAATTGCAATTGGGGAGCCCTGTCTTAATGGTTTTGTTTCGGCGTTTGGTTCCCCAGGACGCCAAGCCTCTGGAGGTCTACAGCGTAGAGTTTATGGTGGATAACAACCAGCTGGGATTCCTGGGTAAGGTTATAACTTTGGTAGCTAATCAGGAGAACGCTGTACCAGGCTAGAGCCTAGTCCTCTCAAAGTAAACCTGTTTTCTCTACGTTTCAGTGTCGGACCGAGACCAGAATCTGTCGGTGTACATGTATCTGCCTGAAGGTGAGTTATAACGTAAACATTGGTAATATTTATCCTACAAACATGGAGAATATTGAATACTCAGGTTAACCACAAATGTTGTAATGCTTATCCCACAAACACCCGAATATCAAATAAAGACAGAGGTCATGTGTGATGACAAAACTGCAGTTCCACCATGTCATGATCACTGAAGTGTTACTTTGCGCCCTGCTGAAGCTAAGGAGAGTTTCGGAGGCATGCGTCTGCTGAGGAGGGCAGACTTTAACGTGGGAGCTCATGTCAACGCCTTCTGGAGGATGCCCTGTCGAGGGGCACAGGACACAGCCACCAAAAAGACCCTGGCCTGGGACAACAAGCACATCACATGGTTTGGTAGGACACAACTTTGACTTTGTCATTTGTATCGACAGATACAGGGTAGAAGTAGGGAATGTGAATAAAGAGCTGTCTGATATCTTCCTTCAGTATATGTGATCAAATTCTCCTCTTGGTATGTTGCTCTCAGAAGGATCAACATGGTGTTAGTAGCTAATAAGAGGATTTCCAGGCGCTTCAGCAGTAACTAATCCTCTTCCCTCCCTGCAGCAACTCTAGATGGAGGCCTCGGGCTGCTGCTGCCCATGCAGGAGAAGACCTACCGCAGATTGCTGATGTTGCAAAATGCTCTTACCACAATGCTGCCACACCACGCAGGATTAAACCCCAAGGCATTCAGGTAACTTGCCACACAAGGTCACTGAACTTTATTTGGTTGGGTTATCAGTATTTTCCCCATAAAATCTTAAATTGGCAACACTTAAATACCTTTTAGGCTTTGAGGCAACATTAAGTGGCTTTTTAGAAATTTGACACTTTGGGTAAAGACTAATGCCAGTTTTTGGATCTCGTTCCACCAGGATGTTGCATGCTGACCGGCGGCAGCTCCAGAACGCGGTGCGGAACATTCTGGATGGAGAGCTACTCAACAAATACCTGTACCTCAGCACCATGGAGCGTAGTGAGTTGGCCAAGAAGATTGGCACCACCTCTGATATAGTGAGTATCATTAGTCCCTTTGGCCTCGTTCTCTGACAAAACTAGCTATGCAACGAAATCCAATCTATAGTCCATATCAACTTGGAGCAAATAACTATGAGTTGAGATATTTGAATAAAGTATCCCTCTTGTCCATTTTAGGTCTTGGATGATCTTCTTGAAGTTGACAGGGTGACTGCTCATTTCTGAGAGCAGCATCCTTGATCACGCCCCCTCAGCATGTGAGACCCAGGGTCTTCCCCCATTTTTTTATATTAAAGGAGGCTTTTTGGTATCTATTTTCTCGATGGAAACGTAAGCTTGTGTTTAGTCAATTTTGTTCAGTCATAAAGGTGTTTAATCATGTTTCTTAGAATATTTTTTCAACAAAATATGATAAATTCTGAATTGTATGGGTCTTTATAAAATGTTATAACCATCTTGGTCTTTTAGGCTCAATAATTTGAGATCCGCACATGTAACTCACAAATCTGTCATGGACATCATTTACACAGGTGCCAAAGAAATCCGGGGGGGGGGTACTTTGACAAACTCTTACCTTTTTATATTTATTCAGCAGTATATGCGCTTGTTTTTGGAGTTTTGCAGCATTTTATACATTAGATTGAGCAATGCACCCAATATTTCCTTGACATTATGAACATTAATGACTATCACTGCAGGTATGTAGTTTAGTCAGAATCTATATGTGCTATTATCCGGGTAATGCAACATAAGGTTAACCTACCCTGCTGTGTTCCGGTCAAATTGGACCCATTTACAAGTTCTCTCTGTCTTAAGGTTCCATGACTTTGTCTACACAAAATACATTAGTTTTTACATCTGTGGTGTTACCGATCAGAAATGAATGGGTATAAAATGGAGTTCAGGCACATGCCCATTCAGATGGACACACTTCCTCTGCCAGACCCCCACATGCATGTGTGTTTTAGCACTTGGCTTCCACACCTGTTGGTGTTCTCATAAACGCAACATTGTTTCAATATATAGACCTTTTCTCGCAGTTCTGGTATATGATGCTTTTGAGGCCTTGCGCACACATTGTGGCAGCACAATGACCAAACTACACTGCTCAAAAAAGAGGGAACACTTAAACAACACAATGTAACTCCAAGTCAATCACACTTCTGTGAAATCAAACTGTCCACTTAGGAAGCAACACTGATTGACAATAAATTCCACATGCTGTTGTGCAAATGGAATAGACAACAGGTGGAAATTATAGGCAATTAGCAAGACACCCCCAATAAAGGAGTGGTTCTGCAGGTGGTGACCACAGACCACTTCTCAGTTCCTATGCTTCCTGGCTGATGTTTTGGTCACTCAGTGGCTCAGGCAGTGCAGCTCATCCAGGATGGCACATCAATGCGAGCTGTGGCAAGAAGGTTTGCTGTGTCTGTCAGCGTACCAGGAGACAGGCCAGTACATCAGGAGACGTGGAGGAGGCCGTAGGAGGGCAACAACCCAGCAACAGGACCGCTACCTCCACCTTTGTGCAAGGAGGAGCAGGAGGAGCACTGCCAGAGCCCTGCAAAATGACCTCCAGCAGGCCACAAATGTGCATGTGTCTGCTCAAATGGTCAGAAACAGACTCCATGAGGGTGGTATGAGGGCCTGATGTCCACAGCTTACAGCCCAACACCGTGCAGGACGTTTGACATTCGCCAGAGAACACTAAGATTGGCAAATTTGCCACTGGCACCCTGTGCTCTTCACAGATGAAAGCAGGTTCACACTGAGCACGTGACAGTCTGGAGACGCCGTGGAGAACGTTCTGCTGCCTGCAACATCCTCCAGCATGACCGGTTTGGCGGTGGGTTAGTCATGGTGTGGGGTGGCATTTCTTTGAGGGTCCGCACAGCCCTCGCCAGAGGTAGCTTGACTGCCATTAGGTACCGAGATGAGACCCTCAGACCCCTTGTGAGGCCATATGCTGGTGCGGTTGGCCCTGGATTCCTCCTAATGCAAGACCTCATGTGGCTGGAATGTGTCAGCAGTTACTGCAAGAGGAAGGCATTGATGCTATGGACTGGCCCGCCCGTTCCCCAGACCTGAATCCAATTAAGCACATCTGGGACATTATGTCTCGCTCCACCCACCAACGCCACGTTGCACCAGAGACTGTCCGGGAGTTGGCGGATGCTTTAGTCCAGGTCTGGGAGGAGATTCCTCAGGAGACCATCCGCCACCTTATCAGGAGCATGCCCAGGCGTTGTAGGGAGGTCATTCACATTCAACTATGTAAAGAAAACAGTATTTAATAAGAATATTTCATTCATTCAGATCTGGGGTGTGTTATTTTAGTGTTCCCTTTATTTTTTTGAGCAGTGTATATACTGAGGCTCTTGATCATGACACTGGTGAGGAGAGAGTCCTTGTTAAACAGCACCGATTCATCCAAGGATGTTATAATCCATACATGCTTTTTTTTTTTACTCAAATGAGCTCAGTTCAATGAGGCCTACAGGCCATAAATGGAAGTTCAACTTAGATCTTTTCATGGATTTATAATGGGGTGGTCATTTTGGACCGGGAACACTAACATGAAACGAACACAACAGGAGGGTTGAAAGGCCTAAACGTGCTATTAATAAGACTTAGTCAATGAAGGCACAATCTTGACTGGTCACAGCAGGAATCACATACTGCCATCAAATTCAACCCCAGTGAAAGAAAGGTCAAATATTAAATGGCTCTGTGTTTAATAAAATTGTGTTAATGTTATGTCAGTACACATATTCCCTGGCAGCACTGAGACAGTGCTCCTCAATGAAATAACTGCTGGTGAGTCAAGTCCTTGGCTTGGAGCTGTGTTTACTGCGTTTTCTGTCCTGACTGATTAAGACAATTCTACATCATAAAATCTGTAGATGTGGGAAATGCATAGCACCATTTTGGAAGCACATCTATCCATTTGACAACTATCATGTCCTGTCAAACGGGTTGCATTTCTTGAGCTTGAAACAGGAGTCACTAGTATCAGGTATGCAGCTGAGGTATGGGTTGTCGGCCTCTACTTCAGGTATTGGTAAACTTCCTCGTCCAGCGATATGAGGTTGAAGTAAGACAACAAAGACAGCAGGGATCTTGTCAGACTCATCATCGCCATCTCAGACCTGGGAAGATACAATGATTGAAGTTAATGGTAAGAAATGTAGGCAATTTTGTAGGAACTAAAAATGCCAAATTATGTATTTTGGGGAATGTTTGTAGCAAGACCTACCCAGCCGGGTCTACTGCTATACACTGGCCAGTTTATTTAGGTGTACCACCCCTTTCCCAGAAATGGTTAGCGCCTACAGACAGTCATGTGGCCATGGCTTAGTATATAATGCAGACAGACAAGCATCCAGTTACTGTTTGAACATTAGAATTGACAAAACAAGCGACTGAGCGTGGTTTGTTCGTTGGTTCCAGTATCTTCCGAAACGGTCGGCCTCCTGGGCTTCGCACACATGACAGTTCCCAACAGAAGGGCCACAAAACGGGCAAATAATGGCACAACGGCATCTCGGAACACACAAATCGTTGGTGCTCGTAAAGGATGGGCTATTGCAGCAGACTCCCACACCGGGTTTGATGCCTATCAGCTGAAAACAAGCGGTGGCTGCAGTGGGCACGCG
The DNA here is from genome assembly GCF_057628025.1 of Oncorhynchus mykiss. Taxonomy (NCBI): domain Eukaryota; kingdom Metazoa; phylum Chordata; class Actinopteri; order Salmoniformes; family Salmonidae; genus Oncorhynchus; species Oncorhynchus mykiss. The sequence goes on along the minus strand of NC_143039.1, from coordinate 53,848,788 downwards.
ATCACCAACACTGGACAATTGCCTGGTCTGACGAATCCCTGTTGCGTTATGCTACCGGCAGTAAGCAGCATGACTCAACCTCATCATGCCTGGTGTTAACGGAACAGGCTGTTAGTGGTGGCGTAGGGAACGTTAAGTCCCTTGATACCAATTATGAAACGTTTCCATACCCCAAAGAATACATGGTGATCTGGAGGCAGGTACGGTGGGAGGGTCAGACCTGGTACCGAAAACTGGCCACTAGCTAGGTTTCCATCAAATATCAACAGATTTTCATGCAAGTATTCAATAATCCACATAAAGAAAATGCCTTTTCCTACCGGTGGTGTTTCCAAACTGACTTGTTCCTGATACCTTTTCAGTACGTGATGTATTGCACACAATGTACTTTTTCCACTTCAGTTTTCATGTACCGAATAAATAAAAATCTCAACTTCAATGTGTTTCCATCGCGTTGTCACAAATGGTGTTTAAATTGAAATGTTCCTACACTGGTCTTGACACTAGAGCTCATAGTGGTTAGGCTAGTCTACATGAGATTTATGGATAAGTGCGAGAATTTTTGCATTTGTCAAACGGCAGTCGAGCATCGATCATGTCACCAGAAAAGGACCCTCGATATTCATTGGAAAGGAGCATCAAGATCACCGTGTGCTTTACCCACCCTGTGAAGGTCATCAATTATTTCATCTGTAGCCTAATACACGTCATGCTTTCCCGAGTTATCTTTCGGCATTTATAAAATTGCACCGAAGCGGCCAATTCCAATCACAGCTGTCGTAATTTATTTTATTTGTTGTACTGTATGACGTTAATTGCTTAAAACTGTGGATGGAAACGTGGCTACTGAGGGTATAGTGTTGAGGATAATTCGTTACCTCAGGGCACACTCGAACTTGAGGCTCTCCCAGGTGGCCCGCACCCATCGCAACACCCTGAACCTTGGAAGAACACCCGGCCTCTCTGCCTGGAGCCGCCCCCAACATTGCACAGCGCTGGAGACAGGACAACAGGTTAGTAAGCATCTACAACTACTGCTATGTGAAACACTTTTCTGTTCACCTCTTAGCCATGACACAGTATCTGTCCACCGGAGCCCCCAGCCTGCTGCTACTAACCTCTTAGCCATGACACAGTATCGGTCTACAGGAGCTCCCAGTGTGATGTTGATGCTGCGGACAGTGTTGATGTTCCTGAACACCAGCAGCATGGGGCGTGGCATGGACTTGAGCACAACCATGATGTTGTCAAAGTGATTGACAGCCATGTCCCTCATATAGGTTGTCTCCTCACGACTCAGGATGTTGGACAGGCCCAATTCCCGCATGTTGATTGGCCGTTGCAGCAGCATCTCAGAGAAGATGAAGTAGTCTGTTAGGATACAGGATATTGTAAGCAGGTCTTTGTGGTGAGACTGGATTTGTTCAAGGCATATGACTTCAGTTTAAATGAAGGAATCAGCTTGAAATAAAATCACTTTATTAAGCCTAAATGACAGTGGTCCTCTCACCTTTGACCCCCAGGCTGTTAGAGTACCGCTTCATGGCAGCATCGTCTCTCAGGACTATGGACCTCCACAGTTTACACAGCGCTACCCTGTCACTACAGAGCCAAAGGTTAGAGTTGATAGTAAAACATACAAGTTGTACCATTAAAACATGCAGGATCTAAAATGTATCCACACTACTGTGAGTTGCGTTGGATAAAAGGGTCTGCTAAATGGCATATTATGGCCCTTACATTTCACTGAGGTATTCATATAGGCCGTGATCCAACAGTACCAGCTCTGCCTTCTTATCTGGACCTCTTCTCACAAGCACTGTGACATGGTACAGATAACATACATTCAAGGTCATCAAGTCATTTTAAGCAAATATTGTTGTACTGTAGTTATTTATTATCAACGTGACCCATTTCTCTGAAAAACCGTCTTGTAAACTGCCCTGGTTCAAGTTGCACAAATCAATAAATGAGCATGTTAAGAGTTCAGTAGAAACTGAACCCTACCATTGCCAGGGTGAGGGTCAGCGTGGATGAAGCCAGTGTAAAATATCTGCTCTGCAAACGTACGGATCAGCTTGTCAGCAGTCTGAAAAGCCAGAGAAAACTGTTTATACATTCATCGGAGTACTAATGATAATAGACAAAAGGTTATTGTGTCACGGTAGGCACTTACATCTCTCAAGCTAAGTCCTTGTCTTTTGATTTCTTCCAAATTGTTGATTTTGCAGCCTTCACAGAACTCTGCAGTCAACACTCTCTAAAGGAATTGTTTTGGTTTATTACAGTACAATAATACAAAAGTGGTCAGGCTGTGTTTAGACAGGCAGCCCAATACTGATATTTTTTTTTAACTAATTGGTCTTTTGACCAGTCAGATCAGAAAAAGAGTCGATGTGATTGGTCAAAAGAGACAAAAAAAAAGAAAAGAAATTGGGCTGCCTGAATGCAGCCATCGTGATTTACAGCAGTGACTAGTTCCGTCTCTCACCTTGCTGGTTTGGTCCCAGTACACTTTTGGCACGACGACAAATTTGAAGTGTTTCAGTTCCTCTGCACATCTCTCAGAGTTCCTGGCCTCATTCTCAAAGTCCAGCTCCTGAGCTAATGTCCCCTTCAAGTCCTAAAATCGTCAGAGAATGCCAGCATTAGGTTAGTTTAGGGGACCATGTCTAGGGCTGTCTCTAATCATGCTCTGCAGGTATTATCCGATAAATGTCCTAGAAAATAAAATACAGTTTTTGACCAAGTTGGCAGAAGTTTGAGCCCTTACCTTGAGGACCCATCTGAAGCCGAAGCTGGGGTGCATGAACTTTATAACGTCCAGTAGGATCTCCAGAGTCCTGATGTCACCGTCAAACCGATCCCTGAGGTCTATGTACTGCACCTGGAGAAGAGAGTTGTTACTATTCAGAATCAGGAGATATACCTAGTCTGGTTTAACCAGGTGAGGTGACCCCTATTTAATAGTGTAAATCAAGCACAGTATACTTTTAATTCTGTGGCTGAATGTGTAGTATAGTTAACCTGAACCCACTTTGACAGCAACAGGAGTCCCGTCCTGCAGCTCTGCCTTGTGGACCTGGGCCAGACTGGCTGCTGCGATGGGCTCATACTCAAACTTCTTAAACATCTTGTCTGGAGTCGTGTTGAAGTCCTCTATGAACAGAGCATCTACCTGGTAGAACATACCAGGTAATTTAATGGAAGAATGTTCCTCAACATTTTTCATTATAAAATGGCTTGTTCTAGCCTCACATTATGAATGGTAAAGAGGCATTGAAAGCTGTGACAAAACTACAAGCATGGCTTTATCACTTTCACTACAGCCTCTTTTATCGTATCGCTTCAAACTATTTGTCACATGCAGTGAATACAACAGGTGCATACCTTACTGTGAAATGCTTACTTACAAGCCCTTAACCAACCGTGCAGTTCAAGAAGGAGTTAAGTCAAAAAGAATAAGTAACAAAGAGGCTATATACAGGGGGTGCCAATACAGAGTAAATGTGCGGGGATACAGGTTAGTCAGTCATTTGTACATGTAGGTAGGGGTGAAGTGACTATGCATAGATAATAAACAGTGAGTAGTAGTCTAAAAAAACAAATGGAGGGTGGTGTCAATGTAAATAGGCCGGTGGCCATTTGATTAATTGTTCAGCAGTCTTATGGCTTGAGTAGTAGAAGCTGTTAAGGAGCCTTTAAGCCCTAGACTTGGCGCTCCGGTACCGCTTGCCGTGTGGTAGCAGAGAGAACAGTCTATGACTTGGGTGACTGGAGTCTGACAATTATTGGGGCTTTCCTCTGACACCGCCTAGTATATAGGTCCCGGATGGCAGGAAGTTTGGTCCCAGTGATGTACTGGGCCGTAAGCACTACCCTCTGTAGCACCTTACGGTCAGAAGCTGAGCATTAACTGTTCTTCAATGTTTGACAAGACAATGTACTACAGGTCTCACCTCCTTGCATCTCCTGTTGAGAGCCTTATCCTCCAGGACCTGCAGTGTCTTGACGTACTCAGGAGGCAGCAGGTGGTTGAAAGCACACAGGCCCTGTCCCAGTTTAACATATATCCCCCCGTTCTGCACCGCTCCCTCCACCATGCCATCTGCTGCCCTCTGATGGCACAATGACATCCCTGCCACAAACGATGGGCTGCTCTGGCAAAACAGGGAGGGGAAGATGACGTGAGTGTCCTGACTGAACTACTGAGATCGTTGCAGACTCACGCCACTGTTTAGCAGACATACACAGATAGACCTGTCACAATTCATATTGGTCCCGTTGCCCTGCTCAGACGTTGCATGCGTCAACCTATGGTTTCGTGCCACGTCTTAGACTGTGCCGTCAGGCACCAGATTGCTATAACATATGTGGTTAGCTGATAAGTATTTTACGTATCTAGCCATAATATCTGGAATGCTTCAGCGATGCCTGGGCAAAGGAACGCACCCAATATTTCTGTCAAACTTACCTTGTCCAAACCACGTAACATCACATTGGAGGTCCACCAATAATCTACTGAGATATAGAGTCCTACATATATAGACCTGTAGAGACCGAGAGAGACATGGATTGAGTGTAACTCCAAAAGGAAATTATTCAAAACATTTGATCACATACAAAAAGGATGGTGATATTATTGTTATGATGGGACCCACCTACAGAAGCGACCGACTCCCTTCACCAAGATCTTCATCTTCCGTCTCTCTCTAGGTTCCGCAAGGGCGTACTGGACTCCCACCACCACGGGAACACCCAAAAACATCTTCCAGAACAACCCTAGACTCTTCCTTGGCCTGACGGAAAGAAATGTGCACAGCACACAGTGTTGCTGAAATGCTCATGTCTTCACCAATCTTGCAGTTGCTTTCTAGAAGGTATTTAAGTAACAGCATGTATAGTTCAGTGTCCTGTCCAGGGGTGTACTTGTACATCAAGCTGACTCGCACTATAGAAAAAGGAGATGGGCCATTCTAGTTAGTTTAGTACCTTTGTGAGCTGAAGGACCTGTACAGTTGTAGCTGTGGACGGGGACATCTTCCCAGCAGGGCCAAATGACACAACCTTAACTACAGAAAGACGAAAACACCACCACAATCAGTGTCACTTTGAAGCATCAACTTTAAACTAATCCACTGTTTTTGCCAGTTACAGTAGACTTGCTGAGAAAGACCTTCATCCCTAGAAAACTAGAGAAAAACAAAAAAATCTTCATGTTACGAGGTTAATAAGTCGAACAACATGTAGACTGGTGGTGTGGACTGCATCAAGGTCACTCTCCATAGGCTAGAACACGCTGTTGTTGTTCTTAACGGTCTCTCACAGGACAAACTGTTTCCAGACTAATAGATTTATAAATAGAGGCTCTATGTCAGGGCCCTGACCACATGCACACACACACCAGGGCCGGTCCTGGCCGTTCTGCCGCCCTAGGCGAGAAAAAAATAAATTGCCGACGACCCTTTTCTCTGCTATGATCAGCTCGTAAAAAATGTACGGATACAAACTTGAAACCACTGATCATGACCATTTAGCCTACAGGATGAAACTCCTGGACAGCAGTTGTGAGTAGCCTGAGTGTCCATTTTACTTAGACCGGTTTTTCAGATATGTTAACGTGTCAGCATATTTTTTTTTCCAATTTGATCAGGCACCATTTAGGTTAGGCTATTTGATCAGAGAAACCTGCATGATGTTAAAAGTTTCTCATTACATTGTCATACATTTTTTCCTAAACCCTGTAGGCTACATTAAAGGCCACACTCTACCATATGCTATATCTGCTCCATGATTTGGTGTTACATTATGTTTTTTAAAGGAATGTCGGTGGAGTGCTTCTACTCTCCAACAAGCACCCTTGAGAGGCACACTGGGAATGGACAAGATAGATATTTTGCATCCCTGACTTTGTGGGCACTTCTTATCACAGGGGGCATCAGCGCTCACCTAAAAAATCTCATATGCCACTGGTTGAGAGAAATTGACATTGTTTTGGGGCAGAATTATGTGAGGTTTTAAGTCTTGTTGGAGATGCGTCTTGGTCAGTGTAGCTCAGAAAAAGCTGCCGCCATAGGCAGCCACCTAATCCTGCCTAATGAGAGAGCCACACACACACACACTTTCCATGGCATTGAACAAAACACGTGACAACTTATAAATAATGGAGGGTAAACCACAATCTCAAAATTGGGGCACATCACACTGTCTTTTAGCGAGATTGTACATCGAGCTCTGATTTTAGTATGGCGGTTATACATTGCATCAGGGGAATTTAACGTTGTGTGTCCACGCTCATTTCCTGGGAGTCAGAGAGAGTAGTTCATGGAATGAAAACTATTGTTAGTGTGATCTGTAGATACACATGTATACTATGAAAAAAAATATTAACATACAAAGCGCGCACACATACATAGTCATTACTTTTGACATTTAAGCCATTCATGCATAAACAGTTAAATGTCAGGTGTCGAGTTTGAATTTGCTGAAGCTATATGCGTCTGGCTGGCTAGCTAGCAGGCAAGGCAAAGGCATATAACAAACAGTTCAACTCACTGCTTTGAAGGTCTCCCCTGCCATGTTCAACCTATACTGTGATCTCTTCTCACTAATATGGAGTTAAAACTGTGTAGTCACCATTCTAATGTAACCTGTCACCTCCTGTTTCAGATCATTCTTGATTTCCTGAACTGCTACAAATGATTTGACTGGCAGAAGGTGCACGAAATCGGTCACGTGACAAATGGTCCGACTCGATGTGACCGAAGCTTCTCTAGTGAAAAGAATCATGACTTGACTCGATATCCTCTTCGGGTACCGTCAATTAATCAACCCAAGTCATTGTTTTTTTCATTGAAATCACAAATGTACAGAATAATGCATGTATTTGTATGGGTGAATCAGAAATGGACGTTGTAAATAATTAATTAATGTGGCTAAAATAACATGTAACGGAAACGATTCAAGTGTGAGGTCTCTGTACAACCTTGTTTAAAGTCATGTTTACGGTAGTAGAGTATGGTCTGTGGAATTAAAACACTGTTGTTTTAAATGATAACGATAAAATACTACTGACTGCGTCTTGATTTTATCGTTTTGAGATTATTAAACAAATATAAAACAGGCACATACATGTGTGATCCGCCTTCCCAGCATCTCAGCCGTCATATCACGGGCATAGCCTGAATAATATGTATTATAGATAACTGTTTACATTAACATCAATGTGCGAATTACTGGGACCAGGCCCCCATGTGACTTTGGATCACTGGTAGCAACTCTACTAGTTGTCACCAGGAGTAGATGCATGATTTATATATTACATCATCTTACATCATATCAGGTAGGGCCCATCGAGGGATGTCCCCAGAGCTGTAAAGGCTTAGAAAACAATGTGTGAGTGGAAAACAAAACAGCATGATGTTGCATCTTCCATTAGATTTTTTTTTGTATTTTGTTTACATGATCATCCCAACTTCAACTTCTCTTTGACATGCTGTGTATGACTCTCAAACTGACACATTTATTCAAACACAAATGGAAGCTAGCTGTTCCTTCCATTGATCAAAGTATTTAAATTGACGTGGAACTGTGGAAAGTAGAAAGGACCTCTGTCATCAGAGCCACCGGAAGCTCTCTGACTGTCGTCGCCGCTTCAGTCTTGTGTTTCCTGTTTACGGGCGGGAAGAGCGAAAGAAGCTAAACTATTGGGTCTGTGTTCTTGCATCGTTGTGTTTCAAACATCAGCGGTACGTTGGTTTTTGTTTCTTAGCTCAGTTTCAATAATTTATGATAAACCGAATTCCCCGCGACTCTGATATATATCTTTGCTTGACCTGTGCCTAGAGTTTAAAGGGATTTGAAGCGCGAAACTGATGGAGGAGCCCGCAGATTCCGGCGGTGGCGGGGCAGCACAGGGCCCCATGGCGCAAGTGGCGGAGATCCGCTGCCCAATAGCAGCGCGTCCTATGCGGCTGCTGGAATGGAAAGTCAAACCCGGTTCCCTCGTCAATGTGGACTCGGTATTGGCGTTATGTGCTCCCATCCCACCGGAGAAAGAGTCCGGGTCCCATCCGCCAGAACAGCCCAATCGGCTGTCAGAGAAGAAGCTGAAATCGGACCGAGCTGGAGTGGTGAAAGAGCTATGCTGTCAACTTGGACAAGTCATATCGCCTGGGTGAGTCTGCAAGCTAACTAACGTTAGCTATATAGACTGTCAGCCATTTTTTATAGTGTGCTGTGTATACTATGTTCGTTAGCTAATGTTGTTACTTATAGACCAAATTCGAAGTAGCATAGCTAATTAGCCTAGCTAATAAATGGTAACGCTAGCTAGCTATGCTAACCCAGTGCGTGTGCTGGAGCGCCGATCTCTACAACAGCTGGATGGATCATGTACATTAACGAGTTCGTTTTGCAGGGCCCGGTGCCCTGGTGGGCCGAGTTTGTTTATTTTAGACCATTCCATTGGTCCGTATGTGAAATCTCCACCACAAGGGGCACCGGGCCATGCAAAACGAACTGGCCCAATATTGTAGTACTACGCACATGACATCATCCACATGGTATCGAGTCGTCAAGTTTGCACGCTCGAGCACTTGGGGAAGAAGAACTGCGAATACTTTGTTCTGCTTGAGCCTCAAACATTTTAGTGTTATGAATTTGTGTAACAAATAGAAAATGACTCACGTAAAAGTCACCCAGTAAAATACTGCTTGGGTAAAAGTTTGGTTTTAAATATACTTAAGTATCTAACGTAAAAGTATAAATAATTTCAAATTCCTTATGTTAAGCTAGCATGTGAGTGTGGTGCAAAGAGTTTAATGATAGTGTTTCTGTTATTTACCCACCAGTGTTGTGATTGGCTGGGATGTTCGCCTATTAAATACTCCTGATGGAGCAGCATCTTGTCAAACTGGGAAAGCTGTTCTGACTTTGGCTGTGTTATCTAGTGGAAATTTCGGTCATTTCTTGGTTGCTAACATTGTACACTGTTAGCTCAATTACAGTTTGTAAAACAAATAAGCACTGAATAGTGTCAGGAATCGTTGTACCATCTATGATTCAACAGGTTTTGGTCCACTAGCTTCAAACAGCTGTAAAAACTATACTTTTTTGTTTAGATGGTACAATGATCAAATTGACCGGAACGGTGCAGATTTTCCCAACCAGGACATTAGTGATTTCCTTAGATAACACAGCCACAAAGTTGTAAACGTTTTCCCAGTTTGTCGAATATCACAACACTTGTGGCTAAGTAATACTGTGAAACACAATAAATCCACTATTAGTGCCATATTTTATGGCATATAATAATATAATAAAAAAAATCCTGTGTAGCACCTTTAACTTTTTTTAGGGGGCAGTATCAACCTAGACTAAATTGCACTTTTAAACTGGACTAACAGAAATTGCATTTCTTAGATATGGTTTCAAATAGTCTCGGATTTGCCCTAGTCTAGATTTAAAGTCTGATTTCTAGAAGGACAATTAGTTCATCTAGATTTAAGTGCAGGCTGTATTTAAACATGTCCTGAGGAAGGTTTAACGTCAGATTAATGGATGTTGGCCCCCAGGTTGACCTTGGCAATGGAGGAGAATGATTTACCTGGACTATTTCAATGACGATCAAAGAGTGCTACCAAGGCCAGACCGAAGGGCGGTTATAGACAGGATCAACACACTGAATGATTTAGATAAAATCAATTTCGGTGACCGTTTCCGTATATACAAAGCAAATGCAGCTTTGTTTGTTTGCTTGAGCCAAGACTTTCATCTGACTCTCTTAGGGGAAAGCCCTTCCCTACAAGTACTGGTCAACTTGAGGTTTTTGGAATCTGGAACCTTCCATTGTGAAACAGGAGATTTGTATGGTGTAAGTGAACTGACTGTATGCAACATAGTCCAGAGTTTGCAATGCTATATGTGAATTGAAAGACCATTACATCAAGTTCCCTGATGCTGCTGCCCAAGCCAACTATCAGGTAGAGTTCTATGAATATGGGAACTTCCCTGGAGTCATTGGCTGTATAGGTGAATGTCATATTCCCATCAAGTGTCCCTCTACAGCAGATGCTGTGGAGTACAGGAATCGTAAAAACTGGTTCTCAATAAATGTACATGGTGTTTGCAGTTCTCCAACATTGTTGCACATTGAACTCATGACTCAAGGATTTTCCAAAACGCCTCATTGTATGCTCAGCTTGAAAGAGGACAACCTAGTGGAATCATACTTGGCGACAGTGGGTATGCACAGATCAACTTCTTGGTCACCCACTATCGTCATGCAATAGGACCTGAGCAACAACGGTATAACCAAGCTAATATCTGCACCAGAGGTGTTTGGTGTATGGAAGAGTCATTTCCAGTCTCAGAAACACATTACACGTTCAACCAAGAAGATGCTGCATTCACAATGAACTCAAACAGCATGGTTTTTAATTCACAAATGGAAATATCAGGACCCCAAACTGGTGCTGGTTTGAGAAGAACATTGCTACTGCTGCTGCTTCCTGTTTCTCTCCTCCTTCATAGCCAACTCAACATGAGGGATTTGCATCTTCATATCATGGTCTTCTTTTAAATACATTTAGGTTGCGCTCATGAAATTCCTAGGCCAGTTTCTCATGCATGCTCAGCTTTTGTCCTCCGGCCCGGTTAGTGACAATCTGCCCTTCTGGCTGCTGCAGATGAGCCAGATGTAGCGGGCTGAACTTCATCCCGTCTTATCCCCTCCAAGCTATGGTGTTCATCTGCCTCAAGAAAATGATTACATTGCTGCATTAGAGAACATCATTTATTAAAGAGTTGAGTTTGTTACATTTTTATTATGGGAGTGCAAGAGATGACTGACATTACATATTCCCTACAGTGCCGGGATGGCACATGTTGAATGAATGTGTCTTACAAAATGAGGATTGGAACAGTCCCCCATCTGTCCAAATGGTCATCATCGGGGATACCTTCCAGGGGTTGCTGACTTACTGTGATCCCGGTCAACAAGTCCCCCAGCTCATCTGTCTTTGGTCTTCTTTTTTTTTAAATTGAACCTTTATTTAACGAGGCAAGTCAGTTAATTAAGAACAAATTATTATTTACAATGAACGGCCTACTGGCGAACAGTGGATTTTTACCTTGTCAGCTTGTCATTCGATCCAGCAACCTTTCAGTTACTGGCCCAACACTAACCACTAGGCTACCTACCTCCCCTGTCTTACCGGGGGCCCGCCACCAGTCTTGAAATGCTCCCTACGAGCAGCAGCATTTGTATTGTTTAAGTAGATTTTTGTTTTTCCATAGGACCTTAGGAAGACGAGATGTTCTAGAAATTATATGAATATATGTGTGATATTGTTTGTTACATTTCTGTCACACATGCATTCAGGCCCCACTGTGTTGTCTCAGATTTGTAAAAGTGGGCCAACAGTAAATACACTATCTTACCTGAAGTTGTTGTAGTGTACTTTTTAATTTGTGTTGAATTCATTACAAATGGTAGTCCAGGCATTATTTTTCTTGTTTTCTGTTGCTGTATCATGCTGTTTGTTCTCAATAATTGGGTAGTTTGCCACAATTCTTTTTTTTTTTCCAAAGTCATTGAAATTTCGACATTTTCTTTTACCTCGTCCATTGTTTAGGTGACGTGCTCCAATTCCACACAATGCTTATGTATTACTGTCCCATCCCTGGTTTTTGAAGCATCCTCAGGTCAGCACCATGTGCACATCGTTAATCTGATTTAAATTAAACTCTGTCCGGGAAACCGCCCATAAAAATCTGAGTTACTAAGCTGACATATGGAATTGTTTGAAGATGGTCATACCGGCCTCCCGAGTGAGGCAAGGCACTGCATCAATACAGACCCGGGTTCGATCCCAGGCTGTGTCGCTGCCGGCGACGACCGGGAGACCCATAAGACGGTGCAATATTGACCCAGTGTCGTTAAGGGAGGGTTTGGCCGGCCGGGATGTCCTTTTCCCATTGCGCTCTAGTGACTCCTTGTGGCTGGCCCGGGCTCATGCACGGTGACTTCGGTCACCAGCTGTACAGTGTTTCCTTCAACACATTGGTGTGGCTGGCATCCGGGTTAAGCGAGCAATGCAGCTTGGCAGGGTCGTGTTTCGGGGGGGATGCATGGCTCTCGACCATCGCCTCTCCCGAGTCCGTATGGGAGTTTCAGCGATGGGACAAGACTAACTACCTATGTGGATATCACAAAATTTGGGAGAAAAAGGGGCTAAAAAAATCTGGTCATATCATGGATCATTTAGCTATTTAATTTTGAATTGTAGGGCCCCTGTAGGTATCCCAAGGGAAAAAAATATAAAATATATGAATTTGGCCTGTATGACTACACCTATTTAACCCCTTTTCTTTGTTGGCACAAAACCTGTGACACTTGTGAGGGCTGTAGAGCAAAATGGAGAACACCATCATGTTGGTGAGCGTCATCTTTCCATAGTGGTGTATTAGTCAGTCGGCCAAACCGTTCGTACGCTGCGTACGTCTCCTGGTCTGACCGACAGCGCTGTAGCTCGGCCACTTTCCACGGGTGCGTCTATAAACTCTCAAGGATTTTAAGGGGGAAACTATTATGCTGCAATCTCAAGTGCATCTTCTCTTCCAGTGTTGTGGTTGTAAGAGTAGAAGAATGCAGCCATCCCATTGTGATGAAGGGCCTGTGTGCTGAATGTGGCCAGGACCTCACACAGTAAGTGTACACACGCACACAAACAAACACCAAGTTATTCCATGCTAGAATTTCAATTGGCATATTCAAAACATTTTAACAAATGGGCCTAACTCTTAGTTGTAGGTTACCTCTTATCCATTGAGTATGCGTTGCTAAGTGGATTCTCTCTTTCTCTCTCAGGATGCAGACCAATAATGGGAGGCAGCAGGCTCTCATCTCCACGGCAAATGTTTCCATGGTGCACAGTGTCCCTGAGTTGATGGTCAGCTCTGAGGTGAGGTTCGGGGTTGTCATGGCACTAGAAGATGTTTCCTCTGACGATAATGTGACCTTGTCCTCTGACCTCTGTCGTTGGAATGCAACTTTTCAATTTAATAGAGACAGTTTTGTTGACGTCGTGGGCCCCCTTTTTATGAATGCTGGGTCTGTGTGATTTGTCCCCCACACAGCAAGCAGAGCAGCTGGGCAGAGAGGACCAGCAGAGACTCCACAGGAACAAGAAGCTGGTTCTGATGGTTGATCTGGACCAGACCCTGATCCACACCACCGAGCATCACTGCCAGCTCATGTCCAACAAGGTTGAAATCCTTTTCTCTGGCCTATGAAAAATAGGTGGTTTGGTATTTCTATGTCCCAGGCTTTGCTGAGGGTTTGGTATTAAATAGTCTATAATAAACCACTGGTGGTTATGTAGCTAGAACAAAACATTGATGGTTCTGCCCATGCCTCTGCTTTTGTTCCACAGGGAATCTTCCATTTCCAGCTGGGGCGGGGGGAGCCCATGTTACACACGCGACTGCGTCCGCACTGCAAAGACTTCCTGGAGAAGATCGCCAAGCTCTACGAGCTGCACGTCTTCACCTTCGGAAGCCGCCTCTATGCACACACCATCGCAGGTAAGTACACACACAAACACTAGCAGGTATTTAACATTCTCTGACAATTAACGCCTACGTTGAATCACTATATAATTAGATGTACAGTAAGTAATGCAAAAAGTATCAAAAGTGCAAAAAAAAAACAGCCATCACGTAAATGCCAAAAGTGTGTGAGAGCACAGTCTAAATGGCAGATTAATTTAAACACAGAATCATCTAGGAGAGGGGGATACCTACTCAGTTGTACAACTGAGTGCGTTCAACTGAAATGTGTCTTCCGTATTTAACCAAACACCTTTGAATCAAATCCCCGAACTGACAAGGTAAAAATCTGTCCTTCTGCCCCTGAGCAAGGCAGTCAACCCACCGGGCCTACATCCTCTGTCAAATCACTACGTAAATATAGATCTAGACTTAATGCCTGAATGCTGTCTGTATTATAGGTGAGAATTGTTGTATTTTTTTATGTTTGTCTATACACTCCCCGGATTGAGAAGTTAGTCACCTAACAAGACCTAACAAGAGTTTGAAGTCGGAGTGGCCACTAGAGGGGAGCATTTACCTTCAGTTTGTGTGACAGGTTCAGTCGGTACTCAGATTCTCTGGGACTGTGTCACATATATATCGTCTATATAGTAGGGAGGTGCATCTTTCCGTTTCGAGACGATTTAAATATCTATCTAGATACAAGAACGGTTTGATTAGAAGAACGAATCAGTGCGACACGATTCGATGCACTAACATTTGTTGCATAAACGCATTAGTTTTCCATTCTAAATGAAAATCTGCTGATGGAGCTCATGAGCTGGGCTTCTGAGCTGGATCTGTCTGAGCTGACTTCTCTCTGTGTGTAAATCATTTATTTGGGTGTGTTCCAGCGGTAAGCCTAACAAGCTTTACTATTTTTATTTGACAACTTTTACTTCACTACGTTCCTAAAGAAAATAATGTACTTTTTACTCCATACATTTTCCCTGACACCCAAAAGTACTTGTTACATTTTGAATGGCTCGCTTTACAGGAAAATGATCAAATTTACGCACTTATCAAGAGAACATCCATGGTCATGTCTTCCCTACTACCTGGTCTGGCGGATTCACCAAACACAAATGCTTCGTTTGTAAATTATGTTGGTATGACCCTGGCTATACTTAAATTTAAAAAACAACATCGTGCCATCTGGTTTGCTTAATATAAGGAATTTGAAATGGTTTATACTTTTGATACTTAAGTATATTTACAACCAAATACTTTTACTCAAATAGTATTTTACTGGGTGATCTTTACTTTTTCTATTAGGGTATTTTTATTTTTACTCAAGTATGACTATTGGGTTACTTTTTCCACCACTGGCCAACCTGTAGGCGAAAATCAGCGAGGGAAAGTCGGACCCTGTGGTGTGGAAGTTTACGTGGGACAGATGTTTTGGTACTGCCCGTCCTCTCCCGTGATATTTCGTACCATGACCGTCTGCCTCCGCAGGTTGTTTTGGATACATCCCACCTGCTCCAGCCAGATCTCATCCAGCTCCTGCCCACAGTCCTGCAATGTTAAAATTACACCTCTACCGTCTTACTCATTTCCAATTTCCAATAAATGTGTGATTTCGTAAGATATTTACATGTTTGCAATAAAGTAGTTTTATTAAAACACTCCCGTGTAAACAAACTCATTTGAAGTAGCCCAGACAAAAAGTCACAAAAGTCACCAATCATATTAGCCATTATTTCATTACCTTTAGAAAACGACGACAGACTTTCCAGTGAGAACTGCAAGCTGATAATTGGTTTCATAATTCCTTTCATATCGGATAATTGTTTTTGCCGCCACTGTTTGGAGCAGGCGCGCGAGCCGGTTGTGTAACCACGCCCCAGTTAGAGGCGAGGAGAGGGACACAAGCGGCCAGAATGACAGAGGGATTCGTGTAATAAGTGGTTTTATAAAGATTCATAGCGTATTGAAAACGGTGGAACGACCGTTATGAAATAATTGGTTTTTCTGACCGCCCGCAGCATGGACCATTCAGACCATGCAGCACACTTCTCTGTCGGGTCCTGCGGGTAACTCTGGAGTCCCACAATAAAAACAGGGCTCTACTATAGTGGGTTTCCCAACAGCTCAGATCAATCTCACTTGACAGTAAATTATAATGCACCGTTTGAGCTTTTTATGAATCTAATTATCTGCATTTGGGTTACAGAGATGAACTTTGGCCCGTCAAAGTTTGGAGACGATCTTTCGCTATCAATTAGATGTTATTCTATCATGAATGCCTATGCTGAACGTTGGAAGTGAATGAATAATGAATGTAGTAATTAGTCTGTGGCGCATGGAGGTCACTGTGCATCTGTCTGTTTCTCCAGGTAGATGGGCTTGTTGTTGTTTTGCTTTAGTAGACGCCTGCCCACCTGTGTTCTCTCTTCTCTGTGGTTTAATAGCAACCAGGTAGCGAGGTGTTGGTTGTGCAGTGGGGATGTAGATGCTCCATCAAAGCCCGTCTTTGTTGCTCCTCCAGACACGCATTATTGTACAGCTTCTAAAGAGGAACTGATAAGACCCAGCCTGCATTTAGTTCTCATCTCAAAGCCTTGATGTTTTAATGAGCCCACTGAGTATACAGAGACCCTCCATCACACACACACACACACACACACACACACACACACCGATGCCAAGCAATTTCATTTGAGATTAAATTGAAGAACTTGTGTAGCAAAACAACATGAGATTTGGCTCTAAATGGACTCAAAAGCTTTGTTGTTGGAATGCTACTCAGTGTAGCTCCAGATGGCCGGGGAGTCATGGAAATTGGCTGTTTGGCAAAACGGCACCTTTTCTGAATACATCCTGCTTTTCCACGGAGCTCTTTTAAATAGGATGTTTAATGCAGTCGAGTCTGCTCTCTGCTGCGGCCCAGCGTGCAGAACCAAACCCCCTGCCACACTAACCAAGCTCTCTCTGTCTCTCTCTATTTATTTATTTATTTTTATATATATATATATATATATATATATATATGAATGAATGAGAGTCCATTTTAAAGATGCTCTTCTGGTGTGTCTAACTTTGCAGGCTTCCTGGACCCTGAGATGAAGCTGTTTTCCCACAGGATCCTGTCCAGAGACGAATGCATCGACCCCTTCTCCAAGACAGGGAACCTGAGGTCAGACCTGGCTCTCTGTCTGGCCACGCAGCACACTTTGACACACATACTAATAGCGATTTCAGCTAGGACATTTTAAGAAGACTCTTTCCAATATGAAAAGGACATAGCTGATATGTTATCTTTATAATTTTGACACTTTGGAGAAAAGGCATTCACTCAAGGAAGATCTGTGGAATTGGGAGAAACTGATTTCCGCTCAGCCACTACCGCTGAAGAATTCAACTGAGGGAATTAGTGTTGATTAAAACCTGGCAGCAGTCAAGTCATCTGAAGTGACTTGGTTGTCCCCACAGACAATACAGCGCTATAAAACTGAACCATCCAGCTCTAGCATGACTGTGCTATAGATGAGCAGAGGGAATAGCCCATCGCCATGCAGCATTTCTTCTAATCAGTGACTCCTGTTATAGGAAGCCTTTTAGAACACCATCCTCAAAGTCCTAATGGTAGAAACTGTGGTTGTATAGTTATGATGTTCAGATAATTATTGGTAAGAGAGAGCCAGAATTCACTTCTAACCTGGAGGGATAGTCCTTCACAAATAAGCAGCCTATTCCCTTAAAATTACTTTTGACCAGGGCCCATAGGTTATAGGCTACCATTTGGGATGTAGCCTAGGACTGGATAATGGTAGAGCGAGAGCCTAACATTTTGCTCTGTTACTGCCAGTTCAACTTAGATATAACTCTTTCTTTCTGTCTCTCTACACTCTCTCTTGTGCTCCCACTCTCTCATCTCTCGCACTCTCTTTATCTCTACCCCTCAGGAATCTGTTCCCATGTGGGGACTCGATGGTATGTATTATAGATGATCGGGAGGACGTGTGGAAGTTTGCTCCCAACCTGATCACTGTGAAGAAATACATCTACTTCAAGGGGACAGGAGACATCAACGCCCCGGCCGGGTCTAAAGAGGCTCAGCAGGGAAGGAAAGGTACGGTATACAGGGTCGGAAGACAATGAGCTTAACCGAACGGTGGACTTTTGTTGTGAACAGGTCAATAAATTATAAAGCACAGTGATCTATTGAAACAATCCTTATAAGGGCATTTAGTGCTTTGTCAGTGTAGTGTTTTTTTTTGTTGCGTGTTTGTAACAAACTTAAAAACCCTCTGGTGACCAAGTTCAGAGAGGAAGAGGAGGAAGTGGTTTGATGAGCACTTAAGGAATGTGAACTCATCCTGGTTCTCTGGCTGCAAATGGAGTTCTGGCCACAAGGTACCCCTCATCGCGTCTCACTGTTTTGATTTAATTTGCATCAACCGATGCACCATTTTCCTGTGTGGCAGGCTGCAGTGGGAGGGTGAATCTTTTAAGAACATGTTTGTGATACGTAACTGTTATGGTCCCAATAGATGGGGTGGTAGGAAGGTGAGGGAGTTTTAAGTTATGTCGTTGTGTTAAGTTATGATCCTCTCAGCACAGAGGCGAGAGGGAGAAGGCATGGAGGTGACAGGGGAACACTTAGCGATCTTTCTGTGAGAATGCTGTTAAACTCTACCTTTCTAGAACCATGAGAATAGCCAGGAAAATGATCATACCCAAAGGCCAGGGTTGAGCAGAATCCAAATAACAACTCTCTGAATTAATCAATCTGATCTGTTATAAAGAAGGAATTGGAGCGACCAAGCCTTAACACCTAATCATCAACACTGTATTCATACTCAAGCACCAAGCCTGGGTAGCCATAATGAGATGGGTTCATCTGAACCGTGATTATCATCTTAGTCTCAGGAGGGAGTAGGGAAGGCATTGGGTTCTTTTCTCACAGAGCTTCTCATAGAGGAGATCTGTATAGAGATTTTTTTGATTAGCAGTAAAGATAAACCGGACAAGCCACAAAGGACGGAGAGTGCTTCTCTGGGCTCCCTGGAGAATAACACACACACACACAGGCTGTTAGATCAATTAGGGAAGTGCTGCTGATTTCCGTCACATCACATGGACTAGGGTTTAAAATTTTCCTGGTATTTTACAAATCTTCCATCCCGAGAAGAATAAATCACTTTTCTCCTTTGATAACCCGTTATTTTCCGCCAAAACAGGAAGTGTCATTCTAAAGCATATAAATACACTATATATACAAAAGTATATGGACAGCCCTTCAAATTAGCAGATTCAGCTAGTTCAGCCACACTGTTGCGGACAGGTGCATAAGATTGATCACACTGCCATGCAATCTCCATAGGAAAACATTGGCAGTAGAATGGCCTTACTGAAGAACTCATTGACTTTCAATGTGGTACCATCATAGGATGCCACCTTTCCAACAAGTCAGTTTGTCAAATTTCTGCCCTGCAAGAGCTGTGCCGGTCAACTGTAAGTGTTGTTATTGTGAAGTGGCAACGTCTAGGAGCAACAACGGCTCAGCCGCAAAGTGGTAGGCCACACAAGCTCACAGAACGGTAGTGCTGAAGCGCGTAGAGCTTAAAAATCGTCTGTCCACACTCACGACCAAGTTCCAAACTTTCTCTGGAAGTAACGTCCGCACAATAACTGTCGGTCGGGAGCTTCATGAAATGGGTTTCCATGGCCAAGCAGCTGCACACAAGCCTAAAATCACCATGCGCAACGCCAAGTGTCAGCTGGAGTGGTGTAAAGCTCGCCGCCATTGGACTCTGGAAAAGTGTTCTCTGGAGTGATGAATCACGCTTCACCATCTGGCAGTCTGACGGATGAATCTGGGTTTGGTGGATGCCAGGAGAACGTTACCTGCCACAATGCATAGTGCCAACTGTAAAGTTTAGTGGTGGAGGAATAATGGTCTAGGGCTCTTTTTAATGGTTCGGTCTAGGCCCCTTAGTTCCAGTGAAGGGAAATCTTAACGCCACAGCATACAATGACATTAAAGACGATTCTGTGCTTCCAACTTTGTGGCAGCGGTTTGGGGATGGCCCTTTACTGTTTCAGCAAGACAATGCCCCCATGCACAAAGGGAGGTCCATACAGAAATGGTTTGCTGAGATCGGTGTGGAAGAACTTGACTGGCCTGCACAGCGCCCTGACCTCAACCCCATTGAACACCTTTTGGATGAATTGAATCTGACTGCAAGCCAGGCTTTATTGCCCAACATCAGTGCCTGACCTCACTGATGCTCTTGTGGCTGAATGGAAGCAAGTCCCTGTAGCAATGTTCTAAGATCTGGTGGAACGCCTTTCCAGAAGAGTGGAGGCTTTAGTCGAAGAAGTACTCCTGGCGCCCGTCGTCGTAGTCATCACACACCTCCATGATTTCGTTCAATGAGCTGAAATACTCCCAAGTTTTATAATGCTCTTTATAAGCAGCAAGACCTATGCACCGATTTGTCTTTTAAATCTTGCACCCAAAGACTTCTGATTATGGACTATTGATTATCGAAATGAACACAGGAATTCTTGATTCTGTTGATTTTATGGTACCTGGTCCCGCCCACGTTGATGACGACTGAACACACCCTTAGTTACCACCTCCCGCTGGTTCTACGGGGGGAAATAGAAGGGCGAGAACTCTTTCTCCGTGCTGCCCGCTAGGACGGCCACCTCCTGGTACATCGCTGATTCTCCTCTGGAGGACCTCGAGGGTCCTGGTTGAGAGGTGGGGGGTTCACTGACCGACTGGGTTGGCAGGGACCTCACCCATCCAGGAGCAGGGTTGGGCTCTATGGAAACAAAGCAGTTGAAAGAAAGTTTAGACATAGACATGACTTCCACTGGTTTATTGGGACGGATTACTTCAGAATCTCAGGATGAACCAAGTCACTCTTCAGGCTCCTTTTTTTCCCCCTTTCTCTCGTCACACCAACAAGTTTTGCATCAGCAGGAACCCCGATGCAGAGAGAGGAATTCGTTAAGTTGTTGTGGTATTTAACGCGTCGCTGAGGGCCTAAATGAGATGTTTCTTTTAAAAGGATTGTTTATCAAGGTTCACTAAATTAAAATAAATACAGAGCAATTAGCTGTGGAACGTCGACAAAGACAAGAACAAACTGTTTGGATATACTTGGTAAAACTTCCCGTGATTAATCTTTCACGGGCCATTGACTTTGTTTAGGACAACAGATAAAGTGCAATTAATTCTGCAGCAATAATATCTTGTTTTAATCTTCTTATTCCAACATAGATTTTTATATCAGTATAACCACAGCTTCAGCTGATGAAACAAACTCCTAAAATGTGGCACTTTCCAATGGCACCTTCCAGTCTTACGACTGACAGAATGCAGCTCTGCGTAGCGAGGGTTAAATGATTCATACAAAGCCAAATTAGATCACAGTGAACTACTGTCAGCCACAAAACTCCTCTTCAGGATGCAGCATCACACTAAAACTTTAATCGGTTTCGTTCACGAGAATGTTCTTGAACCTCAAAACAGGACACATTGTGACTGTCGGTGAATAAGAGGAAAACTTTACAAACTCTTCCAAAAAATGTTTAGACACTGAACAAAATTTATGAATGCAATTTCCAACAATTTCAAATATTTTACTGACTTAGTTCATATAAGGACCCAGTCAAATTAAATAAATACATTCCCTAACCCTAATCTATTAATTTCACATGGCTAGGAACACAGACCAGATGTTGGTCACTGATACCTTTTCAAATACAATTTAAAAAGTAGGGGCGTGGATCAGAAGCAGTCAGTATCTTGTGTGACCACCATTTGCCTCATGCAGCGCAACACATCTCCTTTACATAGAGTTGTTCAGGCTCTTGATTGTGGCCTTTGGTATGTTGTTCCACTCTTCAATGGCTGTGCAAAGTTGCTGGATATTGGCGGGAACTGGAACACGCATTTGTATGTGTTGATCAAGAGCATCCCAAACATGCTTAATGGGTGACATGCAGGCCATGGAAGAACTGGGACATTTTCAGCTTCCAGGAATTGTGTACAGATCCTTGCGACATTATCATGCTGAAACATGAGATAATGGTTGGGGATGAATGACATGACAATGGGCTTCAGGATCTTGTCATGGTATCTCGGTGCATTCTAATTGCTGTCAATAAAATGCAATTGTGTACAAATTTTCCACATGCAAAAATAAACGTATTTGTCTAAAATTGTTCTACTTTGCCAAGATAATCTTTCCACCTGACAGTTTTGGCATATCAAGAAGCTGACTAACCAGCATGATCATAACACAGGTGCACCTTTTGCTGGGGGCAATAAAAGGCAACATTTGTCACACAACACAATGCCACAGATGTCTCAATTTGAGGGAGCACGCAATTGGCATGCTGACTGCAGGATTGTCCACCAGAGCTATTGCCAGAGAATGTAATGTATATTTCTCCACCATAAGCTGTCTCCAATGTTTGTCATCAAGGCAAAGGGTGCTAAAATCCAAACAGATTTTGGCAGTATGTCCAACCATGCCAGCCCAGGACCTCCACATCTGACTTATTCACCTGTGGGATCGTCTGAGACCAGCCACCCAGACAGCTGATTAAACTGAGGAGTATTTCTGTCTAATAAAACTCTTTTGTGGATAAAAATAATTCATTGGCTGGACATGGCTTCCCAGTGGGTGGGCTTGACTCCCAAGTGGTTGTGCCTGTGCCCACCCATGGTTACACCCATGCCCAGTCATGTGAAATCCATAGATTGGCGCTTAATTTATTTATTTAAATTGAATGATTTCATTAAATGAACTGTAGATCGTTGAAATTGCGTTTATATTTTTCGTTCAGTGTGTGTGTGTACACACTATACTAAACAACTCTACAATGTGTCAAGCGTTCCACAGGGATGCTGGCCCATGTTGAATCCAATGCTTCCCACAGTTGTCAATTGGCTGGATGTCCTTTGGTTGTTGGAGCATTCTTTAAACACAGTAAACTGTTGTGAAAAACCCAGTAGCATTGCAGTTCTTGATACAAGCCAGTGCGCCTGGCACCTATTACCATACCCCGTTCAAAGGCACAAATATTTTTTCTTGCCCATTCACCTTTTTATTTAGTTTATTTTGCAAATATTTTCTTAACTTAATACCTGTTGTATTTGGTGGCAAATACATTTTGATTTGAATGGCACACATACATGTGTGTGTACAGTATATGACATAGGCTACTTCACATTATGCATGACAGAAAAACATACGCCTATAGATGTAGCTTGCTTGGGTAAATAAATGAAACTAGCTCCAGTAGGCTAACCTTTTTTTAGTGTGAGCTGTATTCTACTATACGTACTGGAATTTTGCACATTGTTCTAACCACGATAAAGCAGGACGAGAACACGTGATTCTGGTGCAACACATGCAGCCTACAAAGTTACAACTATAGGCTAGCGAATGTTATTTTAATTTGCCAGTATAATAGGTCCTGTTTGTATAAGTAGCCGGCTGAGGGATATACCTTTTCCATAATATTTCCCCTAATGTTATTAGCCTACCTCCTTTCTCTCGTTGCTTCATTCCTTCCTCGCATTCAAATGAAATTAAATCTGTTTCTTTGTCCTTTGTCATTCTAATGATATCCTTGAATAATATCAAACTAGATATGGATGCAGAAGGCTTTCACTTCTCTTCACAAAGATTTATTGAATGTTTTATGGGTCTGAGTAAATAACTGTTTAACTGAGTTCTATTGGATGCTCTGATTTAAAGCAAAGATTAAATAATATTTATATGATCTTTCCAATAAAACATTTTTTTTAAAACAAGTTCACCCCTGTAAGCCAGATGGAGATGTGTAAATTAGATGTGCATTTGGTCTTTATATTACTGTAGCACAAAATGAAAAAGTTACCATGGTGAGATGATGGGCCTACATGTATTGTGAACTGAGCTCTGTATTGAGCTGCCTGCCCCACCCATGGTCTGTCACCACCCTGACTCCCCACCCTGAAAATTCATCACGCAGAGGCTGTAGAGAAGCCAGATTTGACATCTATTTCATTCTAAGCTGTTCATATAAATAATGTATTATAATTTACTAGTTTCTGCTGCCAGACCCAGTGATGGGCATATTTATGTTTTCAAAATAGTGAGTAGATTTACTGAGAGGATAAAGTGCTTTGGAGAACATTGTCTTGAGGCATGCACTTTAACCATAGTTTTGATGCATATAATGTTCTCAATGCTGTGGTTTAATGCCTCAGTGGCCACAGGTCAATTTGCCTTCATTCAGTTACACCTCCTAAAACAGTGTTGGGAAAAAGAACCCAAATTGTCATACTTAAGTAAAAGTAAAGATGCAGTTGAAGTCGGAAGTTTACATGCACTTAGGTTGGAGTCATTAAAACTCGTTTTTCAACCACTCCGCACATTTCTTGTTAACAAACTATAGTTTTGTCGGTTAGGACATCTACTTTGTGCATGACACGTAATGTTTTCCAACAATTGTTTACAGACAGATTATTTAACTTATAATTCACTGTATCACAATTCCAGTAGGTCAGAAGTTTACATACACTAAGTTGACTGTGCCTTTTTAAACCGCTTTGAAAACTCCAGAAAATTGTCATGGCTTAAGAAGCTTCTGATAGGCTAATTGACATCATTTTAGTCAATTGGAGGTGTACCTGTGGATGTATTTCAAGGCCTACCTTCAAACTCAGTGCCTATTTGCTTGACATCATGGGAAAATCAAAATAAATCAGACCTCAGAAAAAAAATTGTGGCCTTCCACAAGTCTGGTTCATCCTTGGGAGCAATTTCCAAATGCCTAAATGTACCACGTTCATATTTACAAACAATAGTACGTAAGTATAAACATCATGGGACCACGCAGCCGTCATACCGCTCAGGAAGGAGACACGTTCCGTCTCCTAGAGATGAATGTACTTTGGTGCGAAAGGTACAAATCAACAACCTTGTGAAAATGCTGGAGGAAACCGGTACAAAGTATCTATATCCACAGTAAAACGAGTCCTATATCGACATAACCTGAAAGGCAGCTCAGTAAGGAAGAAGCCACTGCTCCAAAACCGTCATTAAAAAAAGCCAGACTACGGTTTGCAACTGCACATGGGGACAAAGATTATACTTTTTGGAGAAATGTCCTCTGGTCTGATGAAACAAAAATTGAACTGTTTGGCCATAATGGCCATCATTATGTTTGGTGGAAAAGGGGGGAGGCTTGCAAGCCGAAGAACACCATCCCAACTGTGAAGCACGGGGGTGGCAGCATCATGTTGTGGGGTTCTTTGCTGCAGGAGGGGCTGGTGCACTTCACAAAATAGATGGCATCACGAGGAAGGACAATTATGTGGATACATTGAAGCAACATCTCAAGACATCAGTCAGGAAGTTAAAGCTTGGTCGCAAATGGGTCTTCCAAATGGACAATGACCCCAAGCATACTTCCAAAGTTGTGGCAAAACGGCTTAATTACAACAAAGTCAAGGTATTGGAGTGGCCATCACGAAGCCCTGACCTCAATACCATAGAACATTTGTGGGCAGAAATGAAAAAGCGTGTGCCATCAAGGAGGCCTACAAACCTGACTCAGTTACACCATCTCTGTCAGGAACTTATTGTGGAAGGCTACCTGAAACATTTGACCCAAGTTAAACAATTTAAAGGCAATGCTACCAAATACTAATTGAGTGTATGTAAACTTCTGATGAAATAAATAAAATCTGAAATAAATCATTCGGAAAATAAAGTGCTGATCCTAACTGACCTAAGACAGGGAATTTTTACTAGGATTAAATGTCAGGAATTGTGAAACTGAGTTTAAATGTATTTCGCAATGGTGAATGTAAACTTCCGACTACAACTGTACCTTTTTAATAAAAAATTACTTGAGTAAAGTTAGTCACCCAGTAAAATACTGTTGAGTAAAAGTCTTAAAGTATTTGGTTTTAAATGAACTAAAGTATTAAAAGTAGAAATAATTTAAAATTCTTTATTAGGCAAACCGGACGGCACCATGTTATTGTTTTTAAAATGTACGAATATCCAGGGGCGCACTCCAAGATTCAGAATTCAGTTACAAATTAAGTTTGTTTAGTGAGTCCGCCAGAGCAGAGGCAGTAGGGATGTACAGATACCATAAACTACTTAAGTACTTTTACACCTCTGCTAAAACAACTTCAATGGAAGGTATTCACAGACACCTTCTAGTCTAGTGATTTTAAGTGGCAAAATGTCTGTGCGTGTGTTTTAATATGCTAATTCTCAGCTTGTGATGTTTTACCCTAGCAGGCAGCCAGGCCAGCCGACCAGCAGAGGCCTCAGAACCAGCAGTAACGTCAGGGACAACAGGGCCTAAAACAGGGCCATCTGGGGGGTCGTCTGCATCAGAGGAGCAGAGTAATGGTCTTAAGAAACAACGGGCCAAAGACCACAACAATGGAGGGAGGGGGGAGTCAACAGCACCCTCAGCCACTCAGGGTTCAGCAGCCAATGAACGGACTCAACCGGACGGTGGCGAGGCTGTGGAGGAGGAGCGGGGTCAGGGCGAGGGAGCCGAGGCCAGCGCGGCAGCACAGGTGAGCGACAGGATGCATGTGAAAGATGAGATGAAAGCGGAGGGGAATGGAGAGGGGAAGGATGGCAGCAGGACATTGGGCTCAGGGGAGGAAGCTCCCCTTCCGGGTGGGGTGAACTCATCCTCCACTCCTCTTCCTCCATCATCCACTCCTCCAGACCTCCATGAACCCAACAGCAACCTGGACTTTGACCTGTCCAGCGACAGTGACGCTGACTCTCTTACGGGTAAACCCACCTCATCAGACAACGAGAGGGACGGGGTGTCCAGCCAGACCAAGAAGTCCAAACAGGAAGGGGCGGAGCAGGCAGCAGTAGAGGAGCCATCAGGTGGGGCTGGAGGAAGGGAGGGTGAGAACAGCTCCGCGGTAGTAGGGGAGACCTCAGATGAGACATCTGGGTCAGAGGTTGTCTTCCCTCCAGACCCGGAGCAGGAGAACGGGCGCTTAGAGCGGAGGGAGGCTGAGACAGAGTCCCAGAACAGTGAACAGTCAGGAGTCACCATGGGGGAGGAGTCTCTGGACCCGAGCATGGAGGAGGAGGAAGAGGAAGAGAAAGAGGAGGTGGACGTGGACAAGGATGACCACCTCATCTACCTAGAAGAGGTGCTGGAGCGTATCCATGGAGAGTACTACGCCCGCTACAGCGCCTTCCTCGGGAAGGAACGCCCAGAGATGCCTGACATCAGGAAGATCGTCCCGGAGCTGAAGGCCCGGAGCCTGGAGGGCACCACCATTGTGTTCTCTGGACTGTACCCCACCAATTACCCCATGGAGAGAACCAGGGAGAATTACCACGCCAAGGCCCTGGGAGCAAAGATAGGAAAGGGCCTCCTGCTCCGCTCTAAAGACCCTGGCAGAACCACACACCTCATTGCTGCTAGAGCAGGTGAGTTACTACCTACATTGCCTTTGGAAAGTATTCACACCCCTTGACTTTTCCCAAATTGTATTGTCTAACAGCCTGAGATTTTGTGTTATTTGACCTACACACAATGCCCCATAATGTAAAAGTGGAATTCAATTTACAAATTTAATAATTCAAACCCTTTGTTGTGGCAAGCCTAAATAAGTTCAGGAGTAAAAATGTCCTTAACAAGTTGCATGGACTCTTGTGTGCAATAATAGTGTTTAAAATGCTTTTTAAATGACTACCCCATCTCTGTACCCCACACATACAATTATCTGTAAGGTCACTCAGTCGAGCTGTGAATTTCATGCACAGCTTCAACCACAGGGTAGCCTAGTGGTTAGAGCGTTGGACTAGTAACCGGAAGGTTGCAAGTTCAAACCCCCGAGCTGACAAGGTACAAATCTGTCGTTCTGCCCCTGAACAGGCACAGGCCGTCATTGAAAATAAGAATTTGTTCTTAACTGACTTGCCTAGTTAAATAAAGGTAAAATAAAAACAAAGACCAGGGAGGTTTTCCAATGCCTCACAAAGAAGGACACCTATTGGTAGATGGCTACAAAAAAAAAGCAGTCATTAAAAATACCTTTGAGCATGGTGAAGTTATGAATTACACTTTGGATGGTGTATCAATACACCCTGTCACTACAAAGATACAGAAGTCCTTCCTAGCTCAGTTGCCAGAGAGGAAGGAAACCACTCAGGGATTTCACCACGAGGCCAATGGTGACTTTAAAACAGTTACAGGGTTTAATGGCTGTGATGGGAGAGAACTGAGGATGGATCAACAACATTGTAGTTACTCCACAATACTAACCTAAATAACAGAGTGAAAAGGACAAAAAATATTCCAAAACATGCATCCTATTTGCAACAAGGCACTAATGCTGCAAAGAACTTTTAAGTCCTGAATTCAATGTGTTATGTTTAGGGCAAATACAACACATCATTGAGTACCACTCTTTTTTTCAAGCATGGTGGTGGCTGCATCATGTTTTGGGTATCCATGTAATCAGCAAGGACTAGGGAGTTTAAAAAAAAAAATATATATATATATATATATATATATATATATATATAAATATGTATGTAGGTAGGTAGGTAGGTAGGTAGGTAGGAAGAAAGAAAAAAAAAGACACGGAATAGAGCTAAGCACAGGCAAAATCCTAGAGGAAGAACTTGTCTCCCAGTCTGTTGGAAAGCAGACTGAACCAGGTTAAGGCCAAGTTACTTACCAAAACAACATTGAATGTACCTGAGTGGCCTAGTTACAGTTTTGACTGTACAGCAACTTGAAAATCTATAGAAATGTGTCAATAATCAACAACCAACTTGAGAGAGCTTGAAGAACTTTCACAATAATAATGTGCGAATATTGTACAATCCAGGTGTGCAAAGCTCTTAGACTTACCCAGAAAGACTCACAGCTGTAATCGCTGCCAAAGGCGATTCTATCATGTATTGACTCGGGTGTGAATGCTTACGTAAATGAGAGATTTCTATATTTCATTTTCAATAGATTTGACATTTTATACAAACATGTTTTTACTTTGTCATTGTGGGGTATTGTGTGTAGATGGGTGAGAAATGTAATTTATTTAGAATTCAGGCTGTAACACAACAAAATGTGCAATAAGTCAGGTGGTGTGGACACTTTCTGAAGGCACAGTATATGAGTATATAAAACATTAAGAACACCTGCTCTTTTACAGACTGACCAGGTGAATCCAGGTGAAAGCTATGATCCCTTATTGATGTCACTTGTTAAATCCACTTCAATCGGTGTAGAAGGGTTGGAGGCAGGTTAAAGAAGGATTTTTAAGCCTTGAGACATGGATTGTGTGTGTGTGCCTTTGAATGGGGTATGGGAGTAGGTGCCAGGCGCACCGGTTTCTGTCAACTGCAATGCTGCAGGGTTTTGCCACTTTGTTTGGTAAGCCAAGTGTTGCGGCTGGGGAAGAGCATGCAGTTCTTTTGGAGCATAGAACATTATCCCCATTCGTGGTCCTCTCAGATTCGCGGTAAGCTTTTTGTATCCTATGTGAATAGAGGCTGGTACAGGTGTTCATGGTTTGTCCTCTGCTGAACTCTTGCCTACAAAGAAACATCAAGTTCAGTTACATCTTCATCCGTTTGACGTAATGAGAGGAAATCAGATCAGTGACCTGAACTAATAGAGGAAAGTCTGTATGAATTTATTCAAGTCAATACTCTGCTTGTTGAGTTGCAGCCTGATCAAACTTTATTATGATTTATTTGAACAGAATTCCATCATTAATCCATGGCCTTGGATATTATTTAATTAGAATAACAAAACCTTACTCTGAACTTTGGTTCATTGAATTTTAATCAGATTTTTAAAATTAATTTAATTAATAATAGAGTAACAACTCTGTTTGGGGAAGCGCAGAACATCTCTGAAGTATCTCGATTCTACAGTTATCTGTGGCCCGACAACACAAGTCTTCATCTCATTCTGCAGAATTTCTCTCGAGTCCAGTTATTATAGCTGCTCATTTCCAAACAGGGTTTATCCTCTTTACAGAAGCGCATCTTTAATGTAATTGGTAAATTGTTCTTCTGTGTAATAGCCTTGGCCTAATTGTAGAAATATGCTTTTTTTGATATCCACCATGATGTAGCCTAATTGGGCTAAATTATAAACTTCTTTTTTTTTCTCAAGATGGCGTAGCAGCAGGACATGTTTGTTTTTGTCACGTGTAAAAAAAAAAAAAAAAATTTAAAAATCACCTTTCTATATACATCATTTATCACCTTTCTATATACATTTCAAACTCTTTTTCCATTTTTTTATTAAATATACCTTCCCACAACCCGCCTCACCCAACGTGGTATGGATCTGCTATTTGATTTTAGACCTTATAACTGGAACCTCCATCAGAAGCTAGCCAGCTAATTAGCTACTAGCTATTTAGTCATTGTTAGCCACTGTTAGCAGTATTTACCTTTTAACACAGTCACCAGCCGCTTTAGCCCGGATAATATCTGCCAGTCTGCACAGCGTGATATCAGCCCTGAGCATATTGGACTGCTTTCCCCCCCACTACATCACCGGATTCCTGCCGCAAACCCTGGACCATGGCACCGGATCACCTCAGCTAGCTAGCTGCTACCGAATGGCTATCGTGGCCAACGTCCTTGTCCAGAAGCAAGCACCAGTTAGCCTCGAGCTAGGCCCATTCCCCCAGCTAGCAAACAAAGTACACCAACTACAATACCTCTCTTGCCAATTGGCCTGGACCCTTTGTCAACACGGAGCCCCACCGATCCATCACGACTGGTCTGCTGACGTATTTCGGCCGATGTGCTCTCAACCGGCCTCTGTTGTTGATGTCGGTGAGGACCCAGCTACTAGCCCCGGCCCGCTAACTCTGAGCGTTGTGTCTCCCGCTCTGCCTAGCGTAGTGACGACTGCGGAGCGGCTCCCTGTTTCATCCATTGCTGCTTATTGGACCCTATGATCACTCGGCGACACAGCTGATGCCTACTGTTCATTAACACGGCACTTCATTTTGTTTATCTGTCGGCCCCAGCCTCCAACTCTGGCCCTGTGTGTAGCTAACTGACCCTCTCTGCCCATTCATCGCCATTTACCCGTTGTTGTTGTCTTCGCTATTTACCGGTTGTTGTCTTTTTTTTTTTTATTTTTTTTTTTTACCTTTATTTAACCAGGCAAGTCAGTTAAGAACAAATTCTTATTTTCAATGACGGCCTGGGAACAGTGGGTTAACTGCCTGTTCAGGGGCAGAACGACAGATTTGTACCATGTCAGCTCGGGGGTTTGAACTCGCAACCTTCCGGTTACTAGTCCAACGCTCTAACCACTAGGCTACCCTGTCTAGCCCTCACAATCATCACCTGTGATTGCTTTATGCCTCCCTCTGTCAATATGCCTTGTATACTGTTGTTTAGGGTAGCTCTCATTGTTTTGTTTTACCGCGGAGCCCCTAGTCCCGCTCTACATGCCTCGGTTACCTCCCTTGCCCCACCCCCCACACATTTGGAGACCGCACCTAGCTTAACTGGGTGCTTCCAGAGATGCAGCCTCTTTTATCGTCACTCAATGCCGAGGTTTACCTCCACTGTACTCGCACCCTACCATGCTCTTCTCTGGGCATTATGCCCTGGCTCTATCCTACCACGGCCAGAAGTCTGCTCCATTTACTCTGTTCCAAACACACTAGATGACCAGTACTTATAGCCTTTAGCCGCACCCTTATCCTACTCCTCCTCTGTTCCTCTGGTGATGTAGAGGTTAACCCACGCCTTGTGTGTCCCCAGGCTCTTTCATTTGTTGACTTCTGTAACCGGAAAAGCCTTGGGTTCATGCATGTTAACATCAGAAGCCTCCTCCCTAAGTTTGTTTTACTCACTGCTTTAGCACACTCCGCCAACCCTGATGTCCTAGCCATGTCTGAATCCTGGCTTAGGAAGGCCACCAAAAATTCTGAAATTGCCCTGGACACCATATGTGAATTGATTGCCCATCTATTATCAGAGTTCGTACTGTTAGGTGACCTAAACTGGTATGCTTCACACCCCGGCTGTCTAAGCTAGATGCCCTCAATCTCATACAAATTGTACCTACCAGGTACAACCCAAAATCCGTAAACATGGGCACCCTCATATCATCCTGACCAACTTGCCCTCTACATGCACCTCTGCTGTTTTCAGCCAGGATCTCATTACCTGTGTCCGTTATGGGTCCGCGGTCAAACGACCACCCCTCATTACTGTCAAATGCTCCCTAAAACATTTCTGCGAGCAGGCCTTCCTAATCGACCTGGCCCGGGTATCCTGGAAGGATATTCACCTCATCCCGACAGTAGAGGATGTCTTGTTGTTCTTCAAAATGGTCTTCCTCACCGTCTTAAATAAGCATGCCCTTTTCCCCAAAAATGTTGAACTAAGAACATATATAGCCCTTGGTTCACTCCAGACCTGACTGCCCTTGACCAGCACAAAAACATCCTGTGGCGCACTGCACTAGCTTCAAATAGTTCCCGCGATATGCAACTTTTCAGGGATCAATATACACAGTCAGTTTGGAAAGCAAAGGCTAGCTTTTTCAAACAGAAATTGGCATACTGCAGCACTAATTCCAAAAAGTTTTGGGACACTGTAAAGTCCGTGGAGAATAAGAGCATCTCCTCTTAGCTGCCCACTGCACTGAGGCTAGGAAACACGGTCACCACCGATTTAAACCCACGATAATCGAGAATTTCAATAAGCATTTCTCTTCGGCTGGCCACCCCAACCCCAGCCAACAGCTCTGGACCCCCGCAGCAACTGGCCCAAGCCCCCCCCCCCCCCCCCCCCCCCCCAGCTTCTCCTTCACCCAAATCCAGGCAGCTGATGTCCTGAAAGAGCTGATCTGGATCCCTACAAAACAGCTGGGCTAGGCAATCGGGACCCTCTCTTCCTAAAATTATCCGCCGCCATTGTCGCAACCCTTATTACTAGTCTGTTCCAACCTCTTTCGTATCGTCTGAGATTCCTAAAGATTGGAAAGGGGCCGCAGTCATCCCCCTATTCAAAGGGGGAGACACTCTACACCCAAACTGTTACAGATCTATATCTATCCTGCCCTGCCTTTCAAAAGTTTTCAAAAGCCAAGTGAACAAACAGATCACCCACCATCTCGAATCCCACCGTACCTTCTCCAGTATGCAATCCGGTTTCCGAACTGGTCACGGGTGCACCTCAGCCACGCTCAAGGTCCTAAACGATATCATAACCACAGTCGATTTAAAAAAACTACTGTGAAGCCATCTTCATCGACCTGGCCAAGGTTTCAACTCTGTCAATCACCACATTCTTATCGGCAGAATCGATAGCCTTGGTTTCTCAAATAACTGCCTCGCCTGGTTCACCAACTACTTCTCAGATATAGTTCAGTGTTTCAAATGGAGGGTCTGTTGTCTGGTCCTTTTGGCAGTCTCTATGGGGGTGCCACAGGGTTCAATTCTCGGGCCGAATCTTTTCTCTGTATATATCAATGATGTCGCTCTTGCTGCGGGTGATTCTTTGATCCACCTCTACCCAGACAACACCATTCTGTATACATCTGGCTCTTTATGGACACTGTGTTAACAAACCTCCAAACGAGCTTCAATGTCATACAACGCTCCTTCCGTGGCCTCCAACTACTCTTAAATGCTATTAAAACTAAGTGCATGCTCTTCAACCAATCGCTGCCCGCCTGACCAGCATCACTACTCTGGACGGTTCTGACTTAGAATATGTGGACAACTACAAATACCTAGGTGTCTGGCAAGACTGTAAACGCTCCTTCTAGACTCATATTAAGTATCTCCAATCCAAAATTAAATCTAGACTCGGCTTCCTATTTCGCAACAAAGCCTCCTTCACTCATGCTGTCAAACATACCCTCGTAAAACTGACTATCCTGCTGATCCTTGACTTGGGCAATGTCATTTACAAAATAGCCTCCAACACTCTACTCAGCAAATTGGATGCAGTCGATCACAGTGCCATCCGTTTTGTCACCAAAGCCCCATATACTACCCACCATTGCAACCTGTATGCTCTCGTTGGCTGGTCCTCGCTACATATTCGTTGCCAAGCCCACTGGCTCCAGGTCATCTATAAGTCTTTGCTAGGTAAAGCTCCGCCTTATCTCAGCTCACTGGTCACCATAGCAACACCCACCCGTAGCACGCACTCCAGCAGGTATATTTCACTGGTCATCCCCAAAGCCAACACCTTCTTTGGCTGCCTTTCCTTCCAGTTCTCTGCTGCCAATGACTGGAACGAATTGCAAAAATCACTGAAGTTGGAGACTTCTATCTCCCCCACTAACTTCAAGCATCGGCTGTCAGGGCAACTTACCGATCCCTGCAGCTGTCCACAGCCCATCTGTAATTAGCCCATCCAACCAACTACCTACCTCATCCCCATATTTGTTGGGTTTTTTTCTGCTCTTTTGCACACCAGTATTTCTACTTGCACATCCTCATCTGCACATCTATCACTCCAGTGTTAATTGATCAATTGTAATTACTTAGCCACTATGGCCTATTTATTGCCTTACCTCCTTACTTAATTTGCACACACTGTATACAGATTTTCAATGGTGTTATTGACTGTTTATCCCATGTGTAACTCTGTTGTTTTTGTCGCACTGCTTTGCTTTATTTTGGCCAGGTTGCAGTTGTAAATTATAACTTGTTCTCAACTGGCCTACCTGGTTAAATAAAGGTGAAATAAAAAATAAAGGTGAAAGGTGAAATCCGGCCAAACCTGGACGACGCTGGGCCAATTGTGCACAGCCCTATGGGACTCCCAATCATGGTCAGTGATACATACTGGATTCGAACTAGGGACTGTATTGACGCCTCTTGCACTGAGATGCCGTGCCTTAGACCGCTGCTCCACTTGGGAGCCCAGTACTGGACTTTTATTTAATATAATTTATTCCTTACTTTAAGGTTGCATCCATTAAATGTTTGGCCTTTGTGTAATTATTTGATATATTATTGCATACCAGTTCATGTGACTAACTCAGATATTGTTCAGTGACTATTCCTCGGGGATGTCTAGTGGAAACAGAAGGGATGGATACATACGTAATGTTGTGGTAGGGTCAGGTGAGACGAGACCGGGTCAGCGTCTTGGTTCTTTCTGCTCTGCTGACTATGTCTTTGGCGGTTATGGTATTTTGGGTAATGATTAATTGTCATGCAAATGACCACTGTTATTTTCACTTTTTACTTTTTTGTTGATCTAAAAACAATATTGCAATGCATCATAATGAATATGTAAAAAATTGCTACAACATACTTAATGAATACAACGTACAGATTCCGTGACACCCCTGTCTCAAAAACAAGGGATTTTGACTGGTTGGACCTAGAGGTCGACCGATTATGATTTTTGAACGCCGATACAGACTATCGGAGGACTAAAAAAAGCCGAGACCTATTAATCGTCTGATTAAAACAATAAAATAATAATAATTTAAAAAAAAATAATAACAAAAAATATATATAGATATATTTGTAATAATGACAATTACAACAATACTGAATTAACACTTATTCTAACTTAAATAGTAAATAAAAATCAATTTAGTCTCAAATAATGAAACATGTTCAATTTGGTTTAAATAATAAAAAAACAAAGTGATGGAGAAGAAAGTAAAAGTGCAATATGTGCCATGAAAAAAAAAAAAGCTAATGTTTAAGTTCCTTGCTCAGAACATGAGAACATATGAAAGCTGGTCGTTCCTTTTAACATGAGTCTTCAAAATTCCCAGTTAAGAAGTTTTAGGTTGTAGTTATTATAGGACTATTTCTCTCTCATTTGTATTTCATTAACCTTTGACTAGTGGATGTTCTTATAGGCACTATAGTATTGCCAGCCTAATCTCGGGAGTTTAACAGCACTGTGCGTCCAAGCATTGCGAAGAGCTGCTGGCAAACACAGGAAAGTGCTGTTTGAATGAATTCTTACGAGCCTGCTGCTGCCTACCATTGCTCAGTCAGACTGCTCTATCAAATATCAAATCATTGACTTAATTATAATATAATAAACATACAGAAGTACGAGCCTTAGGTCATTAATATGGTCAAATCCGGAAACTATAATTTCGAAAACAAAACATTTTATTATTTCAGTGAAATACGGAACCGTTCCGTATTTTATCGAACGGGTGACATCCATAAGTCTAAATATTGCTGTTACATTGTACAACCGTCAATGTTATGTCATAATTATGTGAAATTCTGGCAAATTAATTACGGTCTTTGTTAGGAAGAAATGGTCTTCACACTGTTCGCAACAAGCCAAGTGTCCAAAACTGCTGTATATACCCTGACTCTGCTTGCACGAACACAAGAGAAGTGACACAATTTCCCTTGTTAATATTGCCTGCTAACATGAATTTATTTTAACTAAATATGCAGGTTTAAAAATATATACTTGTGTATTGATTTTAAGAAAGGCATTGATGTTTTTGGTTAGGTACATTGGTTCAACGACAGTGCTTTTTTCGCAAATGTGCTTGTTAAATCATCACCCGTTTGGCGAAGTAGGCTGTGATTCGATGATAATCAATGCGGTGCCTGTTCATTTATTTGCAACGCAGGACAAGCTAGTTAAACTAGTAATATCATCAACCATGTGTAGTTAACTAGTGATTATGGTAAGATTGATTGTTTTGTTTTTTATAAGATAAGTTTAATGCTAGCTAGCAACTCACCTTGGCTCCTTGCTTCACTCGCGTAATAGGTGGTCAGCCTGCCACGCAGTCTCCTCGTGGAGTGCAATGTAATCCGCCATAATCAGGGTCCAAAAATGCCGATTACCGATTGTTATGATAACTTCAAATCCGCCATGCCGATTAATCGGTCGACCTCTAGTTGGAACTTTTGGAAATTAATGTGAATCGCAATCACAGTACCAAATCACAATACATATAGATTCGCAATACATACATTTATATCATATTGGCTCCAAAGTATCGTAATAATATTGTATCATGAGGTCCCTGGCAATTCCCAGCTGTACTGTTTATACTGTTTATGTTAATTGAAGTCTGAGTGGTGTGGTAAAACCATAGGTGGAACACAACACAGATGGCTAAAATAATTTGTTTGAAACATATTGACTGTCGTGTCAGAGGTCAGGTTACCGTCAACACAGGAAGAATATCAGTTACATACTCCTCGCCTCCTTCTCAAAGGCCATTGCAGGAGAAGGTCAGAGGGGAGGGATCTTCTGGATCTTCCCCATAGCCTGTTGATGCAGCAGGTCAGATCAGAGCAGCACTACAGGGCCAGATGACATGGTGATCACCTCTCAAATGCATCAGAGCCTGAGCCCGGTTCACACCTCAAACACGTAAGAGCCTGTCCCCCTGGTCCATAATCATCTCAAACACATCAACCATCCCCCGCCCCCTGTTTCACCGGTTCCTGGTTCACTGGTCCAAGGTCATTTCAGGTGTCTGTTTATTGCTCGTTTGGCAGAATAAAGCAGTTGGCTTGTTCACAATCACCATCATTATCAGAGAGTGGACTACTGCGAGAGAGGACCTGTGTACTCTCTGCCAGGGAGTTAGGTCTCTTGTCTGCTTCGTTGGGTTCCGAGGCCAAACAAACAAGAGGAGCAAAAAAAACAAACAGCCGAAAGTAACATTGTTTCACTCAAAAGTCAAGTGATTTTCCTTCGCTAAGTAGATATTAATTTGCAAAGGAAAAAGCTGCTCATTGCAAGTGTGTTTGTCTTTGTTAGGAAACCTCAAGAAGGAGAGGACATTATAATGGTTGTTGATCACTGAGTCAAATCACATTTAACAAGGCAACTGCAAAGATGTCGGCACCCAAGAAAAAGCACAATTGAGATATTGCGTGTGACTAACACATTTTCAGTTAATTACTTTAGCTCCCACTTTGGGCCAATCGATGTCATTTTGCAAATGCCAGATCTTTATGGCAAGACTAATCATTCACCCAAGTTTTGACAAAATAGTACCAGTACTGTCTGAGGTATTGCAGGTGACTAACGCATTGAGACAGATCCACAGTCATTGTTGGGGAACAATTATGGTTGGAAACTACACTGCATGGCCAAAAGTATGTGGACACCTGTTCATTTCAAAATCATTAATATGCAGTTGGTCCCCCGTTTGCTGCTGTTACAGCCTCCACTCTTCTGGGAAGGCTTTCCACTAGCTGTTGGAACATTGCTGCATTGAACATTCAGCCACAAGAGTATTAGTGAGGTCAGATTGATGTTGAGCAGTTAGGCCTGGCTCGCGGTCGGCATTCCAATTCATCCCAAATGTGTTCAATTGAGTTGAGGTCAGGGCGCTGTGCAAGCCAGTCAAGTTCTTCCACACCGATCCCGACAATCCATTTCTGTATGGACCTTGCGTTGCGCACAGGGGCATTGCTATGCTGAAACAGGAAACTCTTGCCACAGGAAGCACAGAATCGACTAGAATGTCATTGTATACTGTAGCGTTAAGATTTCCCTTCGCTGGAACTAAGGAGCCTGAACCATGAAAAACAGCCCCAGACCATTATTCCTTCTCCATCAAACTTTATGGTTGGCATTATGCATTGGGGCAGCTAGTGTTCTCCTGACATCCGCCAAACCCAGATTTGTTTGTCGGACTGCCAGATGGTCAAGTATGATTCATCACTCCAGAGAACGAGTTTCCACTGCTCCAGAGTCCAATGGCGGCAAGCTTTATACCACTTCAGCTGACACTTGGCATTGCGCATGGTGATCTTAGGATTCTGTTAGCTTGTGTGGCCTACCGCTTCACGGCTGAGCCGCTGTTGCTCCTAGGCATTTCCACTTCACAATAACAGCACTAACAGCTGAACGGGGCAGCTCTAGCAGGGCAGAAATTTGACGAACGGACTTGTTGGAAAGGTGGCATCCTATGACTGTGCCACATTAAAAGTCACTGAGCTCTTCAGTAAGGCCATTCTGCTGCGAATGTTTGTCTATGGTTGTGCGCTCTATTTTATACACCTGTCAGCAACGGGTGTGGCTGAAATAGCCGAATCCACTCATTTGAAAGGGTGTCCACATACTTTCGTGTATATATACTATACATGTTTCAAACGGAGAAGGCAAGGCTGTGTTGATGAATGCTATGGATGCATCCTTAATGCCACCCTATTCCCTTTATAGTACACTACTTTTGACCAGAGCCCCAAGGGCCAATTTGGGACTAAGGCCATGTCAGGAAGAAACAGGCTAGAATAGGGGGGGAAAGATAATGGCACTTCTAACTTTTCCAGTAACCTCATCTGATCGACACATTCAACCTCAACATCTAGCAGAGAGAAAGGTGTAATGGGATGGTGAATTGATACTATGGTTCTCTGTTCATCCCTATCATTATACAGTCATACTGTATTTTCTCTGTTCATCCCTATCATTATACAGTCATACTGTATTTTCTCTGTTCATCCCTATCATTATACAGCCATACTGTATTTTCTCTGTTCATCCCTATCATTATACAGCCATACTGTATTTTCTCTGTTCATCCCTATCATTATACAGTCATACTGTATTTTCTCTGTTCATCCCTATCATTATACAGTCAGACTGTATTGTGTGTCTGTTAATCCCTATCATTATACAGTCATACAGTATTGTGTCTCTGTTCATCCCTATTAGTTTATTACACAGGGCTAGAAGACTCCATCACTGTACATTTAGATTATGAAGTCTCTCTAGCGAGCTAAACCATAATGAATATTAGGCCCACTTAAAGAAAAGTTTCACCCAAAACTATCTTTTGGCATTTGTTTCATTGGTCAATTGTTGATATCGCCCCAAAATGTTTTGCATGTCTTGGTATTTTGTTTCTCATGAAACAAATACCAAAATATCGTTTTGGAGTGGAGTTTTCCTTTAAGTGTTGAACCCAGCGAGCCTTGTAACCTACAGCACATATTCTGTCCTGAATTGAATCAGTCCCTTAACGAATTCCGAACAGAGAATAGCCTAAGCTGTTTCTTTATTGCTTTTCTCAGCTTTAGCATTAGCATATTCTGGTCCCTAATGGGCATGGATGCTATCATACTAGCCTCTTCGAGATATTAAACTGTCATTTGGATTGCAGAATGCATTATCGTGTAACGGAGCATCAGCCGGAGTGTCTTGGGCTAGTTATGGCTTACACCTTGAAGACCACTGTGACCAAGTAAGCTGCACAATTACCAGGTGTTACTGATTTGATGAACACATACATATATAAGACATATCACTAGCTTGTTGTTCCATTAAAATCCTGTCACTACTGCCGTGGTTTCAATTTGGTCTAGCTAAGCACTTTGTTGGCGTTCAATCAAGTGGTACTATCAGAGTTCCTACTGACTGAAATTAGGTTTGGTTCGTATCGCCAACATGGCCCAGCCTTCTAAAGATAGAAGACCATTACCAGTGGTCTCTCTTCAATTATAAAGGCGTGAAGATTCCATTAACAAGACAAACAGGCCTGGACAATGAGTACAACTTTGTTTTTAGATTATCCTTGAACAATCTGTGAGCTGCTCTGACGGCTGGTGCTTAAAGCTCGTGAGGGAGATAAGTGTTTCCAGTTTCAGAGATTTTTGTAGTTCATTCCAGTCATTGGCAGCAGAGAACTGGAAGGAGAGGCGGCCAAAGGAATAATTGGTTTTGGGGGTGACCAGAGAGATATACCTGCTGGAGCGCGTGCTACAAGCGGGTGCTGCTATGGTGACCAGTGAGCTGAGATAAGGGGGGACTTTACCTAGCAGGGTCCAGTAGATGACCTGGAGCCAGTGGGTTTGGCGACGAGTATGAAGCGAGGGCCAGCCAACGAGAGCATACAGGTCACAGTGGTGGGTAGTGTATGGAGCTTTGGTGACAAAACGGATGGCACTGTGATAGACTGCATCCAATTTATTGAGTATGGTATTGGAGGCTATTTTGTAAATGACTTCGCCGAAGTTGAGGATCGGTAGGACGGTCAGTTTTACAAGGGTATGTTTGGCAGCATGAGTGAAGGATGCTTTGTTGCAAAATAGGAAGCCAATTCTAAATTTAACTTTGGATTGGAGATGTTTGATGCGAGTCTGTAAGGAGAGTTTACAGTCTAACCAGACCTAGGTATTTGTAGTTGTCCACATATTCTAAGTCAGAACCGTCCAGAGTAGTGATGCTGGTCAGGCGGGCAGGTGCAGGCAGTGATCGGTTGAAGAGCATGCATTTAGTTTTACTTGTATTTAAGAGCGGTTGGAGGCCACGGAAGGAGAGTTGTATGGCATTGAATCTCTTCTGGAAGGTTGTTAACACAGTGTCCAAACAAGGGCCAGAAGTATACAGAATGGTGTCGTCTGCGTAGAGGTGGATCAGAGACTCACCAGCAGCAAGAGCAACATCATTGATATATACAGAGAAAAGAGTCGGCCCAAGAATTTAACCCTGTGGCACCCCCATAGAGACTGCCAGAGGCCTGGACAACAGGCCCTCCGATTTGACACACTGAACTCTATCAGTGAAGTAGTTGGTGAACCAGGCGATCGAGTCTGCCGATGAGAATGTGGTGATTGACAGAGTCGAAAGCCTTGGCCAGGTCAATGAATACGTCTGCACAGTATTGTTTCTTATCGATGGCGGTTAAGATATCGTTTAGAACCTTGAGCGTGGCTGAGGTGCACCCATGATCAGCTCTGAAACCAGATTGCATCGCAGAGAATGTGCGGTGGGATTCGAAATGGTGGGTAATCTGTTTGTTGACTTGGCTTTCGAAGACCTTAGAAAGGCAGGGTAGGATAGATATAGGTCTGTAGCAGTTTGGGTCAAGAGTGTCTCCCCCTTTGAAGAGGGGAATGACCGCAGCTGCTTTCCAATCTTTGGGAATCTCAGACGACACGAAAGAGAGGTTGAACAGGCTAGTAATAGGTGTTGCAACAATTTCGGCAGATAATTTTAGAAAGAAAGGGTCCAGATTGTCTAGCCCGGCTGATTTGTAGGGGTCCAGATTTTGCAGCTCTTTCAGAACATCAGCTGACTGGATTTGGTAGAAGGAGAAATGGGGAAGGCTTGGGCGAGGTGCTGTGGGGGTACAGTGCTGTTGACCGGGGTAGGGGTAGCCAGGTGGGAAGCATGGCCAGCCGTAGAAAAATGCTTATTGAAATTCTCAATTATAGTGGATTTGTCGG
Source organism: Oncorhynchus mykiss (assembly GCF_057628025.1). Taxonomy (NCBI): domain Eukaryota; kingdom Metazoa; phylum Chordata; class Actinopteri; order Salmoniformes; family Salmonidae; genus Oncorhynchus; species Oncorhynchus mykiss. The sequence goes on along the minus strand of NC_143039.1, from coordinate 53,807,027 downwards.
TGGTGACAGAGTTTCCTATCCTCAGTGCAGTGGGCAGCTGGTGTTCTTATTCTCCATGAACCTTACAGTGTCCCAGAACTTTTTTGAGTTTGTGTTGCAGGAAGCAAATTTCTGCTTGAAAAAGCTAGCCTTGGCTTATCTAACTGCCTGTGTATATTGGTTTCTAACTTCCCTGAAAAGTTGCATATCACGGGGGCTGTTCGATGCTAATGCAGAACGCCATAGGATGTTTTTGTGTTGGTTATGGGCAGTCAGCTCTGGAGAGAACCAAGGGCTATATCTGTTCCTGGTTCTACATTTCTTGAATGGGGCATGCTTATTTAATATGGTGAGGAAGGCATTTAAAAAAAAAAATAACCAGGCATCCTCTACTGACGGGATGAGGTCAATATCCTTCCAGGATACCCGGGCCAGGTCGATTAGAAAGGCCTGCTCGCTGAAGTGTTTTAGGGAGCGTTTGACAGTGATGAGGGGTGGTCGCTTGACCGCTGAGCCATTACGGATGCAGACAATGAGGCAGTGATCGCTGAAATCTTGGTTGAAAACAGCAGAGGTGTATTTAGAGAGCAAGTTGGTTAGGATAATATCTATGAGGGTGCCCGTGTTTACGGCTTTGGGGTGGTACCTGGTAGGTTCATTGATAATTTGTGTGAGATCGAGGGCATCAAGCTTAGATTGTAGGATGGCTGGGGTGTTATGCATGTTCCAGTTTAGGTCACCTAGCAGCACGAACTCTGAAGATAGATGGGGGGCAATCAGTTCACATATGGTGTCCAGAGCACAGCTGGGGGCAGAGGGTGGTCTATAGCAGGCAGCAACGGTGAGAGATTTGTTTTTAGAGAGTTGGATTTTTAAAAGTAGAAGTTCAAATTGTTTGGGTAGGCACCTCTTCAGCCATTACAGAGACACGTGAACAACCTTTCTCTGCAAGTCTGAGAGACACTGGCTTTATAGAGCCACCTCACCTCCTGACTCTACAAATGTCACAAGTACCTTCCTGATCTCTGAAACCCACTGACTTCAATGGTGTAACTCTGAAAGAGGAGCAGGGAAGAATAGTCTGTCTGGGCCAAACGGATGATTCTTTCCCTCTGGTCTTTCGAATTAGCGTCATTGAAGTCAATGTGGCTGACTGACAGGTTGGCTGTCTGACTGGCAAGCGGACGTCATGTCTCTAAAGGAGTAATAGCCTCATCCAATCCAACGTGCCCTCAGACATCATCAAGCACAGGAAGTGGCAGGCAGCATTGCCGTCGGCTGCACTTTGCAATCAGCGGTCCGTGGGGGCTCAACGAGCTCTGTACGTCAGAGCCGGACAAATTCAACCACAGAGAGGAGGAGGGAGAAAGGGAGAGGGAGCGCGTAGGGAACCACAGCATACAGGGTCCCACTTCATGTGAAGAGGAAATGTTAAGAAGCTGCCACTGTGTGGGCTGTCGGTACAATGGCCTGAGTGACAGTCATTGTGTGGGCTGTCGATACAAATGCATGAGACAGTCTTTCATTCATTGTACTGGGATTTATATAGGGGTTGGGCTCACTCTGGGTGACAATGTCGGTGTCCCTAGAGTTGGATAATGTGTAATAGATGTGCAGCAATGGCAGTTCTGTTTTCGCTCTTTCATTCCTCCGTCCCATGCATTTTTCCCATATGGATTTTCCCATGTGACAATGTCAGAATACAACATGCTCACGTACAGTGCCTTCAGAAAGTATTCACACCCCTTTACTTTTTCTACATTTTGTGTTTGAGCCTGAATTTAAAACGTATATGATTTTTGTCACTGATCTACACACAATACCACAATGTCAAAGTGGAATTATATTTTAAAAATGAAAAGCTGAAATGTCTTGAGTCAGTAACTATTTAACCCCTTTTGTTATGGCAAGCTTAAAGCTCAGGGGTGAAGGTGTGCCTAGGAAATTGCATGATAAGTTGCATGGACTCATTCCGTGTTCAATAGTGATTAACATGATTTTTAAATAACTAACCCATCTCTGTACCTCACACATACATACATACAATTATCTGTAAGACTCCTCAATCGAGTAATTCATTTCCTGAACAAACTCAACCACAAAACAGGGAGATTTTTCAGTGCCTCGCAAAAAAGGGAAGCTATTGGTAGATGCTGAATTTCCCTTTGAGCATGGTGACGTTATTAATTAGGCTTTGGATTGTGTAGCAATACACCCAGTCAACACAAAGAGACAATGTCCTTCCTAACTCAGTTGCTGGAGAGGAAGGAAACCGCTCAGGGATTTCACCATGAAGCCAATGGTGGTTTTAAAACAATTAGAGTTTAATGGTTGTGAAATGAGAACTGAGGATGGATCAACTTGTAGTTACTCCACAATACTAATCTAAATGACAAAGTGAAGAAAAGGAAGCCTGTACAGAAGAAAAAAAAATCTAAAACATGCATCTTGTTTGCAACAAGGCACTTAAGTAATTCTGCAAAGAAATTAACTTCTTGTCCTCAAGGCAAAGTGTTATGTTTGGGGCAAATTTGAGAGGAAAACCTTGTTCAATCTGCTTTCCAATAGACACTGGGAGATGAATACCTTTCAGCAGGATAATAACCTAAAAAAAACAAGGCCAAATGGGGTTGCTTACCAAGACGACATTGAATGTTCCCGAGTAGCCTAGTTACACTTGTCGAACAAAGTTTAAAATGTTTCAGGGTTTCCTTTTTTAAAGCAATTTACACAGGTAATTCTGATATGTCAAATTATCAAAGTGACATTGACCTCAATATTCTGTAATTGTGTCTGATGTATACTGTAAATCTAAGCTTTCCATTGATATGATTAAAGGATATACGTGAGTAATAATGTGTTGAATACTGGTAAAATCCCAATGGGATGAAAGAGTGATAACATAGCAGTGCAGAACTGGCAGCTTTCCCTCACACATTTTCCAACTCTAGGGACAAAGGCCTTCAAGGAAATCGTCACCCCAATTGAACTCGACAGCCCAAATTGTGAGGTCTGGCCCATGGGCTAATGTTTTAGCTACCTTGTATAATTAATTTTGTTTAGCCATCTCAAATCTCAGCATTGGCAGTCAGATCATATTCAGAGGATTTGTCTGTCTGGCCGCTGTTGCTATGCAATCTCAAGGCTGACCTCTTGTTGTTCTGGATTATTGGCTTATAGCTAGCTACACAGTCGGAACTGAACACGCTAGTATCAATTTCAGACACACCTAATCAACGTGGGGAGAAAATATGGCAAAGAATGATAGGCTATCGATGTGCAGAGCAGAGTCAGTATTTGCCGCTGTGAGATGGGCTAACCTTGTGTTGATTGGGTACGGTGCTGCTCTGAGATGCAGGTATCTTATCTTTGGGTCAGACGTCAAGTGGAAATTGCTGCTCTCTGAACTGACAATGCCAATAAAATAACTGATTGTCAATGGAACCTAATAGATAAATGAAATGCTTCAGGACAATTGTCAATTGGCTTTGAATGTATGATTGAGGCTCCCCCGTAAGTGTTTTTTTTTTATTCGTTTCCCCCCCAATTTCGTGGTATCCAATTGGTAGTTAGTCTTGTCCTGTCGCTGCCACTCCCATACGCACTTGGTAGAGGCGAAGGTCAGGAGCCGTGCGTCCTCTGAAACACAGCCAACCTTCTTGACACAATGCCCACTTAATCCGGAAGCCAGCTGCACCAATGTGTCAGAGGAAGCACCGTACACCTGGCTACCGTGTCAGCGCGCACTGCCCGCCACAGGAGTCGCTAGAGCGAGATGGGACAAGGACATCCCTGCCGGCCTAACCCGGACAGCGCTGGGCCAATTGTGCACCACTCCCCGGGTCTCCCAATCACGGCTGGCTGCGACAGAGCCTGGACCCTAACCCAGAATCTCTCTCTAGTGGCACAGCTAGCACTGCAATGCAGTGCCTTAGACCACTGCGCCACTCGGGAGGCCCATTGAAAGTGTTGGTTTTAACAATAAAATCCACTTCCATTTGCATCCAAGAGTTGTTGTATATTTATCTCTTCAGTTTGCTCCTCTGTTTATGCAGCTTGGTTGTTAAAGTGGAACTGGCCGCCTTTTAACTACTTTGCAGATATGAAATAATTGCACGGAGCCTATCTTTGGCTATAAATAGAGATGCAGATGTCATTTGGCTAGCTAGCCAGATATGTGAATCGCTTCGCTAGCTAACTAGCTACGTTAAACTTGAACTGTCTCTTAGTTGTCAATCAAATGTATTTGGCATCGATCAAATGGGCGGGTAGGCAAGTTCCCATTTCAGTTGTAAGAATGAGCAGGCTACTATTCCCCATCGTTTATCAGTGCAATTCTGACGGCCAACTTGCTGAAAAGGTTTGAGAGGGTTTAACTAATGTTCCCTCGTTAGATTTTAGCTCATCTTGCTCTGGCTAGCATTAGTTGTTGATCTTGTTGTTGATGCGCATAGGCAACTGAGGGAGAGAGATCCTACCCTTTTCACGGTTACATTAATAGGACTGCGAAGTTCCCAAATGTAAGAGGACTCCCGTGGTATTTACATATTTGCAGAAATCCATTCAGGTGTATTTTGTGGCTCTTAGTGAATACGTTGTAATGATCTAACGTTGCGCTGTTGCTACTGCTTATAAACACATAGTCCAGTTCAAAGTTAATCATGCCGGGTCCATGTGGCAAATGGTTTATTAGAATATAAGCCTACTGTATCTCTCTGATATGGCGCACCAGTCTGCGTTGACTCGATCCTGGACAAAACACATGTTTTTATGAGGTTTTATTTGCTGCATTAATTGGCCAATCACATGCCCGAGTTCCCAACCTATATTACTATAGATTTCACACGTCTTACTAGATGTGAAAATGACCATATCGAAGTGCTCTCATGTCAGAAAATGTGTTCTTCTTGGCGGTGTATATGAACAGATGTTAATAAGATTTCATGTTGCTAAAACGCTGTCAGTTCTACTTTTAAGTTTGGTATCTAGCAACAGACGGTATTCTGTTTTCTCTTCTTGATTGACCCTTTCCTCGTCTCTCTCAGGTACAGAGAAGGTGCGTCAGGCCCAAGGCTGTAAACATCTCCATGTGGTGAATCCTGACTGGCTGTGGGGATGTCTGGAGCGCTGGGAGAGGGTGGAGGAATCACTGTATCCACTGAAGGAGGACTACACCAAGACCCAACGGTACATACACACACACACACACACACAAAGTCACAACAGTACACAACAGTACACACACACAGTTATGTGATGGTGCTTCTGTCTTTAGGAGCAACAGCCCAGTCACGTTCCCTGACCTCCAAGGGTCCTTCCAGAACCCCCGGTTCCCCCCCGCCCCCCTCCACCACCACCCTCCAGCTGCCCCTGAGGTGCGGACGTACGACCCAGTCACGGGGAAGCTGATTCGCCGTGGGACTCAGGCCTCCAGACCACCATCTTACCTCCAGGCCTCCATGTCTTCTGCCCATGGCGACCAGACCTCGCTCAGGTACTGACCTGGCAATTCACAACTGTGTGTGGCGCGTACTTTTGGATGATGATGGATGACATGCGTGTTCAGACCGGTCCTCTTCTGTGGGTGTCCATCAGATGTATTGATATCTGGGATTGATGTTTGGCTTTTCAGTGCTTCTAAGTACCTAGTAAGTCTTCTTGCCCCCCTCATAGCTAGATGAGCAAGGACACCAGGTCTCGTACCAGTTAGAACATTCTGGAACGTAGCTTGTCTCTGTCCTGTCCTTCTCTTTGCTCTGATGGCTGCTATACGGAGGCGTTGCAGCGTTGGGCCGAAAGGTCGCTGGTTTGAATCTCCAAGCCGAATAGGTGAACAATCTGCCTATGCCCTTGAGCGAAGCACTTAACCCTAATTCAGCGTTTCCCAAACTTTCCCAAACTGTCCTAGGAACCCCCGTGGGTGCACGTTTTGGTTGTTGCCCTAGCACTACACAGCTAATTCAGATAACCAACTCATCATCAAGCTTCGATCATTTGAATCAGCTGTGTAGTGCTAGGGCAACAATCAAAACGTGCACCCAGGGCGGGCCCCAGGACCCAGTTTGGAAAACCCTGTGTTAAATGACTCTAATGTAAGTATATCGCCTTACATGTAGTAGACCCCTGGGCCCTGTATACAGAAGAGCTCTGAACTTTGTCAGCGTTCAGAAGATGTAACACTCAAAACAATAACTCTGGCAGCGCTTACAGCTGTAACGTAGAGAACCGTGTTTGGTCTGTTGAATCATATTTCTATTAGTACGCCGGGTACCAACTGTCTGTCTATGAGCCGAGCAGCAGGTGTTTACGCTGCAAGGTGGCTCCCCGACCGACCCAGCTCCCTCTAATGAATATAAATATATATATGTATACACGAGGCCCACTAGCCTATATGCTATGTGGATTTTTTTTCTCCTGGAATTAAATGATTAGCCGATTTCCTGCTGGAGTTTCTGCCTGTTCATTATGTTCTACAGCTAGAGGTGAAGATGAATTAGCATGTTAATGCTGGAAAGGTCTGTTTTTGGAGGAGAAATAAAGTACTGGGGCTATGATGAATGTGATGGGAAACTGCTCATTAGTCAGCAAGCAGCTACAATAAGTTGTATTGACAGGTTTGTATTTCCCAGTCCAACCTTAAGGTTGTATATTACTTGCAGTGTCTGCATGTATTTCTGTTTTCAGTAGTGTAGGTAGCTTCTTTACCCATAGTTTGTCAAGATTAAATCGCTCTCACTTTAGAGAACCTTCTGTCCTTCCTGTGTGAGTCACCAAAAGCATCTCTGCCACCTCAATTGGTGTGTACCAAAGAGTTAACATCCTAGGCTTTGTGTTGGTCTCAATTCAAATGTTTTCCTTTGAGCTGGCTCCAAATGTTGTGAAAGGTTTTCATCTCTAAATTGGCTGGCGTCTGTTTACCGGACGGTCTCTGCTAGGGGCTCCTTAACTTTCTGCTTTGAGACAGAAAAGTCATGTTAATAACATCAGGATGAAGCTTCGCAGCAGAGCAGAGTTGGTCTCACACACACACACACACACACACACACACTGAGGCACAATGTGGAATTTTTGTTACATAAAGCCCAAATTAGAGAGAAATCATCAAAGAAACTCCACTCCCAATTAGAGACCACCAGGAGGAAGTGCTGCCGCCTGCAGTACATACTGGGTGATGTGGAGTGTCGTTCCCCTCTTAATCGCTCAGTACTTTCTTGGTTTCTGGGCAAAATGTTCCTCTCTACATCACCACTCAGTGGGACCAGCCTGTCTCAGCTGTTTATCCTCAGCTAGCTACACTCCTGTTCTCAACGAGGTCCTCTAACCAGATCTAACAGGACAGTAGTGAGACGTGCCAACCCCAGGACTGTCTACTCTTCAACAGATATTGTTTGTAGAGCCCGACCGATATGTATTTTTTTTTTGTGTGTCCGATAATGATTCTGACTTTTCGGGGGACAAACGTACCGATATATCTGCCGATATACTGTTTTACTGCGGGGATTGAAAAGGTTTTTTTCAACACAAAATTCTCAAACTGCCATCCAAAAGAGCAATTGTCCAGAAACTTCATATGTTGATGTCCTACATTGTGAAAATAATGACACAGCATGAGAATGGGCACTAGTGTTCAGATCAGCATGAGAATGGGCACTAGTGTTCAGATCAGCATGAGAATGGGCACTAGTGTTCAGATCAGCATGAGAATGGGCACTAGTGTTCAGATCAGCATGAGAATGGGCACTAGTGTTCAGATCAGCATGAGAATGGGCACTAGTGTTCAGATCAGCATGAGAATGGGCACTAGTGTTCAGATCAGCATGAGATTCTCTTTTCATCTTATTTATTGAATATCGGTTATCGTTGGAATTATTGGCCGATATGTTATATCAGTAAAAGGCCAATATCAGCCGCCGATATCAGTCAGGCTCGAATTATTTTCCTAGTCTCACCTTGGCTCCACACACACAGCCTCAACTTGGCTCAACTTGGCTCCTCACACACACACACACAGCCTCACCGTGGCTCCTCACACACACACGCAAACGCAGCCTCACCTTGGCCGTCCTCAGATTGCCTAAACATTCTGCCAAACATAGTCTCTAAGCCTCACTCCTTAGGAGCTCTTTGTAGCGTATCCAAGGATATTTCTGGGTTCTCCGTCATCTGTAAAATTCAGTAGCAGATACCTCTCATTGGGAGAAGTGATTGTGTTGTACAAAGGTCCACAATGGGACTGGACAAGAGGAGCTAGCTTAAAATAGACTAATCAGATTCGTCAACGAAGAGCAATATTCTAAGTATTTTGAGTAGATCTCATTTAGAACATGTTATGTATCCTGCTTGGCTTAAAATGAAGGAAATATATCTGTAATTTCCTACTATCCCAGTGGATCTCTCTCTGGTCTGCAAACCGCTCTGTCTCCCACTGGGAAATGTCTCATTTTCACAGCGTTTAAAAGCCCAGAAGTTGCACCCCTCCTCCCTTCCTCTCCCTCCACCCTCGTTCCCTTTTTCCCTACATGTTCTCCCCCTACACTCTGTGGGACACATCACAGATGCGTCCTGCTTCGTGTCGACATTGTCCTAGATTAAAAAAGGAAAGTTTAATGGGTAGCATCTGTCATTTTTCTGATATTAATTTAGAGTTTCACTGTATCGTTCCTCAAACATCTGTCCTTGACTGTCTCCCGTGTCTTTGAAAACGCACGCACAAACTTGAAATGTGGTTTGTGGCCGACCACACTTCACTTGCCTTTGACAGGACTTGTATATATGTCTAGTAGGGCTGTATATTAGCCATATACTCCTGATAGCCCCTATGGCTGTTGGGCTGTAAGCCTGACCCTCTACTGAAAGTTTAGAACATAATGGAAAAATAGAGCTGTTTTGGAGGCTGCGTGTAATTAGAAGACGCACAAAGGGTGTTTCTCTTCCTCTTTCCCACTATCGGGGATTTCTCATGGTGATTCACAATAATTGGGTAACAGTTGGAGATGTTTGTGTCTGGCTGACGGTGGTTTGTTGTGGTGTGACCAGGGGGGGTCAGAAGGACCAACAGGGGGAGACGGCGGGTCCCTCCAGTCGAGACGACGAGCAGCCTGGACCCTCCTGCCGGCGGAGGGAACGCCAGCCCAGCATGTCAGAGACCAACCCCCTCTACACATTCTGTAAAGAAGACCTGGACAGCATGGACAAGGAGGTGAGGAACGCATACATTGTACCTGCTAAACATTTTTCAAAGATGTGTGCATATTGAAAGAAATACTAACAGATCTGGTTGGAAGGACCATGGAAAATGCATTATGTCACAAACACAATACCTTTACATGTGACTCACATGAACTCTGTGTGAATACAGATTTTATACAGTCTCCAGGCAGGGTTGGAGCCGTACGGTGGACTCTCTGCGGCGTGCTATTTTGAGCTCCTAATATCTGCCGTACACAGACTGAACCACACACACACACAGAACTAGACAGAACCACTCTGACATAAAAACATCAGTACATCCTTTAATGTTCCATCTCTCTCTTTAAGGAAAGTATTCTGAGAATTTAATCATTACGCACGCGCACACACACACACACACACACACACACACACACACACACACACACAGTTGTTATAGTGCTGTTTTTCCCTGGCACATCCACTGTGTGCAGACTGCATCTCCAGCCTCCAAGCTAGATAATGGTGTTTAATGACATCTGAGGGCAGCTAATGTGTCAGGGGACAGACTCCTGGGTCCTCTCCAGCAGCCTCTATTTGTCTCAGTAGGGCTGTCCAGAGTGTGCCTGACTGGAAAAGCTGTCACTTCTCTGCTTGTTCAGAAAATGACAAAGTATTCCTCCACCTGAAGTTTCTCCACCTCTACCTGGTACTTCTGTCCTCTGCTCTCTGTCACTCACTCATCTGGCATGTTGTGTGACTGTGCGCTCTGCGTTGTTAATGATGATGATGATGGCATCACATAGTTTTAATTAATTCCCCACGGAGCCCAACTCTTGTCCCCCGACTTTTGTCTGGCTGGTAAGCGAAGTTCCTCGTCACGCGACATGCTCTAATTGACTGGTTAAAGGGAACCTGAGTGATGCCTCTACGTCTGTTTGAGGTTGAGCTGTCTCGCTTTCAGCCATGCTTATTATTTACACACACACACACACACACACACACACACACACACAGAGAGAGAGAGAGACAGTCAGACAGACAGAAATCATTTGTATATAAAGGCTAGTGTTTTATTGAGTTGTTCTGAACGGTATTCTGTCCCCTGTTGTCATTTTGTGGACATGGCTTTTAAGTTATTTGGAGAGAGACGAGGTGAAAGAAATGAGAATCTGATGGCTGAATAAAAACTGTAGCGACACTCATGATAGAAATCTGTGTGACGTTGTTTTCTCTCCACTTCCCGACCTGGGTTTTATTATTGTCATATAGAAGATGACTGGTGGCACTTTTGATACTCTTCTTTCAGGATGTTACTCGCGCTCACCTCTATCCCCCTGTCTCTATCCATCTCTCCACCTCTCGCTCTCATTCTCCCTCGCTCCCTTGCCACCAGTACAGGTCACACAGCTTGTCATGGCAAATGGGTTCCAGTTGTGAGTTTTAATCCAATGGTTTAGATATCACTGTGACTGGGGACACTGCTTGACGAAGGGCTTGTTGTGAACCAGGAGACTGCAGAAATGGAATATGTCTGTTTCACCCCATTCCCTTTATTGAATTTGCCTTTGTGTTCTCAATAACGTACCTATCCTCTTTAGAGGGATTGACTGAGCTCTGGTAAAAAAAAAAAAGAAAGTAGTACACTACATAGGGAAGAGGGTGCCATTTCAGACACACATAAAGTGAACGTCTTCAGTCTCTCTCGGTCTGTTTATGAGTTCAACTGAAAGATACAGTTCTGTAACCCTGGTCGCCGCTGCTGTGTCAGGGTCTTCCATGAGAAAGTACATTTTATTTCTAGTCTTTGGTCCTTTTTAGTTTTCAGTGTTGATGGGAGAATGCTCATGCTGCACCATGTGTCCTTTTTAAAATCACGGACCTAGAAATAAAATGTCTTAGCCTAATCTCTTTTTGATGGGTAACGTTACCTCTCTGTCTACAGAATATCTCTGTTCTGAGTAGGTGTTCCGAATGGCTGTGTGTGGATGAGGATAACTTTTTTTTGTTTGTATTGTGATTACATTACGTCCATGAACCATGAGATTCCTTCCCATCGAATTTACAATTTGCTACTTTTGCCACCTGCTTTTTATCATTGACCACACGTACAGGGGTCAATAACATAACTAGTCATTGTAATGGTATATTACACATCCCATGTTCATTCATCTCCATGTCTCTGAAGTCATTTCAGTATGGCGTTATTAACCCCTTGTTATAACCGATCTCTCTCTTGTTGTAAACCATATTGGTTGTCCCATTCTCCAATTTTCCCATTATGTCCTTTAACTGTTGTTGTAGGTCTGTTATCTAACATCACCCAGTCTGTTTTCAGTGTTCTCTGCTCCCCTGGGTGTCTGAACCAATTGGTTTAGTTTTTTTTTTATCACGCTTCACCGAGCCTGTGTTAGAATGGTCATTAAGCCTCTCCCATCCTTCTTTTAAAATGGCTGTTTTCTTTAACGTAGCTACTTTCTCATTCAAAGGAAAGAACAGGCTGCCTACAATCACACCTAGTTTGATAATGCCGTGGCGCTGCCTCTGGTGCTGGGGGGCCTTGAAGGTGTGCAAGGCATCATGAAATCAACACATTATCAGGTGTTTTGTAGTACAATGTTCAACCCGGTGTGTAAAAACGTCTCAATTGAAGGTTGTGGGTCTTCCAGCACGACAAGGACCCCAAACACACATCGAAAAGCACCCAGGAGTGGTTAAGAAGAGACGTTGGATTGTTCTGGAGTGGCCAGCGAATCTGAATCACATCCAAAATCTATGGCGAAATCTGAAAACTATTTTTTTGACCAGGTAGGCCAGTTGAGAACAATTTCTCATTTACAACGGCAACCTGGCCAAGATAAAGCAAAGCGGTGTAACAAAAACAACAAAACAGAGTTGCACATAAACACACATACAGTCAATAACACAAAAGAAAAGAAAAATAGAAAAATCTATGTACAGTGTGTGCAAATGTAGAAGAGTAGGGAGGTAGGCAATACATTTAGCACTAGAGGTGAAAATAATTGCAATTTAGCATTAATACTGGAGTGATAGATGTGCAGATGATGTGCAAGTAGAGATACTGGGGTGCAAGAGGGTAAGTAATAATATGGGGATGAGGTAGTCGGGTGTGCTATTTACAGATGGCCTGTGTACAGGTACAGTGATGGGTAAGCTGCTCAGACAGCTGATGCTTAAAGTTAGAGAGGGCGATATAAGACTCCAGCTTCAGAAATTTTTGCAATTTGTTCCAGTCATTGGCAGCAGAGAACTGGAAGGAAAGGTGGCCAAAGGAAGTGTTGGCTTTGGGGATGACCAGTGCAATATACCTGCTGGAGCGTGTGCTATTGGTGGGTGTCACTATGGTGACCAGTGAGCTGAGATAAGGCAGGGCTTTACCTAGCAAAGACTTTTATAGATGACCTGGAGCCAGTGGGTTTGGCAATTGGATATGTAGTGATTGCCAGCCAATGGGAGCATTCAGGTCGCAGTGGGGCTTTGGTGATGAAACAGATGGCACTGTGATAGACTACATCCAGTTTTCTGAGTAGAGTGTTGTGGGCTATTTTGTAAATTACATCGCCGAAGTTAAAGATCGGTAGGATAGTCAGTTTTACGAGGGTATGTTTGGCGGCATGAGTGGAGGAGGCTTTGTTGCGAAATATGAAGCCGATACTAGATTTAATTTTGGATTGGAGATGCTTAATGTGAGTCTGGAAGGAGAGTTTACAGTCTAACCAGGTACCTAGGTATTTGTAGTTGTCCACATATTCTAGGTCAGAACCGTCCAGAGTAGTGATGCTAGTCAGGTGGGAGGGTGCGGGCAGCAATCGGTTGAAGAGCATGCACTTAGTTTTACTAGCATTTAAAAGCAGTTGGAGGCCATGAAAGTGTTGTATGGCGTTGAAGCTCGTTTGGAGGTTTGTTAGCACAGTGTCCATGAAGGCCAGATGTATACAGAATGTTGTTGTCTGCGTAGAGGTGGGTCAGAGAATCACAAGCAGCAGGAGCGACATCATTGATATATACAGAGAAAAGAGCCGTCCCGAGAATTGAACCCTGTGGCACCCCCATAGAGACTGCCGGAGGTCCGGACAACAGGCCCTCAGAGTTCAGTGTGTCAAATCGATCTGAGAAGTAGTTGGTGAACCAGGCGAGGCAGTCATTTGAGAAACCAAGGCTGTTGAGTCTGCCGATAAGAATGTGGTGATTGACAGAGTCGAAAGCCTTGGCCAGGTCGATGAAGACGGCTGCACAGTTTTATCGATGGCGGTTATGATATTGTTTTGGACCTTGATCGTGGCTGAGGTGTACCCATGACCAGCTCGGAAACCAGATTGCATAGTGGAGAAGGTACGGTGGGATTCAAAATGGTTTCTGATCTGTTTATTAACTTGGCTTTCGAAGATTTTAGAAGGGCAGGGCATGGCATGATGGATATAGGTCTATAACATGTTGGATCTAGTGTCTCCCCCTTTGAAGAGTGGGATGACCACCGCAGCTTTCCAATCTTTAGGGATCTCAGACGATACGAAAGAGGTTTAATAGGCTAGTAATAGGGGTTGGAATTTCGGCTGATAATTTTAGTTGGTGGAGGGAATTCAAGCAGTTTTCTGCTAAGTGGGTCAACTTGTCAGTAGAAAGGTGCAGCAAGCTCATTGATGGCTACAAAAAGCCTTTGTCTGCGGTTATCTTGGCTGAAGGCCAACCAAGTACTAACTCCGGGGTGCCAATAATTTCGTCCATGCCATTTTTCTTTTATAAATTTGATGTGGTGCACTTAAGTTTACAAATACATTTTTTTCCCCAATGTTGAAAATCCAATAACAAGGTATAGTGACCGAAAAGTTTTTTTCAATTTCATCTTATTTGAGAAGATTTTTTTTTTTAATTTTTATTTTTTTAGAGCGGAAGGTTGCCAGTGTATTTGACCGCAACTGTAGGCCTGCATAGCTTTATTCATGTTTTTGCCACTAATAATCTGTTGGTCCTGATGGAATCCCAATTTAATTATCTCTCTCCAGTATGTGGTTTTTATAGCAAGTAAATGAGTGGTCATGTCAACATCAATATATCACTGGGTCTGGCTGCCCTGTCACTGAGCTACTAGCCATTTCAGCACTGTCAATAATCTGCTTGCATTAATGTGTTTAAATATTAGGAAAGTCAAATCAATAATTAAGTCAAATCTTACCTGATTTGATTAGACTTGATGTTGACAGGGAAGTATGTTTGGATTACTACAGCCGAACCGAGATGAGTGTTGTTAAGTCTTTTCTCAGCAGCGTATGGCATCAGGTCTGTCAGACAGGCTGAGGAATGGGCCGACTAATGTGGTGGTCACTGATCTATAGTACGCTCCTACAGAGAGACAGGTACTGAGCACTTATAGAGATGGAAAGAGACAGAGGAAGGAACAGATATATCCATCTAATAACTTCTATCGTAGCTTAAAATGGGAGAAGATCAGGAAGCAGGGGCTGGATTTCATGTAACAGACGAAACAAGGGCATGAGCTAAGGACGTAAGGTTGAGGTTAATTTGCAGTTCATTTAATTCTGTCTGAGTCATGAAATGGAGGCTAACGCCGTCATATGTGCCTTGGGTGTGACTTACCCCCTATATCAAGCATTCTGGGGCTTTTTGTCGCCTTGGCGGTCATCTAAAGGTTGTTTCATGGTGATTGATTCAATGGCCATATTAAAACCCTTAAATGGTTGCTCAAGATGTTTAGACCTGCCATTGAATTTCTATTGTGACCCAAAGCCAGTCTTCTATGCTCAAAGACCTCAGTTCTCACTGTAGATGGAGTGCTGTGATTGGTTGTGTGATGGGCCATGAACAGGAAGGAATGCGGATGCTGGGTGTTGTTCCCTAGAGACCAGCAGTGTTGTGTAAATGTGACATTTTGGAATGTAGGACTTAAATCTCTGAGGACTTCAGGAGCCAGAAGCCAGAATTCTAGCAGACACATTCTCCCAAAGTGTAGATGCTTTAAAGTTATACATTCATCAGTCCCTCCAGGATTCTGCGATTGCATCATTCTATGCAAAATCAACCACGCCACACATATTATACAAGAGCTTGCAATTTTGACAAATCACCACAATTTTACTGCAGAAAAAGGTCCTATCAAAGGGTTCGCAATTTCGACCACTGTTACTGTGGAAAACAGCCCAATCAAACAACAAAAATCACAGCTAAAGTCTGTGCAAGAATCAGCATGGCATGTGTAAAGAATGTCTGACCAGCCACAGCAGCGGCAGCCAGCAGATCACTGTGACCGAAGCGATAGCAGGGGAATCTGTGGTGTTCTTTTTGAACTGACCTTAACTGACTCGAGAAGAATCGTTATTCTTTTTTTTTTTGAACGGCTGGCCGCAATGAATCGCAGTGAAGGCTTGATACACACTCCCCCGGCTCAACACAGCACTTCCAGAGACGTGCTCAAACCAACAACTCTGTCATATGTGTGTGCTAGAAAATAGATCATGCTGGAGGCTGCATAGAGACATATTCTGCTTAAAGTCGTACTATAATTGAGTGCGTACATTGTATTGGTTGATTTTTAAATTAACAGGATAGAGAAAAATATAAACTCGGCAAAAAAAGAAATGTCCTCTCACTGTCAACTGCGTTTATTTTCAGCAAACTTAACATGTGTAAATATTTTGTATGAATATAAGATTCAACAACTGATACATAAACTGAACAAGTTCCACAGACATGTGACTAACACAAATAGAATAATGTGTCCCTGAACAAAAGGGGGGTCAAAATCAAAAGTAACAATGCAGCTGGTGGCCACACCAGATACTGACAAAGTACTTCAGTGCATCTCATCCTCATGGACTGCACCAGATTAGCCAGTTCTTGCTGTGAGATGTTATCCCACTCTTCCACCAAGGCACCTGCAAGTTCGTGGACATTTCTGGGCGGAATGGCCCTAGCCCTCACCCTCTGATCCAACAGGTCCCAGACGGCAGAACACTGACATTCCTGTCTTGCAGGAAATCACGCAAGGAACAAGCAGTATGGATGGTGGCATTGTCATGCTTGTCGGGATGAGCCTGCAGAAAGAGTACCACATGAGAGAGGAGGATGTCGTCCCTGTAACGCACAGCGTTGAGATTGCCTGCAATGATGACAAGCTCAGTCCGATGATGCTGCGACACACCGCCCCAGACCATGACGGACCCTCCACCTCCAAATCGATCCCGCTCCAGTATACAGGCCTCGGTGTAACGCTCATTCCTTTGACGATAAACGCGATTCCGACCATCACCCCTGGTGAGACAAAACCGCGACTCGTCAGAGAAGAGCTCTTTTTGCCAGTCCTGTCTGGTCCAGCGGCGGTGGGTTTGTGCCCATAGGCGACGTTGTTACCGGTGATGTCTGGTGAGGACCTGCCTTACAACAGGCCTACAAGCCCTCAGTCTAGCCTCTCTCAGCCTATTGTGGACAGTCTGAGCACTGATGGAGGGATTGTGCGTTCCTGGTAGTTGGGCGGTTGTTGTTGCCATCTTGTACCTGTCCCGCAGGTGTGATGTTCGGATGTACCGATCCTGTGCAGGTCTTGTTACACGTGGTCTGCCACTGCGAGGACGATCAACTATCCATCCTGTCTCCCTGTAGCGCTATCTTAGGCGTCTTACAGTACAGACATTGCAATTTATTGCCCTGGCCACATCTGCAGTCCTCATGCCTCCTTGCAGCATGCCTAAGGCACGTTCACGCAGATGAGCAGGGACCCTGGGCATCTTTCTTGTGGTTTTTTTCAGTCAGTAGAAAGGCCGATATAGTGTCCTAAGTTTTCATAACTGTGACCTTAATTGCCTACCTTCTGTAAATTGTTATTGTCTTAACGACCATTCCGCGGTTGCATGTTCATTGTTTATGGTTCATTGAACACGCATGGGAAACAGTGTTTAAACCCTTTACAATGAAGATCTGTGGAGTTATTTTGATTTTTTAAAATGATCTTTGAAAGACAGGGTCCTGAAAAGGGGACGTTTCTTTTTTTGCTGAGTTTATGTAAAGCCGCCACAAAATCAAGTTTTCTTAGCTGCAGATATCACAGAGGAAATATGGCAAAAATCCCAGAGAGACTGATTAATTGTGTGTGTCTGTCTGTGCACATGTGCACGTGCTTCATAAATAGCATATAGACTGAGCAGTTAGTCTAACTAATAATCTCTTCAGAGTCCCCTCGCCTCTCAGTCCGATGCTTATTCTGTCCCCGGTGTTTTAACTATGTATTTATTCTGCTCTGTATTGGAGTCCCTTAAGAGGAACTCTGTGTATAATATCTTTCATGGTTCAGTGGTATTTTTTTAAGCAATATTTTTTTTAAAACTCGATTTCAGCTGTATTATTGTTCCGTGGTCTTTATGAAGATGTGATGATGGTTTAGTTGAGTGGATTAGTTCTCTGTTATGCAGGACAGGAGCATCTAGAACATACTGCATATCAATTCATCTGTCCACTTTTAATTGGTGCTTTATGTACAAGTTGTAACCCAACAGGGGTTTAAAAGTGTACCTACATTGCAACTGCCACGACGTGAAACTAGACTGTACCCTTTTAATGCGTGCTTCCAAAAGAGCAATAGCAAAGCCGGTTGAGTGAAAATACCAACCACTGGGGTCCCCTGTAATACTGTTTTAAATGTCATCCTCTTCACTCTTCCCACTTCTCTCTCTCCTCATTTTCCTTTCCCTGCCTTTTCAGAAAGGCCTGCTCATGACATTTTTAAACGTATGAAAACTTTGGAGGAAGAAAAACATTTGGTGGTGCTGGCTTTGCGTCACAAATGGCACCCTCTTCCCTATATAGTGCACTTCTTTTGACCTTGGCCCAAAGGGTTCTGGTCAAAAGTAGTCCACTATTTACAGGGAATAGCGTGCCATTTGGGACGAACCCGGAGTCCTATCTCAGTCAGGTAGGCTTGATGCAGGCTCACATTTAAATGTCAGGGCTGGTTCCATCCCTGGATGTGTCATTCTACGAAGAGTAGCTAAATGTGTACGGTTGCCTGGTGACGTGTCGTAGCGGTGTATGCCAACTGGGTGACCTTTACTTTATAACCCATTCAGTCTTGTTAGTGCTGTTATTACCGAGCCTTTAGCATTGAGCACATCTGGGACATCATGTCTCGCTCCACCCACCAACACCACGGTGCACCACAGACTGTCCAGGAGTTGGCGGATGCTTTAGTCCAGGTCTGGGAGGAGATCCCTCAGGAGACCATCCGCCACCTCATCAGGAGCATGCCCAGGTGTTGTAGGGAGGTCATACAGGCACGTGGAGGCCACACACACTACTGAGCCTAATTTTGACTTGTTTTAAGGACATTACATCAAAGTTGGATCAGCCTGTAGTGTGGTTTTCCACTTTAATTTTGAGTGTGACTCCAAATCCAGACCTCCATGGGTTGATAAATTTGATTTCCATTGATAATTTTTGTGTGATTTTGTTGTCAGCACATTCAACTATGTAAAGAAAAAAGTATTTAATAAGAATATTTCATTCATTCAGATCTAGGATGTGTTATTTTAGTGTTCCCTTTATTTTTTATTATAGTATTATAACCCGGTTGGCATTGTGCCCCTGTTCAATCCTACAGTGACTGCGGTCATCCTAACCCCTGTGCTATCTGTTCGATCTGATAGGGTGTAATCTGGCATGTAGTCGTGACTGAGCAGGCATTGTTTTATGTGTCATTAAAAGCAGAGAACAGATGGGGGGTGAATCCCAGTACTCTCTGTTATTGGATCAGGAAGTATTGTTCTGAACTGTAAACATCTCACCAGGGCAGATCAGATTAGAACTCCTGGGCTGAGTTCTAATCCGATTTTACTGTCCACATCAGCAAGATTTCAAATACTATTTGAACCCATGTCTTCTTCTGGCGAATGAGAACGGTTCTGGAATGAGTTGCAGTGTATCCTATGTTCTCATCCAGTCAGCACCTTCTCCTGGAACATCCTGAACTAATGAATGCTGACGAACTACGCTATGTCGTTTATGTCCTTCAAGGCCAGGGTTTTCTTTGACTTGGTGTTGACTCCCTCAGAAGAGTTTACGGTTGGTTACTGGTGTTCCCATAAGGTTGCACCGGAATCACATCAGTTACCCAACGGTGAGACAAACATAGTCAAGCTGCTCATTAGTCTGATTCCTGTGTAAATGGATGGTAAAAAGCACTCTTGTACGGCTGTGTGGAGATGAGTGTTTGGTTTGAGTGTCTCCTCTCTTATCAGCTGTGTTCCAGGTCCCCGTCTGTCTTTCGCCTTTCACACCTCAGCACGAATTAGACGGACACGACCCGCCTTCCCATGATAAACATCAGACACACAGCCTCGCCCTCACAGTAAAAACACAGACCACCCTCCTGGTAAGGACCACCACTGTATAGCACACTACCTCTGAACTGGTGGGCAGGGAAAATTGAAGCCACAAGCCACTTTCCCCCTCATTTATGCATTTTGTACCCCTCCCCTTCCATCTTCCTCACACAACAAAAGTATTTTCGACAGTCTTGAATAAATCACGAAAGGGAGCGCCAGAGAGCCGAAGGGTGTAAAATCTGCTCCACTCCCAACGATCAGAATGTTGAGGTTATTCAACCCCCCACATCTAGCCATGTGGACACGAGGCTAAAACCTATTAAAGGAGTATTTCACTATTTTACAACATGATGTTAGATGGTTCCTCACTCTGAAAGTTGTCTATAGGTCAGGAGAAATTGTAATCTGTGGTTCGGTTTTCATTAAACAGCCATTGCTAACTATAGCCACTGCTAGCTAAAAATCTATGGTAATGACAGAGGCATGTGAACATGTTTATTTTTTTTATGGCCAAATAACCTTTAACATTGAACCAAATGGAGTTTGAGTTGATTTCAGGTGATTTTCGTCAAGTAATGACATGCCCCCTATCACTTCCAATGATTTTTAGATAGCGGTGGCTAAAGTTAGCTGAAGATTGTAGTGTCTTTTCAAAGAACTGAACTATGGATTACAATTTATCATGGCACATAGCCTACTTTCAGGATGAAGAACCTAACATCAAGTTGTAAAATAGTGACCTACTCCTTTAAGGTGTTTAAGGTCAGTTTCTGAAGGTGTTCTTAGCATAGGGAGGGCTATATATATATATATATTTATATATATATATATATATATATATTTATATATATATATATATAAATATATATATATTTTTATATATATATATATATATATATATATATATATATATATATATATTTATAAATATATATATATATATATATATATATATATATATATATATTTATATATATATATTTATTTATATATATATATATTTATTTATATATATATATTTATTTATATATATATATATATATATTTATTTATATATATATATATTTATTTATATTTATATATATATATATTTATATTTATATATATATATATATATATTTATATTTATATTTATATTTATATATATATATATATATATATATATATTTATATATATATATAAATATATTTATATATATATTTATATATATATAAATCTTGAACTTACAATGCTTAGATGCGCAGTATCATGACAGCTGGATACCCACTAATGTTGTGGATGTGCAGTAGCTATTAGCTACCTTACAGACATAAGAGTAGGCCTGATTGGTGGAGTGCTGCAGAGATGATTTATTTTTAGAAGGATCTCCCATCAATAAAGAGGAACTCTAGAGCTCTGTCAGAGTGACCATCGGGTTCTTGGTCACCTCCCTGACCAGGGCCCTTCTCCCCCATTTGCTCAGTTTGGCTGGGCGGCCAGCGCTAGGAAGAGTCTTGGTGGTTCCAAACTTCTTCCATATAAGAATGATGGAGGCCACTGTGTTCTTGGGGACATTCAATGCTGCAGAATTTTTTTGTGTCTTGACACAATGCTGTCTCGACACAATGCTGTCTCGGAGCTCTATGGACAATTCCTTTGACCTCATGGCTTGTTTTTTTTGCTCTGACGTGCACTGTCAACTGTGGGACCTTTTTATTTAGACAGGTGTGTGCCTTTCCAAATCCTGTATAATCAACTTAATTTACCGCAGGTGGACTCCAATCAAGTTGAAGAAACATCTCAAGGATGATCAATGGAAACCAGATGCTCCTGAGCACAATTTCGAGTCTTATAGCACTCGAATACGTGTAAATACGGTATTTGTTTTTTTTATTTTTAATACATTTGCTAAAATTTCTATACAGTTTTTGCTGCCCTCTCGAGTGGCGCAGCGGTCTAAGCCGTCACTACATACCCGGGTTCGATTCCAGGCTGTGTCACAGCCGGTCGTGACCGGGAAACTCATGACGTGGCGCGCAATTGGACCAGCGTTTTCCGGGTTAGGGGAGGGTTTGGCCGGCCGGGATTTCCTTGTCACATCATACTCTAGCAACTCCTTGTGGCATGCCGGGCGCATACAAACTGACTTCGGTCTTCAGCTGGAGGGTATTTCCTACCAAACATTGGTGCGGCTGGCTTCCGGGTTAAGCGAGCAGTGTCAAGAAGCAGTGTGGCTTGGCAGGATCGTGTTTTGAAGGACGCATGGCTCTTCAGCCTCTCCCAAGTCCATAGGGGAGTTGCAGCGACGGGACAAGACAGTAACTACCAATTTGGATATCATGAAATTGGGGAGAATAAGGGGTTAAAGTAAATTAAATAAAATAAAAAGTGCAATTATTTATACATGCACAAGTTTGGACACACCTACTCAAGAGTTTTTCTTTATTTTGACTATTTTCTACATTGTAGAATAATAGTGAAGACATCAAAAATATGAAATAACACATGGAATTATGTAGTAACCAATTAAACAAATCAATATATTTGAGATTCTTCAAAGTAGCCACCCTTTGCCTTCATGACAGCTTTGCACACTCTTTGCATTCTCTCATCCAGCTTCACCTGGAATGCTTTTCCAACAGTCTTAAAGGAGTTCCCACATATGCTTTGCACTTGTTGGCTGCTTTTCCTTCACTCTGCGGTCCCAACTCATCCCAAACCATCTCAATTGGGTTGCTTCACGGTGGGAACTACACATGTGGAGATTGTCCGTTCACCTACTCTGCGTCTCACAAAGACACAGCGGTTGGAACCAAAAATCTCAAATTTGAACTCATCAGACCAAAGGACAGATTTCCACCAGTCTAATGTCCATTGCTCTTGTTTCTTGGCCCAAGCAAGTCTCTTCTTATTATTGGTGTCCTTTAGTAGTGGTTTATTTGCAGCAATTCTACCATAAAGGCCTGAGTCACACAGTCTCCTCTAAACAGTTGATGTTGAGATGTCTGCTACTTGAACTCTGAAGCATTTATTTGGGCTGCAATTGCTGAGGCTGGTAACTCTAATTGAACTTATCCTCAGCAGCAGAGGTAACTCTTCCTTTCCTGTGGTGGTCCTCATGTGGTGGTTACAAATGTAACTTTTAACCTGTTAGAGCTCTAGGGGCGCTATTTCATTTTTGGATAAAAAACGTTCCCGTTTTAAGCGCGATATTTTGTCACGAAAAGATGCTCGACTATGCATATTCTTGACAGTTTTGGAAAGAAAACACTCTGAAGTTTCAGAATCTGCAAAGATTTTGTCTGTAAGTGCCCCAGAACTCATTCTACAGGCAAAACCAAGATGATGCATCACCCAGGAATTAGCAGAATTTCTGAAGCTCTGTTTTCCATTCTCTCCTTATATGGCTGTGATTGCGCAACGAATGAGCCTACACTTTCTGTCGTTCGCCCAAGGTCTTAGCAGCATTGTGACGTATTTGTAGGCATATCATTGGGAGATTGACCATAAGAGACTACATTTTCCAAGTGTCCGCCTGGTGTCCTGCGTCGAATTCGGTGCGCAATTGCCAGCTGCTTCTACTTTGCCATTTGATTCAGGGGAGAAAGCATGTGTCCAAGAACGATGTATCAATGAAGAGATATGTGAAAAACACCTTGATGATTGATTCTAAACAACGTTTGCCATGTTTTCAGTCGATATTATGGAGTTAATTTGGAAAAAAGTTCGCGTTTTGAGGACTGAATTTTGGGATTTTTTTTGGTAGCCAAATGTGATGTATAAAACGGAGCTATTTCTAATACACAAGGAATCTTTTTGGAAAAACTGAGCATCTGCTATCTAACTGAGAGTATCCTCATTGAAAACATCAGAAGTTCTTCAAAGGTAAATTATTTTATTTGAAGGCTTTTATGTTTTTGTTAATGTTGCGTGCTGGATGCTAACGCTAATGCTAACGCTAAATGCTAACGCGAAATGCTAACGCTAGCTAGCTACTTTTACACAAATGATTGTTTTCCTATGGTTGAGAAGCATATTTTGAAAATCTGAGATGACAGTGTTGTTTACAAAAGGCTAAGCTTGAGAGATGGCATATTTATTTCATTTCATTTGCGATTTTCATAAATAGTTAACGTTGTGTTATGCTAATGAGCTTGCTGATAGATTTACACAATCCTGGATACAGGGGTTTTTTCATAGCTAAACGTGACGCAGAAAACGGAGCGATTTGTCCTAAACAAATAATCTTTCAGGAAAAACTGAACATTTGCTATCTGAGAGTCTCCTCATTGAAAACATCTGAAGTTCTTCAAAGGTAAATTATTTTATTTGAATGCTTTTCTGTTTTTTTGTGTAAATGTTGCCAGCTGAATGCTAATGCTAAATGCTACGTTAGCCATCAATACTGTTACACAAATGCTTGTTTTGCAATGGTTGAGAAGCATATTTTGAAAATCTGAGATGACAGTGTTGTTAACAAAAGGCTAAGCTTGAGAGCTAGCATATTTATTTCATTTCATTTGCGATTTTCATGAATAGTTAACGTTGCGTTATGGTAATGAGCTTGAGTCTGTATTCACGATCCCGGATCCGGGATGGGGAGATCAGAAAGGTTAACAAGGCCCACCTGTTAATTGAAATGCATTCCAGGGGACTTCCTCATGATGCTGGTTGAGTGAATTCCAAGAGTGTGCAAAGCATAGGGTGGCTACTTTGAAGAATCTCAAATATTACATTTGATTTATTAAACTTTTTTTGGTTACTACATGACTCCATGTGTTATTTCATAGTTTTTGTCTTCACTATTATTCTACAATGTAGAAAATAGTACAAATAAATTAAAACCTTTTGAATGAGTAGGTGTCCAAACTTGACTGGCACAGTATATACCTGTTTTTGCTTTGTCATTATGGAGTATTGTGTGTAGATTGTTGAGGGGGAAAAATGATGTAATCCATTGTAGAATAAGGCTGTAATGTAACGAGATGTGGAAAAAGGGGTCTGACTATTTTCCAAATACACTATGTAAATTATTTTCACTGCCATTACAGTAATTGAAAAACATAATGACGTGGTGACCATTATAGATAGTTTGGAATTCACACTGCGTCTACTATGAAGGACGTTAGGGATAGTTTCGCGAGCCAATACTAACTAGCGTTGGCGTAATGAATCTATGGTAACAGCTAGCATACTAGTTGTTACCATAGACTTCCAGTCATTGCGCTAACGCTAGTTAGCAACTTCCTCCAAACAGCACGACAAGGCATAAAATGGTGTCCACGAGTTCATCGGTCTCTGAGGAAAAATCCAGAGGCGTAGTATAAGGCCAGTGATGATGCAAAGGGACTACTGTGAGACCTAGTAGCAGATCAACATCTAGTAGAACTCATCAGTCACCATGGGGATCCATGCTCACCCAATGTTCTCTCAATGCTCCAGGCTATTGATCACACGTATCATATCTATCAGTGGGGTCCGACCCTAGTGGACAGTTGTCTGACCTGGAAGAGAGAGAATACTGTCGCTGCCTCGCAACCAGAAATAACCTGTCGAGTGCTAGTATGAACAAAAATAGGTTTAAATTGAGATGTTTTTACATAGCTGCATTGCTGGGAATGGACAGGACACAGCCTTCATTGGTAGAATTTACCTTCATTGGTAGAATCACATTACGATTTAAATTGGACAGAGAACTGCTGCGGTCTCTATTCCTCCATGTGTTTTAGAAGTCTCCTAGAAAATCAGACTTTCTAATTAAGTCCTTTCTCCCTTTTATTTGTTTTTTGTATGCTATCCTCTTCTAACGTCTTTTGCAGTAGAAATGCCAGCTAATCCATGCTCTCTGCTCTCTGTGACAGCTTTCAGAGAAACTAATGCCCTACCCACACACTGAGAGTGTGTGTACGTTTTTCAGAGAACTCATTTTGTCAGTGTGAATCTGTCGGATGTCTGGGGTGATTACACAACCAGAAGTGATAATAATTCTTTAGTTTGTCCTTGTTTCAATGGACGGCCATCTCCTCTTTTCAGCTTTCGCCTCTTCAAACCGGCACAAAAGCCCAGCATGACTAAGAGAAGAGCATTCTGGAAAAACAAATGAAAAACATGACCAGCGCTCAGAATGCTGTGTCCCTGAAAAACATTGAGACGCATCATCTGGCTCCAAGCGAATGAGAAGCCTTTATCTTTGATATTGTATCTCCTCTCAGTATGGAACAGAAGGGAACCGAGGCAGTCAAGGTATCTCTCCCCCGGAGTGGGTTGTAATGAGATGGCCATTGTGTCTCTCTGCCTTCACAGATAGTGGATGGAGACAGATACTTTTTGGGGATTGGGCTGCTGTGTCTTCTGCAGATTACAAGAACTGAGCCCCCTGCTTCCTCTCTTCTCACCTCCCCCCTCCTCTCCACGCTACCAACTGAACGGAAAGGAGGCTGCCTGAAGAAGACATCACTGTATAATTTATAACGAGCCAGTGGGGTGATTAAAAATTATTCAGCAACAGAATGGATCATCCAAGATTTACATGTTTCTACAATAGGAAGAAAAAGTGTCTGGCAAGCTTTTTGTCTCTGTGAAAATGTGTTGTTTCTAGCTTTCTGAGTCCTCTGTGATCAGACATTATGAATGCCTGTGAGTGGCTCTCCTTCCCCTGCCTGGTTGGCTTTGTCCCAGCCGGACAAAGTTTTTTATTTTTTTTTGTTCTTTGATTGTTCCAGGATTGGGCTGTGTTCTGAGGTCTGGCCTGGGGAACAGGCCAGGATATACCAATCAGCCAGCCACAGGTGACCAGACCATGCCAGCCAACCTGCCAGACAGGGAGTGGGAGAACCTTGATCACTCTGAGTGGTGCCACTGCCTGCGGCGTCTGACTGAAACAGGTCCCAAGTTGTGGGTGGGGAATCACAGCAAAGCAGAAGAGTTTTCCGTCTCCCCCACATTCACCAAAATGGCAGATGGTCCAGAGACCAGTCACCTGCCTGTGATAATGATGTTATTGATTTGGTTTATTTGCCTGCATGTAAACAGGCTATTATATTTATTAGCTGCTGGTCCAAAGACTCCCTTGGGGCTGACCAAGGTGCCGGGGCCAGATAAGAGAGGCTGCTATTTGATGCGTGATTCCAAAAGCTCTATAATCAATGGGTGTCTTTTAATATGGAGTTGTGGCTATTGGTAGCGTGAACAGTCCTGTGGTTGGCAATGCAGTGATGTGGAGTGGATTGCCATGCAGCTTAAGAGCAAGCAGTGGGTGACAGTTTTTCTCCATTTCGAGAGCTTCGTCCTCACTGTTGGGTTTATAACTAGCAAAGAAATAGTCTATGGATAAAGTGGACTGATTTTATAAAACACCAACCACAGTCTTATTACATCCCGTCATCAATCTTTTCCAATCAGTTTCCAATCTCTAAAAGGAATAACGCAGCCGTGAGAGTCTCATGTTGACCCTTAACATCAAGCGGACAGACATCACACTGGATTAGAGCAGAGCCGGTGCTAAAATGCCACACCGCTGCAGGACGTCGCCCTTTCCTCTCTCAGGGTACACCTGGGGCAACGGACACAGACCGCCTACAGACACCGTTCTGCATCTCACCCCATAATCCCTTGTCTGATCAGATTCAGGTGATGGACATTGCTTCCCCGCTGACTTCATTGCTTGCTTCATCCCTAGCTCAGTCTGTTGACCTTTTTCTCCTTGGTCCAGGTCACAAGTCAGATGTCCTTTTTAAGGACTGGCTGACTGACGTGTGTTCAGGGGTAGACTTGTTAAAGTGACTGGAAGTGAAACCTCTACAAGTTCTTCATTCCTTTCTTCTCCACTATTATTATTTCTGCTACAGAGAGTATAAATATTTCTCTCTGACTGCTTGATGTCACTGATCCAAGGTTCTGAAACAGGCCTTAGCTGTCCTCTCAGACTACTTTCCCCACAGCAGTCTGAGTTGTGTGAGGTCTGTACTGTAGGGTCAGTTGCTGTCAGTGATCAGTAAATTACAACTGTCCCTGGCCCATGCCAGACCACTCCATCACCAGGTGTGCAACGCCATCATCTCTCCCAAAACCTGTATCCCTGAATATTCCCTCTGATCAGTTCCCTCATTTTCACAGTCCTTGGCAACCTGACAGCATCACTATCAGAAGGGGGGGACTGTTTGGAGCTGAACCTCTCTGTTCTCTTTTCTTGTTAGGAGGGAGAGGTGGCGGCTATGGAAAGACGTCCCCTTTTTATACTTCAATGTGCATATTTGTGTCTGTTTTTAGTAGGTGTTAGATGTCAAGTGAGTTAATCCTTGTCGGTTACTTATTTTTACTTTATTTCCTACAACTTTTCACTTACGCCTAAGCACAGTATTTTTTGGTTAACCTGCAGGTGCATTCCTATTTCTCTGGGAAAGCTGGAGAAAAAAAAGGTGGTCCTGTCCTTTGCTGTTCATATACACCTCTTAACAAAGTCCCATCAGACAGTGAGACAGAGTTACATGCCCTATGATTTTAGATATGTTTTTTTCTCTGTAGCTGAGAGCAGAGTGTTTCATGAGGGTTGGACTAGGGCTGGGCGGTATACCGTATTTTACAATATACTGGTATTGATGTACGGACCGGTTTGGGTTTTTACTTTACCTTCTGTAACGGTATTGGAGTGTTTGGTTTGTTGTTCCTCGACCACGAGACACTTACGTTCAGTCTGCATGGTCAGTGAAGCACATGCAGCAATGTTGACGACAACGATGCTGTTTTCTATAATTACACTATTAGTTTGTGTTTCTTACGTCTGCAAATGGCTCGTTTGTCTTTTCTTAGCCAGTTGGGCCTAAATCGTGTAAGCCGCTAATCACTGGCTAGCTAATAAATGTACTGTCAGAACAAATTAACTATACAGCCTAATAATACCAGGTGATGGTGTAGACCTAAATCAGCTTGTTGTTTG
This sequence comes from Oncorhynchus mykiss, assembly GCF_057628025.1. Classification (NCBI taxonomy): domain Eukaryota; kingdom Metazoa; phylum Chordata; class Actinopteri; order Salmoniformes; family Salmonidae; genus Oncorhynchus; species Oncorhynchus mykiss. The sequence continues at coordinate 53,778,616 of NC_143039.1, read as the reverse complement.
TGCAACAGTGTCTTCTAAATCAAAGAGGAATATGCGAAGCATGAATATGTTAGCTACATAAAGTAAGATTATAGGGTCCCCTAGAAAACACTTATAAACACTTTGGTTCCTACCCTTGTCACAATAACTCCTCCCTGGCATTTTCATTTGATGTCACGTCACACAACACTGTATTAAAAGTTGTAACTATTATACCCTAACTGTAGAATTATGATAATTATTCTATTTCCATGATTCCAACACCCAGGTGTTTTGCTCTAAATCGCAAGTCAAGATTGTTTGCCCATATCGTGCAGCCCTACGTGGCAGGGGGGAAAGGATCTCAAATTAGTGCAGGAAATGTATGAAAATGCTGAATTTTTTGGTGGGGTTGAATTGAACAGTATAAAACAATCAGAATGGAGAAAGACCCATTGAAATCACTTGGAATGTATGTGTTGCCACCCAAGGGTTACACAATACTCAAAGCGATTTTAAAATGTTTATTATATATAAAAAAAAACATACTATCAAAACCATTTAAGTACTGTGATATAATATTTTGAGCCATATCGCCCAGCCCGGGGTTGGGACTGGTAGCTAAGAGCAGATGGACAAGACGAGACAGGGCTGCTTTGAAGATTTAACTTCCTTCTTGGATAATTGCGCCTATCAGAATGGGACTGGCTCCTGGCTGCTCTAGGCTGTGTTACAGAGGAAGCATATGGCCTTTGATCTGGCCCTGGCCCCCGAGGAGCACAGTGAGATAATTGATGGAGAGAGAAGTGGCAGTGGAGGTCTCTCACAGGCTCAGTTGTAGCGTGGGTGTCTGTCACTTTACTAGTCTCACTCATACCTCAGGAACATTTTCTTCTTCTCCTACTTTCCCCGGTATGTACTTGTCATTCTTGTATTTGTGTTTGTGTGACTGACACATGGGTATTGATAAAACACTTTCCTGAGTCTGGGGAAGTGGACTTGCAGTGAAATCCAATAATTGACCTGGTAGTGTCAAGTGTGATACCCCTGCTAGGAGAAGCACTTCTCTGTGTGTCATTTGGGGAGTGAACTATAGGAGCTAAACAGAGAGACTGTGGGAGGTTGTTTTAATGAGGTTACGTAGCATGAAAGAGTTTGATTGTCTACAATAATCGTCTAAGCTGGCGACTTGCCAAATGTTGTTTTTCTTTTAATGTTTTTTATTCATGGACCTGAAAAAAAGATACTGAACTTTTCTTATTTACTCCCAGTGTTTAGTTTCGGTCAATAATCTTCTCAATCACTACATTTGGGCCCTTCCCCTGCTCAAGCCAAGCAGCCAATCGTCTGGACGGCCAGTAAAAGTTGTATAATCCCTTCAATGAAGTATGTCTGCTCAGAGCTGAATTACTCTCCAATAACCTAGAGCTAACAGCAGTGGTTCAGAAAGATGAGCGCTGATTGATTATCTGAACTCCTGAACCTGGGCAGTGTGAGTCAATCTACCTCTAAGTCTCTACCTGTCTCTGTCCGCTCGCCTCAGGTTCACCTCTGCCTCTAGCAGCAGTATTATCCAGTCTGTGTGTACATGGCTTAGCCAGTCCAGTCTCTTAACAAATATAAATGTTTCTTTTTCTTTCACAGCCAGACTCCACAGTACTTCAGATGACGTCCTGAAGACATTGAAGAAGTTTCCCTCCACCTGAAACGGTTTCTTTTCAACTCCAAGGACAGAGTTTTTAAAGCTAGTTTTGCTATTGATTTGAGCCCCATTGTGAAGGAATCTCACCACCACTGAGCTGGTGAATGGATAATGATTTGACTTGCGTTAACAATGTGTCGTTTCCTGTCTGTGGTTCTGTAGAACTGTGTTTTTTTCCCCTTCAACACACTGTGCTGCTCACTCACCCCTTCAGGAGTCGAAGTTAGACTTCCAGCTTTAAGTCGTCACACTCTTCCATCCTGAAGTTTATCTCAACAGTTATCCATATTTATATCTTAAATATAATGGTAATTCATTCACTTATGCTTCTTCAAAAGTCTGCCAAGACAAAAACTAAGCCAGGGCTTCTTCCTTAGAGACCGACCATATGGGACTCTGAGACCCGCGGTACAGTGCAATAGCTGCTCCGTCCTGTCTGGTTCAAGACATTGAATAATTAGGACGAATGTTTTAGGTTCCTGTTCTCATATTATTATCAAACACATTTCATGGTGACACCTCACCAGTTCTGTTCTCTTACGGCACTACTGGTGACACCTCCCCTGCTAAAGGCATTCATCACAGTGATAACACTGAACCGGGAGTTCCCTGCAGCTCCCTGGGATCCACCTGTGTCCCTGTTGAGCATCATGACCCATCATATCACATTCACTTCTGCCTGTAGCAGCATATTGTATAAAGCCGTCCAATTATAAGCTTTCATATCAGCCTTATAAGCCTTCATTCTTCTTCTTAAGCTGAGTCACTGTACTGGTAATGCAATTCATTTGTGATGTCCAGAAATGAATAAAAAATGCTGCATTATGGTTAATGAGGTCAAACCAGAGGTGACTGGTCTCATAACTCTTTGTAAAGACATGCTGTTTCCAACCCCAAGGTTGTGTAGCTGTTTAGACAGCTTAGGTCACAAACTCCAGATCTACATGGCGTTTCCTATGAGTTAACATGCATTGGATTTCATATCAGGATTTTTCCTTGGGTGGAAATGTCCATTTCTTCCCCCTAGTTTGACTCTCAAGCATATTTACAGCGTTCATGTCTAGGAGTAAACTACTTTTCCTCTCAGTTCTGGGGTCTTTGTTTCTGACAGCCATGTGTGTCTTAAGATGGCTCTCGTCTGCCGGTCTGTCAATCACTCTGATGAACATGTCCTCTGACCAATAGCTGTGTCACTGTCTTCCCCCATTACAGGTTTGGCTGTGAGCTTTGCCATCTTTTAAGCCCAATCAAAACACAGTAGGAGACCGTGGGTGGATGCGAAATAGCACCCTATTCACTAGGTGGGTCCCGGTCAAAAGCCATTTCAGACACAGCTCGTGTCCTCCTAAGAGATGAATCAAAGCGATGCAGAGTTGTCTAGAACATGTTCAGCCGATGTAGTTTTCTTCTTGTGGACATTGGCAGATCCAACTGTTCTGTTCGGCTTGTGTTTCATCAATACACATCCGTCCACTGGTTTCCATCCACGTCCTTTCATTAGAACTCAAGCAGACGGAGGGAGAATGACAGACGGGAAGAACTGTGACATCTCTTTGTCTGTGTGGGTGTCCGATAATTCTAAAGTCCTGCTGTCAATTATCATGACTGTCTCTGTCTGAATCGTTCCCGTTTTGAAGTGGCCAGTAACCAAGGTAACTTATGAGGAACAGTTTTAGCTTTAAGTGTGTGCGTGCCTGGCTCATGGTCATATCTATACAGGGGACTAAAGGCAGCCTGACTGAATAGAGTCTGAGATGCAGTCCACCAAGTGGATCTAAACTGCAATCCAATCCACCGAAGTAAACCTTCAGAAGGTTTTCTAGCTCTGTTAAGCCTGGTCTCACCAGCCTCTGGTTTTTCCAGCTTCTTACAAAAGGTTTTGAGCCACTGATGTGCAGAGATGAATGAGCATGGCACATTACAGCGGAAATGACAGTCCAAACCCTGGTCATCGTGTTTTCTTAAGGCACTAACACTTCTCTCCTCACGGGTCCTCTTCACTCCGTTAGGGGTATAGAGGCCGGTGCATTTAGCACGCAATAAAAATGTCTGAATTCCTTTTATATTCTGGCGTCAGTGCTCCTTGTAATGGCGAGGCCTCTGGAACACTCTGGCTCCCTGCAGCCTCCATGTGGTGTTCTGAGAAGCTGTGCTGCTGCTGTAGCATGTTTCTCTCTGCTTGGGCTCTTATTACCGACAGGAACATTACATTGCGTGAAGTGAAATGCCTCTGTAGAGAAGACCATGGCTGCACTGCAAATCGTACCCTATTTCCTTTTGTAAGTGCACTGATTTTGACCAGGGCCCATATGGTCGGGTCTAAAGTAGTGCACTGTGTAGGGAATAGGGTGCCATTTCGGACACATCCCATGCTGGTTCTGGGGATTGTTAAATGCCTGCCGCTCTGCAGGAGACAGATATGAACCACTCTGACGTTCTGAGCTGCATTCTGGCAGGGTAGTGATTTGAGCCTATCACACGGCAGGCCTCGGGGGCACGGCCACACTGCCTTACTGCACGTTCAGAGATGGGTTCAGCTGAAAGTATTCAAGTTAGGCCTATGCTTTAGCAAACAGCAAGTGGTGGTGGATGAAAGGGGAGCATGTTTGGTTGTCTGTGACTGTCTAAGGATTACAGTGATTGTGTTTATGAGCTATTTTAAGAGAATCCAGAGACCATTTGTATTTGTTTTATCAGTCTCTGTAATCCCTGATGATCTCAGCATGACCCTCCTTGGGGATTTGGGGGTTTATTTGTCTTATTGGTAGTCGCGCCTCCGAGGGACCAAACACAGCCAGAGGGGATGACTGTTCTGCAGGGTTCTTATTGACTCAGTGGAATGTGTGGAGATGATTCTGTGATGTGACGGCTTACATTGATTTGAAGTTGTCAAGAATATTCGTCGCTGAAATATGCTTCAGGGAGTCAACGAAGGACTAGTGCTTGCTGGTAGTTTATGCTTGGTTTGATATTGAATATCTGTAATAATAAACTGCATTTCACTGTCAGCATTCATTTTATCGGCAGAGTGCATGGATAAGGTACGTACTATTTATTTGACATAAATACATCTGTCTCTCTCTTGTATTGATGGATTATTAAACTGTCTGGAACAAGTCAGCTGAAACACCTATACCCTGCTGCCATTATGTGATGCAGAGCGCTCCTATCTGACTACTGGTGCGTTGTGATATATCGGCTACACTAGTTTTAAAGTCCCGCTCTGTGGTATATACAGTACGTGAACATCATTTCTGACAGAAACATGGTCCCTGCCTCTTTGAAATGCATCAGGACCAGCCACAGCCCCACTACATTCACACCGTTATCGATCATGTGGGAAAAAAGGGAGAAAATACTGCCCGTCAAGAGACTCGTGCGGTGTTCTGTAAAGTGCCACTGAAAAGCAAACTTCTTCAAAGACAGAAACAGGCAGGCCAGTATGTGTAGCTGCTGCTACTCTCTGTTATTATCTATGCGTAGTCACTTTATCTTAATATTATGTACATAATTACCTCAACACCGGTGCCCCCACACATTGACTCTGTACCGGTACACCCTGTATATAGCCCAGCTGTTGTTATTTACTGCTGCTCTTTCATTATTTGCTGTTCTTATCTCTCACTGTTTTTGGGGTATTTTCTTAACTACGTTGTTGGTTAAGGGCTTGTAAGTAACCGCGGCATCATCTGGAAATGACTTGTTGGCTTGTCCTTTTCTAATTTGTGTAGGTCAATCCTGTGTCCAAGGCCTGGGTTTCAGTTTGTAGCCTAAATGCTGTCTTTTCGTTGAGTTGTGTACTCTCTTAGGCTGAGTCATCCCACATGTCTTCCTGGTCAAATGTAGTAGGGAATATATAGGGAATTGGGTGCCATCAGGTAATTAACCTTAATCTATCTGCGTCCAGGTTAGGAGCATAGTCCTTCATGACATCCACAGAAGCCTTTCACTGTAAAGTACTGATTGATAGTATTCCTCCTAATAAATATGGTGCTGTGTCAAGAGATTTAACTCTGGTGATCGTCGTGGCAACAGTTCATCTCCAAGGTGTAGGCTATATCCTCTTTTAACCTTTAAAAAAAAAAAATCAAATCAAATACCGTATGCAAATGTTTCTGATAGAATTGAATATGCATAATTAAATGATGTAGTGCACTATGGGAGTTCTCCTCTGTACCTCTAAGGTTTAAACGTATTCTTTATAATAATCTCTGTGAACATTGTTATTTTAATATAACATTTATCTCATTAGATAATAATGTATCCAATTAAACTGAAATAACTTTTACTCAGACATTTTTGTTCAGGAATATAAAGCCTTGCACTAATGTTCAGTATTCTCAGCTTGGATAGCCTACATTCCTGTAGACCATGTGTCAAATTCATTACACAGAGGGCCAAGTGTCTGGGGATTCTCGCTCCATCCTTGTACTTGATTGATTAATTAAGATCACTTTTTAGTAAAGCACTCCCCTCAGCTGGTTGTCTAGGTCATAATTGAAAGGAAAAAACAAAAACCTTCAGACACTCCATGGAATGACTTTGACACCCCCTTGCCGTAGACTTTCCACGGGTTCATTTTCCTCTCTAAATAATGCATGTCCAAACAGCACGGGATTGGTGTTCCCTGCAGGCAGAGAGGCATCTGATTATTCCCTGGAGAATAGAAAGTAAGTTGGTAGCAGGCCAGAAGAAGACATAGGTGAAGAGGTAGCATGTCATGTTAAATGCTGTTGTTGGGCCATGTTAACTGCTGTAAATTTGATTTGATGTGCACTGAAAGTAAATGGTTCAACTAAGGGGTTCATTGTGTACTCTAATGATCTGATGGGATCTAGGTGAAGGGTTGAGGTGTTGTCTACTGTATATAGCGCTCTGGTAGACACTGAGAGGCCTGCTGTAGGGTATAAACCACCCTACCCTGGGGGAGCCAAGCATCACCCAACCACCTTTCTGTTGACAGGTGGACGACATGCTAGATGAGGAGAGCGATGAGGAGGGAGATGGCCGGGGGAAGAAGACAAGGGAGATGGAGGAGGAAGAGGAGATGGAGGAGGAAGCAGAGGGGCAGCGTCCCCAGAGTAGTGGACAGAGCACTGAGGGAGAGAAGCAGCACCACGAGCAGCAGCAGCACCACCACCACCACCACCAACCGGGTCTGGCCACCGTTATAGAGGAGACGGAGAAGGCACAGATGCCACCTAGTGACCAGGGCGATATGACGACGGGTAGCGTGCCAAGGTAAGGCCCCCAGCGCACCATCTTTAAACCAGGCAGGGCAGTGTTATGTAATCCATTACCCGATTTAGACTTTTTCATAAAACATTATTTGTTATTGTATTTTACCCCCATTTTATGACATATAATTGCGATCCAATTACGATCTTGTCTCATCGCTGTAACTCCCCAACGGGCTCAGGAAATGTGTCCTCCGAAACAACATGAGCCGCCTAACCGCGCTTCTTAACACACTCCCACTTAACCCGGAAGCCAGCCGCACCAATGTGCCGGAGGAAACACTGTTCAACTGGTAACCAAAGTCAGCCTGCAGGCGCCCCGCCCGCCACAAGGAGTCACTAGAGCGCGATGAGCCAAGTTAAGCCAACCCATACCAAACACTCCCCTAACCCGGGCGACGCTGGGCCAGTTGTGCGTCGCCCTATGGGGCTCCCGGTCACGGCCGGTTATGACACAGCCTGTTGTCGAACCCAGGTCTGTAGTGACGCCTCAAGCACTGCGAGGCAGTGCCTTAGACCGCTGCGCAGATTAGCAGTTTTCTAATGGATGAGTAGAAGTGTTTCATCATCCAGCCTTATGATGACAGCTTAAAGACATCTATAGCTAAAGGTAAGGACTATGAAGTGATGCGCTCATATTCACAGTCGCACCATTGACTCAGTGTAGTGGTGGTAATACCTAGGTGACGTTTCCAAGCTGGGAGGAGAGGGTTAGGGTTACAGTCTCCTACTGCTGTGGGACAGGGTAGCGAGTCTAGACTTCCAGAAATGTGCCTCTCAGATGCTTGTCCTGCCTTGCTCTGACGTTGCCTAGTTTAGAACCTGGACACAGGGTGTGAAGACCTCCGTCTGTGTCCTCCACCTCCACCACAGGAAGGCCAGGTTGGACACGAAAGCTCCCTGGTCCTCAGTTATATGGTGTCCTGCCTAGGGATGTGCACGATTTTATCATATCCAAACGGAGGTTAGTATTCGAATACTTGTGTGAGTATTAATTTCAGCGAAAATATAATTATAGGCCTATGTTAACACTGAAAAGGCTTTTTCTAAATTAGCTCAATGTGTAGCAAGTGGAGTCAGAGGGAACTAATACAATGCAGGAAGGAATACAATTACGTAATTAAAAGTTAGCAAAAGGAGAGCGTAGGCTCCAACGAGCAACCAACAGGCTGCTGTTTTATATGAATGGGGTTGGGGAGAAAACACAGCATGTAGCCTCAATTAGCCTAGCTAACAATAGCTAGCTTCACTCAGCTACTCCAGTCAAGACAGGCACTGTTATATAGGAGATGATGAATAACGTTGTGGCTGCTACAAGTTAGCTAATATTGGCTGTAGCCCTGTTGCCTTGTCTAGTGGCTACTGCGTCTCTCTCCCTCAGTCTGCTCGCTCGCAACCATCAATCACGCCACTGCTGCAGGAATAGTGCTCCAGCCTCTCTCCCTCAGCAGTGCTCAGGTTAAAAACGTACGTTTAAAAAAAAAAAAAAACTTGTATTTCTGATATCTGACAAAAATTCATGATACTATTTGAATAGAGACATTATTTCAAAACCCTGTCCCACATGGGTTAGTGTGTGTGACTTCCTGCCTCTGTTAGCAAGCTAGCGATGAGACAAAAGAAAAGATGTGTTATGTATGCAGCTTTATTGTTAGAACAACTCTGATGAAAAGGGAAAAGTTCCCTCTTTTTTTTTTTCTTTTTTTGTTGTCACTCCTTCCGACTACCCTCTCACGGAGGTCCGTGCTCTCTGATTGGCTCAAAGTCAAGTGGTCGGGCGATGACTGGCAGGCCGATTGTACGTGTAGAAATGGCTGGGTCGACTGTACCAGGTCGCTACCCAGCGGGTGGTGTCTTTTGTTCTAGGCCGTGGCTGCGAAGTACGACGTTTTCACCCCGCTCCTGGAAACTCTTTTCTCAAAGCTCAGGATCCGGATCACGTTCTACCGCACAAAAACAATCAGCGTTTTGTGTGATGGTGTAGTCTACTCTTTATAGTTGCTGCCATAGTCACTCGCCGGAGCTCCTGAAAAAATAACACTACTATGTTGACTGCCTGGCTGCCTCCTGCTTAGCCAATCTTTTGCAATGATGAGCCACTCTGTTTGTTCGAGCAAGAAAAGGAACAGCCTCCTACTGTGCCAAGTACCTATCGGCAGTTAGTTTTCTCTGTGTGTCTGACCTCTAAGGTCTAACAAGGAGCAGCAGATCTTATGACGGCAGCCCTAATGGTCCATCTCCGGTCCTCTTATATTTCTGGCCATCAGTCTCCTCATCCTGCTTCTGTCTCTGGGTCCAATCTGGCAGCGCTGATTGGCAAAGTTACATAAGAGAGGCTTTCCTTGTTTTGCTGGTTCTGTGTACTTACACACAGGCAGGCAGTCAGATAATGGTGCTGTAGCCCCTCTGTTTTCTCCTTCTGCCTGTTTCTGTGCCCGTCTCTTTCCATCTCATGCCAAATCTCCACAACAAATGTTCTGTTTGTTGAGCTGACTCGACTACAGGAGTTTGAAAGGTTTAACACCAGGAGAAGAGCTGGTGGTGGAGAACCCCAGTCAGCTAGCCTGAAATGGAACAGAACCAAATTCTGCTTGGCGTTCAGTCCTTGGGTCAGCTGCCTGGTTCCTGGTTTCTCCCCATGTCTGCCTGAGCACTACCTGTTTGATTTGTTCGTCATGGGTGGATGGGGCACTGGTCTGTTGTGGACCTGGGCCGTGTTCAGCAAGGCACAACGTTGTGGATTGTTCAGAGAGAAATATGTTATGTCGAACAACAAACATGCCTATCTGACATGAACGTCAGCTGTTTTCACGAACGAGCGTTCTATCAGTGCCCAGTCTGGCAGACCATGCTGCAGTAGTTCTCTACCAGAGCCCTGACGCTGATAGACATGCAAATTAAATCCAGGGATACAAAGCAGCTTGCCTTGTTACCGCTAGTGTTCTCTCTCTCTCTCTCTCTCTCTCTCTCTCTCTCTCTCCCCATCTATCTACCCATCCTCCCATCCCTCTCTCTCTCCCCATCTATCTATCTATCCACCCCTCTCTCTTTCTCCCTCTTTCTCTCTCTCTCTCCCCCCATCTATCCACCCATCCCTCTCTCTCTCCCCATCTATCCATCCATCCACCCTCCCATCCCTCTCTCTCCCCATCCATCCATCCTCCCATCCCTCTTTCTCCCTCTCTCTCCCCATCTATCCATCCATCCATCCTCCCATCCCTCTCTCTCCCCATCCATCCATCCTCCCATCCCTCTTTCTCCCTCTCTCTCCCCATCCATCATCCATCCACCCTCCCATCCCTCTCTCTCCCCATCCATCCTCCCATCCCTCTCTCCCTCTTTCTCCCTCTCTCTCCCCATCTATCCACCCATCCCTCTCTCTCCCTCTTTCTCTCTCTCTCTCCCCATCCATCCTCCCATCCCTCTCTCTCCCCATCTATCCATCCCATCCATCCTCCCATCCCACTCTCTCCCTCTTTCTCTCTCTCTCGCTCCCCATCTATCCACCCATCTCTCTCTCTCCCCATCTATCCACCCATCCCTCTCTCTCCTCTACCGATTGAATGTGTCTGTTTCCAGGGCATTTAAGATAACATCGGGATACAATACCTCTGAATACAACGTCCTGGTGAAACAATTAGCTTAAAGTGTATTTGAAGAAGCCTTGCATTTATATATGAGTATATAGAATAAGACATTCATACAACATTAAATATCCCTCAGTGATGGTCTCATAATGTTGTGGTACTGTTAAATAAATACGAAAAGTGGTAGAGTTCTGTGCCACTTTACCAGCTACGGAATGACCGGATGGGACTAAGAGTTGAGCATGCCTCCATCCCACTTCTCCATCTCTACATTCCTCATCTTCACCACTTTTCCATTTTAGCCTCCAAACGGACAGGAAACTGTTGCTAAGCTACAGTAGAACTAGAGAGCCATAGAACCAGCATCTCTGTTCTGAGATTTCCAGCCCCTCCGGCATCCTGGTCCCCTGAGAAGTTATTTTAATTAAAGTTATTTTATTTATTTTTTTATCTATGGCAATGCCCCTCACCCCAGCTCTATATTTTCAATATAATGAATTGACAGCTGATGTTTACTTCAAAGCCCCCTGGAGGAATTCATTAAGAAAATGTTTTAACCCAAGTCTGACATCAAAAACACATTGATAGAGTGAAAAATAGAGTTTTCAATTCATCTTGAATGAAGGTAAGTGTTTTCCCAGTCATTTCTTGTCTGTGCAGCTTTTCAGTCAATTGAATGCACACAGGCATATGTGGAATGCCAGCAGAACTGACAAAAGAAAGCGCCTTGCCTTCCTCCCCTCCTGTTGGTTGTTCTTCACCACAGAAGTAGAATAACCGTTTTCAGAACCCCTGTGGGATAGAAGCCTTCTGAGCACTCTGTTTGCCTAAACGGTTATTCAGAAACCATGTGGATGATTGTGAATGGCTTGGAGTATTAAAAATAGAATAAAAACGAAAATAATTGTTTTGTTGTCAATGAAAGTACGGCACTTTCAACTCTGCTGGAGATGGTCCGTCTTGTGAAGAGGTGAGAGGCAGCATGGTGGGAGGAAGGAGGCAAGAGACAGGGGAGTGACCTCCTCAACTCCCTCCACTCTTCATGATTGCAATCAGCCATCACTCCAGGCCATGTTATACTCCTCTTGTCATCTGAAGTGGTGTGGTCTAATGCTTGATTTCCGCGGCGGCTAAGAGCTTTCTTCACTAAGTCCAGGCGTTTTTTTGAGGATAATAATAGACTTGTGATTGGCTGCTAATGCCATCACGGTCCCTAGCTGTGTCGATGTAACAGATACAGGAAGGAACAAATCTCTGGCCATGAAGTTGATGGTAGCTGAGTGGCTGTAATAGGGTGTTATAATGGATGTGACGCACGGAATCAGCACTCTCCGCTAGACAATGAAGGATGTTTCCCTCACACTGCAACTGAACTGCCTGAGTAAAAAAAGATGTGATATACAGTATGTGACGTGGTCACAACGTTGTTTTTTTCCTTCCTTGAAGCACTTGAGGAAACGGAGAGCCTTTGAGCCAGCACCACCATACATCTTTAACGTCACTGGGAAGTTGTTGGCTGAATTCTTCTCCAACTCTCCGTTCGTGTTCTGACTCTCCAACAACTACTTCCCCAGGCAGAGTTCTGACCTGTGTTCCTGGCACGCTCTCTTTATTTATTTTCAAGTGGTTGAAAATGTCGCTTAAGCCACGGTCTAAGCTGGAGCGAGTAACGTGAGCCATTTCTTCCCCCGTCATGTTGACATTTTCTACTGTAATTAAGTGTTTTCATTCCATTAAGTTTAGTCTTGGCTCCACCGCCTCCCATTCCCCTCAGGACAAATGGAGGAAAGAGGAGGCCTTTTATCATGCTGTTGAGTTTGGCAACTCTGTTATTAACGTTTAGAATCACTATATATATATCTGAGGTTCAGCTGTGATTCTAAACAGTGATGACCCTGCTGTGGCCACAAACACGGACAGTAACCCAGACAAATAACCTGCGCGTGACAATTACAGTACTTGCCATTTCCCAATCAATGGTGGTTGATAGGAATTTGTCTTGGTGCTCAACGCTGTTACAGACACGTGGGAAGTTGTAATCTCAGTATAGAGCTGCTAGACAACCCAGTCATTGATACTTATCACACGTCTCTGTGTGGGGCTTAGTGTCTGGCTGGCTGGCTGTCTACCTCAGGGTAGCGGGGATGAGATGAGAAAGATGTGATTGTCTGTATGAACTGTCAGTCGACATCAAAGAGCTTACGGCCTGCCGCTGGTGCTCTTTCTGGTCTGTGTTATGATCACCTGGAGACTCTGCATGCCGGACAGGGATCTCAGCAGTTCCCTGGTGCTTCAGCAGTCATGAATATGCAGTAATATATGTAATAAGTCATGACTGAACTTGAGCTCAACGTGGAAGAAAATAACAGCTCGCTCTTGCATCTTCCCTCTTCGTTTGTCCCACTCTCCTTCCTCTTATTATATGTCATACATAGACTTTTGGCACATGGCTCTGACAACAGTTAGGCTGACCTTTATTCATTTCCTAAATGTTACAGCCTGTTTGCTGTCCTCTCTCTGTCTCTGTGTGTCTGTCTCTCTGTCTCTGTGTGTCTGTCTCTCTGTCTCTGTGTTTCTCAGTGTCTCTCTCTGTGTGTGTCTGTCTCTCTCTGTGTGTGTCTGTCTCTCTCTGTGTGTCTGTGTGTCTCTCTGTCTCTGTGTGTCTCTCTCTGTCTCTGTGTCTCTCTGTCTCTGTGTCTCTGTGTGTCTGTCTCTGTGTGTCTCTCTCTCTCTGTGTCTCTGTCTCTGTGTGTCTCTGTCTCTGTGTGTCTCTGTCTCTGTGTGTCTCTCTCTGTCTCTGTGTGTCTGTCTCTGTGTGTCTGTCTCTGTGTGTCTGTCTCTGTGTGTCTGTCTCTGTGTCTCTGTCTCTGTGTGTCTGTCTCTGTCTCTGTGTCTCTGTCTCTGTGTGTCTGTCTCTGTCTCTGTGTGTCTCTCTGTTTGTGTCTCTCTGTGTGTGTCTCTGTGTCTGTCTCTGTGTGTGTCTCTGTGTCTGTCTCTGTGTCTCTCTGTGTCTCTCTGTCTCTCTGTGTCTGTCTCTCTGTGTGTGTGTGTCTCTGTGTGTCTCTCTCTGTCTCTGTGTGTCTCTCTGTCTCTGTATCTCTCTCTGTCTCTGTGTGTCTCTGTCTCTGTGTGTCTCTGTCTCTCTGTCTCTCTGTCTCTGTGTCTCTCTGTCTCTCTGTCTCTCTGTGTGTGTCTCTCTGTCTCTCTGTGTGTGTCTCTCTGTCTCTCTGTGTGTGTGTCTCTGTCTCTCTGTGTGTGTGTCTCTGTCTCTCTGTGTGTGTGTCTCTGTGTGTGTGTGTGTCTCTGTGTGTGTGTGTCTCTGTCTCTGTGTGTGTGTGTGTGTCTCTCTCTCTGTGTGTTCTCTCTGTCTCTGTGTGTGTGTGTGTGTGTCTCTGTGTGTGTCTCTCTGTCTCTGTGTGTGTCTCCCTGTCTCTGTGTGTGTCTCTCTGTCTCTGTGTGTGTCTCTCTGTCTCTTTGTGTGTGTGTGTGTCTCTCTGTCGCTGTGTGTGTGTGTCTCTCTGTCTCTGTGTGTGTGTCTCTCTGTCTCTGTGTGTGTGTTTGTGTGTCTCTCTGTCTCTGTGTGTGTGTGTCTCTGTGTGTCTGTCTCTGTGTCTCTCTCTGTCTCTGTGTGTGTCTCTCTGTCTCTGTGTGTGTCTCTCTGTCTCTGTGTGTGTGTGTGTCTCTCTCTGTCGCTGTGTGTGTGTGTGTGTCTCTCTGTCTCTGTGTGTGTGTCTCTCTGTCTCTGTGTGTGTGTCTCTCTGTCTCTGTGTGTGTGTCTCTCTGTCTCTGTGTGTGTGTGTGTGTCTCTCTGTCTCTGTGTGTGTGTTTGTGTGTCTGTCTCTGTGTGTGTGTGTCTCTGTGTGTCTGTCTCTGTGTCTCTCTCTGTCTCTGTGTGTGTGTGTCTCTCTGTCTCTGTGTGTGTCTCTGTGTGTGTGTGTGTGTGTCTCTCTGTCTCTGTGTGTGTGTTTGTGTGTCTCTTTGTCACTGTGTGTGTGTGTCTCTGTGTGTCTGTCTCTGTGTCTCTCTCTGTCTCTGTGTGTGTGTGTCTCTCTCTGTCTCTGTGTGTGTGTCTCTCTGTCTCTGTGTGTGTGTGTGTGTCTCTCTGTCTCTGTGTGTGTGTTTGTGTGTCTCTCTGTCTCTGTGTGTGTGTGTCTCTGTGTGTCTGTCTCTGTGTCTCTCTCTGTCTCTGTGTGTGTGTGTCTCTCTGTCTCTGTGTGTGTGTCTCTGTGTGTGTGTGTGTGTGTGTCTCTCTGTCTCTGTGTGTGTGTGTCTCTGTGTGTCTGTCTCTGTGTCTCTCTCTGTCTCTGTGTGTGTGTCTCTGTCTCTCTCTCTCTCTCTCTGTCTCTCTCTCTGTGTGTCTCTCTCTCTGTGTGTGGGTCTTTCTCTCTTTGGGTCTCTGTAGAGTATTGCCAAAGTGGAGTAAAATGTGGCGTTGTCAGCTATAGTGAGTCTATGATGATATTGTCAACTAGAATGAGCCTGTTACTGTTATATGATTAGAATGGGGTGATGTGGAGGGCAGAGGGAAATGTTCTGTTTCTCACTCTGGTATCACAGTGGGAGATACATCTGGGTGGAGTAGACCTACATCTGGGTGGAGTAGACCTACATCTGGGTGGAGTAGACCTACATCTGGGTGGAGTAGACCTACATCTGGGTGGAGTAGACCTTCATCTGGGTGGAGTAGACCTTCATCTGGGTGGAGTAGACCTACATCTGGGTGGAGTAGACCTACATCTGGGTGGAGTAGACCTACATCTGGGTGGAGTAGACCTACATCTGGGTGGAGTAGACCTACATCTGGGTGGAGTAGACCTACATCTGGGTGGAGTAGACCTACTTGTTTACCTGATAGCCTCTTCCATAGATGCGTTAGGAAATAAGCAGCTATAGATGTAGCCTGATGATGATGATGATGTGTCTGTCTGAACAGCCACAGTCCCACTCAGTCACCTACTGGAGGAGTGGGCTTTGATTTACTGTAGAATGAGGTCATAGAGTCTTTCCCCTTTCATTTTCTAACTTCTATTATTTGATGCACTTTGTGAATAACATCTATTTCCTAGATGTATTCAGCTGCTTGACTCTTAATTAAATACTGTCTCAGCCCATCAAAGCAGCGCATCACCAGCCGTGTGACTGCGTGTGTCCGTGACTGCGTGCGTGTGTCCGTGACTGCGTGCGTGGGTGTGTGTGACTGTGTTCACCAGAGTGATATCATCAAGCCTCATAATTGTTATTGTCAGATTGAGTGTCTCCAATGTGTTTTATTCTCGTTTCATCACTGCCGGCAATTCCTATTATGTTCTGCTCCTCATCCCAGATTTCACACCGCGGTGCCTCCCAATTCATTGGCACTTATCACAACCTAAACCAGTCTTTATACAGAGTACTGGAGAGACTTCGAGATAAGGAACAGCAGGGAGCATGGGGGCGACAGCTCTACCCAGGATTTAAACCTAAGAAACGCTGTCTCTGCCGAGGAGTGTCTTGGGCTCCAGAAGGCTCTACAGAGGCTTGATAATTGTTTAATCGCATTAGCACCTCTCCAGGTGGTGTGTTTGGAGCCTTGAGAAGATGAGCACCATGCAGTGTCCCAGCCATGTCTGACTCAATCAGGAATACATATGGAACCCACCTTTCTGTTCTGAACAGGGCTGCTGCTTTATCTAACGCTGCTCTGAAATGGACTGAGAAAAGAGGAGCAGAGAGCTTCCCTGGAGCAGAGGTGTGATGATGTGGACTGAGAAAAGAGGAGCAGAGAGCTTCCCTGGAGCAGAGGTGTGATGATGTGGACTGAGAAAAGAGGAGCAGAGAGCTTCCCTGGAGCAGAGGTGTGGTCATGTGGACTGAGAAAAGAGGAGCCGAGAGCTTACCTGGAGCAGAGGTGTGGTCATGTGGACTGAGAAAAGAGGAGCAGAGAGCTTCCCTGGAGCAGAGGTGTGATGATGTGGACTGAGAAAAGAGGAGCAGAGAGCTTCCCTGGAGCAGAGGTGTGGTCATGTGGACTGAGAAAAGAGGAGCAGAGAGCTTCCCTGGAGCAGAGGTGTGGTCATGTGGACTGAGAAAAGAGGAGCCGAGAGCTTACCTGGAGCAGAGGTGTGGTCATGTGGACTGAGAAAAGAGGAGCAGAGAGCTTCCCTGGAGCAGAGGTGTGGTCATGTGGACTGAGATCTGTCGATCGGTCTCCGCTGACTGGTCAGTGACATCGAAGCAGCTGTAGATCCACATGTTTTACTCTCTGATAACAGATGAAATAAGAATCGATGGTAAAGCCCATCGGACAGTACTAAGGCGCTTGATCGCTCACCCACTCGTTCTTTCTCTTGTTTGCTCTCATCTCTCCCCCTCTTTCACGCATGTATACACACACTCGCTGTCTCTAAAGCACACATGCACTGACTTGCCCCTTCACCTTTCCAAGCCTGAATTAATACACTAAACAAAAATATAAACGCAACATGCCACAATGTCAAAGATTTTACTGAGTTACAGTTCGTATAAGGAAATCAGTCAATTGAAGTAAATGTATTAGGCCCTAATCTATGGATTTTCAGCTTTCAGGAATTGAGTACAGATCCTTGTGACATGGGGCCGTACATTATCATGCTGAAACATGAGGTGACGGCGGCGGATGAATGGTACGACAATGGGCCTCGGGATCTCGCCACGGTATCTCTGTGCATTCAAATTGCCATCAATAAAATGACATTGTGTTTTATTGTCAGTAGCTTATGCCACCACGGGGTACTGTGTTCACACCATTGACATCAGCAAACCGCTCGTCCACATGACGCCATACACATGGTCTGCGGTTGTGAGGCTGGTTGGACGTACTGCCAAATTCTCTAAAATGATGGAGGCGGCTTATGTTAGAGAAGTGAAGATTAAGTTATCTGGCAACAGCTCAGGTGGACATTCCTGCAGTCGGCATGTCAATTGCGCGCTCCCTCAAAATTTAGTGGGCTTTTGTTTTCCCCAGCACAAGGTGCACCTGTGTAATAATCATCCTGTTTAATCAGCTTCTTTATATGCCACACCTGTCAGGTGGATTGATTGTCTTGGCAAAGGAAAAGCTCACCAACAGGGATGTAAACAAATGTATGCAGAGAAATCAGCTTTTTGTGCGTATGGAAAATGTCTAGGATAATTTATTTCAGCTCATGAAACATGGAAGCACCAGCACTTCACATGTTGCATTTGTTTTTGTGAAGAGTATATCTCATCCGAGCAGCACCTAGTAGCTGTGAGTCAGTCTCATTGATGGTGGACCAGGATTCATAGACCAGATCTGTCTGTGGAGATGAGGCTTTTATATCTCTCTCGCCCCTCTGGAATATTATCATCTCTACTTTAACGTGGAGATCCATGGGTTGGGCCTTACTGGGCGTTATTGGTACCTATCTGCTCGTCTCTCTTCACATCTGGGGCTGCAGTCCGAGCATAGCAGAGGCTTACAGTATAAATAATGAGGATATCATCTTACTGAAGCTTTCCCCTCTCCTCCTCTCCCTGGGATCATTAAGAACATTGTCTCTGGCCCCGGGGTTTGACGGACAGACAGACAGGACTTGGAAGCTACTGATAATGAAAGTCCTCCTCTGTCTGATAATATATTGACTGACTTCTCTCTCTGTTTTGACAATGCATTCACTCGTTATCTTCACCTTTATTCATGTGTGATATCTATGGTATGTTTAACACTGGGATGGTATGTAGGTGGTGTGTGGACACGGTTCATTTAATGGCTGTATATAGTATAGTATATACTCCCCGGCTGTTTCTAATACTGATGTCCCATTTCTGCTTCCTGATTATTCAATCACCGAACTGAGTTTACACACTAATTTAGCACGGCCTTCAATTGCAACGCTTGCTTAACTGCTCTCTCTCGCTCTCTCTCTCTCGCTCTCTCTCTCTCGCTCTCTCGCTCGCTCTCTCTCGCTCTCTCTCTCTCTCGCTCGCTCGCTCGCTCTCTCGCTCTCTCTCGCCATCTCCTTTTCTCTCTTTCTGTGGCTTTCTATAGCATGACCAGTATTGGTTTGCATTTATGAATATTGACATTGTCATTTCACGCTTGTGAATGTGACGTAAATGTGTTGAAGTCGGTCCTTCCTGGCTCTATAAAACAGATAGGGGAGATGGAGAGGAAGGATTTGCTCTGGCTTTAAGAATGTTTTAAAGCGCTCACATGTGAAAGTCTTTCCGGATGCTTTGTTAGCTCGGGCCTTTGGAGGGAGGTTCATTCGGAGGTTGTTGTTAAATAAGGTACATGAGGGGAAGTGTTATTGTGTTCTACTAACCAGGCGAATATCCAGCTCTCCAAGGGGGGTTGTTGTGGGGAGTAAAGGAGCCAAGTAAGGGAACATTTAAAATTGGGCACAGGAGACCCTGAACTGGGTAGCTTAGGGTTGTGATGCGAAGGGAGTGGGTTTCAGTTATAGAACAATGTCACTAACCTCATTTCTAGCCACAGTTTCTATGTGGGTAAAGTCATAAGCTGTGATGGAAACAAGCAGTTTCAGTACAATTTAATAAATGCCGACATATTATTTGTTTGTTCGATATGGTTGGATCTTTTTGTGTCTAAAATGAATTATGCGAGAAATGGTGGTGGAAATGCCTTTATGCACAAATATTGATATAATAACCATTATATCGAAGTAAACTTGGAGTCGCGCGATTGAGTGTGTGGTCCTCCCACTACGACTCGGGAAACCATAAAGTGTATTAGTCGACAGATTAAATAAATTAGTGCCTTTTAAAGTATTCATCCACATTTTGTTGTGTTCCAGCCTGAATTTAACATTGATTAAATTGAGTTGTTGTGTCACTGGCCCACACACAATACCCCATAATGTCAAAGTGAAATAGTGTTTTCTGAAATGTTTACTATTAATACAAAATGAAAAGCTAAAATTCTTAAGTGTTCAACCCCTCTGGTATGGTAAGCCTAAATAAATTCAGGAGTACAGATTTGCTGAATAAGTTGCATGGACTCACTCTGCATGCAGTAATAGTGTTTAACATGATTTCTGAATGATGTTAGGATCTAAATATCATAGTAAGCTCGACGGACACTATGAAATATTAAACCAAGTTTATTCATCCCAAAAGGACAAAGACATATTCACACAACCCTTTCTCCTGTGCTGAGCCTCCTCCTATACATCTGAACACCGAATGCTGTTGCTAGACAGAACCTTGGTGACATCTATTCTTCCTCACTTCATCTGACCTGACCTCTACCCCAAAGTGCTCACTCCTCCCCAACTCACGGCTGTCATGGTGACTGGTACCAGACTGTGTCTTTTCTCCTCCCATAGGATCCCTGATGGCTAACAATAACATATCTGGACAGAATGTAAACGTTATACATTCCTCTCCCTCCCTCTGTGACACGAATAAGAAAATGTCATATTCTCAGAACCCAACAATGACTACCTCATCTCTGTGCCCCACACATACAATTATCTCTAAGGTCGAGCAGTGAATTTCAAACACAGATTCAACCACAAAGAACAGGTAGGTTTTCCAATGCCTCGTAAAGAACGTACAGGCGCCCTTCCAAAGCAATTCACTTTTAGTCCTGAATAGAAAGTGTTATGTTTGGGGAAAATCCAATACAACATATTACTGGGTAACACTCAGTATATTCTCAAGCACAGTGGTGGCTGCATTTTCGTGAAATCACAAGTGCAATATAGCAAAACACAGCTTAGATTTCAATAAAGCTTTTCGGCGAAAGCATACCAAGCGTTTATGTAAGGACATCTCTCTCAGTAGACAAAATATTACAAACAGCTAGCAGCCAAGTAGATTGGTCACGAAAGTCAGAAAAGCAATAAAATGAATTCACTTACCTTTGATCTTCAGATGTTTGCACTCACAAGACTCCCAGTTACACAATAAATGTTCCCTTTGTTCCATAAAGATGATTTTTATATCCAAAATACCTTCATTTGGTGGCGCGTTATGTTCAGAAATCCACAGGCTCGAGCGGTCACGACATCGCAGACGAAAATTCCAAATAGTATCCGTAAAGTTCGTAGAAACATGTCAAACGTTTTTTATAATCAATCCTCAGCTTGTTTTTACAATATATAATCGATAATATTTCATCCGGGATTGTAGCTTCTTCAATAGGAGAGCGAGAGAAATGTCTGCTCCCAAGTTGTTGCGCATGCAAAACACTGCTGGCACCCAGCCATCCACTGACACGATGTGATCTTTCTTGCAAATTTTTCAAAATAAAAGCCTGAAACTATGTCTAAAGACTGTTCACACCATGGGGAAGCCATAGGAAAATGAATCTGGTTGATATCCCTTTAAATGGAGCGAAGGCAGGCAATGGAACAGAGAGCTTTCAGGAAAAACAGCACTTCCGGGTTGGATTTTCCTTAGGTTTTCGCCTGCAATATCAGTTCTGTTATACTCACAGACAATATTTTGACAGTTTTGGAAACTTTAGTGTTTTGCATATTCTAGATTCTGAGCCTGAGAAATAGGCAGTTTAATTTGGGTACGTTTTTCATTCAAACATCAAAATACTGCCCCATGCCCCATACACAATATCTGAAGCTGGAGACTCACATCTCCCTCACTAGCTTTAAGCACCAGCTGTCAGAGCATTTTACAGATCACTGCACCTGTACTTAGCCTATCTGTAAACAGCCCATCTATCTACCTACCTAATCCCCATACTGGTATTTATTTATTTATTTTGCTCCTTTGCACCCCAGGATCTCTATCTGCAGATTCATCTTCTGCCGATCTACCATTCCAGTGTTTAATTGTTATATTGTAATTACTTCGCCACCATGGCCTATTTATTTCCTTAACTTACCTCATTTGCACTCATTGTATACAGACTTTTTTTTTTTTTTTTTACTGTATTATTGACTGTATGTTTTGTTCATTCCATGTGTAACTCTGTGTTGTTGTATGTGTTGAATTGCTACGCTTTATCTTGGCCAGGTCGCAGTTGCAAATGAGAACTTGTTCTCAACTAGCCTACCTGGTTAAATAAAGGTGAAATAAATAAAAAACAGGTTAAGGACAAATTCTTATTTACAATGATGGCCTACCAAAAGGCAAAAGACCTCCTGCGGGGAAGGGGGCCTGGGAAATAAAAATAAATAAAATAAAAATAAATAAATACAATATAATATATAAATATTGGACAAAACACACACCACAACAAGAGACAACACTACATAAAGAGAGACCTAAGACAACAACATAGCAAGGAAGCAACGCATGACAACACAGCATGGTAGCAACACAGCATAGTAGCAGCACAAAACATGGTACAAACATTATTGGGCACAGACAACCGCACAAAGGGCAAGAAGGTAGAGATAACAATACATCACACACAGCAGCTACGACTGCCATTAAGTGTCCATGATTGAGTCTTTGAATGAAGAGATGGAGATATAAACTGTCCAGTTTGAGTGTTTGTTGCAGCTTGTTCCAGTCGCGAGCTGCAGTGAACTGAAGAGAGTAGGGACCCAGGGATGTGTGTGCTTTGATGACCTTTTAACAGAATGTGACTGGCAGAACTGGTGTTGTATGTGGAGGTTGAGGGCTGCAGTAGATATCTCAGATAGGGGGGAGTGAGGCCTAAGACGGTTTTATAAATAAGCATCAACCAGTTTACAAAGGAGTGTAGAGTGTAGTGGTGTGTCCTATAAGGAGCATTGGTGGCAAATCTGATGGCCGCATGGTAAAGAACATCTAGTCGCTCGAGGGCACCCTTACCTGTCGATCTATAAATGATGACCATCCTACCCATGCTAGATTACGGAGACATCTGAATCAAGGTTAGTTTGGCAGCTGGGGTGAAAGAGGAGCGATTACAATAGAGGAAACAACGTCTAGATTTAACTTTAGCCTGCAGCTTTAACATGTGCTGAGAGAAGGACAGTGCACCGTCTAGTCCTACTCCCAAGTACTTGTATGAGGTGACTACCTTAAGCTCTAAACCCTCAGAGGTTGTAATAACACCTTTGGGAGGAGTTGCATTCTTCATACCAAACCACATGACCTTTGTTTTGGAGGTGTTCGGAACCAAGTTAAGGGTGGAGAAAGCTTGTTGAACACTAAGAAAGCTTTGTTGTAGAGCATTTAACAGAAAATCCAGGGAGGGCCAGCAGAGTGTAAGACGATAATCTGCATATAAATGGATGAGCGAGCTTCCTACTGCCTAAGCTATGTTGTTGATGTAAATTGAGAAGAGCATGGGGCCTAGGATCGAGCCCTGGGGTACTCCCTTGGTGACAGGCAGTGGCTGAGACAGAAGATTTTCTGTCTTTATACACTGCACTCTTTAGCAAACCAGGTCAAAGACCCCTCAGAGACTCCAATACTCCTTAGCCTGCCGACAAGAATGGTACGATCTACCGTATCAAAAGCTTTGGCCAAGTCAATAAAAATAGCTGCACAACATTGCTTAGAGTCAAGGGCAATGGTGACATCATTGAGGACCTTTAAGGTTGCAGTGACACATCCATAAACTGAGCGGAAACCAGATTGCATACCCGAGAGAATACTATAGACATCAAGAAAGCCAGCCAGTTGATTATTGACAAGTTCTTCCAACACTTTTGATAAACAGGGCAAAATAGAAATAGGCCTATAACAGTTAGGATCAGCTTGATCTCCCCCTTTAAATAAAGGACGAACCGTGGCTGCCTTCCAAGCCATGGGAACCTCCCCAGAAAGGAGAGACAGGCTTGGCGATGATAAGGGCAGCAACCTTAAAGAAGAAAGCGTCTAAACCATCTGACCCAGAAGTTTTTGGGGTCAAGTTTAAGGAGCTCCTTTAGCACTTCTGACTCAGTGACTGCCTTCAGGGAGAACCTTTTGTAGCGGGGTAGGGGGAAAAAAGGAAGAATCATCGGGGATAGTCACATTAGAAGGGGTGGGAGATGAGGAAATGTTGGATGGGCAAAGAGGCACGGCTGAGTCAAATAGGGATCCTGACTTAATGAAGTGGTGATTAAAGAGCTCAACCATGTGCTTCTTGTCAATAACAACCACATCAACATTAAGGGTTATGGGCAGTTGTGAGGAGGAGGGTTTATTCTCCAGGTCTTTAACTGTTTTCCAGAACTTATTGGGGTTAGACCGACAGAGAGAGAACTGCTCCTTAAAGTAACTAACTTTGGCCTTCCGCATAGCCTGATTGCACTTATTTCTTATTTGCCTGAACAATAGCCAGTCAGCCTGAGTATGCGTATGCCGAGCCTTTAGTCAAATGCAATTCTTGAGGTGGAGTAACGCTGCAAGATCACGGTCGATCCAGGGGCTGAACCTGTTTTTAATTCTAATTTTCTTTCGGGTGCGTGTTTGTTGACATTACCACTGAAAATATCAAAAAATAAGGTCCAATTGTCTTCGACAGAGGGGATAAAGCTGAATTCTATACAATTTTACAGAGGCCAGTTCATGAAGGAAGGCTTGCGTCTATGACAAATCAGCAAGCGTCGATGACAAATCAGGACCGTTATGAACACAGGCATTACGAACACGGGCTGTTCTTGTGACTCTCAAACCCGGATCCGGGAGCATAATCATAGCCTTAAACGAATTAGCATAATGCAGCGGACATAAATACCCCTAGAAAATGTTCCTATTCATGAAAATCACAAATGAAATATATTGAGACACAGCTTAGCCTTTTGTTAATCACACTGTCATCTCAGATTTTAAAAATATGCTTTACAGCCAACGCTAGACAAGCATTTGTGTAAGTTTATCATGGCATAATGCTATGCTAGGCTCTGCTGGCAGCAGGCAACATTGTCACGAAAATAAGAAAAGCAATCAAATTAAATCATTTACCTTTGAAGAACTTCGGATGTTTTCACTCAGGAGACTCCCAGTTAATGTTCCTTTTTTCCCAAAATATTATTTTTGTAGGCGAAATAGCTCCCGTTTGTTCTTCACGTTTGGCTGAGAAATCGACCGGAAAATGCGGTCACTACAATGCCAAACTTTTTTCCAAATTAGCTCCATAATATCGACAGAAACATGTCAAACATTGTTTAGAATCAATCCTCAATGTGTTTTTAACATATCTATTCGATAATATATCCATTGAGACAATTGGTTTTTCATAAGAAGCGATTGGAAAAATGGCTACCTCAAAATCTTTACGCAAGATTTCCTGCGGGAGACATGTGCCCACTTGCTAAATGTGGTCCCTTACGGCTATTCTTCAACATAAATGCGTAAAAAGACAAGAAAACGTAAGCTCATTCGTAGCTCATTCACAGCCATATAAGGAGTCATTGGCATGAGGCGGTTTCAAAAAATGCGGCACTTCCTGATTGGATTTTTATCTGGGTTTCGCCTGTAACGTCAGTTCTGTTGCTCTCACAGACAATATCTTTGCAGTTTTGGAAACGTCAGAGTGTCTTCTTTCCAAAGCTGTCAATTATATGCAGTCGAGCATATTTTCGTGACAAAATATCTTGTTTAAAACGGGAACGTTTTTTATCCAAAAATGTAAATACTGCCCCCTAGTCGTAAAAGTTTTAACAGTGATCATGAAGGTCTTTACAGAAAACACCAGACTGATACTTATCAGGATTATTTGTGAGACGTATGGGTATGTTTGTAATCGTTAGGACTGGGGAGTTTTTCAGGATAAAAAAAATATAAACATAATGGAGCTAAACACAGGCAAAATCCTAGAGGATATCCTGGTTCCGTCTGCTTTCTACCAGACACTGGTAGAAAGCTTGAAGAATTCGGAAAATAATAATGGGCCAATGTTGCACAATCCAGGTGTGGAAAGCTCGTCGAGACTTACAGCTTTAACCGCTGCCAAATATTTTTCTACAATGTATTGACTCAGGTATCAATACTTATATAAATAAGACATTTTTGCATTTCATTTTTAATACATTTGCAAAAATGTAAAAAAAATAATTTCTTCATTATGGGGTATTGTGCGTAGAAGGGTGAGACATTTTTTTATTTTATCCATTTCAAATTCAGGCCGTAAGATAGCAAAATGTGGAATAACTCAAGGGCTATGAATACTGTCTGAATGCACTGTATGATGAACTTCATAGGGCGTTGAAAGTGCACGGTGATCTTGATGCTCTTTTCCAATAAATATTGAGGGTCTGATTCTGGTGACATGATGATCGATGCATGACTTCTGTTTGACAAAGAACAATATTCTTGCTCTTATCCATAATAATCTCATGTAGACTAGCCGCACAGCCTACCCACACAGCCTACCCGGACTGTATCAGCGAGCTGTAGTCAAAAAAACACAGCCATTTTCCAGCCAAAGATAGGAGTCACAAAAAGAAGAAATATAGATAAAATTAATCTCTAACCTTTGATGATCTTCATCAGATGACACTCATAGGACACCATGTTACACAATACATGTATGTTTTGTTCGATAATGTGAATATTTATATCCAAAAATTTGTTTCCAAAACATCCAGTGATTTAGCAGAAATACTCATAATAAACATTGATAAAAGATACAACTGTTATTCACAGAATTAAAGATAGACTTCACAGCAACCGCTGTGTCAGATTTCAAAAAAACTTTACGGAAAAACATAATCTGAGAACGGCGCTCAAAGTCCAATCCAGCCAGAGAAATATCTGCCATTTTGGAGTCAACAGAAGTTAGAAATAACACTATAAATATTCACTTACCTTTGATGATCTTCATCAGAAGGCACTCCCAGGAATCCCAGTTTGACAATAAATGACTGATTTATTCCATAAAGTTCCATAAAATCCATCATTTATGTCCAAATAGCCACTTGATGTTAGCATGTTCAGCCCAGTAATCCATCTTCATGAGGCGCGAGCACTTCGTCCAGACAAAAACTCGGAATGTTCAGTTTCAGGTCGTAGAAACAAGTCAAGCGATGTATGGAATCAATCTTTAGGATGTTTTTAACATAAAACATCAATAAGCTTCCAACCAGAGAATTCCTATGTTTGAAGAACCATACCAGTTTCTAAAGACGGTTGACGTCTAGTGAAAGCCGTAGGAAGTGCAACCTGACTCCATAGACACTGTGTATTCGGTATGCCAAGCTTTGAAAAACTACAAATCTCAGATATCCCACTTCCTGGTTGGATTTTTCTCAGGTTTTCGCCTGCCATATGAGTTATGTTATACTCAGACATCATTCAAAAAAAAATGTAATTTCAGAGTGTTTTCTATCCAATACTAATAATAATATGCATATATTAACATCTGGGACAGAGTAGGAGGCAGTTCACTCTGGGGACACTATTCACCCAAAAGTAAAAATGCTGCCCCCTATCCCAAAAAGGTTAACCAACAATGCAGTTTTAAGAAAATACCTATTTTTAAAAAAGTAAGCGATAAGAATAACAAATAATTAAAGAGCAGCAGTAAATAACAATAGCGGGGCAATATACAGGGGGTACCTGTACAGAGTCGGTGTGCGGGGGCACCGGTGTCGAGGTAATATGTACATGTAGGTAGATTTATTAAAGTGGCTATAGATAATAACAGAGAGTAGCAGAAGCATAGAAGGGGTGGGGGCAATGCAAATTATCTAGGTAGCCATTTGATTGGATGTTCGGGGGTCTTATGGCTTGGGGGTAGAAGCTGTTTAGAACCCTCTTGGCACTCCTGTACCACTTGCCATTCGGTAGCAGAGAGAACAGTCTATGACTAGGGTGGCTGGAGTCTTTGACAGTTTTTAGGGCCTTACTCTGACACTGCCTGGTATAGAGATCCTGGATGGCAGGGAGCTTTGCCCAGGTGATGTACTGGGCCGTACGTACTACCCTCTGTAGTGCCTTCCGGTCGGTTACCGAGCAGTTGCCATACCCAGCAGTGATGCAACCCGTCAGGATGCTCTCTGGTGCAGCTGTAAAAGCTTTTGAGGATCTGAGGACCCAAGCCAAATCTTTTCAGTCTTCTGAGGGGGAATAGGTTTTGTCGTGCCCTCTTCGCGACTGTCTTGAGGTGCTTGGACCATGTTAGTTTGGTGATGTGGACGCCAAGAAACTTGAATCTCTCATCCTGCCATGCTACAGCCCCGTCAATGAGAATGGGGGTGTGCTCAGTCCTCCTTTTCCTGTAGTCCACAATCATCTCCTTTGTCATGATCACGTTGATGGAGAGGTTGTTCTTGCACCACACGGTCATCATTGTCGGTGATCAGGCCTACCACTGTTGTGTCATCTGCAAACTTAATGATGTTGTTGGAGTCGTGCTTGGTCATGCAGTCATGGGTGAACAGGGAGCACAGGAGGGGCCTGAGCACGCACCCCTGAGGGGCTCCCGTGTTGAGTATCAGCATGGCGGATGTGTTGTTACCTACCCTCACCATCTGGGGTCGGCCCGTCAGCAAGTCCAGATTCCAGTTGCAGAGGGAGGTGTTTAGTCCCAGGGTCCTTAGCGTACTGATAAGCTTTGAGGGTACTATGGTGTTGAACGCTGAGCTGTAGTCAGAATAGCATTCTCACATAGGTGTTCCTTTTGTCCAGTAGTGAAAGGGCAGTGTGGAGTTTAATAGAGATTGCAAAGTCTGTGGATCTGTTGCGACGGTATGCAAATTGGAGTGGGTCTAGAGTTTCTGGGATAATGGTGTTGATGTGAGTCATGCCCAGCCTTTCAAAGCATTTCATGGCTACAGACGTGAGTGCCACGGGTCGGTAGTCATTTAGGCAGGTTACCTTAGTGTTCTTGGGCACAGGGACTATGGTGGTCTGCTTGAAACATGTTAGTATTACAGACTCGGACACGGAGAGTTTGAAAATGTCAGTGGAAACACTTGCCAGTTGGTCAGCGCATGCTCGGGCTACACGTCCTGGTAATCTGTCTGGCCTTGTGAATATTGACCTGTTTAAAGGTCTTACTCACATTGGCTATGGAGAGCGTGATCACACAGTCGTCCGGAACAGCTGGTGCTCTCATGCATGTTTGTGTTACTTGCCTCGTAGCAAGCATAGAAGTTATTTATCTCGTCTGGTAGGCTCGTGTCACTGGGCAGCTCTCGGCTGTGCTTCCCTTTGTAGTCAGTAATAGTTTGCAAGCCCGGCCACATCCGTCGAACGTCGGAGCCGGTGTAGTACGTTTCGATCCTAGTCCTGTATTGATGCTTTGCCTGTTTGATGGTTTGCTGGTGGGCATAGCGGGATTTCTTATAAGCGTCCGGGTTAGAGTCCCGCTTCTTGAAAGTGGCAGCTCTACCCTTTAGCTCAGTGCGAATGTTCCCTGTAATCCATGGCTTCTGTTTGGGGTATATACGTACAGTCACTGTGGGCATGACGTCATCAATGCACTTATTGTTGAAGCCGGTGACTAATGTGGTCTACTCCTCAATGCCATCGGAAGAATCCCAGAACATGTTCCAATCTGTGCTAGCAAAACAGTCCTGTAGTTTAGCATCTGCTTCATCTGACCACTTTTTTTTATTGACCAAGTCACTGGTGCATCGTGCTTTCATTTTAGCTTGTAAGCAGGAATCAGGGGGATAGAATTATGGTCAGATTTGCCAAATGGAGGGTCGAGGGAGAGCTTTGTATGCATTTTTCCCCCTCTGGTTGCACATTTAACATGCTGATAGAAATGAGGTAAAACAGATTTAAAATTCCCTGCATTAAATTCCCCCGCCACTCAGATCCCTGCCTCTGGATGAGCATTTTCCTATTTGTTTATGGCGGTGTACAGATCATTGAGTGCAGTTTTAGTGCCAGCATCGGTCAATGGTGGTATGTAGTCAGCTACGAAAATACAGATGAAGACTCTCTAGGTAGATAGTGTGGTCTACAGCTTATTTGCTATTTAACACAATTGTTTTTGTTGACAAAATTATCGGTAGAGTTGAAAATGTGATGGAAACCCATAGAACGTTTGATTTTTATTCGATACATGAAAACTTAAGCCAAAAAGTACATTTTGTGTGCTCTGTCGTCATGCACTGATTTCTATCCACAACAAGTCAGTTTGATGAAAACGCAACTGGTGGGAAAATGTGCGTTTTCTTAATGCAGATTATTTTATATTCGCATACGATCTGTCGCCAATTGGATGGCAATTTAGGTTTTGGATGGCTATCCAGCATCATAAACTAACCTAGGATTGGTAGCAAACTAGCATCTGAGGTTGTTCTTTGTTCTTCTACATTCATTAGTCAACGTCAGCTTGGTTTCTCCAAGGATAGAATAAAGAATAGAAAAGGTTACTTCTGAAGCCTTCAACCTGGAGTCCTGGAAAATTGGTTGATTCAGACGAGGTGGGTGAATGTCCTAGATGTTTGAAATCTGAAATGTATTTTGTCAGTTCCTTCTCTCTTCATCAGTTGTGTTTAAGGCACCCAGCCAGGCCTCTAAAGGAATGAGATTACAGCTGTAGCCCTGTAGTCTCCCAAACTCTACAATTACTCTCTCTGCTCACCAGATTGTGTGTGCGTGTGTGGACTGTTCTGACAGAAGGTGGGCTGTCCTCTCGTCTCCTTGAGGGGGCCTTGTCAGGGTCTATGTCCCAGCTGTCAGTCCAATCTGGCCACCTGTCACTTCCCGTTTCTTTAGCAGACTCCGCCTCCTACTGTGGATGAAGACCTTTGCCAATAAAGAGCAAGGATCAACCTCCTTTAATGAGATATATACTGTAGCCTTTTAAAACCATTAATTAGTTTACCCATGTAAAGCTGGCTATTGCTCAAGCCGTTCCCAATTGACTAGAACATAAGCATTTTAAGTCTGTATTTTTGGCTCTCATGTTGGTTAGTGATGATAACCTTTCCTCTGCTCCACAGTGAGTTGTCGTCTCCTCCAGGGTAGATAAGAGAGACATGCCATCTCCTCATTTAAAGCAACCGTGTGTGTGGTTAATATTAAACCCACCCCATCTTCTCACTTAACACATAAGAGAGGGTCTCTGAAAAATGCTCTTCTATACTTATCTGTTTCAAATTGTGACTTGTGTGATTGTGTCGCGCCAGCCACATATGAGTCACTTGTGTGATTGTGTTGTGCCAGCCACATATGAGTGACTTGTGTGATTGTGTTACGCCAGCCACATATGAGTCACTTGTGTGATTGTTACGCCAGCCACATATGAGTAACTTGTGTGATTGTGTTGCGCCAGCCACATATGAGTGACTTGTGTGATTGTGTTACGCCAGCCACATATGAGTGACTTGTGTGATTGTATTACGCCAGCCACATATGAGTCACTTGTGTGATTGTGTTGAGCTACACACCAGAACATCTGCAGTAACAAATCAAATTTATTTATATAGCCCTTCGTACATCAGCTGATATCTCAAAGTGTTGTACAGAAACCCAGCCTAAAACCCCAAACAGCAAGCAATGCAGGTGTAGAAGCACGGTGGCTAGGAAAAACTCCCTAGAAAGGCCAAAACCTAGAAAGAAACCTAGAGAGGAACCAGGCTATGTGGGGTGGCCAGTCCTCTTCTGGCTGTGCCAGGTGGAGATTATAACAGAACATGGCCAAGATGTTCAAATGTTCATAAATGACCAGCATGGTCCAATAATAATAAGGCAGAAGAGTTGAAACTGGAGCAGCAGCACGGCCAGGTGGACTGGGGTCAGCAAGGAGTCATCATGTCAGGTAGTCCTGAGGCATGGTCCTAGGGCTCAGGTCCTCCAAGAAAGAGAGAAAGAGAGAATTGGAGAGAGCACACTTAAATTCACACAGGACACTGAATAGGACAGGAGAAGTACTCCAGATATAACAAACTGACCTAGCCCCCCGACACATATAAACTACTGCAGCATAAATACTGGAGGCTGAGACGGGAGGGGTGAGGAGACACTGTGGCCCCATCCGAGGACACCCCCGGACAGGGCCAAACAGGAAGGATATAACCAGCTGTGCTGGTTAATTCATGTCTATTTTAAAAGCACCAATGACTTCTCAGCATGTTGATGTAATGTAGACACATCAGAACACAATGAGCTGCTTTCTGCCTTCCACCGCATATTTTAGTCTTTAATTCATCCTGCATTAATTGACTAGCATTATGCAAAACCAAGCTGAGTTGTAATATAGATGTAAGATAAGTCAAACCGGGACACCGATCTCTGACTTAAAACACAATGTACTCATCGTACTGTTGCCAAAGCTATTCTCTTGATAAATAGGTATCCAGGTTTGGAGTTTTAGTATTGTGAGTTACTGTTGAACCAGAGGGAATGAAACATTAGATGTGTGGTTAATTTTTCTCTACAGTATCAGGACAGGACTCTTAGTAAGAATGTTTGGGTTTTGCAGGAATCATGCAACATTTGTATATATTTTAAATGTATGTACTAAGAATAGTTTAGCCTTTCTCGTCAACAGATAGCTTTTCTGTATCGTCTCTGCCTTCCTTTCCTTCCCAACCATCTCTGCCCTCAGGAGTAGAGGGGGTTATGTAATGTAATGCAGTAAATAGGTTATAGGTGCTGCATGCCCTACTTCGCTACTGTATTCCTCTTCCATGTATCTGTGTCAGTCAGGATGGTCGCGCTACCTGCGTCCGTCAGGATGGTCGAGCTACCTGCGTCCGTCAGGATGGTCGAGCTACCTGCGTCCGTCAGGATGGTCGCGCTACCTGCGTCCGTCAGGATGGTCGAGCTACCTGCGTCCGTCAGGATGGTCGAGCTACCTGCGTCCGTCAGGATGGTCGAGCTACCTGCGTCCGTCAGGATGGTCGCGCTACCTGCGTCCGTCAGGATGGTCGCGCTACCTGCGTCCGTCAGGATGGTCACAGTTTAATCTGAGCCAGAGCATATTAAGAGTACTTACAGTTGAAGTCGGAAGTTTACATACACCTTAGCCAAATATGTTTAAACTCAGTCTTTCACAATTCCTCACATTTAATCCTAGTAAAAATTCCCTGTTTTAGGTCAGTTAGGATCACCACTTTATTTTAAGAATGTGAAATGTCAGAATAATAGTAGAGAGAATTATTTATTTCAGCTTTTATTTATTTCATCACATTCCCAGTGGGTCAGAAGTTTACATACACTCAGTTAGTATTTGGTAGCATTGCCTTCAATTGTTTAACTTGGGTCAAACATTTCGGGTAGCCTTCCACAAGCTACCCACAATAATATGGGTGAATGTTGGCCCATTCCTCCTGACAGAGCTGGTGTAACTGAGTCAGGTTTATGGGCCTCCTTTCATTGCACATGCTTTTTGTGTTCTTCCCACAAATTTTATATAGGATTGAGGTCAGGGTTTTGTGAAGGCCACTCCAATACCTTGACTTTGTTGTCCTTAAGCCAGTTTGCCACAACTTTGGAAGTATGGTTGGGGTCATTGTCCATTTGGAAGACCCATTTGCGACCAAGCTTTAACTTCCTGACTGATGTCTTGAGATGGTGCGTCAATATATCCACAGAGTTTTCCATCCTCATGATGCCATCTATTTTGTGAAGTGCACCAGTCCCTCCTGCAGCAAAGCACCCCCACAACATGATGCTGCCACCCCCGTGCTTCACGGTTGGGATGGTGTTCTTCGGCTTGCAAGCATCCCCCTTTTTCCTCCAAAACATAATAATGGCCATTATGGCCAAACAGTTCTATTTATGTTTCATCAGACCAGAGGACATTTCTCCAAAAAGTATGATCTTTGTCCCCATGTGCAGTTGCAAACCGTAGTCTGGCATTTTTTATGGCGGTTTTGGAGCAGTGGCTTCTTCCTTGCGGAGCGGTCTTTCAGGTTATGTCGATATAGGACTCGTTTTACTGTGGAAATAGATACTTTTGTAACTGTTTCCTCCAACATCTTCACAAGGTCCTTTGCTGCTGTTCTGGGATTGATTTGCACTTTTCGCACCAAAGTACGTTCATCTCTAGGAGACGGAACGCGTCTCCTTCCTGAGCGGTATGTTGGCTGCGTGGTCCCATGGTGTATATACTTGTATACTATTGTTTGTACAGATGAACGTGGTACCTTCAGGCGTTTGGAAATTGCTCCTAAGGATGAACCAGACTTGTGGAGATTTACAATTTATTTTCTGAGGTCTTGGCTGATTTTCTTTTGATTTCCCCAAGATGTCCAGCAAGGAGGCAATGAGTTTGAAGGTGGGCCTTGAAATACATCCACATGTACACTTCCAGTTGACTCGTTAATACAGGTAACGAGAAGAAGTTACAGGTCTGTGAGAGCCAGAAATCTTACTTGTTTGTATTTGACCAAATCCTTATTTTCCACCATAATTTGCAAATAAATTCAATGTGATTATCTGGATTTTTTTTCTAATTTTGTCTGTCATAGTTGAAGTGTACCTATGATGAAAATTACAGGCCTCGTCTTTTTAAGTGGGAGAACATGCACAATTGTTGGCTGACTAAATACTTTTTTGCCCCACTGTGTGTCATTTCATAGTTTTTATGTCTTCTATTATTCTACTATGTAGAATATAAAAATAAAAAAAAAACTATAAAGAAAATCCCTGGAATGAGTAGGTGTGTCCAAACTTTTGACTTGTACGGAGTAGACTGAATTATAATCAACATATTATCAGAATGTATATACAGTGAATGATAATCAACCAAGCTAAATTATTAATACAGCGTCAATCAGAGTTTTTATAATGATAAACATGTTGAGCATTTTTTTCTTTTTTTTTCTTTTGTGTAAAAGAAGACTACAGAGACTGTGGATTATTTCAATCTTGCTGCTGCTTTGGGCTTCTTCACTCTGCTCAGTGCAGAACTAAAACACAGAGACAGGCTGTCATCAGCCATCGCTGCCTATTGTCAAATGTGTTTCTTTGACGGGAATGGAAAGACGAGGCAAAAGTATCGCAGCAGCATGCTTTGGCTGTTTTCTCAAACTCTTTTTCTCTTTCTTTCTGTGGTTGTGCGGCAGGTAGTCTAGAGGTTAAGAGTGTTGGGCCTGTAACCGAGCAAGGCACTTAATAACCCTATTGGCTCCTGTAAGTTGCTCTGTATAAGAGCGTCTGCTAAATGACTAAAACATATTTTTGTATATTTTAAAATGTATATCTCCGTCCTTCCCTCCCTCCCTCTTTCTTTTGCCTCTCCCCCATCCTCCCTTACCCTCTATTGCCTCCCTCCCTCCGTAGCTAGAGAGATGTGTTTGTCTGGCATTCTGCCCTTTGTACAGGGGATTGACTAAACGCCTAATTCCCATGTTGGCATGAAATATAGAATTTCAAACTGGAATGTTCCTTTCATTTACATATTTTTTTTCTCTTCCAAATATTTTTTATTCCATCCAAAGTGAAAAGTGGATTCCCTCAGGGGTTTCTATGCGGTGTTCTATAATTGGTGGGATAGCTGCTGGTATAATCTGTTTTTATAGTTTTATTCCCTTTGCTTCTTGAGTCGTCTCTCTCCCGTCTGCTGCTGCATGCCGCTAACTAGACCAAACCCTGCCCGCTGTCACACAAGGAGAGGTCAGGAGCACTCACTTGCCGTTCACTCTGCATGGTCACATGATGCAACAATGTTGGTGACGTGCTGCTTTCCACAAGCATTCTATAGTTTACACTATTCATTTAGGTATCTTACTGTATGAAAACTACTGTTTGTCAGTTTTGTCTTTTCTTAGCATGGTGTTACTAAAATAATTAGTTTTAGCCGCGAATGCTAATCGGTAGTTAGTTGGCTAGCTAGCTTGCTAAATACTAAATACTGACGTCTAATTGGGGTCACCTGGAAACACTGACAAACTTTGGTACCTACCCTGTCAATAATTCCTCACTGGCTTATTCATTTGTTGTCATGTCAAACAATGTATTCAAGGTGCTGCCAGTGGGCAACTATAGAATTAGAATAATCACCCAACAGTTCAATTAACTAGGCCTGGATTTATTTGGGCCCGTATTATGCTGCTTGGCACTGTGTGGAAATGATACAAGTGCAGGGAATGCAGACATTGATGAAAATGTATAAAATATTTTTGTTTGGAGTTGGATTGAACAGTATAAATAGAGAGAGCCTCATTTTAAAATACTTCTAATTTGTGTTGGCACCCCTATGTCCATGAACTACTCAAAAAGCATATTTCTAACTTTTATTATTCAAAAACATAAAATACCGTCATACCGTGAAAAATATAGTGATGTGATATTTTGTCCGTATCGTCCAGCCCTACCCACCCGTGGAGGGAGAAGGGAAGATTAAGAGTGTGACACATGTTTGACTGCCTTCCTTCCTGCCCCACTGCCTCTGTAGAGATGCTGAGATTGCGTTCCAAATAGAACTCTATTCCCTATGTAGAGCACTTCTTTTGACCCGCGCCCTATAGGAAATAGGGTATAATTTGGAACACAACCTGTGCCTACTGAGCCCTGCACTGTGCTGGTGCTGCCGTCTTGAGCAGACAGCAGAGACGTGACAGGCTTCTTTCAGCAGAGCAGACCAGGGGACTACAGCAGACCAGGGCAGTCCATCAGGAAAATGTAGTATAGCGCTAGGCAGCGTGTCCAGAGTTATTCACACTTCTAGCCAGGCTCTGCTTCTCTCCACCTTAGTTGTTGCTGTGGGATGAACAGAGTTGTGTGTGAGGGAGGAGAGAGAGCGGAGGCAGTCTGACTGTGAGAAATGGGAATGCTTACTCAGGCTTTTCACAAATACTAAAACGGAAGAGATGAAAATGCACAAAGAAAAAACTGCAAGTAATCTGACCTAGTTTCCAGTTCTCTTCTCTCTCTGTTCTAAGCCAGTGGTGCAGGAAGCATTTTTCCTGTTATCCTCTTAACCCTATCAGTCCCAAGAACCCAGCAAATAAGCTTTAGATTTATCTGACTTTCATTTATCTGCATGTTCAGCCTTTTATATTTAGCCTCACAATGAAATGTTTACCATTTTATTTTCAGGACAACCATGGCTACAATCTGACAAAACAGTTGCAAAACCTGATTTAAAAAAATATATTTATATGAATGCTGTAAGTACAGAAATAGTTTTCTCAATGGGAAATGAATATCCAACTAGTCAGTGACAACTGTGTGGCGTTTGTGACAGCAACTTTGAGCTTATCACAGTATTATAGACACTATGTCCTGGAATTTCCAATGATCTTCTATGTAGAAGAACCCCTTACCTTCTAACAACTCTTGTGTAGCTTGTGAGCGTCATCGAGCAAAAGATGTTGCACATACGAGTTTGTGATTGTCTCAACTTGTCATAGGCAGCTTTGTAGCTCAAACCATTCTAGGTCTACAGATGTTTGTTTTTTTATGACCTGGCCCGACCCCTTCGGGATCCGCACCTGTCTCACAAACACCGCTCTAGCTCAGCCTCATTTAAAGTTTTAAATCATGCCGCGCGCGATGGTGGGACTCATCGGGTTAATGTGATTCTGCCGGTTCAAACCCGGATCTCATGTGTGCCACAGGACTGTGTTAGCCCGTACAGCCTTCAGGTGTCAGATCCAGGTTACTCATTACACGTGTGATTCGCCGAACCACCTCCAGTACACATGATTGGGCCACGTATCAAGGAAGGACGATATGCGATTCTCCTTCCCCTACAGTCAGTGGGAGCTTGCCATTAGAATGACTGGTGGCTCCAAGGTTACTGTAGGGGAGGACTGTCTGATACCATGATGTAGAGCGTGTCAGAGAGCCCGTTTAGGAATGATGCATCACACAGGGCCGAACAGGGCAATTAGTTGTCTGACAAAGTACATAAAGGGGGCGAGGGAATGGTGGAGTAGGAAGGTGGTGGTGGTGGTGGGAGTCATCATGTTCTTGGCAGAGTGGTGTTATAGGCTGGTGGTAGAAAGCTGGGTGGTTACCACTCTGACTGTACCTTTATTATCTCTACAAGCAAAGTCTTACATCTGAGAATATACCATTTTCCCATCGCCAACAGTCGTTCTGGATTTCCCATGTTTACTTTCAGCTTTTTTTTAAGTCCTCTTTGTAATCTGTGCAGCATTCTGTTGAAGAAGCATTATTTTGTCTTGTGCCAATTTCACCACCTGGGAGAGTTAATGAGTAGTTGAAGTTGAAAGAAACTCTTTCAAGTCGGCGTCTGAGAAGGGGTTCCAGGTATCTCTGTTAGTTCCTGTTCTCTCAGAGCTGTTGATTTGAAACAGCTGTTGACTTGGACACCAGGATAAAAGTTCATTTTATAAACACACAACTCTGCAAGGTCTGTACGTCCTGCTGCTTTTTCTCCATCGTCCTGGCTTGCTGGGCCTTTTTCTCTCATCTGCTGAGAGTTAACCTCTCTGGGATATGTGGGACACTAGCCTCTCTGGGATATGTCCGACCTCGCCAACAGCCAGTGAAATTGCATGGCGCCAAATTCACAACAACAGAAATCCCATAATTAAAATTCCTCAAATATACAAGTATTTTACACCATTTTAAAGATAAACTTCTTGTAAATTCAGCCACAGTGTCCGATTTTCAAATAGGCTTTACGGCAAAAGCACACCAAGCGATTATGTTAGGTCAGCACCTAGTCACAAAAAACCATAAAGCCAAAGCCATTTTCCAGCCAAGGAGAGCCCTCACAAAAGTCAGAAATAGCGATTAAATTAATCACTAACCTTTGATCTTCATCAGATGGTACTCACAGGACTTCATGTTACACAATAAATGTGTGTTTTGTTCGATAAAGTTCATCTTTATGTCCAAAAACCTCATTTTGAAATTGGTGTGTTATGTTCAGAAATGCATTGTCTCAAACAAACATTCGGTGAAAGTGCAGAGCCACATCAAATTACAGAATACTCATAGTAAACATTGATAAAAGATACAAGTGTAATGCATGGAATTATAGATAAACTTCTCCTTAATGCAACCGCTGTGTCAGATGTTAAATAGACTTTACAGCGAAAGCACACCTTGCGATTTATGTTTGGTCAGCGCCAAGTCTCAGAAAAACATACAGCCATTTTCCAAAGAAGGAGAGGTGTCACAAAAGTCAGAAATAGCATTATAAATATTCACTTACCTTTGATGATCTTCATCAGAATGCACTCCCAGGAATCCCAGTTCCACAATAAATGTTTGTTTTGTTCAATAAAGTCCATCATTTATGTCCAAATACCTCCTTTTTATTCACGCGTTTAGTTCACAAATCCAAACTCACGAGGCACGGGCCAGGCGAAAGTTCAGACAAAAAGTCCAAAACGTTATATTACAGTTCGTAGAAACATGTCAAACAATGTGTAGAATCAATCTTTGTGATGTTTTTTATCATAAATCTTCAATAATGTTTCAACTGGACAATTCCTTTGTCTTTAGAAAGGAAAAGGAACGCAGCTAACTCTCACGGGCGAGCGTGAAACTGAGCTCATGGCATTCTGCCAGACACCTGACTCAAACATTCTCTCCCCCTTCACAGTAGAAGCCTGAAACAAGGTTCTAAAGACTGTTGGCATCTAGTGGAAGCCTTAGGAAGTGCAATATAACCCCATAGACACTGTATATTCGATAGGCAATGGCTTGAAAAACTACAAACCTCAGATTTACCACTTCCTTGTTGGATTTTTTCTCAGGTTTTTGCCTGCCATATGAGTTCTGTTATAATCACAGACATCATTCAAACAGTTTTAGAAACTTCTATCCAAATCTACTAATTATATGCATATTCTAGCTTTTGGGCCTGAGTAGCAAGCCGTTTACTCTGGGCACCTTATTATCCAAGCTACTCAATACTGCCCCCCAGTCCCAAATAAGTTAAGATGAGAGTATTATTCTATGTCTCGTGGAATCTAATGTTTTCTGTCTGTGTTAGCCCTGCTACCCAGCATGCAGTCTGCTGCAAGTGACAGGATAAGCCTCCTAAGTATATGTTCTGCTACAGGTCACAGGGTCAGACTAATAATGGCGCCGGAGGAGATGGCTGCTGTTTTACATGCTCCTAACCAATTGTTCTATTGTGTGGTTTCTTTCGGGTTATTTGTGATTTATTTTGTACATAATGTTTCTGCCACCGTCTTATGGCCGAAAAGAGCTTCTGGATATCAGAACAAGTGGGTAACCCGCCTCTACCATCAGTCCTATTAGCCAACGTGCAATCGTTGTATAATAAACTGGATGAGCTCCGATCAAGACTATCCTACCAACTGGACATTAAAAACTGTATTATCTTATGTTTCACGGAGTCATGGCTGAACGATGACATGGATAACATACAGCTGGTGGGGGTTTTGGTCCATTGGCAATATAGAATAGCTGCCTCCGGTAAGACAAGGGATTGCGGTCTGTGTCTATTTGTCATTAACAGCTGGTGCATGAAATCTAATATGAATTCAGTCTTGAGGTTTTGCTTGCCTGAGGTAGAGTATCTCATGATAAGCTGTAGACCACACTATTTATCAAGAGTTTAACTATATTTTTCAAAGCTTACCACCACTAACTGATGCCGGCACAAAGACCGCACTCAATGAGCTGTATAAGTGCATAAGCAAACAAATAAATACTCGTCAAGAGGTGGTGCGCATAGTGTCCGGGGACTTTAATGCAGGGAAAATTAAATCTGTTTTACCTCATTTTTACCAGCATGTGCAACCAGAGGGGGAAAAAACTCTAGACCAGATTTACAAAGCTCTCCCTCGCCCTCCATTTGGCAAATATGATCATAACTCTATCCTCCTGCTTACAAGCAAGAACTAAAGCAGGAAGAACCAGTGACTCGCTCAAATCAGAAATGGTCAGATGACACAGATGCTAGGATACATGACTGTTTTGCTAGCACAGACTGGAATACGTTCCGAGATTCTTCCAATGGCATTGCGGAGTACACCACATTACTCACAGGCTTCATCAATAAGTGACTTCATCCCCACATCAACACAATTATCCCAGAAACCCTAGACCCACTACAATTTGCATACTGCCCCAACAGATCCACAGATGAAGCACGCAATCTCTGTTGCACTCCACACTGCCATTTCCCACCTGGACAAAAGGAACACCTATGTGATAATGCTATTCATTGACTACAGCTCAGTGTTCAACACCATAGTGCCCGCAAAGCTCATCACTAAGCTAAGGACCCTGGGATTAAACACCTCCCTCTGCAACTGGATCCTGGACTTCCTGATGGGCTGTCCCCAGGTGGTGAGGGTAAGTAACAACACACCTGCCACGCTGATCCTCAACACTGGGACCCCTCAGGGGTGCGTGCTCAGTCCCCTTCTGTACTCCCTGTTCACCCATGACTGCATGGCCAAGCACGACTCCAACACCATCATTAAGTTTGCAGACAACTCAACAGTGGTAGGCCTGATCACTGTCAACGATGAGACAGCCTATAGGGAGGAGGTCAGAAAACTGGCATTGTGGTGCCAGGATAACAACCTCTCCCTCAACGTGATCAAGACAACGGAAATGATGGTGGACTACAGTAAAAGGAGGGCCGAGCATGCTCCCATTCTCATCAACGGGGCTGTAATGGAGCAGGTTGAGATCTTCAAGTTCCTTGGTGCCAATGAACTGTCATGGTCCAAGCACACCAAGACAGTTGTGAAGAGGGCACAACAAAACCTATCCCCCCTCAGGATACTGAAAAGATTTTGGCACAGATCCTCAAAAGGTTCTACAGCGGCATCATCGAGAGCATCACTGCCTGGTATGGCAACTGTTCGGCCTCTGACCGCAAGGCACTACAAAGGGTAGTGCGTACGTCCCAGTACATCACTGGGGCAAAGCTTCCTGCCATCCAGGACCTCTATACCAGGCGGTGTCAGAGGAAGGCCCTAGAAACTGTCAAAGACTCCAGCCACCCCAGTTATAGACTGTTCTCTCTGCTGCTGCACGGCAAGCGGTACCGGAACGCCAAAATCCTGAAGAGGAGGCTACTCGTACTATTTGCATTGCTGCTACTCTGTTTATCTATGCATTGTCACTTTACCTCTACGTACATATTACCTCGACACCTGTGCCCCCGCACATTGACTGTACCGGTACCCCCTGTATATAGCCTCGTTACTGTTACTTTATTGTTCCTCTTTAATTATTTATTTGACTATTTTCTTTCATTTTTGTTTACTTCGGTTTATTTAGTAAATACTTTCTTAACACTTGTTTTTTTCTTAACTGCATTGTTGGTTAAGGGCTTGTAAGTAAGGATTTCACTGTATAAGATTTGAGTTGTCTCTGCTAGTCTGCTGCTTTTCGACTTCACAACTGCTCTCCTTCTGCTCTGCACTGTATCCTCCTATATAATAATGTCATACTGTGTTGCCGCTCCGTGGCTTTAGAAATAAATATTGTTTTCTCTTTGAAGAAATTGAGTTGTTCCAGGGGTAGCGGTGGTTTGGTGTTTATCTCCAGACGAAGCTAGCGAATGCAACACTTATTTTCTTTATCTTTGATAATCCTGTTTATATTGATACTTTTATCCATGCGGTTTATCCCTCGATCTTCACCTCATCTATATTTTGGTGGTGCCTCGTCGTCCTTTGACACGTTTCCTTAGTAGTAGACGTGAGCTTTCCTGTGTGTGTGCTTATCTTTCCTGTGTGTGTGCTTATCTTTCCTGTGTGTGTGCTTATCTTTCCTGTGTGTGTGCCCGTGTGGCGTCATTGAGGTGGCGTGGAGCATATGGTCCCACTTTATTTGGATTGTCTGGATTTTTCATCTCTAGATGGTCTACAGATGGTCATATCTATTTGTTGATAAGCGACTGCTTGCTATGGATACGGCTAGGGTAAGGGTTAAGTGTTAGGATAAGGGTTAGTAGATTCAGTAGGTATTTGAAATGTTACTGATGGTCTGAAGTCCATCTGTAGATGGACTACCTTACTTGGAAGCCTGTTGCCATTAGATAGCCTAATGAAACCTTATAACCTGATGTTATGGCCTGTAAAACCTTATTGCCTGTAAAACCTTATGGCCTGTTAAACCTTATGGCCTGTGATGTTGTGGCCAAGTGTGAGCCCATTACAGCCGTGTTAATAGCATCATTACAGAGCAGAATCAAACAGGTCCAGGTCAAAACGGCTTATTGAGTTACAGACCGGAGACAATAAAGAAGTATTCGTTTAATTACCCTCCATCTTGAAGCTGTGATTGGTCCTCAGGGAAGACTGATGCTCGGATTGGTCGGTCCTCAGGGAAGCCAGCGGAGTCGAGTGTGAAGTGAAACATCTGTGCTATTGAAAACAAACGACTTGAAAGCATGCGGGCACGTGTTGCATTGAAATGGATTACGTTGTTGTCAGTGATGATGTTGCTCATAAAAGACACTGCTGAACGCTTAAATGTCTTTATTATGCCTGTAAAAAATATATTTAAAAAATACAAATAAGGTCATGAAACTGGTTGAGGTTCCAGTCAGATTCTGTTCCCCCATGAGATCTTGGTTAGAATGCTGATTGTTTGTGGCAGGCATCTTGCTTTGAATGCTTCCTCTTCTTTTATAATGATAGACTCTCATCACACTGCAGATTTTACACTATTCTGTGAATCAATGGATGCTAATTTAAAAGCTAAACAAATTTAGCAATATTTCTACTTTATTTTCATAATCTCCAGCACCATCCCAACATCAACATATGTGAAAATGGTGCGTTTCTATGTTTTGTAGTAAAACATCTAGAGGAAGATTGGAAACACAATGACATCATCAACCTATTTAGTAGGCAATGCCTACTGGTTAAAATCCCAGGATGCACACTGATGATGACATTGTAAACACATTATCTTCCTCTGTTTTACTACAAAACATAGAAACGCACCATTTTCACACATGTTGATGTTGTGCTGGTGCTGGAGATGATTCGTATAAAGTTAGTTCAAACAAAGTCAATTGAAATAGGATATGCATTAAGGCCAGGGTAATACAGTAGTATATATTTGTGCTTCCATATTTTTGGAACATGAACTAGATTACCTCCAGAGACCAAAATCCCCAAATCGAATCTTTAATATGGTCCGGAGGATGTGAAGACGCTGAGCTGATAAATGAATTAGCATGGTTTGGCACGGTCAAACTCCATGAATAAATAATTAGTCATCAAGGATAAGGAAGCTGACTTGGTACTGAAACGTGTTAGACCTGAATCGAGGTATAGTGTAATCCTCTGGGCTCAGCTCCCAGGGTGAGTTCCAGCGGCACCCTATTCCCTAGTGCACTACTTTTGGCTGTTGCATTTTTGGACACAACCCAGTGAGGAACCACCTCCAATTGTCACAGAACTCATCGACAGTCCTGCCAGAGGTGTGTCTGTGTCTTCAGGGAGAACAGAGACAAGTTGACTCGTACGAAAGGCAGCGCGGAGCCTTTAACCTGGTTGTGACGAATGTGGGAGGGCTAAGGGGCTGTGTGGACCGGTGAGGACACACTGGTGACTCCACACACTCGGCTCTCATGAGACAGATGGCTTAGCTTTGGGAACCTCAGCGGTTTTGCTCTGTGTTGGTCATTGATGACACAAGTTTGTGTGAGAAGAGAAAGATAGTGTTTTTATTATGTGGGTGCGTGTTGTCGTTGTGTGTTTTTCACTCCCCTGCTCTTGTGTTGAAACAGAGACTTGTGGTTTCAGCATGGCTAAACAAAGCTCCCCAACTCATCCCTCACAGCTTGTCCCCTCCTTCTCCTCACCAAATGACCTTCTTTCATCTTCCTCTGTGTGGATCTTTAATTGGGTTACAGAAGAACCAGGCTGTGCCCCAAATGCCACCCTATTTCATATATATACATTTGACCAGAGCTCTATGGACATGGGCAAACGTTGTGCACTAGGGTGACATTTTATTTTATTTTGTATTTCACCTTTATTTAACCAAGTAGGTCAGTTGAGAACAAGTTCTCATTTACAACTGCTACCTAGCCAAGATAAAGCAAAGCAGTGCGACACAAACAACAGAGTTACGCATGGAATAAACAAGACGTACAGTCAATAACACCATAGAAAAGTCTATATACAGTGTGTGTGCTAGGGAGGTAAGGCAGTAAATAGGCCATAGTGGTGAAATAATTACAATATAGCAATTAAACACTGGAGTGATAGATGTGCAGAAGATGAATGTGCAAGTAGAGATACTGGGGTGCAAAGGAGAGGAAAAAATGAGCTAGTTTGGTGGGCTATGTACAGGTGCAATGATCTGTAAGCTGCTCTGACAGCTGTGGCTTAAAGTTAGACAGTGAGATCTAAGTCTCCAGCTTCAGTGATTTTTGCAATTCGTCCCAGTCATTGGCAGCAGAGAACTGGAAGGAATGGTGGCCAAAGCAGGAGTTGGCTTTAAGGGTGACCAGTGAAATATACCTGCTGGAGTGTGTGCTACGGGTGGGTGTTGCTATGGTGACCAGTGAGCTGAGATAAGGTGGCGCTTTACCTAGCAAAGACTTATAGGTGACCTGGAGCCAGTGGGTTTGGCGACGAATATGAAGCGAGGGCCAGCCAACGTGGGCGTACAGGTCGCAGTGGTG
Organism: Oncorhynchus mykiss; assembly: GCF_057628025.1. Taxonomy (NCBI): domain Eukaryota; kingdom Metazoa; phylum Chordata; class Actinopteri; order Salmoniformes; family Salmonidae; genus Oncorhynchus; species Oncorhynchus mykiss. The sequence continues at coordinate 53,733,778 of NC_143039.1, read as the reverse complement.
GGTAGGATGGGGACACGTTGTTAATGGAAAACGTCTTTCTGTAGCATTATGGTGATTTTAATCAGCTGTTCATATGGGTACTGCTGGTGCACCGTGACAAGTTCTGTACTCTGCATTCTCTGTTTGCACCCGCAATACACCTTAGCAGCAGGAGAGCGCCCCTTTAATCTCTTTAGTGTACTTGAAAAGTTTCCATCTTTCTCCCCTTCCTCTATGTATTTAGTCATGCCTCTTTTTTCTTTTTCCCCTTTTTTTCTGTCTCTCGCTCTCACAACCACTCTGTCTCTCTCCGTCTCTCGCTCGCTCTGCCTCAAAGCGGTCTGTAACTCTAAGCTGTCAGATGTGTTCTCAAGAACAGCTCAGAGCTGCTTCAAGTCTCTGCTACCGTGTCGGGGCTTCCACCACACTTCCTTCTACTCGCTCTCCGTCGCTCTCCCTCCGTTCTCTCTCACACACACCCCTCTGTCCCATCATCACCACCTCTTCCTCTGTATTGCATAACCTGAATTTGCTTTGAAGAGACTGACACACCAAGAGAGAAAATAAATAGATATTTTGTTTTATTTTGAGTTATTTAGCCTAGTCATTAGCATTTGGCGCCTACCTCTTCTCCTCAGGTGAACTGCACTACTCCTCTCCCTTCTTCCCTCCCCCTTTCTTCTCTGCTGGTGTTTCCCTTTAGCGTCTCCCTAGGACACAGGACTCCCACAGAGCTGTTACTGCTCCCAGGTAGTGGCTGCCCTGTCCTGCTCATCTGTGGGTAACGTTTAACTCCCAGATACTGGGTTGGGTACTGCTGCATTTCCTGCAATGCAATGCCCCCCCCACCTCGCTCTCCCAGACCCCCTGTAGCCTGTGTTATAGTTGTGTGATTTAAAATACTGCTGCAGCATGCCAGATTCTGAGATACCTTTAACAGCCCAGATAATCTTGTCATATCCTCAGCCTGTAGGCTGTGTAATTGTTGCCTGGACTGTCTGTGTGACTAAAATACACAGCTCTGAGACAGGATAGAGCGCTTCAGGTCATCTTTATCCTCCCAATCCTGTTTTCTCTCATCAGTATGTGCCGTTTACATCAGTTACCATCAGACTAATAACGTTGTGTGGAGCTGGAATGGCCTGGTGTGGCCCACGGCTGTTAGTTCACCATCACTAGGGCAGGTGGCTGGGGAGCATGTTCTATCCATGCCCTGAACATAATCACAGCACACACACACTCACTGCCTCCGCAAACACACACACACACACACACACTTATTAGTCACAGCGTGCGCACACACACTGCCTCAGAACACACACCGCCTCCCCACAGCACACAAAGCCTCGTCACAGCTCACAGATAATAGCATTAGGAAGTGATTTGAGATGCGCCTTGTGTAAAAAGAGAAAGCTGTTTGTCTTCTGTTCTGAATCATCCATGTGTGAAGCCGTCTCTGACTGTGTTTAATTAGATCAACCAGACCGTAATGTTATTGGCATGTGGGACAGACCCAGGTTCACTAGATTACATTTAGATGAATGCCCCAATCTCATTTTGAAGATGACTTGAGCTTTTGATTACCTTTTTTTTTTTAAAGATAGCTTTCTCGACCTAACAGTGGTAATTTAAAGATGCATGCAATGCAGAATGAGTTGTTAATAAATCTGTAAGTTACCATGGTAACGGCCAGTGACTATTTCTACTCAAGTGTTCATTTGACAGTCTGGTCCTGTGGTCTCTAAGTCCATTACAGAAGCTTTGTATGTTGAACTCAAGGAAATGTAAGGAACCCATTTTGTGTCCCTATTTCACCCTGCTACTCTTACATTGCATAGTGATTTCTAGGAGTTGTATGGTGTTGTTTCTCTCTCTGTCTCTTCCTTCCCTAGCTGAGTGGTTCGGCTGCACATTAGTGGTGCTCTGTCATTGGCTGATCTCAGAGGTTATAATGAGGAAATGCAAATGAAGGTGCTATTTCAGAGGGTTCCATCATCTTCGTGTTCTAACAGAGTCTAGCAGCGCCTGGGAGGAATAATGGGAAAGTCTCCATTTAGAGTTAGGTAACCCTGCTGTGGCAGAGCAGGTTGTGGGACTGGACAGACATACACAGCAGAGTGACAAGTAAACAGATCTATCTTCCATCTTTTCTCTCCCTTCTCTTTCTCCCCCGCCCCCCTCTCGCTCTGGAGTTTGCTCTCTCTCTCTCTCTGTCTCTCCTTCTCCACTCCTCCCTCCTTTCCCTCCATCTCTCTCACCCTCTCTATCTGACTAGAAACCCAGGGGTCTGTTTTTAATAGAATCATGCTGATTGGTCATCTCCCTAAATTGATAGACTCTACGTAATACAGAGGAAAGAGACATTTGTATATAGAACTGACATTATTATTCTCTGTGTTCAACTGAATTGAACTCTGATGGGCTCTGTCCCCTCCCTCTGCCTGGACTGAATCCTCAGAGGAACCAGAGTTAGACTTTAGCCCCTGACCTTTCTGTGCAGACCTTCAGATTAATAGATTCCTGTAGCTTTAACCATAGCCAAGCCACCATTACTCAATATGTAGCAGGTTGTTAGAGAGCGGAATAGCACAGTGTTTGGGCTAGTTAAGGAGTACTTTAAGGGCAGAGCCCCGAGCTAATTTGAGATGCTGATGATCAGAAAGGGATAGGGAGGAAAAGGAGAGGAGAGGAGGAATTGGGGAAGGGAGAGAAAGATGAACAGTAGGTAGAAAATGCAAAATTGTCTAATGAAGCATAATGTAGTTTCCTGATTTAAAAAAAACCTGTTTAATTGATGGGGAGTTGGTTTGAAAGGGTAAGGTGTTGCTTGAGTGTGTGTGTTGGATTAATAGCCATGGTGCTTGTGTCTGAGATGGGTGGTAATCATGTGGAGAGGAGAGCAGTTGATATATACAAAGTGGCTTCGGAAAGTATTCAGACCCCTTGACTTTTTCCTCGTTTTGTTAGGTTACAGCATTATTCTAAAAATGTTGCTAATTTCTATTTTTTTAAACCATGAAATATCACATTTACATAGGTATTCAGACCCTTTACTCAGTACTTTGTTGAAGCACCTTTGTCTCGAGTCTTCTTGGGTATGACGCTACAAGCTTGGCAAATGTGTATTTGGGGAGTTTCTGCCATTCTTCTCTGCAGATCTTCTCAAGCTCTATCAGTTTGGATGGGGAGTGTTGCTGCACAGCTATTTTCAGGTCTCTTCAGAGATGTTCGATCGGGTTCAAGTCGGAGCTCTGGCTGGGCCCACTCAAGGATAATCAGACACTTGCCCCAAAGCCACTCCTGCGTTGTCTTGACTGTGTGCTTAGGGTCGTTGTCCTGTTGGAAGGTGAACCTCAGTCTGAAAACCTGCTCCAGAGCGATCAGGACTTCATCAAGGATCTCTGTTCCGTTCATCTTTCCCTCGATCCTGACTAGTCTCCCAGTCACTGCTGCTGAAAAACATCCCCAGAGCATGATGCTGCCACCACCATGCTTCACTGTAGGGATGCTGCCAGGTTTCCTCCAGACGTGACGCTTGGCACTCAGGCCAAATAGTTTAATCTTGTTTTTATCAGACCAGAGAATCTTGTTTCTCATGGTCAGAGTTTTTAGGTACCTTTTGGTAAACTCCAAGCGGGCTGTCGTGACTTTTTACTGAGGAGAGATCCGTTCCATAGTATGTATGTCGTGAAGCTAACAGCAGTGACGCTATTACTGTGTAACTCCGGTAGGGCAACATCTAAAAAATAGCGCACTTGGTAGTGTGTACCGGTGCTCGACCAGTTGGCGAAAAACACAACAGAGAACGGTTGATTGTCAATGACTTCCATTAACTTGGCTTTAATGGATTTCGTCTTTTGAGTTGTCTCGCTGAAATGTTCTTACTCTTTCAAATAACTGCTCAACTTGTTGACTGCTCAATCCACACAGCAGACATTGTGGGCTAGGTTATGAATTCTGTGGCGTGATTATGGCACGTACCTTCGTTATATAAACTCAGCAAAAAAATAATCGTCCTCTCACTGTGAACTGCGTTTATTTTCAGCAAACGTAATGTGTAAATATTTGTATGAACATAAGATTCAACAACTGAGACATAAATTGAACAAGTTCCACAGACATGTGACTAACAGAAATTTAATAATGTGTCCCTGAACAAAGGGGGGGGGGTACCACATGAGGGAGGAGGATGTCTTCCCTGTAAAGCACAGCATTGAGATTGCCTGCAATGACAACAAGCTCAGTCTGATGATACTGTGACACAGCGCCCCAGACCATGACGGACCCTCCACCTCCAAATCGATCCCGCTCCAGAGTATAGGCCTCGGTGTAACGCTCATTCCTGCGACGATAAACTCGAATCTGACCATCACCCCTGGTGAAACAAAGCCGCTGCTCGTCAGTGAAGAGCACTTTGGTGGGTTTGTGCCCATAGGTGACGTTGTTGCCGGTGATGTCTGGTGAGGACCTGCCTTACAACAGGCCTACAAGCCCTCAGTCTAGCCTCTCTCAGCCTATTGTGGACAGTCTGAGCACTGATGGCGGGATTGTGCGTTCCTGATGTAACTCGGGCAGTTGTTGCCATCCTGTACCTGTCCCGCAGGTGTGATGTTCGGCTGTACCGATCCTGTGCAGGTGTTGTTACACGTGGTCTGCCACTGTGAGGACGATCAGCTGTTCAACCTGTCTCCCTGTAGCGCTGTCTTAGGCGTCTCACAGTACAGACATTGCAATTTATTGCCCTGGCCACATCTGCAGTCTTTATGCCTCCTTGCAGCATGCCTAAGGCAGGTTCACGCAGATGAGCAGGGACCCTGGGCATCTTTCTTTTGGTGTTTTTCAGTCAGTAGAAAGGCATCCTTAGTGTCCTAAGTTTTCATAACTGTGACCTTAAGTGTCTTAACGACCGGTCCACAGGTGCATGTTCATTAATTGTTCATGGTTCACTGAACAAGCATGGAAAACAGTGTTTAAACCTTTTACAATGACGATCTGTGAAGTTATTTGGATTTTTACCAATTATCTTTGAAAGACAGGGTCCTGACAAATGGACTTTTCTTTTTTTTGCTGAGTTTAGGTACGCACTTTGCATCGGTATTGCACATCAGCTTTGAACTATAGGCCGATACCAATGTTGGCATTTTTAGCTAATATTGTCCGATTCCGATATGTTCATTTGTATCTGTAACATAACATAACAAAATGTGGGAAAAGTCAAGGAGTCTGAATTTTTTCTGGCGGCACTGTGTATACACACACACACACACACACACACACACAGACTCCCTTCTGAGTCTGCCTATTAATGTCTGAAGGTAGAGCGGTTACACACATAAACACACACACATTTCGCTGTCAGCAGCCAGCCTTCACTGATGGGATCAGTTTGATTACCCTACTGCTCAGATGACAGCCTGCTGAGATGGCCCTGTTTTGATAAGATGACAATAATAAAACCTCATGTAACTGCTGTGATAAAACAACTATAATACTAGACATCATTAAACGCGGTTCACTACATGACCTTACTTTTACCTCCTAATATGTGTTCTATAGTTGCAAACCAAACAGCGTGGTGCCAGTAAGTCATTCAGTAGGATGCTAGACAATACTATTCCACACCATTAGGCGACACCGATAGTGACTGAGGTTCAGTTTAGAGAGACAGTAACGTTTTACCCAGCAGGCTACTGTACTGCCATTTTATGAGCTTTCCCTTCACTAATGTTAGATGACCTGCGCATCAGATTCCTCTACCGTGTTATCAACCTAAATAAATACCATCGTAAAAACTACTGTAACAGGTAGTTTATTTTTTCTTGTAATAAAAACATCCGAATGTAATACATTTTATAAATTGTATTTTGAAGATTAGATTATTAATAGTAAGCAATAGAATCCAGCAACAGCTTCTTTTCACAAAGCAAGAAGAATATCAACCCGCAAGCTGGCACAGTCAAATATCCGTAAACATAATCACCAACACTTGATAAATAATGCAAAACACAAATGTAAAAGATGAATTGTATAAAGAAACCTTTGTGGAAATATATCCTTGAAATTATATAGAAAGAAGAGTCAATTATAGATGTACACTGGTTGTTGTTTTTATATGCCTGTACAGTAGTTTATGGATACGTTTTGTATTGCCTAATCTACAGGCCTAAAATAATGTTTTAGTTTTTCTCACAATGAAAACACCACAATGTAATACGTTTGATATATGTTAATTATAGATTTGATTAGTTGTAGGGTATTCGGGCTGTAACCCTGGTATAAGGTATATATGGTAGTCTGGAAAAAGCCTGGGGTTGTTTTTTTTTTTTTAAGTAAATGCCTGCAGTCATCTTCTGCAATACGTTAGGAGATAAAGTCAATTGCATTCTTGATTTCACCTGTCGCATAATTTTTCATTATGAGGCTTTCCGTTAGTCCCCAGTCACTTTTACATGGAGTTGGTTTACAAACGCACAATGACGAGTCCGGAGCCTTTTGAGTTACTCAAATAATCTAATTTCAGTATGGAAATCACAACTAAATTTTTGCCACCTAGATATAACTATTAAGTTAACTGTCTGAAATGTGCTTAATGCTCTGCAGTTGTACATTTTGTTTTGCTAATTTAGTAGTTAGCTTCTTCCAAAATCAAGCATTCGCTTGGTAACAGCAGAGAATCCATTCCTGGATCAAGAGCCTTGCTGGCTAATATTTGTTTTGTGCTTACCGCAAACTGTGAGTAGTATTTGAGTTACTTGTATAATTTAGGTCAGACAATGTATAAAATATTTGTGATGTGCTCGTTATCATTTAGTTAACATTCTCTATGGGATTTTACATGTATTTGTTAGCATTGCTAACTTTCGTATTACAGACTGTCAGTGGGGTTGGAAAACTGTGGCCGTTGTGTTCAGTGCCGGTATTACAGAATATCCCGGTATGGCACAAGGTCTGTATGAAGGTATGACAATCTGGATACCGCCCAAGCCTAGCCAGTACTGTTATTCCAATGTGCAGGGGTGCTGGATGGATTGAGGAAAGAATGTACATGGAAACAAGTGTAAAAGTGTATTTTAGCTGGATAAATACACATTTAAATGTGTTCCTTCTGACCACAAGTCGGAGACCACTATGATGACGCACCAAATGTGTTCGATGGATCCTTTTTGTCTTCTTCTAATGCCTCTTAATGAGAAAGTACTCCTAAAGTAATCAGATTACATTACTGAGTTTGGGTAATCCAAAAGTTACCTGTCCACGACTGTAATAAGTATGGTAACTAGTAACTGTAATATATTACATTTAGAAAGTAACTCGCCCAACCATGAGTAAGTACAGTCCAGTAACAGCTTCTTTTGATGAATTATAAAGAAAAGAGTAATATCAACCCGAAAGACGTGTGGTCAAATTATTTGCCGTAAACATGAGCATCACCACTTGTTGTGCTTAATGGTGAACCACAAAATCAAACGGCAGTGGGCGTCGGGTGGGGGTTAGTGGGACAAACTGACGGAAGACCACTCTAATGAGAGAGCCGCCACCTCTCTCTGTGGAGGTCTGTGTGGTGTAATCCTACTATACACGTTCTCCTACCTGCCTCATTAGCATCATGCTAACAAGCCCTCTGCTGAAGAGGTGTCACTGGGTGGAGAGGGGAGATGCCACAGAGCAAGGTGTGTAAAGAGGGGAGAGGGGGGCATGTTTAACCCTTCACCCCCCTGGAGGGATCTCTGTGGGCAGAGAGAGGAGAGTCCCTCGTTCTTGAATACACATGGTATCCTCTCACTCTGTTTGGTTTCACCCCACTCGCTCTGGCTTTGTTGGCATGGAAACATACGTTTACATTGCCAAAGCAAGTGAAATAGAAAATAAACAAAAGTGAAATAAACAATAAAAAATGTACAGTAAACATTACACTCAAGTTTCAAAGGAATAGACATTTGAAATGTCATATTGTGGCTATGTACAGTTATGGTGAGCAAATAGTTGAAGTACAAAAGGAAAAACAAATAAACAAATATTGGTCGTATTTACAGTGGTGTTTTGTTCTTCACTGGTTGCCCTTGTGGCAACAGGTCACACAGCTTGCTGCTGTGATTTCACACTGATATTTCACACAATAGATATGGGAGTTTATCAGAATTGGATTTGTTTTCAAATTCTTTGGGTCTGTGTAATCTGAGGGAAATATGTCTCTCTAGTATGGTAATACATTTGGCAGGAGGTTAGGAAGTGCATCTCAGTTTCCACCTAATTTTGTGTGCAGTGTGCACATGGCCTGTCTTCTCTTGAGAGCCAGGTATTCCTACGGCGGCCTTTCTCAATAGCAAGGCCATGCTCACTCTGTACATAGTCAAAGCTTTCCTTAATTTTGAGTCAGTCACAGTGGTCAGGTATTCTGCCACTGTGTGTACTCTCTGTTTAGGGCCAGCTTGCTTATGGGAGTCTTCTCAAGGTTAATCTCTCTGTAGGTGATGGCTTTGTTATGGAAGGTTTGGGAATCTTTCCTTGAGCTAAAATAGGCTAATGCGATTAGCATTAGGTTGTAAGCAACAAGAGCATTTCCCTGGACATAGACATATCTAATATTGGCAGAAAGCTTACATTCTTGTTAATCTAACTACACTGTCCAATTTACAGCAGCTATTACAGTGAAAGAATACCATGCTATTGTTTGAGGAGAGTGCACAATTTTGAAAAGTTATTAATAAACAAATTAGGCACATTTGGGCAGTCTTGATACAACATTTTGAACAGAAATGCAGTGGTTTGTTGGATCAGTCTAAAGCGTTGCGCCAGCACTGCTGCCATCTAGTGGTAAATCTAAATTGCACCTGGGTTGGAGTAATACATTATGGCCTTTCTCTTGCATTTCAAAGATGATGGTACAAAAAAAATACAAAATAACGGTTGTTTTTTTCTTTGTATTATCTTTTACCAGACCTATTGTGTTATATTCACCTACATTCCTTTCACATTTCCACAAACTTCAATGTGTTTCCTTTCAAATGGTACTAAGAATATGCATAGAATATGCATATCCTTGCTTTAGGGCCTGAGCTACAGGATACCACGAAATTGGGGATAAAAGGGGTAAATAAAAAAATAACTTCCTCCGTGTGCTACGTAAAACACCAAATAATGCATGCAGAGCAGAATTAGCCGGATACCCGCTAATTATAAAAATCCAGTAAAAAGTCAAATTCCGCCCTTTTCCCCCAATTTTCGCCTCCATGGTTGGGAACAGAAGCGCCAGATCATCAGCAAACAGTAGACATTTGACTGGTTCTAGTAGGGTGATGCCGGGTGTTTCAGACGGTTCTAGTAGGGTGATGCCGGGTGTTTCAGACGGTTCTAGTAGGGTGATGCCGGGTGTTTCAGACGGTTCTTGTGCCCTCGCCAATTCGTTGATATAAACAGTGCCTTGACTTTTTCCAGATGTTGTTACATTACTGCCTTATTCTGAAATGTATGAAATATTTTTTTTCCAGGAATCTACTCACAATACCTCATAATGGCAAAGCAACAACTGTTTTTTAGACATTTTAGCAAATTGATATAACATTTAAAGCTTAAATAAATCAAATAAAATTTGATTAGTCACACGTGACTTGTCCCGAAGCCACTCCTGCGTTGTCTTGGCTGTGTGCTTAGGGTCGTTGTCTTGTTGGAAGGTGAACCTTCGCCTCAAGTCCTGAGCGCTCTGGAGCAGGTTTTCATCAAGGATCTCTCTGTACTTTGCTCTGTTCATCTTTTCCTCTATCCTGACTAGTCTCCCAGTCCCTGCTGCTGAAAAACATCCCCACAGCATGATGTTGCCACCACCATGCTTCACCATAGGGATGGTGCCAGGTTTCCTCCAGACGAGACCCTTGGCATTCAGGCCAAAGAGTTCAATCTTGGTTTCAACAGACCAGACCATCTTGTTTCTCATGGTCATAGTTTTTAGGTGCCTTTTGGCAAAGTCCAAGCGTGCTGTCATGTGCATTTCACTGAGGAGTGGCATCCGCCTGGCAGCTCTACCATCAAGGTCTGATTGGTGGAATGCTGCAGAGATGGTTGTCTTTCTGGAAGGTTCTCCCATTTGTCATTGTTTAAAATGTTCTTACTTGTCTGCTTGAAGTGTTTAGATTTGATAGGGAAGCTGAAAGGTCAAATATACTGTTTAAGGCATTCTACTGCCAAGTTTACATCTTCACTATTACAGTGAAATGTTTTGTCCAGGAAGTTGAGATTTAAGTAGCAAGAAATTCATTGTTTTTTGGTAAGTTTCTACCCTACTTTCCTTCAATCTGTAGCATTTCTTAATGCTGTGCAGTTCCTATGGCGTTGATGCCTCACGATTGAGTATTGCTTCGTTCGAGTAGACTGTGATTTTGCTGTGATCTGATAGGGGTGTCAGTGGGCTGACTGAACACTCTGAGATACTCTGGGTTGAGGTCAGTGATAAAGTAATCTACAGTACTACTGCCAGTGGATGAGCTGTAGGTGTACCTACCATAGGAGTCTCCTCGAAGCCCACCATTGATTATGTACAGAGCTACAGGAGTTGTGACCTGTTTTTGTTGGTTGTTTTGTCATAGTTGTGTCTATGGGGACATATTTGGTAAGGTCGTACTGTCACCTCCAGGTTGGTGTTCCCCTGTGTGCTGAAGAAGTATCAGGTTCTTGTCTGGTTCTGGCATTTAGGTTGCCACAGACTAGTACATGTCCCTGGGCCTGGAAGTGGTTGTTCTCCCTCTAGGTTGGAGGAACTGTCATCGTTAAAGTATGGGGATTCTATTGGGGGGGGATATAGGTAGCACACATGAAGACATTTTTCTCTGAGATAATTTCCTTCTTAATTTCGAGCCAAATGTACCTGTTCTGACTCATTTAATAGATTTTGTTAGTTCTGCTCTATACCAAATTAGCATACCCCCTGAGTCTCTTCCCTGTTTCACACCTGATAGTTTGGTGGATGGGACTACCAGCTCTCTGTAACCTAGAGGGCAACCAGTGTGTCCGTCTCCTCTATACCATGTTTCTTGTAGGATGACAATGTCTGTATTTCCAATTTCTTTGAAGTCTGGGTTCCTGCTTTTTAGGCCAAAGGCAGATAACCTCAGCCCTTGTATATTCCAGGATGAGATGGTAAAAGCTTTGTGTTCCATATTGTCTAGTGTTCTTTCTCTCTTTCTGTATCACAAACAGAGTGCTCTGTATGTGACTTTCTATTACGCTCTCTTTTTTCCCTCTCTTCTTTTTCTTCTCTCCTTTCTTCTACGTCCGTCATCACCACAGCACAGTTTGGTTCTTTTAACATAACCAAGGCTATCACATCTCCTAGCAGTTGTCTTTTTTCTTTCTTAGCCTATTGTGAAGGGCGTCGGCTGGGTGGAGAATGGAACTACGGTAGCAGTAACTAGACCGCTCCAGTAGAATAAAACTAGATACAGAGTAGAGTCCTACTCTCTCATTACATCAGACACGTTACTGTTAGAGCAGTCTTATGTGGATCGAGGCAAATTATTAATATAGCGATGAATCCTTTTCATGTTGGAAAGGGAGCTATGCGGTTTGGTACATCAGTAACTCCCTGTTCTGTCTGAATATTGTTGAGATAAGATCTTGCATGCAATAGTTACCAAAGACCATCACATGGCTGCAATACTGTTCAGTCTTCAAGTCTGTTTGTTTCCTCAACATTGTTGCCTTTATGTTTTGCTGTATTGCTCTTTAGCTAATGGCTAAATGACATGCCTTCAGTATGATCTATACACATGATATAACATCATGCATATTAGTAGAAAATTCCATTTGTAACAATTGCAACATGTAAGTGTCAAGACAAAATGTTTTACTCATCAATCAACCAATCTCTCCCTCTTTCTCCAGGGGACAGAAGCGCAAGCTTGAGGAGGAAGAGGGGGAGTCGGCGGACGAGTCCACCAAGGATTCTAACGAGGAAGAGGAAGGAAGCAGCTCAGAGGCTGATGAGATGGCCGCTGCCCTGGATGCGGAGCTTAACGACTTCATGTGACAGCGATGAATTTGATTGGACAAATGAACTGGATGTTTGATTGGACGTTTGTGAACAATGACTCACAGAACACCCCCCCCCCCCCCCCCCCCGAGTTATCCCAGCAGCTTTTCAGCTACGTGGTACCTGAGAATCATTCTGTCTCTACGCTGTGTGCGTGCTTGTGTTTTATCGAGGTGAATGTGTTGTACAGAATGAAGAGGTAGGTTAGTACAGTAGGAAAGTGTTGGTGTGTAAATATAGTTGTAGATCATTTTTAGGGTAATATAGAAACTTTCGACAAACACATTTGTGGTGTTGTTTTATTGTGAGATAAAAAATAGGATGTTTTACTTGAGTTTGTTTTTCTATTAAGACTTTTTTATATAAATTCAACAAATGATTAACTATATTCATTGGTCATATGATGCCAAAGAGTTTGAACTAGGCCAATCACAGCCTGCAGCTAAACATTTTACTCTTGACGTCACATTCTGTGATCCTATTTCCTGTTGTTTTTTTTTTAGGGGTTGATCATTAAAACATTGTTACCGGCAGAAAGACTAAGATGCCTGAATGTGTCCCATTGGCTCTTTTCCTCTGTTCTTCTCTACCTTGGTGTTGGTACCAGAGCCATATATAGAGGTCAATATGTATGTATGACTCTGGTTGGTACCTTTTTATAAAGTCACCTGAGCTATCCGAGACAAACACCCAGGATGCACTGCAATATCAACATCATCCTCATCTTCATCATACCACTGTTAGTTATCAGCAGTCTATCTTTTGACTGACCTGGCTGAAAGCTCCAAGCAGGAAGTATATGAGTTGCACTGTGGCAGTCCTCCTGGCTCCACCAATGAGATTTGCCGGTCCTCCTGGCTCTGCCAATCAGCGGTGCTGGTCCACCTGGCTCCAACAATGGTCTTGATCAACATTTCCAACACCAACTAATGTGTTTTACTTTGAAAGATTAGCTGGTCTCGACCATAGATGACTCTAGTGCCCAAAAGCCCATTTTAACATGGACAGCGTCATTTACGACTTTCACCATTTTGAACTAGTCAAGTAGATGGGACTTCCTCTGGGTTAAGGAATGATCACATAATTCCATCCAGGTCATCAGGAGGGATCAGCCAATGAATTATACTCATAAGCGAGCGATAATGACCCATAACTCGGGTGGCAATAAATCGGCAACCTTGGCTTTTTTTCTGTTCAAACAACTGACTCCAGGTGGCAGTATGCACCCTTTCAGTTAGTTTGCCAACTTATAGAAATGGTAGAAGAAGAAAATGGACTACTTGAAAATGGGCTCAATGGCACTGCAGGTTTTCTGAGACGCAATAATGGGACAGATACAATGATGCCATGTCTATCTAAGTCTATGGTCGAGACCCAATTACCTGTCAAAAAGTTATATGGTCAAGACCCACCAACCATGTCACTGCCACCACCTCCCCTCACTGGAGCCTGTGATGGTGGAGGCGTTTTGTTGTTTTGCTACTTCTATCAGGTGATTTCTGTTTTAGTCAGTTGCAGAGTCAATGATTTGCTAACGGCTACATTTCAGCCAGGTTATAGAGTTCAGCAAGTGTCGTAGTGTCCGCTGCTCTTAGTAGGGACATCAAACGTTCAGGCTGCTGCACAGACACTACGGAGGCTCTAGTCTAGGGCGCCTGGTTAAATTGTGTTTGAGAGCATTTTTTACCTCTCTAAATTGTTAGATGCGTAAGAAATAGATGCAATAGTTTGTGAGTAGGAAACATAACACTGAGTATATAAAACATTAAGGGCAGCTGCTCTTTCCATAACATGGCGAAAGCTATGATCCCCTTATTGATGTCACTTGATAAATCCAATCAATCAGTGTAGATGAAGGGGAGGAGACCGGTTAAAGAACGATTTTTAATCCTTGAGACATGGATTGTGTGTGTGTGCCATTCAGAGGGTGGATGGGCAAGACAAAAGATTTAAGTGCCTTTGAACGGGGTATGGTAGTAGGTGCCAGGGGCACCAGTTTGATTGTGTCAAGAACTGCAACGCTGCCAGGTTTTTCATGCTCAACAGTTTCCTGTGTGTATCAAGAATGGTCCACCACCCAAAGGGTGGGAAGCATTGGAGTCAACCTGGTCCAGCATCCCTGTGGAACGCTTTCAACACCTTGTAGAGGCCATTCCCCGATGAACTGAGGCTGTTCTGAGGGCAAAATGGGGGGGTGCCTCAATATAAGGAAGGAGTTCCTAATGTTTGGTATACTCAGTGTATATATCTTAAATTGACATGTTGAATTATTTTGCCATATTAAATCATTTTATTTTCCTCTAATTTCCCTAATGTGGACACTTTCTGTTACTACAAGCTTGCATTTACACCCCATAAAATCTCTAGAAAAGTCGCTGGCCACACACCAATATACGGATTTGACAGTCCGACTATCACCTACCTACATACCAGCCAACCGTTGTCACTGTCGATATCCTATGCCGCATCGTGATTCGTTGAAGTTGACTAACAGAAAAAGTGGTTTGTTCCCTTTTCCATGTTGGCAGCCTCCTGAAATGAACATCTGATATTCTACAAGTCTTCATCTAACCAACCATGTACAGTGCCTTCAGAAAGTATTCACACCCCTTTTTCTAAATGTCATTGGTCTAGGCACACTGTACCCCATAATGTCAAAGTGGAATTATGTTTTACAAATTTCATTAAAAATGAAATGTCTTCAGTCAATAAGCATTCACACCCTTTGTTATGGCAAGCCTAAATAAGTTCAGGAGTAAAAATGTGCTCAACAAGTTGCATAATAATTTGCATGGACTCTGTGTTCACTAAGTGTTTACCATGATTCTTGAATGACTACCTCATCTCTGTGCCCCACACATACAATTATCTGTAATGTCACTCAGTCGAGCTGTGAATTTCATACACAGATTCAACCGAAGACTAGGGAGGTTTTCCAATGCCTCAAAGAAGGGCACCTATTGGTAGATGGGTAAAATAAAAAAAGCATGGTGAAGTTATGAATTACACTTTGGATGGTGTATCAATACACCCTGTCACTACAAAGATACAGATGTCCTTCCTAACTCAGTTGCCGGGGAGGAAGAAAACCACTCAGGGATTTCACCATGAGGCCAATGGTGACTTTAAAACGGTTACAGAGTTTAATGGCTGTGATGGGAGATAACTGAGGATGGATCAACAACATTGTAGTTACTCCACAATACTAACCTAAATGACAAGAGTGAAAAGAAGGAAGCCTGTACAGAAAATAAATATTCCAAAACATGCATCTTGTTTGCAACAATGCACTAAAGTAATACTGCAGTAAATGTGCCAAAGCGATTTACTTTTAGTCCTGAATACAAAATGTTAAGTTTGGGTTAAATCCAATACAACACATTACTGAGTACCACTCTCCATATTTTCAAACACAGTGGAGGCTGCAGCATGTTATGGGTATGCTTGTAATTGTTAAGGACTGGGGAGTTTGCTTAGCACCATTCTGTTTTTTTATGCTGACAGAGGCAAAATCCTAGAGGAAAACCAAGTTCAGTCTGCTTTCCACCAGATGCTGGGAGATGCATTCACCTTTTCAGAGGACAATAACCTAAAACACAAGGCCAAATCTACACTGGAGTGGCTTACCAATTTACAGTTTTGACTTAAATCTACTTGAAAATGTATGGCAAGACTTGAAAATGGTTGTCTAGCAGTGATCATCATCCAGTTTGACAGAGCTTGAAGAATTTACAATAAATATTAATGGGCAAATGTTGCACAATCCAGGTGTGGAAAGCTCTTCGACTTACCCAGAAAGACTCACAGCTGTAATCACCGGCAAAGGTGTTTCTACAAAGTATTGACTGTCAATACTTATGTAAATTAGATGTATGTATTTCATTTTCAATAGATTTGCTTCAATTTCTAAAAACATGTTTTCACTTTGTCATTATGGGGTATTGTGTATAGCTGGGTAAGATTAATATATATATATATATGTAATCCATTTTGAATTCAGGCTGTAACACAACAAAATGTGGAATAAGTCAAGGGGTATGAATGATTTCTGAAGGCTCTGTATAGATTATTCCAAGTTTCCGCGTGGTCTTTGAGTAGTGCTTGTTTAAACAGCGCTATAGCATGAACGTTTTCCCCCTGTCCTATTGATTTCAGAGTGATGTGGAAGTGATTCACAAAAAGTGTGTTGCGTTACACGTACCACGTTGGCGACCCACTTGAATCAAAATGCAACACTTCAAAATGGAGCGAGCTGTCTTCTGCACGTTCTCCTCTAACCAGTGATGTCCACATTATAGCCTTATTCAGTGTGGCTTTTGAGCTGTTGGTTTTAACAGGATGTGCAACCTCATCTCACCTCTCTTGTGCAGTTGTGTTCTCCAGGTTGTCCTCTAACCAGTGATGTAAAAATGTAATCATACCCCCACAGATCTATGAGCGATTTATTGCTACAGTACTTGTCAAGAAATACAAATCATATGATTACTATTGTTGTAGATGGTACATTTTGTGTTAGGTTTTCAAAATCATAAACTGCATATTGGTTATTGATTTTGACTCTTTAATAGTGTTTTGACTTTGGGCTATATCAAAATGGCTTGTCAACAGAAGGCAGCGACGGCATGATTTTCAATTGAACTTTCAACATTAATTTCCAATGGCATTGTACTTAATCAGGTAAAAACTGCTGATTGAGTCCAATAATGTGCTGGGATTGATTTATTATAATGAGACTGTGCATTCGGAAACTAATCAGACCCTTTACTCATTACTTTGTTGAAGCAGTGATTCCAGCATCCAGTCTTCTTGGGTATGACGCTACAAGCTTGGTACACTGTATTTGGGAAGTTTCTCCCATTCTTCTCTGCAGATCCTCTCAAGCTCTGTCAGGTTGGATGGGGAGCATCCCTGCACAGTTTTTTTCAGGTCTCCAGAGATGTTCAATCGGGTTCAAGTCCAGGCTCTGGTGGGCCACTCAAGGACATTAAGAGACTTGTCCCAAAGCCACTCCTGCGTTGTCTTGACTGTGTGCTCAGGGTCGTTGTCCTGTTGCAAAGTGAACCCCAGTCTGGGGTCCTGAGCGCTCTGGAGCAGGTTTTCATCAAGGATCTCGCTGTACTTTGCTCCATTTAACTTTCCCTCGATCCTGACTAGTCTCCTGGTCCCTGTTGCTGGAAAAACATCTCCACAGCATGATGCTGCCACCACCATGCGTCACCGTAGGGATGGTGCCAGGTTTCCTCCAGGCGTGACGATTGGTGTTCAAGAGTTCAATCTTGGTTTCATCAGACCAGAGAATCTTGTTTCTCATGGACTGAGAGTCCTTTAGGTGCCTTTTGGCAAACTCCAAGCGGGCTGTCATGTGCATTTTACTGAGGAGTGGCTTCTGTCTGGCTTGATTTGGGAGAGTGCTGTTGTCCTTCTGGAAGGTTCTCCCATCTCCACAGAGAAACTCTGGTGCTATGTCGGAATGACCATTGGGATCTTGGTCACCTCCCTGACCAAGGCCTTTCTCCCCTGATTGCTCAGTTTTAAATGGAAGTTTCATCTTGGGGACCTTTAACTCTGCAGAATTTTTTTTGGTACCCTTTCCCAGATCTGTGCCTCGAAACAATCCTGTCTCGGACCTCTTGGACAATTCCTTCGACCTCATGGCTTGGTTTTTGCTCTGTGTGTATATTGATGAGGATTTTAGATTAAGGCTGTAACGTAACAATGTGGAAAAAGTCAATGGGTCTGAATACTTTCGGAATGCACTGTATACCAGAAATCACCAAAACGGGTTTGCCCTGCCTGATCTTAGGTTGTTTTAGAAACCAGGGCTGCGATTGTTCAAGGGTGATAGGTCATGGGTCAGGAGTTAAAGCTGTGATGCTGGGTCCTCACCCAGAACATTGACTGCCACTGCATTATTAACCTGATCAGACAGACAGACAGACAGACAGACAACCGTTGACAGAATGTTTTGCATGTTTATCCATTTAATGTTTCAGAATAAGATATCCTGAGTACTGATATAATATTTACGGACGGACGGACGGACGGACGGACGGAGGAAGGAAGGAAGGAAGGAAGGAAGGAAGGAAGGAAGGAAGGAAGGAAATGAAATTGATTTTTTTTCATTGTGTCATTTAAGCCATTCATCCCACCCTTGGTTGTTTTCTCTATTCTGTTTTGGTTTGTTATTATTTTCAATGAAAAGACTGATGTGTAAAAGTATTTGTATATTCTATTTCTTACTTGACCTGACAGAAAATATACTTTTCATTTAATAAATTTTTTATTTTTTTTAAATTGTCTTTGAAGTGTGTCCATCTCAATCTGTGTGTCTGTGTTGAGAAAAATAACAAGTTCCCAGAGGTAAATCTGGTTGGTGCCGAGCTCAGCGGTGGCATTGAGCAGCAGTGAATAGAGATTTGTTTAGCCAGTCAGACTAACAAACTTTTACAAACAATGTTTCTGTTGGAGGAAAAGCAGCCAGTCCATTACCTCTGGATGAACTGCTGCTCGCCCAGATATGGATCGTGCACACACCATACACACACTATACTCACCACACACACACACCAGTGTTGTTTTACTTCACATCTCTGGGCCTCATTTTCCCCACCACCATGTCACAGGGAAAAAATGATTACCTCAACATATGGTCTTAAGAGTGAGTTGATAGACTGGCAGTGAGCCGCATGTGACTTTATGATAAGATGATTGGATATGAACTGAGACTTTGTTGTTGTGGCTTCTTGGGTTATGAATTAATTATCCCTAGCTACAGTCAGTATGTCTACGAAAGCTCTGTGGAGTCTGACAGACTGACGTCTATCTCCCAACATGGTACTGGAAAAATGCCTTGACAGCAAACTACTTTTTCCTCAGTTTTCGGCTGATTATGAGTTGATTTGGAACATTTTTTACGAGTAATATTAAAATTCAATCTGTCTTCGAAATGCTTACTCACTAATAGACCTGTATTCGCACAATTTATATTGCACCTTTTGACATTGTTGATCAATGGAAAATGGATTGAATCTAACGAAATCCATTCCCAGCGACCATTAGGCCCTGTGCCAGACATCCCTCTCACACAACTTTTATAATTGATACATGTGTAATGATATGTAACGAATGGAGTTTATTGTAGCTATGCTTCCCAAATGGCTCCCTATTCCCTATATATATTGCATTACTAGTGCACTAAATAGGGAGTAGGGTGCCGTTCGAGACCACTCTAATGTATGGAACCTGAAATGCACCTCTGGGTTTCTCATCATCACAGAGACAGTCTCATTGTCTGAATGTACATTACACAGCAGGAGTCATCATGTAGAAGTTGATTAGTAGTTTGTAATGATGGGAAGGGGGTGGAGACCAAGGGACTGTAACTGGGGAGAAAAACATGAGACTTCCAAAGCATTTTCATTATAATTTTCTATTTGACCATATCCTTACTCTCCAGACAAAGATCCTAGAATATAACGTAGTGTTTAGTTGTAACTGATCTTCTTCAGAGATGGTCTCATTGATCTCATTTACGCAAATTATTTATTCAGTGTGAAATTATAATCTTCCATTAGGAGTGAAATGCAATATATACGTCTCTATACAAGTATGCTATATACAGGCTTTACAGTTGTCTGTTTTATGCCGTTAAATCATTTAAATGGGTGTCCAGGTGAGGTGCTGGTTATGGTCCTCTACCTCTCTCTCCATCCCTCCATTCCTCTATCCCTCTCTCCATCCATCACCCTTAGTCAGGAGGTCTTAGAGTGGCAGGGTAGGTGAGCAAAAAGATCACTCAGACGAATCCTCTCTTTCACATCGGGATCCCTCCATCCCTGTTCCAGATGATTGACAGATGGTTCATCTTTCATTCCACGATTCTGTCGAGTTGGCTTTTCCGCTCTTATCTTCTGTTCTGCTGTATTTTCTCCTGTTTTAGGTGTCGTTCACATCTGTCTCTAGCCTAACTGACAAAACTCCCAGCCAATGGTCGTTCTGGTCTGGTTGACATGTGAAGACCAACCTATCTCAGCAGGTTTAGGTCCCCTGGGGGCGGAAGTATTTGAGACGGTAAATCACTGAGGAGAGAGAAGAGGAGAACACAGAAGAAGAAGCGCTTCTAACCTCAGGGTCTTTCTTGGATAAATACTGGTAAAATAAGAGTTTATGTAGTCTCATCTTCTATGGTTAGGTTTCACAGATTAAAACATTAAGTCTCTCAGGCCGTCTCTGTTTCTACATGGTGTGAAGCCTTCTGCTTCTTTCTTTTACCGTCTGTACTGCCTCATTAACCTGCTGCTGTCTCCATATACCTGTAGTTGTAAACTATACAGGTTGCCATTTCAGAGATTAGTTCAAGGGAGGCCAATTTGCTTCGTTAGCTGTAGTCTCTGGGTTCCGAGATTACATGAGCTGTCAACTATGATATGTTTAGCTTCTGTGGTAACAGGGTACCTCTACTCTTTTCATAGTAGCTTGTCCTCTACTCTTTAAAGGTAACAGTTTCCCCTGTGAACTTTAACCTTTCCTGAAGGTAAAGACATATTGTTGGTGAGCAAGTCAGCCATCCTACAGATCTCCTATGTCCCACTCTCTCCTCATCCCAAAATACCACCCTTAAACAGGGTTGTTAGAATGTCAGGCTTTGCTCTCCTGTATGTAGGCCAGGAAGAGGAAACCAAACCGGCTGTTAGTGGAAAGGTCTTCAAACAGAAAGGTTCTGTTAACAGGAGATTGAGGATGACTGAGCACCCTGAGTTCACCAATATAGCAGCATGAGCATCAAAGTTATTACTCAAATCCATTACAATCAATGTGGTTTGTCATGAGAATATATGTGGGGATGTGTGGCATATACTTTTGAATAAAGCATCATTCTTCTTTATTGTCAATTATCGAAACTGCAAGAATTTGACGATTTATTGCATAAATTGGTTGGGTTGGCAGGGGTGTGTGAGGGTACTACAGTAAATCAACTCTTGAGTGTTGCTCCCTTAACACAGCAGATGATGGAGGGATGCCGTTCAGACGCATGACAGAACACATTCAATCATCACGCAATAGTGTTCAAACTGCCCGGCCGGGCTTTACTGTCATAGATCAGTAACATACTGCCGCCATGCAAGTTTCTCAAGTTCTGTTTGAATGTTTTTTCAAGTTAACATCAGGATTAGACTAGTTTCTGAGTGAACCTCCAGCTGCCTTTCACAGGGGCTGTGTATGCTTCCCAAATGGCACTCTATTCCCTATATAGTGGGACCCCTATGGGCCCTGGCCAAAAGTCATGTGAACTTTAAAGGGAATAAGGGGTCATTGGAGATGGCCTGTTTCCTGGTTGTCCTGCTTGCAGACTGAGTAAAGCCAACTTTTGAAAACATGGGTTTGGAGCTATTGAGTGCTTCCCAGTCTTAGGTTCCCAAAATAACTCCTGGACTGTATTTCAATAGCTGCGGTGTAAATCTGATCATGTATTTAGTGCTGCTGGTAATAACTGGGTCAGTTCAACCAGACAAGACAGAAGCTTGTGTGTGTTTGTTTGTTTGTTTGTGTGTGATTGTGTGTGTGTGTGTGTGTGTGTGTGTGTGTGTGTGTGTGTGTGTGTGTGTGTGTGTGTGTGTGTGTATATGTGTGTGTGTGTATATGTGTGTGTGTGTGTGTATATGTGTATGTATATATATACAGTTGAAGTCGAAAGTTTACATACACTTAGGTTGGAGTCATTAAAACTAGTTTTTCAACCATCTGCTGGTTAGGGAGCAACTATTCCGTGCCAACGGTGCTACTGTCAAAGTGAATGAAAAATGACTTAGTCATGTCCCTCTCACATGCGTATTACATATCCCTCTTTGTCTGTCAGCCTGTGACTCTGTCCCTTGTGTCAGCTGTAGTGACAGGGCATATTATTCAGCATCCCAGACCTCAACAGCCAATTTCCGCTCCTCCAGTCATACAGAGGTGGGTTGTTTGTGTTGTGGGTATTTTTGTCCAACGGCAGAGTAGCGTTTTAGCTGCTGCTTATTTTAAATATTAAAGTGGAGTACATTATGGCAGCATGCACCTATTTGACTTTAGAAATCCATGAATTGACAATGTAATGGAGGGCTTTAAAATTAAAACAACGTCACCAGAGCTCACAAAGAGGTAGAAGCCTGAGGGGACCCCTTGTGACATCACAGATGGAACTGGGGAAAACACTATATGTTAAATTAGAAATGTTTTATCTCAACTATACTGGGTTCAGTAAGAAATAGTTGGACTTGGAGATTTGACAGTGCTGTGCAGATACCATTATTCTCTCTATCTCTGAGACATTAGGGGATCACTGGCTTCAATA
This sequence comes from Oncorhynchus mykiss, assembly GCF_057628025.1. Lineage (NCBI taxonomy): Eukaryota > Metazoa > Chordata > Actinopteri > Salmoniformes > Salmonidae > Oncorhynchus > Oncorhynchus mykiss. The sequence goes on along the minus strand of NC_143039.1, from coordinate 53,711,444 downwards.
TTACCTTCTAGGAACGTTGGATTTATTTATAGTAACTATGTATATTTTCAACCGAAATGTTCTCAATGATTTGTGCTGCCATTTCACTCTCACTGTACAAACTCCATTGAAATTGCCTTTAGTCTTTGCCCAGTTCACTATTCCCTTTCAAATAAGATTAACCTTGAACCAAAATACCAGGAACCCTGTATTTTAGGTAACACCTGGAGCCATGTCTTTAATGCTCCTTCTGAACTTGACCTTTAGAATCCTGAAGTTTGTCTCAAAGCAGAACCAGAGGTCTGAGAGCTCCTGTAAATGTCCTGATGGCCATGTCCTTGTTCGCCTATCACCATGCTTCCCTAGGTCGCTTCACAAGGATTCTGACAGAGCTAGCAAGCACACAACAACCTCCCCTTTATAATATCCTCGCTCTCCGATGGCTTCTGTGTTTTTATCCGCTAGCTGTTACGAGCCTAGCTCATCATACTCAGACAGTCAATGAAGATCATTTCATTTTATATAGTGATTGGCTTATACATTTTTCAGGAATCCCTACAGTATAAATGAATAGTAGGAATAATCATATTTTCATTGATGGTGAGATATTATACATTGAGGGAATTTGTATTTTGGGAGTTTCTCCCATTCTTCTCTTTAGATGCTCTCAAGTTCTGTCAAATTGGATGGGGAGCGTTGCTGCACAGCTATTTTCAGGTCTCTCCAGAGATGTTCGATCAGGTTCAAGTCCGGGCTCTAGCTGTGGCAGACAAGGACATTCTGAGACTTTTCGTTGTCCTGTTTGAAGGTGAATCTTCGCCCCAATCTGAGATCCTTAATGCTCTGGAGCAGGTTTTCATCAAGGATCTCTCAGTACTTTGCTCTGTTCATCTTTCCCTCAATCCTGACGAGTCTCCCAGTCCCTGCCACTGAAAAACATCCCCACAGCATGATGCTGCCACCGCCATGCTTCACCGTAAGGATGGTGCCAGGTTTCCTCCAGATGTGACGCCTGGCATTCAGGCCAAAGAGTTCAATCATGGTTTCATCAGACCAGAGAATCTTGTTTCTCATGGTCTGAGAGGCCTTTAGGTGCCTTTTGGCAAACTCCAAGCGGGCTGTCATGTGCCTTTTACTGAACAGTGGCTTCTGTCTGGCCACTCTACCATCAAGGCCTGCTTGGTGGAGTGCTGCAGAGATGGTTGTCCTTCTGGAAGGTTCTCCCATCTCCACAGAGGAGCTCTGGAGCTCTGTCTTATAGTGACCATCTGGTTTTTGGTCACCTCCCTGACTAAGGCCCTTCTTCCCCGATTACCCGGCGTCCAGCTCTAGGAAGAGTCTTGGTGGTTCCAAACTTCTTCCATTTAAGAATGATGGAGACCGCTGTGTTCTTGGGGACCTTCAATGCTGCATACATTTTTTGGTACCCTTCCCCAGATCTGTGCCTCGACACAATCCTTTCTCTGAGCTCTACGGACAATTTCTTCAACCTCATGTATTTGTTTTTGCTCTGACATGCACTGTCAACTGTGGGACCTTATAAGGTGTGTGTGTGACTTTCCAAATCATGTCCAATCAATTGAATTTACCACAGGTGGACTCCAATCATCTCAAGGATCAATGTCAACAAGATGCACCTGAGCTAAATTTTGTGTGTAATAGCAAAGGTTCTGAATACTTTTGTAAATAAGTCTTTTTTTTCCCCCCCTTTTCTCCCCAATTACGTGGTATCCAATTGTTTTAGTAGCTACTATCTTGTCTCATCGCTACAACTCCCGTACGGGCTGGGGAGAGACGAAGGTTGAAAGTCATGCTATACACAACCCAACCAAGCCGCACTGGTTCTTAACACAGCGCGCATCCAACCCGGAAGCCAGCCGCACCAATGTGTCAGAGGAAACACCGTGCACCTGGCAACCTTGGTTAGCGCGCACTGCGCCCGGCCCGCCACAGGAGTCGCTGGTGCGCGATGAGGCAAGGACCTCCCGGTCGCGGCTGATTACGACAGAGCCTGGGCGCGAACCCAGGGTCTCTGGTGGCACAGCTGGCGCTGCAGTACAGCGCCCTCAACCACTGTGCCACCCGGGAGGCTAATAAGTTTTTTTTTTTATGCATTTGTTTAAACTTTGTCATTATGTGTATAGATTGCTGAATATTTGTTTTTTTTTTAATCAATTTTAGAATAAGGCTGTAACATAACAAAATGTTGGAAAAGTCAAGGGGTCTGAATACTTTCCGAAGGCACAGTACTTCAGCTGGGATTGGTTTACACAAAAATATATAGAAACGCAACATGGAATTATTTAAAAGATTTTACTAAGTTACGGTTCATATAAGGAAATCGGTCAATTTAAATTAATTAATTAGGCCCTAATCTATGGATTTTACATGACTAGGAATACAGATATCCTACAGATATGCATCTGTTGGTCACAGATATGTTTAAAAAAAAAGGTAGGGCATGGATTAGTATCTGATGTGATCACAATTTGCCTCATGTCATACATCTCCTTCACATAGTGTTGATCAGACTGTTAATTGTGGCCTGTGGAATGTTGTCCCACTCCTTCTCAATGGCTGTGAGAAGTTGATGGATATTGGCGGGAACTGGAACACGCTGTCGTAAATGTCGATCAGAGCATCCCAAACATGCTCATTGGGTGACATGTCTGGTGAGTATATGTAGGCCTTGGAAGAACTGGGACATTTTCAGCTCCCAGGAATTTTATACAGATCCTTGCGGAATGGGGCCGAGCATTATCATGCTGGAACATGAGGTGATGGGGGTGAATGAATGGCACCACAATTGGCCTCAGTATCTCGTCACGGTATCTCTGTACATTGAAATTGCCATCAAAAAAATGCTATTGTGTTTGTGGCCGTAGCTTATGCCTGCCCATACCATAACCCCACCGCACCATGGGGTACTCTGTTCACATTGTTGACATCAGAGTATCTGAGGGGGGCTGAAACTGTGGACATTTTTAAAACAGATCATTAAACACACCTTTTTCGCTTTGCTTTTCCTTAGGGTGCTTTTTAGTCGTTCAGTTTTCATTGTTATTCTTTTGTTATTTTTCCTCTTATGTTTGTTTTGTACTAAATATTTCCTGTGAGCACATTGTGTTGAATTCCATGTCTGAAATGTGCTGTATAAATAAAGCTTGATTTGATCAGCAAACCGCTCGCCCACATGATGCCATATGCGTGAATTGCCATCTGTCTAATACAGTTGAAACCGGGATTCATCCTTGAAGAGCACACTTCTCCAGCATGCCAGTGGTCATTGAAGATGATCATTTGCCCACTGAAGTTGGTGAGGACGACGAGCACGCAGATGACCTTCCCTGAGACGGTTTATTACAGTTTGTGCAGAAATTATTATTTGGTTGTGCAAACACAGTTTAATCAGCTATCTGGGTGGCTGGTCTCAGACGATCCCGCAGATGAAGAAGCTGAATGTGGAGGTCCTGGGCTGGCATGGTTACACGTGGTCTAAAGATGTGAGGCCTTGTCACGCCCTGACCGTAAGAGAGCTTTTTATGTCTCTATTTTGGTATGGTCAGGGTGTGATTTGGGTGGGCATTCTATGTCCCTTTTCTATGTTTTGTATTTCTTTGTTTTGGCCGGGTATGGTCCTCAATCAGGGACAGCTGTCTATCGTTGTCTCTGATTGGGAACCATACTTAGGTAGCTTTTTCCCACATGGGTTTTGTGGGTAGTTATTTTCTGTTTAGTGTTTGCACTTTACAGGACTGTTTCGGTTTAATTTATTTTCTTGTTATTTTGTATTAGTGTTCAGTTCAATAAACAAACATGAACACTTACCACGCTGCGCTTTGGTCCAACTACTCTTCCTCATCCGACAACGAAAGCCGTTACAGGCCTGTTGGACATACTACCAAACTCTCTAAACGGCATTGGGAGGTGGCTTATGGTAGAGAAATTAAGATTAAATTATCTGGAAACAGCTCTGGTGGACATTCCTGCAGTCGGCATGCCAATTGCACGCTCCCCCAAAACTTGAGACATCTATGACAATCTGTTATGAGACAAAACTGCACATTTTACAGTGGCCTGTTATTGTCCCCAGCACAAGGTGCACCTAAGTAATAATCATGCTGTTTAATCAGCTTCTTGATATGCCACACCTTTCAGGTGGATGGATTATCTTGGCAAATGAGAAATGCTCACTTACAGGGAGGTAATACGTTTTTTGTGCATATGGAAAATGTCTGGGATATTTTATTTCAGCTTATGATACATGGGATCAGTACTTTACATGTTGCGTTTATATTTTTGTTCAGTGTAGCTTTCCTAGTGCAATGGAACCAATGCCATAGTCCCCAAAGTGCAAACCACTCCAGACCGGCTCAGTTGATGAGAAGCTTCTAGGGTAGCATAGAACCTGGAGATATTTAGAGAGACTTTGAGGCTTTAATGTTTGGACGTGAGAGATTATCATGGTTTTCATTTTCAAGTACCATGTAGCCCCTTAATAAATGTTGGCTTCACCAGCTTCTTGGAAACTTACACAGTATGTGCTTGAATACTTGAGCCTCACGGAAAAACTAGCAGTGCACAGTGCTGAGGTCTCGGATGCTGTTGTCGTCACACTGTGATACATGATTCCAATCACCGTCCACACATTACAGGACCTTATAATAGGTGGGCTGACAAGAAGACAGAAGAAATACAGAAACTCTCTAACATCTGCAGCATAAGACATTTCGTAAGAACCATGACAGTAGCTGTAGCCTACAGTATACGGTTTGGTGGTTAAATGTGAGGTGGAGAAAGGAGGAGGAGGAGGATGATGACGCCCACAGCAGCAGCCTACCAAAAAGTCTGGGTCCTTTACTGTGACGTTGTCTTTTTGTAGAAGGTGGAGGGTCAGCACTGCCTCTTGTAAAAACTGCAGGCTACTGTAGTGGCATGAGTTGTAAATAAACTGGATTTATTTCATTGTAAATACTTTACTGTAAATACATTTGGGTGAGTGAATTCCAATCTTTCCTTTTTAGCTGGACATGAGTCACGATTCATCTCAGGAATATAATTTATTTGTCCGCCACAGAGAGAGCTTGTTCTTATTGTGTACAGTAGGCCTACCTACTAATCACCAGGGTTCTTCTCTTTCACTCTCCTCTCTTCTGTCATTGTCTTACGTCAGATGGCATCACTCCTGCGTGATACTCGTCCCTCAGTGCAGACAACGCTCTTCAGTATTACACAACACAAGTCTCCCTTTCAGACAGGACCAATCAAGAGAGGAAGGGTTCTGACATCACACGCATCCTCTCAGTAAGATTATGCATTATTGAATCTCTTCTGCACCTTCATGTCTACTTTACAAACCTCACACACACTTTTCTCTGAGATGTGCCACAAAACTACACACACACACACACTCCTCCCGGAGACATGCCACAGTTCCCCTCTCATCTCTCTCTTTTGCTCCTCTTCTCTCCTCTTCTCTTGCTCTCCAACTCTCAGCGCTCCAGTAAAACAAACACACACTCCGTAGCGTCTCAGTAGTCCCGTCGTGATGGCCCCCGTGGTCAGGTGTGTTTACATCATCGTCTTTCAAGAGGTTACAGATAAAGAGGTTCTGAGAATTGAAGCTGAGATTATAGGAAGAGATGACATTATTGTGCTCCTTATCCCGTGAACGAGGGTCGTGCAGGCAATGCAGTTATCTAGTTAGGAAATACTGAGACACTTAATAATAAAGAATTGAGGAAACATAGATCTTTAGCTGCCGTATACCTGTTAATTTCTACTATATGTTTGCACTTCTATTCTTAGGTTTGACAATATAGAATCTATACCTGGTACCATGTTTGTGAAAGTGTGTTTGAATGTGCTTGCCTACTTGTCATCTAATCAATTAAAGTTTAATGGAACTGGATGCAGTGCATTTTTTTATGAGGCATATTTACAAGGGTTATGGATTTATATGCAAAGCTGGTCTCTGTTAGTGGTTGGTGCCTGTTGGGTCTTTATCAATATAACCAGAGAAGCAGAGGCAAAGCCAGAGATTTCACTCTCGCCGAACATCTGTCCAAAATAAGACCAATGCGTTCCTATGGGCTTAAATTGGACCTCAACTTGTCGCCTGCCTTCCCGCCTTTAGGACAATGACTTCTATTGTTAGGGCGGAGACATGGGCATCTCGTCATTATATTCAGATCTCAGATATAACCCACAGAGGATTCCTTCTAAGACCTGTATAGTAGCCTGGTTGCCAGTCTCTGTTTAGCTAACATTCCACTCCTTGTACTTCGTGTCATGTGACAGAATACAAGGAATGGCAACCCGTCTTCCTGTTTAGACCCACGGTATGTCATTGGATTTGATCCTAGTTGAGCTCCAACCTTGAGTAAAGAGCAGGAATGAACATTTCTCGCCTCAACTCAGCTCCAGTCAACTCTCTCCTCCAAGGTCCCTGCTGAACGCACTCCCAGCTCCAAGTCATTACGGAAGTAACATTAGAGCAGAGCAGTTGAACAGTAGAGCAGTTGAAAATGAGAAATGATCTATGATTCAGACATACATTATCCAAATGGACACTTTATTCAAATGGTTGTGGCTATTAATTTTTATTAGCTTGTTATAATTCATTTGAATGCTGCCTTTAAGTGATAGTTTCTCTCCATGATTTTCTTGTCGAAGTATAAGGAAATAAGGTTGAAAGCTTAGCCAGAATAAAAGGCAGATTTGGTAATAAATGTTATTTAGAATAGAGGTTTGTACTTTACGTTTGTGTGGGTGTCGGTTTATTTGTGTGAATATTTCTAATTATTATGTGTGCCCATGAAATGCATTTGTGAAATATTGAGTGTGCGTGTGTGTGTCTGTACAGTACCAGTCAAAAGTTTGGACACAACTACTCATTCAAGGGTTTTTCTTTATTTTTTTACTTTTATCTACATTGTAGAATAATAGTGAAGTCTCCAAAACCATGAAATAACACATATGGAATCATGTAGTAACCAAAAATGTGTTAAACAAATCAAAATATATTTTATATTTGAGATTCTTCAAAGTAGCCCACCTTTGCCTTGATGACAACTCTGCACACTCTTCGCATTCTCTCAACCAGCTTCATGAGGTAGTCACCTGGAATGTATTTCAATTAACAGGTGTGCCTTGTTAAAAGTTCATTTGTGGAATTTCTTTCCTTCTTAATGCATTTGAGCCAATCAGTTGTATTGTGAGAAGGTAGGGGTGGTATACAGAATATAGCCCTATTTGGTAAAAGTCCAAGTCCATATTATGGCAAGAACAGCTCAAATAAGCAAAGAGAAATTACAATCCATCATTACTTAAGACATGAAGGTCGGTCAATGCGAAAAATTTCCAGAACTTTTATAATGATGAGGAAACTGTCTCTCATGAGGACCGTCACAGGAAAGGAAGACCCAGAGTTACCTCTGCTGCAGAGGATAAGTTCATTAGAGTTACCATCCTCAGATTGCAGTCCAAATAAAATGCTTCACAGAGTTCAAGTAACAGACACATCTCAACATTAACTGTTTAGAAGAGACTGCATGAATCAGGCTTTCGTGGTCGAATTGCCGCAAAGAAATCTCTACTAAAGGACACCAATAATAAGAAGAGACTTGCTTGGGCCAAGAAACACAAGCAATGGACATTACACCCGACGGAAATCTCTTTGGTCTGACGAGTCCAAATTTGAGATTTTTAGTACCAACCACTGTGTCTTTGTGAGACGCAGAGTCGGTGAACGGATGATCTCAGCATGTGTGGTTCCCACCGTGAAGCATGGAGGAGGAGGTGTGATGGTGTGGGGGTGCTTTGCTGGTGACACTGTCAGTGATATATTTAGAATTCAAGGCACACTTAACCAGCATGGCTACCACAGCATTCTGTGGTGATACGGTTTGTGCTTAGTGGGATTATCATTTGTTTTTCATCAATACAATGACCCAACACATCTCCAGGCTGTGTATGGACTATTTGACCAAGAAGGGGAGTGATGGAGTGCTGCATCAGATGACCTGGCCTCAACAATCACCCAACCTAAACCAATTGAGATGGTTTGGGATGAGTTGGACCGCAGAGTGAAGGAAAAGGAGCCAACAAGTGCTCAGTGTGCAAAGCTGTCATCAAGGCAAATGGTGGCTACTTTGAAGAATCTCAAATATATAATATCTTTTGATTTGTTTAACAAGTTTTTAGTTACTACATGATTGCCTATGTTATTTCATAGTTTTGATGTCTTCACTATTATTCTACAATGTAGAAAATTTGTAAAAATTAAGAAAAACCCTTGAATGACTAGGTGTGTCCAAACTTTTGACTGGTACTGTGTGTGTGTGTGTGTGTGTGTGTGTGTGTGTGTGTGTGTGTGTGTGTGTGTGTGTGTGTGTGTGTGTGTGTGTGTGTGTGTGTGTGTGTGTTTGCGTGCGTGTGTGTGTGTGTGTGTACAGTATGTGTACATAGAGAATAAAGCAACACAATAATACAAACTAATCTAAACATTATAATGCATAGCCAGACCGTGTCGGCACTGTTCTGGAGCTAATTATGATTGTGTCAATTTAATATGGGTCAAGAAGCACCACAATTACAGTGAAAATGTGGTCATCGTGTTTGTGCCTCCATTTGCACAGAGCAGAACTGAAGAAGTGATATTTTGACGTACTACTAAAGAGGGCATGGTTTGTCCAAACATAATCTCTTGTGGATAGACTATGTAAACATCTGACATCTGGATTAACTGGGATTAGTCCAAACAGCAAGCGAGGGTGATGGTTCAGTGACCCAAGCTTTTATGATTTGCCCGTGACCTGAACACTAGCGTTATCTCCTCAAGCTAATGCGTCATATTTTCCTTGATTATTCCTAATTAGGAGATGTTTCCAGTGTGGTTGGCCAGCATGACATTGTAAGAGAGCCTGCTGTGGTAGTACCATTCTAAAGGTTTAAACTCTCCTCATCCTGTGTATCATTGATCCGTAATGGCTGGGAACAGCCTAGTCTGGTTAATCAATACCTAATACTGAGAGCAGCATCATTATGAGTCATTAGTTCAGAACAAACAGAACTGCATGTTTAACCTCAGTGGAAACACAGTGGTTTAAATGGCACCCTATTCGCTATCGTGCACTTCTTTTAACTGGCCATCTGGTTAAAAGTAGTACACTATATTAGGAATAGGGTGCCATTTTGGACTCACAACAGACTATAAATGATTAGGTAGGTAGCATAGCGGTTAGATCAATGTGCCAGTAACCGAAAGGTTGTTTGTTTGAATGCCTGAGCCGACAAGGTGAAAATTCTGCCGATGTGCCCTAGAGCAAGGCACTTAACCCTAATTGCTCCAGGGTGGCCGTTGATAATGGCAGACCATGGCCATGACCCCACTCTCTGGGAAATGCAAAAAAGCACATTTACAATTCACACCTGTGTATTAATACACACTTGTACATGTGAAAATAGGAAATTAGAAATATAAATTATATTTTACCTTTATTTAAACTACCTTTATTTAAGATCAAATCTGTATTTACAATGACGGTCTACACCAGCCAAACCCCGGAAGATGCTGGGCCAATTGTGCGCCGCCCTATGGGTCTCCCAGGGTGTCTGTAGTGACGCCTCTAGCACTGCGATGCTGAGATTCTGTGCCTTTGATCGCTGCGCCACTCTTGAGCCCAAATACTGTATAAGCAGACCAGAATAATAATAATGATATATACCACGTAGCGGACACTTTTATCCAAATAGACTTACAGTCATGGGTGCCTACATTTTACGTATGTGTGGTCCTAGAAATCAAACCCACAATCCTGGCGTTCTGAGCGCCATGATCTACCAACTGAGCCTTACAGGACCACTGTATTCCATTCAGACTGAGTCTTCCTCTCTTCTATTCTTTGTCCATGGCTTTCCCTCATCTTACTTTCCCTTCTCTGCCTCTTCATGCTCTTCCATCCCTCCATCCTAAACCTCCGACACGACCCTGAGAGTGTGTAAACATAGTCATGGGTTTAGAAACTCACAACGAGCCTCATGGAGTCAGTAGATTCTCCCTAAAAGGGGTTGGTTGGACAGGAGGAGTGGTGACAGTGGAACCAAAGTTAATGTTGTACCTCCTCCCAAGCTGATGTGGCACATTCTAAACACCGTAATTCATCAATGTCACAAACCGTAGGGACCGTTTAATAGTGCTGTAATGTAATTCACGTTTACTCATTTTAGTGTAATCTAGTTTCTGCTGATTTGTTGCTTTCTTGTACAGGGTGGTAGGAAGAGGTAAACCTGTAATATGCACTCAGAAAACCTCCTGAGGACATAAAAGCCTTTAGAAGTAATTAACAGTCAATCAATAGACTATAACTCTTTCCAACACAACTTAATCTCTTCCCATTTTATATAGTTCAAGGTTAATCTTGTCCACAAGTCAGCTTTCTCTCAGCAATTTGAGGCTGGGGACAAGGTTAGCTCCAGGCAAACCCCCCAAAAATGTTTATTTTAGGGAACAGTCTCTAAAACTTTATCTTTTCCACCAAAGGTGAGACATTTTGGTACCATCATAAAGTTACAGAGACATTTAAATGTCTGAGGGACGTTACGAATCAAGCCTAGACAAAAGGAGGCATTTCCTCCAGATCTCATCTAACTACTCATTATCTCTTGCTGGATACTTCTGAGGGATGTTTTCTTTGAGATGAGACTTTGTGATGTCCCAATGTAGAAAATCCAATTAACTCTATCCTCAACAAAGTTTTGCATTTTTATCAGTAAAATTATTCCACTGGGGCTCACATCTTCAGGTGAAGCTGAATTACATCATATCCCGAGTCATCCTTCACCACAAAAGGATTTTATTTCATTGATATGCCATAGTGGTAACAGCTAGTTAACCCTTTTAATCATCACTGAACAGTAGGATAGACTTCTCTGTCTCCCTCTAGAGGTGAGGGACTAGGACCAGTCAGCTGCTGACTGATGGACTTTACAGTGAAAGGCACCAATGCTCAAGCTCTCATAGTTAGACCTCATCATAACTAGTGTCCAGAGTTACCGGGTCAGGAAAAACTCCTGGCCCCAACTCTCTATTTCTCTATTTGTATTTGCTGTAATATTTATTGAAAGGCTAACTCAATCCAGTCCCCACTGAGTGTGGCAATTGTTCATTCCAGTCAATGGTGTGCTGGTGAATAGGCATAGCAGTATCAGTGTAAAAAGGCCTGTGTCATCACCTGCCCTTTGTCAACCCTCATCGGTTACCAGGCTGTTCGTCTACAGAGGTCCATCCTTCCGACCCTCATTAGTGACGTAATCATTATCCGGGTTTGCTTTGTTTCTTCATCCATCAAACACATTAAGCAATTACAGCCTTGTGACGCAGATGGGTCCTATGGTATTGATATATGTTGTAACAGACTCGAGCACTGAAATGAACAGACAAATGATGTATTTCTGTGCCTGGCTTCAACCTGCGTTGTAAGTTAGGTATCGATCATCACACCTATCAATCAAGGAGGACCAACTGCCTCACCATCGTCCACTTCCCCTCATCTATTAGGTTTCCCTCAATTTGGTGGACTCTAAACCATTTATTTCATAGGCCTACACCGTAGTCTACGGTAGTCCTACACCATTATAGGACAATGAGGAGGCTATAACCATTTAATAATGCAGTAACATAACTGTAGTAGTCCTAGCTGTGTTTATCCCGTCGATATTTTATAACTAACAGAAAGTTCCAAACTCGAATTATGCATAACCTATATTTTATTTGTACGCCTACAATTCACTTGTGCGCATTTAATGATTTGTATGCCTCATGATTTGTTTTATTATTCTGCAATCACAGTGTGAGCTACTTGAATTGGCTGTTGGAAGCAGAAGTCAATTCCGGGAAGAAGCGAAGCAGAGCAGGGAGCACAGCGCGGAGCGCGATTTTGTCGCGTGAGCAGAGCGGTGTCCGACTCCAAGACAGTCAGAGGAGAGACGTAACATTGGAATTATCACAGAGCAGCAACCCCCATTCATTCACGCTGGGCTCTTCTCAAATCCGCGGCGTCTTTTCCAACTGCTCTATCGTGAGTCTCGTCCGGTTGAGTGGGTTATTTTGTTAATGTCAGTTCCTTCGATTTAAAACAATCATAGTATTGTTCAGTATTTTGATTATTCTATGCGGGTGTGCAGCAAGTTTACCAAACCTTCAAACTTGCTCCTAATGGTTCAGAAGTAAAGCACGTGACGTTACCTGGGACTGAGTGCACCTGTCCTGGTATAAAGTCAAGTAACCATGTTAGGACCATTTATACAGAGGACGGAGTAGACTGGATCATGTATTTTATGTTGACCAATATGCGCTTTCATAACTGATATCGAAATGTGGGGAAGTTATCTGCCAATGGACACAAGCCGAACACAGCGGGTAGGTGTGATAATCATGAATGATATTTCAATGTTTGTACAGACACTTAGACAAATATTTATTCAGCATTTATTTTTGTAAATGTTGGAGTGCGCGGCGAATTTGGGCTTCCCGGCTATTGTCGGCTATGCTGTAATGTCCATCCATATTATAGGCTAGCTAGCCTAATGTTTATTCACGGTGCATGTTGTGTGGATAAAAAAAAAAAAGCATTTTAAACCTTCCCTTACAATGAATTACTTGTCCAACGGTCTCTCGGTCTCTCTCTCTCTCTCTCTCTCTCTCTCATATCCCTAGACACGGTAGGCTACGGCAGTGGCTCTTTTTTGCAAGATGGGCAAAATCTGACAGAGACAGGTTGAAAGTTGTCTCCTATATAAAATTCATCTCTAGATTATTTCAAATATAGGCTTTTAAACCGGAGTATTCGGGTTTGACGAATTTGGCTCAGTGCAAGCATTCTGGATGCCAATAATTGTATAACCCCAAAACAAAAGGGGCTATAACTGTATATAACGCAATATAAATGATGTTTCTATTGCAGGCGTCTAAATGTTACCCTCTAGGCTAAACTCTGTCTTGAACCTATCATGAACCTTTATCAGAGGATCCACCATACAGACTATTTGTTTTTACAGGTGAATAGTCAATACCTGGGAGATTGAGTTCTTTTCAAGTCAATGGGTTATACACCCTTTTAAAACAGCTCCTATCCTCTCGAAGGGCTCTCCTTTTACTGCCTGTATGGATTATCTATATATTTTACACTCCTCCCGCATTTCATTAACTTGTTGATGTCTGGTCTGGACTGGGGTTCGGGTTAGGGTGGAAGTATAGGGATGTGGACTGGGGGTCGGGAGGCTGGTACACATGACACTTCTCCCATTTGTCCTATACATTTCCTGGAGCCACATAGACAGACCATGTAATACGTGAGGATTTACAGGGAGAGATGATTACCTTCAAGGCCGATGCTATAGGCACGATCAACTTTATTGCCCTCGAGGGGGAAATTAGTCTTAGTGCAGCGATGATGTCCATCTATAAACTACATGATACAGCCACTATAGACCACCTACATTTCATACACCACATTCTACCAATAGAAAAACAACCACTGTTTTGTGTGGTTGTGTGAAGATGCAAATGTGTGGAAAAATAGAGAGACTTGCCTGAAAGTGTTATTGTTGATGGACTTCTCATACCGGTGCCTGTACAGAAACCAGTGCTCTACTGTGCATCACAGAGGGCATCAAACAGCGACTCTAAGTCTTTACCTTGAGGTTATTCATCTGATACTGTACCTTGCATTCTCTCTAAAGCCCTTTGCAAATGAACAAAGTATTGCATTTTTAATAACAAAACTACCCAACTACTAATATTCCATTCCTTTCTGTTTCAATAGATCATCTGAGTATTGGTCCACTAGATAGCTCACAGCTAATTTTTGAATATCTACTTTCACCTGGTGCAGTTTATAATTGCTTTTATTACTGGTGTGTTCGTAAATTCAATCAAGGAGTGCTATAGTGCACTCTAGGCATTCGTAAATTCAGAGCGTTGTCAGATTGTCCATTCTTAAATTCAGAGCCTTTAGCTCTAGGATTGAAAGATGGTGCCGACAGAGATGGTCGCCTCGCTTCGAGTCCTTAGGAAACTATGCAGTATTTTATTTATTTATGTATTATTTCTTACTGTTACCCCAGGAAATCTTAAGTCTTATTACATACAGCCGGGAAGAACTATTGGATATAAAAGCGACGTCAACTTACCAATATTATGACCAGGAATACGACTTTCCCGAAGCGGATCCTCTGTTTGGACCACCACCCAGGACAATGGACCTAATCCCAGAAGCCGACCCAAAACAACGGCGCCGCAGAAGGGGCAAATGGAGCGGCCTCCTGGTCAGGCTCCGTAGACGTGCACATCGCCCACCGCTTTCAAGTATACTACTCGCCAATGTCCAGTCTCTTGACAACAAGGTAGATGAAATTCGAGCAAGGGTTGCCTTCCAGAGAGAAATTAGAGATTCTAACATTCTCTGTTTCACGAAACATGGCTCTCTCGGGATATGTTGTTGGAATCGGTTCAGCTACCGGGCTTCTCCATGCATCGTGCCAACAGAGATAAACTCCTCTCTGGGAAGAGGAAGGGCGGGGATGTATGCGTCATAATTAATCACTCATGGTGTAATCATAACAACATACAGGAACACAAGTCCTTTACTCACCCGACCTAGAATTCCTTACAATCAAATGCCAGCCATATTATCTCCCAAGACAATTCTCGTCAGTTATCGCCACATCAGTATACATTCCCCCTCAAGCAGACACCAAGACGGCCCTCAAGGAACTTCACTGGACTCTATGTAAACTGGAAACCATATATCCTGAGGCTGCATTTACTGTAGCTGAGGATTTTAACAAAGCAAATTTGAGAACAAAGCTACCTAAATTCTATCAGCATATAGATTAGATTGCACAATGCGCAGGTGTAATAAACTCGATCACTGTTACTCTAACTTCCGCAATGCATAGAAAGTAGAGGTCGATCGATTATGATTTTTCAACGCCGATACCGATTAATCGGACGATCTTTATATAGTATATATTTGTAATAATGACAATTACAACAATACTGAATGAACACTTATTTTAACTTAATATAATAAATAAATAAAAATCAATTTAGTCTCAAATAAATAATGAAACATGTTCAATTTGGTTTAAATAATACAAAAACACAGTGTTGGAGAAGAAATTAAAACTGCAATATGTGCCATGTAAAAAGGCTAACGCTTAAGTTCCTTGCTCAGAACATGAGAACATATGAAAGCTGGTGGTTCTTTTTAACGTGAGTCTTCAATATTCCCAGTTAAGAAGTTTTAGGTTGTAGTTATTATAGGAAATATAGGACAATTTCTCTCTATACCATTTGTATTTCATATACCTTTGACTATTGGATGTTCTTATAGGCACTATAGTATTGCCAACCTAATCTCAGGAGTTGATAGGCTTGAAGTCATGAACAGCGCTGTGCTTCAAGTATTGTGAAGAGCTGCTGGCAAACACAGGAAAGTGCTATTTGAATGAATGCTTACGAGCCTGCTGCAGCCTACCACTGCTCAGTCAGAATGCTCTATAAAATATCAAATCATAGACTTAATTATAATATAATAAACACACAGAAATACGAGCCTTAGGTCATTAATATTGTCAAATCTGGAAACTATCATTTCGAAAACAAAACATTTGATTCTTTCAGTGAAATACAGAACCGTTCAGGTTTTTATCTAACGGGTGACATCCATAAGTCTAAATATTACTGTTACATTGCACAACCTTCAATGTTATGTCATAATTATTTACAATTCTGGCAAATTAATTACGGTCTTTGTTAGGAAGAAATGGTCTTCACACAGTTCGCAACAAGCCAGGTGTCCAAACTGCTGTATATACCCTGACTCTGCTTGCACGAACACAAGAGAAGTGACACAATTTCCCTAGTTAATATTGCCTGCTAACATGAATTTATTTGAACTAAATATGCAGGTTTAAAAAAATATACTTGTGTATTGATTTTAAGAAAGGCATTGATGTTTATGGTTAGGTACATTGGTGCAATGACAGTGCTTTTTTCATGAATGCGCTTGTTAAATCATCACCCGTTTGGCGAAGTAGGCTGTGATTCGATGATAAATTAACAGGCAACGCATTGATTATTTGCAACGCCGGACAAGCTAGTTAAACTAGTAATATCATCAACCATGTGTAGTTAACTAGTGATTATGTTAAGATTGATTGATTGTTTTTTATAAGATAAGTTTAATGCTAGCTAGCAACTTATCTTGGCTCCTTGCTGCACTCGCTTAACAGGTGGTCAGCCTGCCACGCAGTCTTCCCGTGGAGTGCAATGTAATCGGCCATAATCGGCGTCCAAAAATGCCGATTACCGATTGTTGTGAAAACTTGAAATCGGCCCTAATTAATCGGCCATGTTGAATCGGTCGACCTCTAATACAAAGCCCTCCCCTGCCCTCCCTTGGGCAAATCCGACCACGACACTATCTTGCTCCTATCGTCTTATAGGCAGAAATTCAAACAGAATGTACCAGTGACTAGAACCATTCAACGCTGGTCTGACCAATCGGAATCCAGGCTTCAAGATTGTTTTGATCACGCAGACTGGGATATGTTCCAGTCAGCCTCAGATAACAACATAAATCTATCCACTGACTCGGTGAGTGAGTTTATAAAGAAGTGCATTGGAGATGTTGTACCCACTGTGACTATTAAAACCTAACCCTAACAAGAAACCGTGGATGGATGGCGGTATTCGCACAAAACTGATTGTGCGAACCACCACATTTAACCATGGAAAGAGGTCTGGGAATATGGCTGAATATAAACAGTGTAGTTATTCCCTTCGCAAGGCAATCAAACAAGCGAAATACCGGTACAGGGACAAGGTGGAGTCGCAATTCAATGGCTCAGACACAAGAGGTATGTGGCAGGGTCTACAGGAAATCACGGACTACAAAAATAAAACCAGCCATGGACACCGACGTCACGCTTCCAGAAAAACTAAATACTTCCTTTGAACGCTTTGAGGATAATACAGTGCCACCGACCTTGCCCCCTCCCCCTTCTTCGTGGCCAATGTGAGTAAAACATTTAAACGTGTTAACTCTCGCAAGGCTGCTGGCCTAGACGGCACCCTAGCCGCGTCTTCAGAGCATGCGCAGACCAGCTGGCTGGTGTGTTTACAGACATTCAATCGCTCCCTATCCCAGTCTGCTGTCCCCACATGCTTCAAGATGGCCACCATTGTTCCTGTACCCAAGAAGGCAAAGATTGAACTAAAGATTGAACTGAACTAAATTACTACCGCCCCATAGCACTCACTTCTGTCATCATGAAGTGCTTTGAGAGACTAGTCAAGGAACATATCACCTCCACCTTACCGGCCATCCTAGACCCACTTCAATTTGCACATCGCCACAACAGGTCCACAGATGATGCAGTCGCCTGCACACTGCCCTATCCCATCTGGACAAGAGGAACACTTATGTAAGAATGCTGTTCATTGACTACAGCTCAGCATTCTACACCATGGTATTCTCCAAGCTCGTCATCAAGCCGGAGGCCCTGGGTCTGACAGGCTGCCCCCAGGTGGTGAAGGTAGGAAACAACATCTCCACTTCTCTGACCCTCACCACTAGGGCCCCACAAGGGTATGTGCTCAGCCCCCCCTGTACTCCCTGTTTACCCACGACTGCGTGGCCATGCATGCCTCAATCATCAAGTTTGCAGATGACACAACAGTAGTGTGCTTGATTACCAACAACGACGAGACAGTCTACAGGGAGGAGGTGAGGGCACTCAGAGTGTGGTCAGGAAAACAACCTCTCATTCAACGTCAACAAAACAAAGGAGATGATCGTGGACTTCAGGAAACAGCAGAGGGAGCACCCCCCTATCACATCGAAGGGACAGCAGTGGAGAAGGTGGAAAGTTTTAAGTTCTTCGGTGTACACATCACAGACAAACCAAAATGGTACACCCACATAGACAGTGTGGTGAAGAAGACGCAACAGCGCCTCTTCAACCTCAGGAGGCTGAAGAAATTTGGCTTGTCACCCAAAACCCTGGCAAACATTTACAGATGCACAATCAAGAGCATCCTGTCGGGCTGTATCACAGTCTGGTACGGCAACTGCACCGCCCTCAACCGCAAGGCTCTCCAGAGGGTGGTGTGGTCTAAACAACGCATCACTGGGGGCAAACTACATGCCCTCAGTGACACCTATAGCACCCTATGTCACAGGAAGGCCGAAAAGATCATCAAGGACATCAACCACCCAAGCCACTGCCTGTTCACACCACTACCATCCAGAAGGCGAGGTCAGTACAGGTGCATTAAAGCTGGGACTGAGAGACTGAAAAACAGCTTCTATCTCAAGGCCATCAGACTGCTAAACAGTAATCACTAACTCAGAACTCAATGCTGCCTACATTGAATCACTGGCCACTTTAATAAATGGATCACTAGTCACTTTAAACAATGCCACTTCAGATAATGCCACTTTAATAATGTTTACATATCTTACATTACTCATATTGTCACGACCTGACCTTAGTTATCTTTGTTTTCTTTATTATTTTGGTTAGGTCAGGGTGTGACGAGGGTGGTATGTGTGTTTTTGTCTGGTCTAGGGTTTTTTGTATATCAATGGGGTTTTGGTATTGTCTAGGTAAATTTAGGTCTATGGTGATCTGAATTGGTTCCCAATCAGAGACAGCTGTTTATCGTTGTCTCTGATTGGGGATCCTATTTAGGTTGCCATTTTCCATTTTGGTTTTGTCGTTTATTGTCTATGTGTACAGATGCACATGGCAGCACTCGCTATTATTAGCGGCACATTTTGTTAGTTTGTTTAGTGTTCTTCGTAATAAAGAATAATTTATTCAAATCAAGCTGCGCCTTGGTCTCATCAATACGACGAATGTGACACATATCACATGTATATACTGTATTTTATACCATCTGTTGTATCTTGCCTATGCCGCACGGCCATCGCTCATCCATATATTTATATGTACATATTCCCATTCACACCTTTAGATTTATGTGTATTAGGTAGTTGTTGGGAAATTGTTAGATTACTTGTTAGATATTACTGCACTGTCGGAACTAGAAGCACAAGCATTTTGCTACACTCACATTAACGTCTGCTAGCCATGTGTATGTGACCAATAAAATGTTATTTGATAGGGCCGTTCAGAGCGCACACTGGACGCCCTGGCCGAGGAGTAGGGTTGATCCGAGAGTTCTGACCTCACAACAGTAGTCAAGCACCCACGCTAACTGCCTAATGTTGGCTAGCTTGCTAGCTACTTCCAGACACAAATGAGAGAACACTTCACTCTGACCATTCTACTCACCCTAACAGAGCTGGTTAGGCTGTTTTCATGTTCTCCAGAGCGTTGGGGACTGTAACTGTGCTGCTGACAACAATATGTTTTTTTGCCAACATTTGCTGACCCCGGCCATATTCAACGGGTGTTGAGCGTTCATAAATTCACCAGTTATTCTGCGCTCTGGCACACTCAGACGAGAGTGCTATGAAATCGGAGTAGATAGCCAGAGTGAATTTACGAATGCACCCTAAAGGGCTGCCTAAATAGGTCACAATTATCATTCATCCAAGGAAATGAGTGACACAAACTCATTTCTATAACCCCCCGGGGCAAGAGATGGACTTTAGAAAATACGTTTTATAACCTGAAAACTTCTATTTGAAGTGAATTCATTAGAATGGTAATTTTCATTACCCCATCTTGGGCTTTCAGAATGTTTATGGTAAATGTGAATTTGTGGAAGTGGTTAGTGAAGCAGGACTATGCTTCCATGTTTCAGTAGTTCAGTCAAACACCAGCAGCACTAAGAAGGAAAGAACCAATTCCACAATGTTAGAACAGCCATGACTGAAAGAGCAGCACAGCAGCTCTCTGTTGTCTCTGCAGATAAACGTTTAGTCCTTCAAATATGGATATTGGCTTCTTCCCCAAACCGTCAGAGCACTGTTACAGACACTATCACAGATTAAGTTGGAAGCCCAAATTACTCTAGTATGGCAGGATATGTAGAGTAGACATGTTGCTATGATACAATATCTTACTATAGAGACTACATGGGACTCCTTTTTGAGAAGGATGGTGTAGTCCCTCCAGCGGTCACAACTGGTGAGCACTACCTGAGTGAGGCTACGTATAGCTTGCCACCAGTGCAAAGTCACAGAGGACTAACTTGTGTTTCACATCTGTCAGTAGTCCTGCATGTAGGACCAAGCATTGTACTACCCTCAGATTGATGATCTGTCTAACTAGCAAGACAGCACAAACAGATCTGGGACCAGGCTACTGTCTCAGCATTCATTATTATGTTGACTACTAGTCAACGGTCCTATATGTATGAATACATGGTCCATTATAAAGATGTAGGGTCTTAATTTGACCAATATTGTTGTTGCAAAATAATCCTGCAGCAACAACATTTTAACATTTAGTCCACACTGTTGCTTGATCGGTGGTTGGGCTGTTAGCTGGACAAAAGTAGGCTACATGAAAAGTGCAACTCTGTTAATATAACCGTGTGTTAGTGCAAGTTTTCAGTTAATTTATGTAAATCACTGAGTTAATCTGTATTTCATGCAGTGCAGGAAAATTGTCAGCAGTAAGAGTGATCAAATTTAAGATGTTATACCTGTAAGTGACGACAATGCATGGTCTTTAGGTCTCCTGGGTGTTATGTTACGGTCCATAACCACCTCCTCTCAGGGGTGGTGTTCTGTGCATTTATGGACCTGTCATTTTCTGAGCCCCCAGAGAAAGAGAGAGAGAGAGGGAGGGGCCAGTTTGACTGACATTGCTAACCAATGACATTTGTGTACACTACACAGAATACTTTTATCCATCTGCTTGTATGTTGCAAATCTATTGACATACGCAGGGTTGGGAGTAACTGATTACATGTAGTTACATGTAATCTGATTACAAAAAAACTCATTGTAATCAGTTAAATTACCCGGAAAAATATTGTAAGCAGATTACAGATACTTTTGAAAAACGAGAGTATTACTTCTTGGATTACTTTTAAATTCAGAAAGGATGTTTGCAAAAAAATACATGATGACACCTTTCTGTTTTGTCAATGATATTCAATTCAGCATTGAAAAAAGGCTTAAATGTAAGTTTGTTCCACATGAGCGAGTCTGACCACAAGTCAGAGACCACTATGATGACAGGTAACGAGTAAATGTATCGAATTAGAAAGTAACCTACCCAACTCTGGACAAACACACTCAATTATCTGCACTTGACCCTGAATCCATTCCCATTTTTGTGCCCCTTCTGCCCATTGTAAAATAAAACAAAGAGCATGTGGTAAATACATTAGAACACACAAGGCTTCAGCAGAAGATGTGACATTTTATCTGGAGCTTATTTTCCCCTCGGTTGTCACATCAGTACGTGTGAAAGGAGCGTTACTGAGCCAATCCACCCAGGCACTGGAGCGCACTGACACGTTTCACTGTGTTTAATCAGCAGGTGATGGATACTCCTGGCCCAACCTGGATTTTTTCTGGACTCTCTAAATCTGCAGTTGTCTTTCATGCATACACATTACAGCATTAATACGTATATTCTGTCATGCTGTCACCGTGTCTGTCTTTCTCTCTGTTTCTCTTACTCTCCCTCTCTGTTTCTCTCTCTCTCTCTCTCCCTTTCTCCCTGTCTCTCAGTCCATGCACCTCTGTCTTTCTGTCTGTCCTGTCACAGCAGTAAATTGTGTCCAGGTCAAATCATTCTCTGTTTGTAGTCTTGTCCCTATTTCGTTAGGTTGTCATCTTTGCCATTAGTGTAGCAGCTTTCAATGCACTACTTCAGTTGCTGGAGAAGGGACTGACATTTTTTTTTACATTGTAGAACAATAGTGAAGTATGGAATAACACATATGGAATCATGTAGTGACCAAAAAAAGTGTTAAACAAATTCAAATATATGTTATATTTGAGATTCTTCAAAGTAGCCACCTTTTGCCTTGATGGCAGATTTGCACGCTTTTGACGTTCTCTCAACCAGCTTCATGAGGAAGTCCCCTGGAATGCATTTAAATGAACAAGTGTGCCTTGTTAAAAGTTCATTTGTGGAATTTATTTCCTTCTTAATGTGTTTTAGCCAATCATTTGTGTTGTGACAAGGTAGGGGTGGTATACAGAAGGTAAAAGACCAAGTCCATTTTATGGCAAGAACAGCTCAAATAAGCAAAGAAAAATGACAGTCCATCATTACTTGAAGACATGAAGGTCAGGTAATCCGGAAAATTTCAAGAACTTTTAAAGTTTCTTCAAGTGCAGTCGCAAAAACCATCAAGCGCTATGATGAAACTGTCTCTCATGAGGACCGCCACAGGAAAGGAAGACCCAGAGTTACCTCTGCTGCAGAGGATAAATTCATTAGAGTTACCATCCACAGAAATTGCAGCCCAAATAAATGCTTCAGAGTTCAAGTAGCAGACACATTTCAACATGAACTGTTCAGAGACTGCGTGAATCAGGCATTCATGGTCGAATTGCTGCAAAGAAACCATGACAAAAGGACCCCAATAAGGAGAGACTTGCTTTGGCCTAGAAACATGAGCAATGGACATTAGACTGGCAGCTTAATTAAATATTACCCGCAAAACACCAGTGTCAACATCAACAGTGAAGAGGCGACTCCGGGATGTTGGCCTTTTAGGCAAAGTTGCAAAGAAAAAGCAATATCTCAGACAGAAAAGATTAAGATGGGCAAAAGAACACAGACCCCAAACTTTTGAACGGTAATGTATGTATGTATGTATGTATGTACGTGTGTGTGTGTGTGTGTGTGTGTGTGTGTGTGTGTGTGTGTGTGTGTGTGTGTGTGTGTGTGTGTGTGTGTGTGTGTGTGTGTGTGTGTGTGTGTGTGTGTGTGTGTGTGTGTGTGTGTGTGTGTGTGTGTGTGTGTGTGTGTGTATATGTGTATGTATACAGTTGAAGTCGAAAGTTTACATACACTTAGGTTGGAGTCATTAAAACTAGTTTTTCAACCACCACAAATGTCTTGTTAACAAACTATAGTTTTGGCAAGTCGGTTAGGACATCTACTTTGTGCATGACACAAGTAATGTTTCCAACAATTGTTTACAGACAGATTATTTCACTTATAATTCAGTGTATCACAATTCCAGTGGGTCAGATGTTTACATTCACTAAGTTGACTGTGCCTTTAAACAACTTGGAAAATTCCAGAAAATTATATCATAGCTTTAGAAGCTTCTGACAGGCTAATTTACATAATTTGAGTCAATTGGAGGTGCACCTGTGGATGTATTTCGAGGCCTACCTTCAAACTCAGTGCCTCTTTGCTTGACATCATGGGAAAATCAAAAGAAAGACCTCAGAAAAATGGTAGACCTCCACAGGTCTGGTTCATCCTTGGGAGCAATTTCCAAACGCCTGAAGGCACCATGTTCATCTGTACAGACAATAGTACGCAAGTATAAGCACCATGGGACCACGCAGCCGTCATACCGCTCAGGAAGGAGACGCCGTCTGTCTCCTAGAGATGAACGTACTTTGGTGCGAAAAGTGCAAATCAATCCCAGAATAACAGCAAAGGACCTTGTGAAGATGCTGGAGGAAACAGGTACACAGTAAAACTAGTCCTATATCGGCATAACCTGAAAGGCCGCTCAGCAAGGAAGAAGCCACTGCTCCAAAACCACCATAAAAAAGCCAGAATACGGTTTGCAACTGCACATAGGGACAACGATCGTACTTTTTGTATAAATGTCCTCTGGTCTGATGAAACAAAAATAGAATTGTTTGGCCATAATGACCACTGTTTTGTTTGGAGGGAAAAGGGGGAGGCTTGCAAGCCGAAGATCAACATCCCAACCGTGAAGCACGGGGGTGGCAGCATCGTGATGTGTGGGTGTTTTGCTGCAGGAGGGACTGGTGCACTTCACAAAATAGATGGCAACATGAGGCAGGGAAATTATGTGGATATATTGAAGCAACATCTCAAGACATCAGTCAGGAAGTTAATGGGTCGCTAATGGATCTTCCAAATGGACAATGACCCCAAGCATACTTCCAAAGTTGTGTCAAAATGGCTTAAGGACAACAAAGTCAAGGTATTGGAGTGGCCTTCACAAAGCCCTGACCTCAATCCAATAGAACATTTGTGGGCAGAACTGAAAAAGCGTGCGCGAGCAAGGAGGCCTACAAATCTGACTCAGTTACACCAGCTCTGTCAGGAGGAATGGGCCAAAATTCACCCAACTTATTGTGGGAAGCTTGTGGAAGGTTACCTGAAACGTTTGACCCAAGTTAAACAATGTAATGGCAATGCTACCAAATACTAATTGAGTGTATGTAAACTTCTGATCCACTGGGAATATGATGAAAGAAATATAACCTGAAATAAGTCATTCTCTCTACTATTATTCTGACATTTCACATTCTTAAAATAAAGTGGTGATCCTAACTGACCTAAAACAGTGAATTTTTACTAGGATTAAATGTCAGGAATTGTGAAACTGAGTTTAAATGTGTTTGTCTAAGGTGTATGTAAACTTCTGACTTCAACTGTATGGTGTGTGTGTATTTATATATATATATATGTATATGTATATGTATATATGTATATATATATATAGGTGTGTATATATGAGTTTCTCAAAAGATTTTGGAAGAGTTTGTAAAGTTTTCCTCTTATTCACCGACAGTCACAATGTGTCCTGTTTTGAGGTTCAGAACATTCTCGTGAACGAAACCGATTAAAGTTTTAGTGTGATGCTGCATCATGAAGAGGAGTTTTGTGGCTGACAGTAGTTCACTGTGATCTAATTTGGCTTTGTATGAATCATTTAACCCTCGCTACGCAGAGCTGCATTCTGTCAGTCGTAAGACTGGAAGGTGCCATTGGAAAGTGCCACATTTTAGGAGTTTGTTTCATCAGCTGAAGCTGTGGCTGTGCTGATATAAAAATCTATGTTGGAATAAGAAGATTAAACCAAGATATTATTGCTGCAGAATTAATTGCACTTTATCTGTTGTCCTAAACAAAGTCAATGGCCCGTGAAAGATTAATCACGGGAAGTTTTACCAAGTATATCCAAACAGTTTGTTCTTGTCTTTGTCGACATTCCACAGCTAATTGCTCTGTATTTATTTTAATTTAGTGAACCTTGATAAACAATCCTTTAAAGAGAAACATCTCATTTAGGCCCTCAGCGATGCGTTAAATACCACAACAACTTAACGAATTCCTCTCTGCATCGGGGTTCCTGCTGATGCAAAACTTGTTGGTGTGACGAGAGAAAGGGGGAAAAAAAGGAGCCTGAAGAGTGACTTGGTTCATCCTGAGATTCTGAAGTAATTCATCCCTATAAACCAGTGGAAGTCATTTCTATGTCTAAACTTTCTTTCATCTGCTTTGTTTCCATAGAGCCCAACCCTGCTCCTGGATGGGTGAGGTCCCTGCCAACCCAGTCGGTCAGTGAACCCCCCCACTCCCCACCCATCGCCTCCCGACCAGGACCCCCTGGGTCACCCAGAGGAGCAGCAGGGATGTACCAGGAGGTGGCCTTCCTAGCGGGCAGCACGGAGAAAGAGTTCACTCCCTTCCACTTCCCCATTGAGAACCAGCAGGAGGTGGTAACTAAGAAGGGTGTGTTCTTCAAGCGGCAACGGCTGCTGCGGAGGCCCAATGAGGGGCAGGAGGAAAATGACCTATCAGCCGTCATTAACGTGGGCGGTATCAGGTACAATACCAACAGAGTCAAGAGTTGCTGTGTTCATCTCAATAATCAATAGTCCATAATCAGAAGTCTTTGGGTGCAAGATTTAAAAGGCAAATAATCCAGGCATTGGTCTTGCTGCTGCTCAAGAGCATTATAACTTGAAGAGTATTTCAGCGGTAACATTGTGTGTTTTCCTCTCACCAGGTACCGTATCCCCTGGTCCGTTCTGGAGGAGTTCCCTCTGACGCGGCTGGGCCGGCTGAGGGGCTGTAGCTCATTGGACGAGATCATGGAGGTGTGTGATGACTACGATGACGGGTGCCAGGAGTACTTCTTTGACCGCAGCCCATCTGCGTTCCGCACTATCGTGACGTTCCTAGCGGCAGGGCGGCTGCGGCTGCTGAGGGAGATGTGTGCCCTGTCCTTCCAGGAGGAGCTGGTCTACTGGGGCGTGGAGGACACCAGGCTGGAGTGGTGCTGCCTCCGAAAGCTACGCATCAGGCAGGAGGAGCTCAAGGAGCAGCTGAGGATGGAGGAGGCAGAGCTCACCTCAACCCTGACCCCCCAGAGCTGTGAGGATGGGCAGGGGCACGCCGGGGAGGGAGGGGGGGAGGAGGAGAGCCGCATGGCGGGGTGTATGCGCAGGCTGCACGACATGGTGGAGAACCCTCAATCTGGACTACCTGGAAAGATCTTTGCCTTCTTGTCGGTGGTGTTTGTGGCCATCACCGCAGTAACGCTCTGCATCAGTACCATGCCCGACCTCCGGGAGGAGGAGGAGAGGGTGAGTTCACTTCCTGTTTACTCCCTACTCACAGGGTTTTACTTTTGGGTCACACTCGGGTGGGTTATACATAGGACCAGGAGTTTGACCTAACCAAGTTACAGAGCTGGAAACTTTGAGCACATCCACATCTACATCCTGCTCTTAGTAGGATGATGTTTGAGGGACAACCTCCACATGGCGAGTCTTCCCCCTTATAGTAACTAATCTTCACAGAGGTAATGTGATGGCTCAGGGATGTTGTCAGGGACGACTGCCACGCTACAACTCCAATCACATTAATACCAGATTATTCCATTTGACAGATCACTGCTGCTGCTGTTAAGGCACTCTCGTATTGCTCTTATTCAGGCAGTAAAGGAATAATGAACATAGAATATACAGTGCCTTCAGAAAGTATTCAGACCTATTCCATATTTTGTTGTTACAGACTGAAATATTAGCAATTGTATTGAAAATGAAATACGGAAATCTCTCGTTTGCATAAGTATTCACACCCCTAAGTCAATGCATGTTAGAATCCCCTTTGGCAGTGATTAAAGCTGTGAAACTTTCTTGGTAAGCCTTTAAGAGCTTTGCACACCTGGATTGTACAACATTTGCACATTCTTTAACAATTCTTTAAGCTCTGTGAAGTTGTTTGTTGATCATTGCTAGACAGCCATTTTCAAGTTTTGCCGTAGATTTTCAAACTAATTTTAAGTCAACTGTAACTAGGCCACTCGGGAACATTCAATGTCATCTTGGTAAGCAACTCCAGACTGAACCAGGTTTTCCTATAGGATTTTGCCTGTGCTTAGCTCCATTCCGTTTATTTTTATCATAAAAACCGTCATAGTCATAGTCTTTGCCGATGACAAGCACGCCCATAACATAATGTGTTGTGTTGGATTTGCTCCAAACATAACGCTTTGTACTTAGGACATGAAGTTCATTTCTTAGACCAATTTTTTTTGTAGTTTTACTTTAGTGCCTTATTGCAAACAGGATGCATGTTTTGGAATATTTCTATTCTGTACAGGCTTCCTTCTTTTCACTCTGTCAATTAGTTTAGTATATTGGAGTAACTACAATGTTGTCGATCCCTCCTCAGTTTCTCCTGTCACAGCCATTAACTCGAACCGTTTTAAAGTCACCATTGGCGTCAAGGTTGATATCCCTGAGTGGTTTCCTTTTTAGTGACTGGGTATATTGAAGTGTTAGTAATAACTTCACCATGCTCAAAGGGATATTCAATGTCTGCTTAAATTATTTTTAATCTACCAATAGGTGGCCTTCTTTGTGAGGCATTGGAAAACCTCCCTGGTCTTTGTTGTTGAATGTGTTTGAAATTCACTGCTCGACCGAGGGACAGACAATTGTACGTGTGGGGTACAGAGACGAGGTAGTCAATAAAAAAAGAACACAGAGTGAGTCCATGCAACTTATAAAGCTCCACAGTGGACGTGTCATAATACCCATAAAATCTAGCGGTCAAACAGGGAAATGGTTCCAATGGTTTTTCCACCAGTCATTTTTCCCATAGGGGATTTTAGGAATACTTCAAATAAGGGCTGTGGTTTGTGTAGGCTTACCCTGGCGTGATATTTTGATAACCGTGTAAATCTCTCTCCAACAAGATGACTATCATCAATATATTTGGCTCAATTCGAAAATGCTAATTAGCATCAGAGTATACATCATGCAGGACTACAAATCCCTGGAAGCTTCTGCACATCATCTTTAGCTAACACCTTTACTAACAGGTATTGTGTAAATTTAGCCAATTTATTCAATACTACATTTAGTTAGTTAATCCAGACTTTACCTCTATTCGGCAGTGTCGTCCAGATCATGGCATTTGTAGTTCTATATGATATCCACAGTAGCAGCTAATTAGTATTTTATTTTGGGGGCTAAATACAGGCAAATATATTGATTTTAAAAGTCACCTTGTCCGAAAGAGATGTACATGAAACACAGCCCTTATTTGAAGTGTTTCTAAAATCCACTATGGGAAAAATGTATGGTGTAAAAACAATTAGAACCATTTCTCTGCTTGACCACTAGGTATTATGGGTATTATGACACATACTGTGGTACTCTATGTGACTTGTTAAGCACTTTTTTACTCCTGAACTTTATTTAGGCTTGCCATTGCGAAGGGGTTGAATATTTATTGACTGAAGACATTTCAGCTTTTAATTTTTACTTATTTTGTAAACATTTCTAAAAACATAATTCCACTTTCACTGTGTGTGTGTGTGTGTGTGTGTGTGTGTGTGTGTGTGTGTGTGTGTGTGTGTGTGTGTGTGTGTGTGTGTGTGTGACAAGGGGTCAAGGGGTATGAATACTTTCTGAAGGCACTGTAGATTAATAATCAGTACATTAAGCCAGAGGTTGTCCTCTTGTGGTCCTCAGGGGTCCCATAGGGCTTAGAACTTGGCCAGTGGCCACCTAATGTTACTGCACCAATTTCACTGACCGAGATAAGTAATTATATTATCTTCTTCTTCTGGGTGTTTCATGTCTAGTAGTTGTGCCTCTGAGACCTCAGTGTTCCTGCTGGAGTGTCTTTGTGGGGCAACACAGTCAACCTCCTGAATGACATCAATAAAGCTTTAGAAAGATTTAAAGAGAACCTCCACAGGCTTCTCCCGCTACCAAAGAGACCTCTGCGTCGGGGTGAGAGGAGGGTGGAGAGGGGGTGAGGGGGCTGAGGATGTGCTGTATCTTCAAAGTGGAAATCAGAGTGCAAGGAGGGTTAACAAGCAAGCTACAAGGAGGGTTAGCGAGCTAGCTACAAGGAGGGTTGGTGTTAGCGAGCTAACTCCCCAAACAATACCTTCTCTTGAAGCGCTCATCTCCTATTAGGTGAGGTTACTGGCTGAGCTTTAAAAGAGTAAATACTGTAAGTGATTGAGGGAGACAAAGGTCAGGCAAGGATATATACAAATGCTGTGTTATAATGAGAGAGACTTGACAAACGGCCAAGAATACTCTGTACTTGTTGATAGGGAGCAGTATCTATGGAATGTTCTCTGTTTATTCTCATGTCCATGTTTGAAGGTTAAGGAGGGTTGTCTAGACCCACGTTGTAGGTTACGCTACGGGCTGTATTTTTGTATGTGTTAATGTTAGGCAGAGCAATATTGTGACTAAACACTTCAGAGAAATCCAAATCAACTATCTTCATTAGTAAGAGCTAATAACCTGAGCTGTTTGAATGGAGTCCGCCCACCATCCTCCTCCGTTAGTTGAGCTAATATTCATTAACGGGAGGCTTTGATGGTGATCAGCATAGATCTAGCCACTATGGATGTAAATTGAATGAAATCCCTAGGACGCTGTCTTTATTGAGGTGTATGCTGAACAAAAATATAAACGCAACATGTGAAGTGTTGTTCCCATGTTTCATGAGCTGAAATAAAAGATCCCAGAAATGTGCCATACGCACAAAAAGCTGATTTCTCTCATTTTGTGAACAAATTTGTTTACATCCCTGTTAGTGAGCATTACTCCTTTGCGAAGATAATCCATCCACCTGACAGGAGTGGCATATCAAGAAGCTAATTAAACAGCATGCTCATTACACAAGTGCACCTTGTGCTGGGGACAATAAAAGGCCACTGTAAAAGGTGCAGTTTTGTCACACAACACAATGCCACAGATGTCTCAAGTTTTGAGGGCGTGTGCAATTGGCATGCTGACTGCAGGAATGCCCACCGGAGCTGTTGCCAGATAATTAAATGTTCACTTCTCTACCATAAGCCGCCTCCAATGTAATTTTAGAGAATTTGGCAGTACATCCAACCAGCCTCACAACTGCAGACCACGTGTAAGCACACTAGCCCAGGACCTCCACATACAGATTCTTCAGCTGTGGAATCATCTGAAACCAGCTACCCACATAGCTGATGAAACTGTGGATTTGCACAACTGAAGGATTTCTACACATACTGTCATAAACCTTCTCAGGGAAGCTTATCTGCGTGCTCGTCGTCCTCTCAATGGTCTTGACCTGATTTCAGTTGGGTGTTGTTCTCACCTTCAATGGCCACTGACACGCTGGATAGGTGTGCTCTTCACAGATGAATCCCGGTTTCAAATGTACCAGGCAGATGGCAGACCACTATGTATGGCATCGTGTGGGTGAGCGATTTGCTGATGTCAACGTTGTGAATAGAGTGCCCTACGGTGGCAGTGGGGTTATGGTATGGGCAGGCATAAGCTACGGACAACAAATACAATGTAATTTTATCGATGGCAATTTGAATGCACAGAGATACTGTGACGAGATCCTGAGGCCCATTGTCGTGCCATTCATCAGCCGCCATCATCTCATGTTTCAGCATAATAATGCACAACCCCATATCTCAAGGATCTTGTCACATATCCTGGAAGCTGAAAATATCCCAGATTTTCCACGGCCTGCATACTCACCAGACATGCCGCCCATTAAGCATGTTTGGGATGCTCTGTATCGACGTGTATGACAAAGTGTTCAATTTCCAGACAATATCCAGCAACTTCGCACAGCCATTGAAGAGGAGTGGGATAACATTCCAGGCCACAATCAACAGCCTGACCAACTCTATGCGAAGGAAATGTGTCACACTGCATGAGGCAAATGGTGGTCACACCAGATACTGACTGGTTTTCTGATCAACTCCCCTACATTTTTTTTAAAGGTACAGTATCTGTGACCAACAGATGCATATTTGTATTCTCAGTCATGTGAAATAAATAAATTAGGCCATAATCTATGTATTTTTATTCGTTGATTTCCTTATGAACTGTAACTCTGTAAACCTATTGAAATTGTTGCATGTTGTGTTAATTATTTCTCAGTGTAGATTCAGATGCAGTTTATCATGATATGTTTCAGCTATAGGCTAAACTCACGAACGAACTAGACCAGCAGGATAATAATCTAATACATTTTGTCGTCTTACAGTAAGAGTTGGTGTCCTCAACCATGTTAAATGTTACATTCTGATTATGCATTTAGCTTGTTGTTCCTCCGTCCGCAGGCTTGTCTCACCTGCACAGAGATGTTCTGGCAACCCTTGTCTTCCAGACTCAGTTAGACTCTAACCGTCATATCCCTTTGACTGTGTGCAGTTGTGGATCCATTAAAACTGAAAAAAAGTTGTGGTTTTTGTAAAAGCATCAGAGGACAAAGCCAAGGTGGTGTTGGTGATGGACAGCACTTAGCTTGTCTGTTCTGATACAGCTCAGTGATTCAGGCCCACATAACAGCTGCACGTACACACATGTAGAGTTTTATGGGTGTGCTTATTGCCTCTATCTGGATGAATAGAGGATTCAAGTGTGTGTGTGTGTGTGTCCTCAGAGTAGAGTGTTTCCCAAACCCGGTCCTGGGACCCCAAGGGGTGCACGTTTTGGTTTTTGCCCTAGCACTACACAGCTGATTCAGATAACCAACTCATCATCAAGCTTTGATTATTTGAATCAGCTGTGTCGTGCTAGGGCAAAAACCAAAACGTGCACCCCTTGGGGTCCCAGGACCGGGTTTGGGAAACGCTGCTCTAAGTAGTGTGTCCTCTGAGTTTGTGTCAATTTCAGTCTTTTCACACCTCAATGTCAAAATGGCTTATTTCTCCCCCTGTAAACGTCTGTGGAAATGTAGAACTTGTTTTATCCATTTTCTTCTCTCTGATAATACAGTGCATTCTGAAAGTAGTCAGACCCCTTGACTTTCCACATTTTGTTACGTTACAGCCTTATTCTAAAATGGATTAAATAAAAAATGGTCCTCATCGATCTACACACAATATGATCAATAATGACAGTTTATAAAAAAACAAATAAAAACAGAAATACCTTAATTACATAAGTATTCAGACCCTTTGCTATGAGACTCAATGGAGCTCAGCTGCATCCTGTTTCCATTGATCATCCTTGAGATGTTTCTACAACTTGATTGGAGTCCACCTGTGGTAAATTCAATTGGTTGGACATGATTTGGAAAGGCACACACCTGTCTATATAAGGACCCACAGTTGACAGTGCATGTCAGAGCAAAAACCAAGCCATGAGGTTGACGGAATTGTCCGTAGAGCTCCGAGACAGGATTGTGTCGAGGCACACATACCAAAATAATTCTGCAGCATTGAAATTCCCCAAGAGTCTCTCTTGACAGGCAACAAGACCGCCTGGGTTGAGGCCAGCGTACGTCTGCTGTAATGTAATTGATTGCCAGCGTGAATTATGGGAATTATTCCAGTGAGTTATTTCAGTCTAGTGAGAAACAAATACATTTAAGAAACATAATACACATTTTAAATAACTGGAAAAGAAGCCAGGGAAATAGATCATTTAATGTGGGAGATTACACTTCTCTCACTCAAATGAAAAATATCAATGACTTCGAAAGCCTAAAGAAATGTCCTACTGTGGAGAAAGTCTGTTCCTCAGTCATTGTATTGGATTAGTGTGTTAGTCATCATATGGGGAACGCTTTGCCAAAAACAAAATCATCCAAGACAAGGCTTCCACATAAACACGCACGCACACACCCTTTGGAGAGGAATGAGACAGCTACCATCACTCTGCTCTGATCATACACCAGGATCCTGAGGCCATCTAGCCTCAAGCACTTTCTCTCACACGTACACACACAGCATGGCTGGCAGGCTGCACCTTGATCCTCTGGATCTCCTGCTGTCTCGAACAGCATCTCTGTGAGTTGAGTGCCCCTACTGCCTCCTTAGGCAGCTTTATTTAACTAGGTAGGCCAGTTGAGAACATGTTCTCATTTACAACTGTGACCTGGCCAAGATAAAGCAAAGCAGTGCGACAAAAACAACACAGGGTTACACATAATCAAATGTACAGTCATAGCCAAAAGCTTTTAAGAATGACACATTCATTTTCACAAGTCTGCTGCCTCAGTTTGTATATACTCCAGAATGTTATGAAGAGTGATCAGATGAATTGCAATTAATTGCAAAGTCCCTCTTTGCCATGCTAATGAACTGAATCCCCCAAAACATTTCCACTGCATTTCAGCCCTGCCACAAAAGACCAGCTGACATCATGTCAGTGATTCTCTCATTAACACAGGTGTGAGTGTTGACGAGGACAAGGCTGGAGATCACTCTGTCATGCTGACTGAGTTTGAATAACAGACTGGAAGCTTCAAAAGGAGGGTGGTGCTTGGAATCATTGATCTTCCTCTGTCAATCATGGTTACCTTCAAGGAAACAATTGCCGTCATCATTGCTTTGCACAAAAAGGGCTTCACAGGAAAGGATATTGCTACCAGTAAGATTGCACCTAAATCAACCATTTATCAGATCATCAAGAACTTTAAGGAGAGCGGTGCAATTGTTGTGAAGAAGGCTTCAGGGCGCCCAAGAAAGTCCAGCAAGCGCCAGGACCATCTCCCTAAAGTTGATTTAGCTGCGGGGCACCAGCAGTACAGCGCTTGCTCAGGAATGGCAGCAGGCAGGTGTGAGTGCATCTGCATGCACAGTGAGGCGAAGACTTTTGGAGGATGGCCTGGTGTCAAGAAGGGCAGCAAACAAGTCACTTCTCTCCAGGAAAAACATCAGGGACAGACTGTTATTCTGCAAACGGTACAGGGATTGGACTGCTGAGGACTGGGATAAAGTTATTTTCTCTGATGAATCCCCTTTCTGATGGTTTGGGGCATCCGGAAAAAAGCTTGTCCGGAGAAGACGAGGTGAGCGCTACCATCAGTCCTGTGTCATGCCAACAGTAAAGCATCCTGAGACCATTCATGTGTGCTTCTCAGCCAAGGGAGTGGGCTCACTCACAATTGTGCCTAAGAACACAGCCATGAATAAAGAATGGTACCAACACATCCCCGAAGAGCAACTTCTCCCAACCATCCAGGAACAGTTTGGTGACAAACAATGCCTTTTCCAGCATGATGGAGCACCTTGCCATAAGGCAAAAGTGGTAACTAAGTGGCTCGGGGAACAAAACATCGATATTTTTGGTCCATGTCCAGGAAACTCCCCAGACCTTAATCCCATTGAGAACTTGTGGTCAATCATCAAGAGGCGGGTGGACAAACAAAAACCCACAAATTCTGACAGTCAGGATGTGGCCCAGAAGTTAATTGACAGCATGCCAAGGTGGATTGCAGAGGTCTTGAAAAAGAAGGGTCAAATATTGACTCTGCATCAACTTAATGTAATTGTCAATAAAAGCCTTTGACACTTATGAAATGCTTGTAATTATACTTCAGTATTCCATAGTAACATCTGACAAAAATATCTAAAGACAGTGAAGCAGAAAACTTTGTGGAAATGAATATTTGTGTCATTCTCAAAACTTTTGGCCACGACTATACAGTCAATAACACAAAATAAAATAAAAATAGACAAATCTATGTACAGTGTGTGCAAATGTAGAAGAGTAGGGAGGTAGGCAATAAATAGGTTCTAGAGGCGAAAATAATTACAATGTAAAATTAATACTGGAGTGATAGATGTGCAGATGATGATGTGCAAGTAGAGATACTGGGGTGCAAAAAAGCAAGAGGGTAAGTAAAAATATGGGGATGAGGTAGTCGGGTGTGCTATTTACAGATTGGCTGTGTACAGTGATCGGTAAGCTGCTCAGACAGCTGATGTTTAAAATTAGAGAGGGAGATATAAGACTCCAGCTTCAGAGATTTCTACAATTCGTTCCAGTCATTGGCAGCAGGGGGTGCTGAGATGTTGGCCAGGGTAGGGGTAGCCAGGTGGAAAGCATGGCCAGACGTGGAAAAATGCTTATTGAAATGATACATTTTCTACCAGGTGTCAGAGTATGTGAGCGGAGTGGAGCTGGATCCTGCCCAATTTGACTGGAGTGTGGAGCGAGTTTCCCAAAATTTTGAGCTTTGGCCTTCTGGTCCGCTCCAATTTCACTCCAGTAGCGCTCACTTCACGAGCTCAGGGCATGCCCGGCCCAGCATGCATCTGTAGTCTACTTGTGTGCTGCTATAGCACCTTGCTTTAGCTACTGTCACCAAGTATCCTAAATCTTTTCATAAAGAAACTACTAAAACACACAGGTGACAAATCAAGGTGACTTACCAATATGAGGAGGACCAAGAGCAAGAGACGAAGTGTGGTGACTAAAGAATCATTGTGGAATCTGAAAAGACACATATCCCGAAGGCAGGATAGTGTACTTACTACGTGCACATGCTAACAGAAAGGAATGAGGTGGGTAGCTAGCTAAATGTATCATTGTAGCAAAGTATTTATGAACAAAGATCTGACCTCTTATACAATAGGCCATCATAGATTTTGGCCCAATAGTCCTGGCATATTTCCTCTTTCAAGGAGCTTTCTATTTTGATCAGGTTATTTTACCTCAGATCTTTTGGGCTCACCTCCAGAAAAATAAAAAAAAACGATGCATCCTGCCCAGCCTGGCAAGAGTAGTCCGAAGAGTGTTTAGCATCCCAGTAGCTCTGCAAGTGTGGAGAGAATATTCTCCACTGCTGACCTGCTCTCCAGGCACCATCGCATGAGCCTGAAGCCACAGACTCTGGTCAAACTCGTGTTTCTAAAAATGTATTCAAAGACACTGAAGACTGAGCCTAATAAGGCATTTAAAAAAAAATGGTATTTAATGTTAAGCAAGTCACAGCCTATATGTGCAATTTATAGACTATAATGATTTAATACAATGAAATGTTGTTTAAATGCTGAGTGCTTAATGTCTCTGCCAGCCTAGTGTGTCACACTCACAAATGCTTCAAAATATATTTCTTTGTAGACTAAAACCTTGAAATAATTTAAATAGTATAGCGTATTTAATTAGGCTACCTGTCTGGCTCTTGACTTATTTAGTGTTTATATGCTGTTTAGTACATTCATGTAGCCTATTTGAAATGATGAGCGATTCTTAGTCACCTTTTCATTCAAATCATATGGTTTGGTTTCGATACTTCAAAACCGAATGGTAGGTCCAGGTAGTTAGAAAAACAGATGTGTGTTGGTTAGGGCTGTGGTGGTCATGAAGTTTTGCCAGACGGTAATTGTCAAGCAAATAACTGTCTCACGGTAATTGACCGTTAATTAACATAAACACATTTAGCATCTCCTGGCTTCCACACGCAGCCTACAAGCCCCTGATGCCGACCTTTGAAACATCCCTATCTATAATAAATCCAGGTAATATAGCCTACACCTTCACAATAAATCCATTATTGATATTAGACAGGTCTAAAGAAGCATGATAATGTAGTCTATTTCAGAAGAACAGAATAGCATATTATGAGTTGCCCCTATGTTAGGTCCTGATCTGGCTATGCCAAACGGCTGTGGGCTACACTAGTTCATTTAGCAGACAAGATTTGCTTAGAATTCCGTGACATTATTTGATAGTATGAAGAATACAATTGAGGAAAGCGGAATAAAATAGAAAGGATATTTTCTCCAAGCGATTTGAGGGAGTGCTCACATACGGCTATTCTGTGTTGAGCGGTTAACAAAGAAATAGGTCAATCCTATATGCTTTATATAGAGTTATTCATTTTACTTTAGTTGTTCTACTAACATTGTTTTGATTTTTAATACGTTGCATGATGTGACCAATGATGATTTGAAAATAGTTGCTTGAAAGGCATGAGCTCTGCTTTGTTTTCTGTGCAGGCTGCACACACTACATCAGTCACTCATTCACAATTTGACAAGGACTTGATAATGCCTAGAATTTCACGGCACATCCCCTTTGTGTGTCCGCAATGCACCCAAATTAATACAACCACTAGCATCCCGAAAACTTTTTTACACAATGTGGCTGATGCAACAGATTAGAATGTTTATCTTAAAATGTTGATAAACTATTAGGCTATTTCTTCACATTATAAGCCCAGCGATGCGCACATGGTAGTAGGCTATAAGCGCAAATGTTCCATTAGCGGAAAACACCTTAATCAAAAGTAA
This sequence comes from Oncorhynchus mykiss, assembly GCF_057628025.1. Classification (NCBI taxonomy): domain Eukaryota; kingdom Metazoa; phylum Chordata; class Actinopteri; order Salmoniformes; family Salmonidae; genus Oncorhynchus; species Oncorhynchus mykiss. Next base: position 53,674,006 of record NC_143039.1, on the reverse strand, counting down.
TCGCAAATGCAATTATGCTTTTATTATAAAGGTGCTTTTTTTATGGTGAAAATTATCTTCCCCAAACTTGAAACTCACACGCTGCTTATGTATGCCAGTTAGGCTCTACACCCCTTGTAAAGCGGGTTAATGTGCTTCATTTTAAGAAGTAATTTGGCCACTTTAGTTGTAATACAAACCATATTAAAACCTATAGGCCTATGGGCTAGGCTACATGAGGTGTGCGAATATGATTAGAAAAAGTCACACAAATAAATACTTTGTTTCTTATGCTGGGCATAATTCACGTAATAATATATAATTCACAAGTGAGAGGATAATATTGTCAGCCATCAGACTATTCTTGATTTAATCTTGACTTTACATATATTATTTAGTAAATTTGTGAAATTTGTTTTGTTTTAGAATGGACCATTATCATGCACCTGTCAGCGGGGAAAATACATGTGATCTATGCACTTAAATAGTGAATGGAGGATGCTTTTTCCTGTGGTTTATTCTCATGCCAGCCAGGTAGGCTATACTCCTGTTGTAAATATAAGCAATGTGCTTAATATTAGGAAAGTTGAGAAACAAATATAGTAGGCCTATCCTATATAAAACTGAGCCGCCTATTTTTAGTAGAGGCCATCCCTCTGTTTTCTCACACCTATTGAAACGTTGCGCAACATGAGCTCATAGGCTCTCATGAAGTGTTTGATTAGAGGGACAATAGAGTGCTGAGTACAATGCAGTCTACAAATCCGGTGTGTCAGCCCACAATCTGAAATTGAGCAAACAGTGTAGAATTTAAGCAACCAGGAAATGACAGAGCAATTTCCGCTAGATAATACAGCCACAAATTCAGAACAGCTTTCCCATTTTGACAACAGTTGCTGCTCCGGTGGTAGAAATCAATAGGTGAATATCACAGCCAATCACAACACTGGTGGGGAAGTAATACTGTGAATCACTATCGTTATCAACAAATATACAGTAACTGTCAAAGGTTTGGACACACCTACTCATTCAAGGGTTTTTCTTAATTTTTTTTCTTCTATTTTCTACATTGTAGAATAATTGTAAAGACATCAAAACTGTCTCTGAGTAGGTGTGTCCAAACTTTTGATTGGTGCTGTATATTATGGACATTTCCAGAAATTACAATGCAAAAATGTAAAATATCCTATGTGTAGCACCTTTAACATCTAAACATTAAACCACAACAGCCTTCAGAATCACAAGGTGCAGGCTCCTGTTCACTGAATGTGAGATAGCTGGCCAGTGCCCTCTCACATTGATGAGAAGGAGATGATCATTTTATAATAAATAAGTTATTTTTATTAACTTGCATGACATACCAGCAGTAACCTTCACACACTGAACACCATTTCCCTTTCAAAGAAACTGCAGTGCTTGAGGGAGGAGGCCACAGGTGTGTGCAATTTGATAATTAGCAAAGCTTGCAAGCAGTCAGCTGACAATTAAAGGGACATCCCACTGGGCAAAAACGTGTTTAATCAACATGGTTTCAATGTAATTTGTCAAAGTATTGTGATGTGGAATCTAAGGGGAAAATATGTTGGATTTGAAAAAAGTCTAAACTATTGTTTTGAGGGTGAGATTTCCATCACATGATTATGTAATCATGGTAACTCAATTTCAACAGAGAAACCTTGTAGAAAAAGATGTTGAATTTGTACCTTTTAAACCAATGTCAGGTCTTCACCAGTATATCCACCATCAGGAAAAACAACAATAGGCTGAGCAGCACCACCTACTGGAGATTTGATCGATCTATGGCTACCATTTGGTCTCCCATCCAGGGTTTTAATGAAGCCCAGCCCTGCTTAGCTATAATACTATCACTAACTATTACCAATGTGCTATTGTGAGAATGATTGTTAATAGATCTCCATTTAAAAATGAAATAGATTCACTGTTGCTATCAAAGTCATTCCAAAGGGTAGGTTAAACAGAGCAAATGAAACGTAGCCATACTTTCACTCATATACCATCAATGATGCTATATAGACCTATATAACACAGCTATTGTTTTAATTTAACCCATAATAATAAAATAGACCTATGATTTCAAGCTCTGGTTGATTTGAAATTGTATGATATTTAGCCATGTTTAATTGTTTGGTTGTCAAAGCAACCAAATATCAATATTTGAAGGAGATTCATCTTCTGCTTGGATAGTTCCATCTGTGCCACGGACTTAGTCTGGCTTTAATTTCAGTCTGTCTAGAAATGTATAATTGATATGTTGGATTCACGTCTTTACCTCAACCAAAAATGAAAGTGAAAGAATAGGACTAAATCAAATAAAACATTATTTAAAGCGCATTTCAAGTTTGATTTGATCTAGTCCTAATGTATAACTTCAATTTTTGGTTGAGATGGACATATGAATCACTTTTGAAATACCATAAATAGTCTATTAACTTGTTGTCAAGTTAACAAATGATATGTTGAATTCACATCTCCAACTCCAACAAAAATAAAAGTTAAAGAATAGGATTAAGCCAGTGTCTCAGATGGAACTATCCAAGCAGTAGGCACATCTCCTTTAAATGTAGATATTTGGTTGCATTGTCAACCAAACAAAATTCAGTATTGCTTTTGTAATACGTAAATAGCCTATCTTTCAAACGAGTGTAACATTCAACCTTAAAATGGCCACATTGAGGTTACTGTAACTATACATTTCTACTTATGTAATCATATAAAGCGTGCATGTTCAGGATAGCATGCATAGGTCATCGCAGGTCTGTGGAGATCTTCACAAGTGCTGTTATAATCTGCAGAAAATATGGAATGCCATTGATCACTTGCACTATGTACTTTATGGTGCGTTTTTAAATGGTTGAAAGAGCAGTGATAGATATTTGGATGACAACTAAACCGAAAATTAGACATTGTTTTTTTGGTTGTGCTTTTTCATGGTTGAAAGCATAGTGATAACACACTGGAAATTCAACTGACTTTTGGCTGTCTTTTTGAGTGGGTGAATATAGGTTGTAATCATTAATCAACGTCTCCACCAAATATTATCCACGTTGAAATACGTGGTGTGCTCAGTGGGTTAGGTTGAGCTGATTGGAAAAGATCAATTAACATGTGATAATGAATTGGCATTTTAGGATCCTAGCTATATAAACACACAATAAATACATTTATAGAAATGACAGGGAAGGCTACTCCTTCACACAGAGAATGTACAATAGCTCTAACAACCATTCGATGAAACAACTAACAGATGATTATCTACCACATTCTACACACACCTTGGGGACCAGAGGTCGTCCTCCTCCTGTGGTGATTGGCCACATTGTTTAGTAAACACGCGACATGGCTGCTACACACCTGTCTGGAGCTCTGATATGGTCAGAGTAGCGTGTTTGCTGAATCTGATGATTGTGTGTGTGTTCATTTGATCCACTGTAGCCATGTACAGGGCCTTCAGAAAGTATTCATACCACTTGACTTACAGTACTCCACATTTTGTTGTGTTACAGCCTGAATTGAAAAGTGATACAATTTATTTTTTAAACATTTTTACAAATGTATTAAATTAAATGCATAAATATATAATTTACATAAGTATTCACACCCCTGAGTTAATACATGTTAGAATCACCTTTGGCAGCGATTACAGCTGTGAGTCTTTCTCGGTAAATCTCTAAGAGCTTTGCACACCTGGATTTTACAATATTTGCACATTATTCTATTGAAAATTCTTCAAGCTCTGTCAAGTTGGTTGTTGATCATTGCTTGTCTTTCCACAGCCATTTTCAAGTCTTTCAATATCGTCTTGGTAAGCAACTCTAGTGTAGAATTGGCCTTGTGTAAGGTTATTGTCCTGCTGAAAGGTGAATTTGTCTCTTTTGGAAATCGGACTGAACCAGGTTTTTCTCTAGGATTTAGCCTGTGCTTAGCTCTATTCCGTTTATTTTTATCCCTAGTCCTTGCCGATGACAAGCATACCCATAACATGATGCAGTACCCACCAAGCTTGAAAATATGAACAGTGGTACTCAGTGATGTGTTGTGTTGATTTGCCCCAAGCATAACACTTTCTATTCAGGACATAAAGTTCAAATCTTTGCCACATTTTTAGCAATTTTACAGGGTGCATGTTTTGGAATATTTTTATTCTGTACAGGCTTCCTTCTTTTCACTCAGTATTGTGGAGTATCTACAATGACATACTTAAATGTTGTTAATCCATCATCAGTTTTCTCCTATCACAGCCATTCCACTCTGTAACTGAGTGGTTTCCTTCCTCCTTATTTAGCCTTGACATAACAAAGGGGTTGAATACTTATTGACTCAACCCATCAAAGGACATTAGTACAACAACAACTGGCCAAATTGTGCATTTATTTTACATGCACACACACTTGCAAGCACTTATGCACACATACACACTTCCCTCTGGGGGAAAAATTGGTTGATTCAACGTTGTTCCACGTAATTTCAACAAAAAAATAAATGTGATGACATTGAATCAAAGTGGAAAACTGATTAGATTTGCAAAGTCATCAAGGGATTTTCCTATTAAATAAAAAAACAATTTTTTTAGCCTAAATCCAATGACATGGTGACATCTTTTGTTGATTTCACGTTGAATTCATGTTAGTTGGTAACTCAACCAAATGTAAATCAAAACTAGATGTAGAAATGACGTCTGGGCCCCGTGGGTTTATTGTTGTGCTCTGTGAATAACCAAGCATAGTGAAGCAGTTGCATGTTGTTTGGATTAGTAAACATGGAAGAAAGGTTTATGTTGCTCTGGTTTATATTTTTGAATGCTGATTTCTGTGCTGCCTTTTGCCTTTCAAGCCTTTCAGATACAGCTTTGCTTTGATTAAAGTATATTTACTGGAATAATGAGAGGCTAAAAGTCACCCAGCCTGGTTTGTACATTCCCTCCTCACTCCACTATGTCTCCAAGGATACACTGGAGTGGTTTTTAAGATGAATATTATCTTGGTTGTTTTTTTAAGCACCTCTAGCATCTTATTCATAAGTGATGATTCTCTAACAGGTTAGAGCTCAACCGCTGGTCAAAAACACGTGTTCCCTAATCACATTTAAGGAGTAATTGAGGAGACTATGATGGAACGGAAGGATGTACTAACTGGAGGAAAGTTACTAAAAGTTGGCAAAAGTAATTAAGACATTATTTCATGCTCACTTCTTCCTAAACATGTTGATGAAGCGTAGCTAGGTTCCCCAGAGCGAGAGTGCAATAAAAGGAGAGGCCGACAGCTTGGCTTCTTTCTTTCATAGAAATGAAATATTCTAGATGTTTGTACAGTATAAACCTTTACACATACACCCCATCTCCACCCCCACCTCGCTCCTCATTCTCCTTCTGGGTCTATTTTCATAATCACATGTAAATACAGTTATGTAATATTTATGGACCCATTTAGAGCAGACGGAAAATTGATTACACTACAGGAAGTAAGGATATTTCATCATGCCAGAAGTAAATTAAAGTATTTATAATATATTTATAATGTAGTCAAGGTTGGCTTTAGCTTAGTCCCCGCTGATCCCAGTAAGGAAATTAATTTCCTTTAATGAAGTTGCATTAATAACAGTCAGATTGGAGAGAGTGGGAGGAAAGGGAAGGAATCAATGGTTTCTCCTCAGCTTCACGTTGCCGTTGACATTGTGGCTGCATGAGTTCTATGGATCTGTCTCATGGCACACTTGTATGACTTTATTTATTGTGGCTGGACACCAGTAATTCATTTTTTGGGTACAAAGATTCTGAATGTATGACCAGATATTGCTACCAGGGTGATTTGTCTAAAGGAGTTGACAGTCTACAAACAGAGCTTATAATAATATAATACATTGTACTGTATAGCCCATCTTAGCCTTGCCAATTAAAGGAAGGAATTTCTGACATCATCAAAGCCTCTCTTCTCAGTTTTATAAATCATGTTAAGTACTGCTGACAGACTGCCTGTCTATTTTATAATACACAAGAAGAAAAAAACATATCCTTCAGGCTTTTTGATCAAAGTTACTTGTCTCTTTTCCTTATGATCCCAATCAACTAACAGGGATGTTCAGATGGTTTATGTGCTGCTCCAAGACCCTCTCCAGCTCTCCCTCGAAACATTGCTCCTCCCCAAATATCTACCCCCTCACCCCCCCTGGAGCCCCCGCTGGTGTAGAGGAGTCTGACGCCACTGGTGGCTGTTGAACTGGTCCTTCGAGCCGGATAGGAACAACTGACAACTTGTGTGATTAGGAAACAGTTATCCAGAATGTTTTATAATAGTGAATGTATTGTCGTTTCCTACCAATGTCTTGCAATATAATTGTTGCTTGCCTTAACACTGTGTGTTCACTCTCTTCTACTGTGAGTTTTTCTTAACACTATGTTTCCTCTGTCTTCCAGGGTGAGTGTTCTCAGAGGTGCTACAATATCTTTGTCCTGGAGACTGTGTGTGTGGCCTGGTTCTCTCTGGAGTTCCTGCTGCGCTTCATCCAGACGCCGAGTAAGTGTGTGTTCCTGAAGACGCCCCTCAACATCATCGACGTGGTGGCCATCCTGCCCTATTACATCACTGTGATCGTAGACTCTCTGTCTGAGGGAGGGGAGAAGCCCAGCGGCGGGAACAACTACCTGGAGAAGGTGGGCCTGGTGTTGCGGGTACTCCGGGCCTTGAGGATCTTCTACGTGATGCGTCTGGCGCGCCACTCCCTGGGGCTGCAGACCTTAGGCCTGACGGTCCGACGCTGCACCCGCGAGTTCGGCCTGCTCCTCCTGTTCCTGTGTGTTGCCATGGCACTGTTCTCCCCGCTGGTGTTCCTGGCGGAGAGCGAGATGGGCGCCAAGTATGACTTCACCAGCATCCCCGGCACCTACTGGTGGGCGGTGATCTCCATGACAACGGTGGGGTACGGGGACATGGTGCCGCGTAGCATCCCGGGTCAGGTGGTGGCGCTCAGCAGCATCCTCAGTGGGATCCTCCTCATGGCGTTCCCCGTCACCTCCATCTTCCACACGTTCTCTCGGTCCTACCTGGAGCTGAAGGAGGAGCAGAACAGAACACTGAGACAGAAACCAGACTTCCAGGACTCCAGCAAGTCTCAGAACAGCGAGGACTCGGCCGAAACAGACAGTTAACATGGCATCACTGAAGTCGCCTCCTCTGCTTTACGCAGGAAGTCCATCGCTCTTGCGTCACAGAGGAGGGCCATGCAGACTCAAGACTGAGTGTGTGTGCAACGTGAAAGCCTGTGGGTGTGCAGTGCACTGTGGGAAACGCGTACTAAAGCTGGAGGATCTAAACAGGGATGTGAAGTTTTTTTCAAGCTTAAAAAGAAAAGGAGCTCCAACATTTTGTGACCCTCCATAGCTCTGTCCATCAGAGTGTGTTCAAGAGTTTCTAAGATTTTATAAGACAGCTGCATAAGTCTTTTTGCTGACATTACTGGTGTATAGCTGATCACATTATAAAATCACAAGTTCTCTGTGGTCAAAGGACATTTCACCCAGGAGTATAGAAGCCCTACAACACAGGAGTATAGCCCTACAGCACAGCATGGGGAGAAACCTTCTCTCTCACAAATATTCAGTATGATTAAAGCTATTATTTTAAGGGAAAAAACACTACAAATATTATAATTTTGGTATATATTTAGGATAAGAAATATTGCAACAAGATATAAGTGCAATAAGAAAGATTATTTAACTATAAACAACACATTTACATATTTCAGAATGCTTAGTTTGCGTCTATATAGACTCAGGATCTGCATATTTTAATAAATGTAAGAAAACCATGACCTCGGCTGATGCAATGTATGATTCTACACTTTATTAAATTAATTTGATCCCATGATTCTGTCTGGGGGTTTTCCTCCAATTTACTCTGAATAATAATGGCCTTGGCTCCAGACATGTTATGTTCAATCTAATCAGGGGCGCAACTTTGGTTTTAGAAGTGGGGGGGGACATAATTATTATTATTTTTTATCCAGTTGGATAAACACTCCATACAGCCTACCCGACCGCTCGGAGGCGTCCGCATGGTCCTAAAGCACACCATTGCCTTGTTTTGTATCACATTCCAATGATAAAACTGGGGGGGGACAAAATTGAATTTCAGAATGTGGAGGGGACATGTCCCCCCGTCCCCAGTGACAGTTGCGCCCCTGCATCTAACAAGCATCTTAAAATTATTGACGAATAATTGTATGGCTTAGATCATGGAAACCCATGGGAATCAATATGGACTGAACAGACTGACTAAAGGGATTAGAAACAAATTAAAACACAATCTTGATCAGATCTAGAGAATCGTGTGTTAAGTAGAAATAGATAAATATACCTTTTTTGAGAAAGGACATGGGCAAGGTTAGAACCTGTGACCTTCTGGTCCCTATCCCAGTGCCTAGTCCACTGTACTAGTAGGGGTGAGGGCATCATCATTGTTATTTCCACATACATAAAGTTGTTAAATCAGTCATTTGGAATGTCAGTAGATGACGAATGTGATTAGTTAAAGGGCAGCTGAACTCAATGATTCCGCATATTTTTCTGCTGCTCATTAAAAAAAAGATGGATGAGGGTGTGTTATGTTCGCTATATCGTACCCGCAGTTATTGTTTTGTCCCTCTTGAGTCCCGGGAGAAACCTTTCGACCTCAAAATAGTCTGAATATGATAATTCAAGAAATCTGTAATTTGGACATTTTTGCAGAGGTCTTTGTCACGCAATTTTACATCTAGCTAAGGTGTTTGATGCATTCTCTACTGCAGACAGTAGAATCAGCTGATGCTGCGCTCACTACTGATTTCTAAGAACATGTCTACAACTTCATCAGCAAGCTGTCAAAATATCGTAAATAAAGCAAAGCTACATGCTGTTTATCAGTGCCCTAAATTACTACTAAGTTCCATCTCTGTGTTTGTCGATGTAGCTAGCTAGCAGGCACATTTAGCAGGCAGGCCACGTTGGCTAAATCAGCTTAACAAGTCACTGGCAAGTGGCAAAGTACATTGGTGCCACTTAGTTTTTACAACTTTCTCACTATGTATTACCGGAGTGAGTCCGTCTGGCAGTGTTTCATAGCGAATCATGTTACGAAACAGGTCACGGCGGTACACTATTAAATTTTTTAAATATTATCAAGTGACAGTTGGGATGGAAGTGCGCATTGTCTCAATTTTCATTTTTCCCTCAATTCTCAGTTTAATTAAAATAATACATTGACAATGTGTTGTCTTATGTAAACAAGACCGAGGCGCAGCGTAATGTGGACAGTTCTGTTTCACTGGCTGTAGGTTTTGCCATATGATTGAATAGAGTGCAATCAGCACAGCTGATTGATAGTTTGAGTTAGTGTTCCCACTCAGCCATATCTCCATGTTACAGCGCTTGTTTACGGAAAAACAGACAGAAGACGAGGCGACGACCTGTGCTAATTAGCTATCTAGCATGCTCTGAACACCTGTGTGTCAGCTTAACTCAGGAAATGTAGCGGAATGGAGCTAAGAACATAACAGCTTCCCTATATCTCTCAAATATCCGTTTTGGTAGATGCTGACCCCAAAAAGTATGCTATTTACACTTAGTAGTACATCTTTACACCTTAATCAATGTTTCTGACTAATATCGATGTAACAGGCCATTTTCAACCAGATAAATTAGTTGTTGAGTTCAGCTGCCCTTTAATATGTTTAGGAAGTTTGGAAAACGAAAGGTACATTGGGATTCGAACTGGCGACCTTCTGTGTTTAATCAAAAGTGCATTTAAAGTTTGATTTAGTCCTATTCTATAATTTAGATTTTTGGTTGAGATGGAGACGTGAATACAATTTATTAATTTGTAGACAAACTGGAATTAAAGCCAGACTAAATCAGTGGCACAGATGGAACTATCCAAGCAGAAGATACATCTCCTTCAAATGGTGATAAATAGCCAATTAACTTGTCAACAAATGATATGTTGATTCATATCTCCAACTCAACCAAAAATAAATGGGATTAAGCCAGTGGCTCATGCGGAACTATCATAGCAGTAGATACAGATGTAGGATCTTAATTTGAGCCAGATTGCTACAGCAGGAAAATTATAATCCTATAGCAACAGGAATGGATTTATGTGGATTACAATTAATGGAAATGTTTGTAAGGGTTTATACAATTTCTTAAGAGAAAATCAAATCCTAGATTAAAATAATAATAATCAGATCAAGCGTTAACAGACGATAGCAGACACCCGCATAGCAGATGTTTTGGTGGTGGAAATGCATTGGAGCTGTCAAATCGGAGAGCAGCTGTCCTTGCAATCATTGTGACAAGAATCGACGGGTTGCGCATTCCGTGGTGCCGTTCTGCTTCGCTATTTGAAGCTCGCCTGTTAGCTTGCACGATTCTCGCCATTCTCCTTTGACCTCTCATCAATGAGCTGTTTATGACCAAAGGACTGCAGCTAACTGGATGTTTTGTTTGTCGCACCATTCTCGGTAAACCCTAAACACTCTCGTGCGTGGAAAAGCCCAGGAGACCGGACATTTTCTGAGATACTGGAACCAGTGCGCCTGGCACCGTCGATCACAGCACGCTCAAACTTGCTTAGGTCACTCATTTTGCCCATTCTGTTAAATCTAACAGTTACTGAATGGCTGTCTGCCTGCCTTATATAGCAAGCCATGGCCACGTGACTCACTGACTGTAGGAGCAAACCATTGTCGTGAACGGGGTGGTGTACTTAATTCAATTGGCACCCGAGTGCATTTATCCTGTCTTGAATGAAAAGGTCATTTTGCAATCTCCCAAAATAAATGCAATCTATGACAAGAGACAGACACTACACTTGTCCATTCTGTAGCGGGACAAGACTCCCGACTTGGATGAGAATTCAAAAAATGTTTCCCAATCTGAAATGTCTAAATGGAAATTAAACTTCAGAAGCCTTTTTAAGTCTCAAAAAAATTGCGGTAATAATCTGTGCAGAATCTCAAATGGCATTGATCACTTGCACCGTGTACTTTTAATGTAATCTCAACTGCAATCCAGTTCATTTGGTTCTGCTATTAGATGAAGCACAGTGACATCACATTAATATGCTGTATAAATAAACAAAATATTACATTGTATTCCCATTTGAACTTTGGTTGTGCTTTTAGATGGTTGAAAGCGCAGTGATAACACATAGGAAATTCAACAAACTTCTGGGTGTCTTTTTGAGTGGATCAGTTTCAACAAAATATTACCCAATTATCCACGTTGAACTGACCCAGTGGGTTCTGTACACAAATTGAAATCATCCTCCTTCCCTCGAAAAAAGTTAATATAATTTGTATGTTTACTAGAATTTATAATTAGGCTTGCAAGGTACAATGCTGTGTTTATAACCAAGTGGGAAGGTGGTAATTACCAGTTGTTTAGTCATAAATACGAGTTGGGTGCATTTACATTTGAATACCATCAAACATGGAGGTCATTAGAAGGCTTGTGATTGTCTTGCTCTTTTTTGCCCTTAAAGTATATCCAGAGATCCAGAGATCTTCCTTTTGATTTAGAAAGTGAACAAGACAATTCATTTTCTATCAACAATTAGTATTTTGTTCTTATCATAAACAACAACTGCTGAAGATGCCGCCATGCTTGCCCTCTTTGTTGTAGACAAATGACGTCAGCGGTGCGTTCAAGCGGATTTTTCCTAGTCGTATGCTGATATTTATGAATTTACAAGATGTGATCGCATCATTAGTCCATTCGTCCTATGAACAGATTGGACTAATGCTACGATCACATCTGTTAATTTAGTAAATACCAGGATACAACTGGGAAAAATGTCCCACTTGCACCGCTGACGTCATGTCTACAAAAGAGAGAGAGAAAAAGGGCACGCATGGCGGCATCTTCAGCAGCTCTTTTGTTCCTCCCAGTTTTCCAAAAGGGGACACCTTATCCTATACAGTGCACTACTTATGACCAGGGCCCATAGGACTTTGCTCAAAGGTAGTGTACTACTACTGTATGTAGGTAATAGGGTGCCATTTGGAACTGACACCCAGTATAATTTCCCCTGGACTAGTTCTGCTGCGGCTGGCCTGCACATTCCTGTTTGTTTAGAATACGCTCTACGTAAATCATTTTGACTAATGTTGGTATGGTGTGGTCAACACAGTGCTTGTTGTGAAGACACAGCGAAGGTGCATTACCATGTACGTTGTTGATAGCCGTGGAGGCCACATGCCTGGAGCCCAAACATGGGCCGTGGTTAGTGAGCCAGTAGTTCCTCTGACAGAAGATACTAACCAGGTCTCCATTGTTGATGGAATAGTATTATCAGGACAGTGCTAATAGACCTGCGTCAGAAATTGTACCCTATTCCCTATATTGCACACTACTTTTCCCCAGGGCTCTAGTACAAATGAGTGTACCATTTAGGGAATAGGGTGTCATTTCAGATACACCCTTCATGCAAACGTCACCAGCATAATACATTTACACAAAGAACAGTAGGATACGTTTTTACATTGGTCTTTAATGACAGCGCCACAGAGCTTTCATGAATATTGGCTTTTTAACATTATTACCCCATATGGGCTAACGACAACAAGTAACAGTATAAGACGGACCATAGTGAGGTTGATTTACAGTGCATTCGGAAAGTATTCAGACCCCTTTCCATTTTTCCCCATTTTGTTACATTCCAGCCTTATTCTAAAATGGATTAAATAAATGTTTTTCCCCTCATCAATCTACACACAATACTCCATAATGACAAAGCGATAACAGGCTTTATAAATGTTAGCAAATAAACAGAAATACCTTATTTACATAAGTATTCAGAACATTTGCTATGAAAACTCGAAATTGAGCTCAGTTGCATCCGGTTTTCATTGATCAATCTTTTATTAATATATATATATTATATATATATATTATTTTTTATTTTTTTTATTTTTAATTTTTTTTTATTTTTATTTGTACCCCCTTTTCTCCCCAATTTTTTGGGATCCAATTAGTAGTTACAGTCTTGTCTCATCGCTGCAACTCCAATACGGGAGAGGCGAAGGTCGAGAGCCGTGTGTCCTCCAAAACACAACCCAACAAAGCCTCACTGCCTCTTCACAATGCCCACGTAACCCGGAAGCCAGCTGGACCAATGTGTTGGAGGAAACACCGTGCACCTGGTGACTGTGTCAACATACACTGGGCCCGGCACACCACAGGAGTCGCTAGTCCGCGATGGGACAAGGACATCCCTGCCGGCCAAACCCTCCCCTATTCCGGACGACGTTGGGCCAATTGTACGCCGCCCCATGGGTCTCAAAGGTCGCGGCCGGCTGCGACAGAGCCTGGAATCGAACCCAGAAACTCTAGTGGCACAGTTAGCACTGTGATGCCTTTGATCAAAGACCTGAGTGGCGCAGTGGTCGATCTTGAGATGTTTCTTCAACTTGATTGGACATGGTTTGGAAAGGTACACCTGTCTATATAAGGTCCCATAGTTGACAGTGGATGTCACAGAAAAACCAAGCCATGATTTCGAAGGAATTGTCTGTATAGCTCTGAGACAGGATTGTGTCAAGGCACAGATTTGGGGAAGGGTACCAAAAAATGTCTGCAGCATTGGAGGTCCCCAAGAACACCGTGGCTTCCATCAATCAGTCTTATATGGAATAAGTTTGGAACCACCAAGTTTCTTCCTAGAGCTGGCCGCCCGGTCAAACTGACGAATCAGGGGAGAAGGGCCTTGGTCAGGGAGGTGACCAAGAACCTGATGGTCACCGACAGAGCTCCAGAGTTCCTCTGTGGATATGTGAACCTTCCAGAAGGACAACCATCTCTGCAGCATTCCACCAATTAGGCCTTTATGGTCTATATGGCTAATATGGCTTTATACCTTTATGGACTTTCAGACCATGAGAAACCAGATGCTCTGGTCTTTTGAAACCAAGATTGAACTATTTAGCCTGAATGCCAAGTGTCACATTTGGAAGAAACCTGGCACCATCCCTACAGTGACGCATGGTGGTGGCAGCATCATGCTGTGGGGATGTTTTTTAGCGACACTGACTGGGAAACTAGTCAGGATTGAAGGAAAGATAAACGAAGCAAAGTACAGATAGATCCTTGATGAAGGGCGCTCAGGACCTCAGACTGGGGAGAAGGTTCACCTTCCAACAGGACAAAGACCCTAAGCACACAGCCAAAACAATGCAGGAGTGGCTTCGAGGCAAGTCTCAATGCCCTTGAGTGGCCCAGCCAAAGCCCGGACTTGAACACTGATCGAACATCTCTGGAGAGACCTGAAAATAGCTGTACTGCTACACTCCCCATCTGACTTGACAGAGCTTGAGAGGATTTGCAAAGACTGGGAGAAACTCTCCAAATACAGGTGTGCCAAGCTTGTAGCGTCATACCCAAGAAGACCAATCGCTGCCAAAGGTGCTTCAACAAAGTACTGACTAAAGGGTCTGAATACTTATGTAAAATGTGCTAAAATTTCTAAAAAAACTGTTTTTGCTTTGTCATTATGGGGTATTGTGTGTAGATTGATGAGGGGAACAAAACAATGTAATACAGTTTAGACTAAGGCTGTAACTTAATAACAAATGTGGAACAAGTCAAAGGGTCGGAAAACTTTCTGAATGCACCATAAATGTGTCTATTGATGAAGAACTGGCAATTGTATAGAAAGAACTGGCCATTCCATGGAAAAAATTTTGGGGGTAATGTACTGTGTACAAAAACAACAAAACGGACACATAACGTTGTAAAAAATAAATAAATAATCAAATAACATGAAAGGGTTTGATAAAGCCATACAAAAAAATATATATTTTTGGTACATAAACTGAGGCTTTGATTCAGTATAAGGTGCCTTCCAGAGTACTGCACTGGGCAGCGTATTATAAAAGCGTATTGTAAAAGGCCATTTCCCCCGCGTTCGCAGGACAGTATTCATGGTGTGCACTGCGAACGTCGGCTTAAGTGTAAATTGCCTTTAAAAGGGGCATTGTCGGCAGTCCATTGAGCTGCACTATAACATGCCTTAGCTTGAATCCTGACCTAAAACTAGTAAAAAAATTAAGGATTGAAGGTTTGGCATTGTTTTATAAGCGTCTACATTCTACACGAACCGAGGAAAGGTTTGGCAGTTTTACCCATGAACAACTAAAACTGAATAACCACTAATACAACTTAACATGACAAACATTTGGAACAGTGAGAGGGGTCGAGGATATTTTTGCCCTGTTGATAAGACACAGCCAGAGGTCACTAGGGGCACAACTTCTTCATACAATTACAACAACTATCACCATTTGACATGCACAGCCATCATCATCGTGAAAAAGAGCTTGATAAAAGGGCAAGCGTACAAGGTTTGTGATTATACAGTGCCTTGCGAAAGTATTCGGCCCCCTTGAACTTTGCGACCTTTTGCCACATTTCAGGCTTCAAACATAAAGATATAAAACTGTATTTTTTTGTGAAGAATCAACAAGTGGGACACAATCATGAAGTGGAACGACATTTATTGGATATTTCAAACTTTTTTAACAAATCAAAAACTGAAAAATTGGGCGTGCAAAATTATTCAGCCCCTTTACTTTCAGTGCAGCAAACTCTCTCCAGAAGTTCAGTGAGAATCTCTGAATGATCCAATGTTGACCTAAATGACTAATGATGATAAATACAATCCACCTGTGTGTAATCAAGTCTCCGTATAAATGCACCTGCACTGTGATAGTCTCAGAGGTCCGTTAAAAGCGCAGAGAGCATCATGAAGAACAAGGAACACACCAGGCAGGTCCGAGATACTGTTGTGAAGAAGTTTAAAGCCGGATTTGGTTACAAAAAGATTTCCCAAGCTTTAAACATCCCAAGGAGCACTGTGCAAGCGATAATATTGAAATGGAAGGAGTATCAGACCACTGCAAATCTACCAAGACCTGGCCGTCCCTCTAAACTTTCAGCTCATACAAGGAGAAGACTGATCAGAGATACAGCCAAGAGGCCCATGATCACTCTGGATGAACTGCAGAGATCTACAGCTGAGGTGGGAGACTCTGTCCATAGGACAACAATCAGTCGTATATTGCACAAATCTGGCCTTTATGGAAGAGTGGCAAGAAGAAAGCCATTTCTTAAAGATATCCATAAAAAGTGTTGTTTAAAGTTTGCCACAAGCCACCTGGGAGACACACCAAACATGTGGAAGAAGGTGCTCTGGTCAGATGAAACCAAAATTGAACTTTTTGGCAACAATGCAAGACGTTATGTTTGGCGTAAAAGCAACACAGCTCATCACCCTGAACACACCATCCCCACTGTCAAACATGGTGGTGGCAGCATCATGGTTTGGGCCTGCTTTTCTTCAGCAGGGACAGGGAAGATGGTTAAAATTGATGGGAAGATGGATGGAGCCAAATACAGGACCATTCTGGAAGAAAACCTGATGGAGTCTGCAAAAGACCTGAGACTGGGACGGAGATTTGTCTTCCAACAAGACAATGATCCAAAACATAAAGCAAAATCTACAATGGAATGGTTCAAAAATAAACATATCCAGGTGTTAGAATGGCCAAGTCAAAGTCCAGACCTGAATCCAATCGAGAATCTGTGGAAAGAACTGAAAACTGATGTTCACAAATGCTCTCCATCCAACCTCACTGAGCTCGAGCTGTTTTGCAAGGAGGAATGGGAAAAAATGTCAGTCTCTCGATGTGCAAAACTGATAGAGACATACCCCAAGCGACTTACAGCTGTAATCGCAGCAAAAGGTGGCGCTACAAAGTATTAACTTAAGGGGGCTGAATAATTTTGCACGCCCAAGTTTTCAGTTTTTGATTTGTTAAAAAAGTTTGAAATATCCAATAAATGTCGTTCCACTTCATGATTGTGTCCCACTTGTTGTTGATTCTTCACTAAAAAATACAGTTTTATATCTTTATGTTTGAAGCCTGAAATGTGGCAAAAGGTCGCAAAGTTCAAGGGGGCCGAATACTTTCGCAAGGCACTGTATTGGCATTTCAGGACTACAAAAAGATAGATAACAAAACAAATCTGAATCACCAGTGATTAAAAGAAAGTTTACCAGCTAGAGTTTACCATCCAGGCTGTGCACATTCGGCCGTGATTGGGAGTCCCAGAGGGCGTCATCCAGGTCTGGCTGGGGTAGGCCGTCATTGTAAATAGGAATTTGTTCTTAACTGACTTGCCTAGTTAAATAAAAGGTTAAATAAAAATAAATACAATATCCAGCGTGAAACTCAATCTGGCACCCTATTCCCTGTACACTGCACTACTTGGTCAAAAAGTAGAGCAATAAACAAGGAATAGGATGTCATTTTGGACACAACCACCAACTACGTTTTAGCCAGCAGTCCAGAGGTGAGTATAACAGCTGTAGCGCTGGTATAGACTTGGTTACAACCAGAGAGATTCTACTTACCTTATGGTCAAACATACCAAGCGGTCTGGACACACTTACTGCTTGGCTAGAACAAAACCCTGCACCCACACCAGCCCTCGGCAGGGTAAGATTTGGCCACCCTTGACCGATTCCTGATTCAGCAACTGTTCCCACCCAAAGCAGACATCGAAAACACTTAACAGCTGAATAAATATATATTAATTAATTAATTAAAAAGATCACATTTAAACAAATGAAAGGTTTCTAGAGGTACTTGAGGCTGAGAGGAGCAGGGAGGGGAGGAGACTAAAGATGAAGTGTCCACAGACCAGCAAACAGTCCTCAGAAGCCTTGTTTATACCTGGTGCTAACACACATCCACACACACCTGTCTGGTAAGATCAGGACGAAGGACTCATGTTAGAACCAGGTATAAATGGTGCTAGAGGCAGAAGGTTTATACTTAATGTCCTTCCTGATGCTTTGTTGTTTCCATAACAGAAAGGGCCTCCAGTTCCCTGGCCTTGGTGTTTGCCACTCATTGAAATTAAAACAGTAGCATAACAAACGTAATATAGATTTGTTTCACACAATTTCCTCAAGTTGAGACTTCCCTCCCTCCCTCCCTCCCTCCACTGACTCCCTTACTGTCAGTAATACCAGCAACATAGTGGTCCACTGAACCACTGAGTCTTCAACCTTTTCCTAGGAGTCATCTGAAGGAAACATGTTGGGCTCCCAGGAACCTGGCCCCTGGCCCTGACAGCCTTAGCGGTTTTACCAAAAATGAAGTTTTCAATTGCTTTCAGCTGAATTCATCTTGTGAATTTTCCTACAAGCAGCAGCAGGTCATCTTCCAATCAGACCAGATCAGAAGAGGCCCGAGTCAGACAGACCAGACCAGTGGAGAACTGACCAGCATCAAACCACTGAGACAGAAAGAAATAGCTATCTAAATGAAATGTAGATTCTAAATGTCGATTTTAAATTCCCCAAAAAGTATCATTCCATTGTACATTCAGTGAGGTTTCTGTTAGTTATTTCGATGATGGGTTGTACATTGTTATCACTGGCTGGGTAACCAGCCCTTTGGGAGTCTGAAGGTTTTTCATGCAGGTCTATGGACAGGAAAGCTGGTCCACATGTCCTTGAGTGTTCATCCATACACCCACTGTGCATGATTGCAATGTAGATTTTGTATATATGCTTAGGCATATTCGTATACAGGGATACATTCTTAGGGATATATTTGTATAACCATCTGCACCACATACACATAACTGGGCATCCCATCTGTTTTGAAAAAAAAAACGTAGTAAGTGTCATTCAGCAGGAATTCTTCAGGCAAAGTTACACTGAAACTGTGTGCGACATGACCGACTGATAACGATGTGTGTGTTAGGGGTGTCAGAGTGCCTTGGTGCTGGTTGTGTGTGACGCACTGTGTGAGACGGGTTTCTGCGGGTAGCGGCTGTAGTAGTACACCTGGAAGAGAATGGTAATGTCCACTCCCACTTGCAGCAGACCACAGGTCCAGAACTGGACAGGAGCCTCGGTCAGCAGGAAGTAACCCGTCTTAAAGGTGTCCCCACTCATCCACATCATCACCCTCTTTATACTGCAGGGAGCGAGGGAGGCGAGAGAACAGAGGGGGTGATAAACAGAATTTCAATGTTGGCAGAGCTAGAGACAGTGGCTGTGTACAAAACATGTCTTGCTTAAAACATACTAAAACTACATAGTGTACTAATCATACTACATACTATTTATTACATACTGTTTAGTATAAATGCATGCAGTAAGCAAAAAATTAACATGCTCATCTATACTGAGAATGGGTCACCGAATGCAGAATTGCGTTGTTTCCCGCCATTCATTCATTCGTTTTTCTACAGACTGTCCTCTTATCTAGTTTCGAGGTCGACCGATTCATCGGAATGGCTGATTAATTAGGGCTGATTTCAAGTTTTCATAACAATCGGAAATAGGACACAGATTTTTTTTTAAAAATTTACACCTTTTATTTAACAAGGCAAGTTTTATTTTTTTATTTTACCTTTATTTAACAAGGCAAGTTTTATTTTTTTATTTTACCTTTATTTAACAAGGCAAGTCAGTTAAGAACACATTCTTATTTTCAATGACGGCCTATGAACGGTGGGTTAACTGCCTTGTTCAAAGGCAGAACGACAGATTTTTACCTTGTCAGCATGGGGATTCGTTTTTGCAAACTTCCGGTTACTAGTCCAACGCTCTAACCACCTGCCTTACATTGCACTCCACGAGGAGCCTGCATGGCAGGCTGACTACCTGTTGCGCGAGGGCAGCAAGATGCCAGGGTAAGTTGCTAGCTAGCATTAAACTTATCTTATAAAAAACAATCAATCTTAACATAATCACTAGTTAACTACACACGGTTGATGATATTACTAGTTTATCTAGCGTGTCCTGCGTTGCATCTAATTGATGCGGTGCCTGTTAATTTCTCATCGAATCACAGCCTACTTCGCCAAACAGGTGATGATTTAGCACTGTCGTTGCACCAAACCTAACCATAAAAATCAATGCCTTTCTTTAAAATCAATACAAAAGTATATATTTTTAAACCTGCATATTTAGTTAATATTGCCTGCTAACATGAATTTCTTATAATTAGGGAAATTATGTCACTTCTCTTGCGTTCAGTGCAAGCAGAGTCAGGGTATATGCAGCAGTTTGGGCCGCCTGGCTCATTGCGAACTGTGTGAAGTCCATTTATTCCTAACAAAGACCGTAATTAATTTGCCAGAATTGCACATAATTATGACATAACATTGAAGGTTGTACAATGTAACAGTAATATTTAGACTAGGGATCCCACCCCGTTAGATAAAATGCGCAACGGTTCCATATTTCACTGAAAGAATAAACGTTTTGTTTTCTAAATGATAGTTTCCAGATTCGACCATATCAATGACCAAAGGCTCGTATTTCTGTGTGTTATTATGTTATAATTAAGTCTATGATTTGATAGAGCAGTCTGCTGCTACCTACCATCGCTCAGTCAGTCTCGTAAGCATTCATTCAAACAGAGCTCTTTATGACTTCAAGCCTATCAACTCCCGAGATTAGGCTGGTGTAACCGATGTGAAATGGCTAGCTAGTTTGCGGGGTGCGCACTAATAGCGTTTCAAATCGGTCATAATCGGTCGACCTCTAATCTAGTTATCAACGGATTATCTGAAAACACGTTTTTTCTTCCTTAGTGTGCAGTGATTTCTACTAGATGAAAAGTCAAAATGTGTATGACATCCTGGCATTTAAAGCATACTACATTTTCAAAATGTCACACTATAAAACACTCTATTTTCGCATACCAAAAAAGCGTACTATTTAGAACGCAACTAGAGGCATTCGGACACTGCCTTAATCCTGACAGAAAGAGACATCCTGGGAATCATGGGAAAAGATTAACACAATAACAGACCAAACAGTTTCAGATGGGGATACTGACCCACTATTTCCAAAACAAACTTTTAAAAAGGAAAGATTACTGGAATTCCTTCAAGTTCATTTGCCACCTCAACGCTTCTGGATTTTAGTTTGTGACGAGAGTGTTTCTTTAGGGCAGAGCTCATCAACCCTGTTCCTGGAGGGAACTACCTTCCTGTAGGTTTTCGCTCCAACCCCAGCTGTAACTAACTGATTGTCACGCCCTGGTCAAAGTATTTTGTGTTTATTTTCATTTATTTGGTCAGGCCAGGGTGTGGCATGGGTTTTTGTATGTGGTGTGTTGGGTTTGTAGCTTAGTGGGGTGTTCTAGTGAAGTCTATGGCTGTCTGAAGTGGTTCTCAATCAGAGGCAGGTGTTTATCATTGTCTCTGATTGGGAACCATATTTAGGCAGCCATATTCTTTGGGTGTTTCGTGGGTGATTGTCCTTAGTGTCTTGATGTCCAGGGTCTGTGTGTATGTGCACCAGTATTAGGCTGTTTCGGGTTTCGTTACGTTTATTGTTTTGTAGTGTTTGTATTTAGATTCGTGTTGCTTCAGTTTAAATAAACATGGATCTCAATCTACACGCCGCATTTTGGTCCGACTCTCCTTCTACCGAAGAAAGCCGTTACACTGATTCAGTTTATCAACCAGCTAAATATTAGAATCACGTACGCTAGGTTAGGGTTGGAGCGAAAACCTACAGGACAGTAGCTCTCCAGGAAAAGTGATGGAGAGCCCTACTTTAGGGTGAGATGTGGTCCCTCCTCTCGGTGTCACTAAGCGGATAGGGAAGGAAAACACTAACAGTTACAGTAGAAGGGTGGTACAGCAGGAGGCCTCTCTGTGCATGTTGTCTACTGTGCAAACACAGCTTTGACAACCCCCTTCTTAGATGAAGAAAACAGCATTGCTTATTATAATGGGTAAATGTAAAGTTTCATGACAAGCTGGGTTCCCAGGAACTCTGCTCTACTCAGGTTGTTTTTAAAACGAGAAAAACCTTGACAGAGTGTTGGTGATTATGGATGAAGCACTATAGACTGACAGTAGCCCCAGCTACTCCTCTTCCACCCTCCCGCTCTCCTCTTTGTTTGTCACCCCAGGCTTCGTACTGAAGACAAGGACGGAAGGTAAACGCTGACAAGGTTAGGACTGAGGCACAAACACAGTTAGCTAACAGCATTCAGCCTTCAGAAGTGTTTACAATAACTGCCTACCACAACAACACTCCTTTCTGAAAGCAGAGGCATCCTTCATCTGCTCTTCTTAATACAACCTGCCTTATGTCGTGACATTTTGGAGTAGGGCCCTCTGCTCTGAGTGCCCGAGTCAAACCTGACATGTCAGGACTTTCGCTAATCGGAATATAAACACATTCATTAAAAGGTGAGGGAGATGGAGAGGCTGAGGGGGGGAAGCCTAATCTAATTGGTGTCAAGGGAAGACCTGGGTACGGTGTTGTATGGTTGTGGTGTATGTTTAAAATTAAAAAGAATTATTCAGACAAAACATTTCTAGGTGTTACAGGGTTTCTGCCCTAAGCAAAATACACTGATGCCATATTCCATCATGGTATGCAGTACTAGGCCTAATAAATGAATCCATAATAAATCCAATATACATCTTATGAATATTATACTGTATCTGTGAGGTTATAATGATTGGGTCATTACCATACATGAATGTCTAGTATTGACTAGGCTTGGGCGGTATACCTTACCGCTACAGTATACAATGACATTCTAGACGATTCTCTGCTTCCTGTGGCAAGAGTTTGGGGAAGGCTTTCCTGTTTCAGCATGACAATGCCCCCGTGCACAAAGCATCCATACAGAAATTGTTTGTCTAGATCAGAGTGTAAGAACTTGACTGGCCTGCACGGAGCCCTGACCTCAACTCCATCGAACACGTTTGGGATGAATTGGAACTCCGACTGCGAGCCAGGCCTAATTGTTCAACATCACTGCCCGACCTCACTAATCCTCGTGGCTGAATGGAAGCAAATCCCCACAGCAATGTTCCAACATCTAGTGGAAAGCCTTCCCAGAATAGTGGAAGCTGTTTTTCCCCCTTTTGTATCCCAAAGTGTAATGGATTTATACTATAGTTTAGTTGGGAGCTGTAATGCAAAATTGGATGCCAGACGATGACGATGATGAAGAACACGAAGACCGGAGCCGTGTGAGTGACTCACTGTTGTGCAGCATGCACCAGGTGACCTAGTTACAGTATGGAATTCACAACTACACATTTACCAGTTAGATATCTTATAACTATCAATTTAATTGTCTAAAAATGTGCTTTTGTTTTCTAATTTACAAGCTAGTTAGCTATTGACTACACTGCCAATACTTCTAATATGGTACCACTGCAGACAGAGACTTGTCTGACCCTTTATCAATGTTATTGGCAAGGTAACATGTTCAATGATCCATACAAATGAAATTCCATTTTTTTATTGTATTATTTTTTTGAAACCTTTATTTAACTAGGCAAGTCAGTTAAGAACAAATTCTTATTTTCAATGATGGCCTAGTGGGTTAACTAACTGCCTGTTCAGAACGACAGATTTGTACCTTGTCAGCTCAGGGATTTGAACTTGCAACCTTCCGGTTACTAGTCCAACGCTCTAACCACTAGGCCACCCTATTGATGAAGATTTGATGCATTGAGGCCACAATGGTGGCTTCAAAGCAAGAAAACTATTCTCTAGCAGAAGCCACTTAGCAGATATTCAGAAGGGTTTGGAGGTAATTATCTTCAGGCTCATTACAGGGTAACAGGTTCACCCCTCAACCCAAACACAGCCCCCATCGCAGGCTGTCTAATAGCTCGCACCCACAGGATGAGGGGAGAAGGAGGAGTGGGACCTGTCAAATCTTCTACATTATTCATGTCTCCATCTTCACCTCCCACCACCTAGCTCCCATTTAGCCCTTTCAGTTGTAACAAACTTTTTAATAACCTTACCATGCATCTACTCATACTCCCCCCCCCACCCTTGCATCTTTCTCTCCCTCCATCCTCCCCCTCCAAGGTACGAAACTTGTTAGTCCTGGGGAAGAAGAGCAACATTTCTTTATTTTCTCTCAGAGTGCTGACATACAGTTTGGGCCAGCCCAGTGTGTAATGATGTGAAAGCTGGTTTGAGGGTTTTATCAGTCCTCCTGCTGACTGTCTACGTCCCAAAGGGCACCCTATGTAGTGCACTACTTTTGACCAAAGCCCATCTATATAGGGAATGGGGTGCCATTTGGGACGCGCACTCAGAGAGAATGCCGGGAGGTCGGGGACAGAGTCAGAACATGCCTGGGAGATGATTCTAGAAGTTCCCAGCCACTTACAGAAGACTGACTAGGAGGTTAAAAAAAGAGTATGTATCAGATGTGGTAGAGGATGAAAGATGCTCTGCATTTCATCAGGTAATCAGCAGCTCCAAAGCTGGGGGGGGGGTATGTTTCTGCTTAGACAAGTTGTCACAGACTAGTCTGACAAGGTAGTGATGTAGTGTTGTTGAATGCAGACAGAGACTTGTATACTGAATTGATTTAATGGTCAAACAGTCAGACGGCAGGCTAAATAAGGAAGTCTCTCAGGGTGCTAACTGTCCTTGTGAAACAGCATATACAGAGAGGACTTATAAGGGCAGTCAGTCAGTAGGTGGTCTGCAGAACCTGTCCCTCCATGTTTCATTACCTGAATCTCAGGCCAGGGGCCCAGACACCAGCACCCCAGTCTCCCCTGCCTCGCTCCCCCCTACCCCAGTCTCCCCCGCCTCGCCCCACCCCAGTCTCCCCCTCTTCACCCCCCCCCCCCCCCCCGCTTCGCTCCCCACCACCCCAGTCTTCCCCGCCTCGCTCCCCACCACCCCAGTCTCCCCCGCCTCGCTCCCCACCACCCCAGTCTCCCCCGCCTCGCTCCCCCCCACCCCAGTCTCCCCTGCCTCGTTCCTCACCACACCAGTCTCCCCCGCCTCGCTCCCCACCACACCAGTCTCCCCCGCCTCGTTCCTCACCACACCAGTCTCCCCCGCCTCGCTCCCCACCACCCCAGTCTCCCCCGCCTCGCTCCCCCCCACCCCAGTTCCCCCGCCTCGCTCCCCACCACCCCAGTCTCCCCCGCCTCGCTCCCCCCCACCCCAGTCTCCCCCGCCTCGTTCCTCACCACACCAGTCTCCCCCGCCTCGCTCCCCACCACACCAGTCTCTGAACATAACATCAAAACACACTCTGTTCTACTCATAGACATTAACGTCATCGGTTCGACTTCTCCCGTCGGTTTGTGTTCATTGCTGCCCTGCTACACACAGACGCATGCACACCCACACACCGCTGGAGACTGGTGTTATGCCAGCACACCTAGAACAAAGTGCCATCATTTCTACACACAGAGAGGCTGAGAGGGGCAGCCACACACACACACTACATACAGCAGTCTCCAAAACCACTAGTCAAACCAACCTCACGCTAAATCACCACACCAGGAAATATTCACAACATAATACCTCTCATCTAAAGTGGCCACAGGGGATACATGCAGCAGGATTATCATTATGTGTTTCGTAATTTACTGTGGAACAGAGTTATCTTCAAACAGTTCACACAGCCCTGTAGTTAAGCCTCACATTCAAATTCATTCATTGTCTTTGACCATGGAGCTTGTTTTGACCTTGGAGCTTAGTTTTACAATGGAGCTTTAGAACAAACATTTTCTCCTCAAGGTCATTCAGCTAATCAGAACTCTCATTCATCCCCTTAAAACAAATACAGGATTCAGTGCAGAGGTAAAGTAACCTAGCAACAGCCTACCATAAACCCAAGTCCATAAACTGCCTGAACAGGTACAAAACAGTGGGAGAGAGAGGGGGCGGACGAAGTACAGACACCTAACAGAGCAGAGCAGGCAGAGAGAGAGAGGGAGCAGGACAGAACAGGCAGAGCCACTGCTGAGCAGATAACGCCACACTGAGATCTGCTCTTCACGGAGTCTGTTTGTACTGGGGACAGGACACGGGGCCAGACACAGACACAGAGCCAGGCACAGACACAGAGCCAGGCACAGACAAAGAGCCAGGCACAGACAAAGAGCCAGGCACAGACAAAGAGCCAGGTACAGGTGTGTGCACACAGCAGAAATGGGGTAGACTTGGCAGCCTTGAAGTAAATACATGATTTGAAGCTGTACTGTAGCTATATAAATGAAGGACTATATTTACATCAACTTTCAACAAACCATGACAAGACAGATCAGCATTCACTTCCTGTAGACCAGCCTCCCCTATAATCTCTTCCCCCAGCCAACATCCAAATCAAATGTATTTATATAGCCCTTCGTACATCAGCTGATATCTCAAAGTGCTGTACAGAAACCCAGCCTAAATCCCCAAACAGCAAGCAATGCAGGTGTAGAAGCACGGTGGCTAGGAAAAACTCCCTAGAAAGGCCAAAACCTAGGAAGAAACCTAGAGAGGAACCAGGCTATGTGGGGTGGCCAGTCCTCTTCTGGCTGTGCCGGGTGGAGATTATAACAGAACATGGCCAAGATGTTCAAATGTTCATAAATGACCAGCATGGCCCAATAATAATAAGGCAGAACAGTTAAAACTGGAGCAGGTGGACTAGGAACAGCAAGGAGTCATCATGTCATGTAGTCCTGAGGCATGGTCCTAGGGCTCAGGTCCTCCGAGAGAGAGAAAGAGAGAATTAGAGAGAGCACACTTAAATTCACACAGGACACCGAATAGGACAGGAGAAGTACTCCAGATATAACAAAACTGACCCTAACCCCCCGACACAAACTACTGCAGCATAAATAATGGAGGATGAGACAGGAAGGGTCAGGAGACACTGTGGCCCCATCCGAGGACACCCCCGGACAGGGCCAAACAGGAAGGATATAACCCCACCCACTTTGCCAAAGCACAGCCCCCACACCACTAGAGGGATATCTTCAACCACCAACTTACCATCCTGAGACAAGGCCGAATATAGTCCACAAAGATCTCCGCCACGGCACAACCCAGACAGGAAGATCACATCAGTGACTCAACCCACTCAAGTGACGCACCCCCCCCCAGGGACGGTATGAAAGATCCCCAGTAAGCCAGTGACTCAGGCCCTGTAATAGGGTTAGAGGCAGAGAATCCCAGTGGAAAGAGGGGACATCCACATCCACCATTATAGCAGCCATGTTGGGTCACCTATGGTCCCCAGTCGCCCTCCTCTTTGTGTTGTAGTAATGATCTGTTTGGTAACTGTCTGCTAGAGGGGTCTTGCGCCTAGCTATGACTGGTAGTGATGGAAAAGCAGAAGCATGCCTATATAGCATAATTTGTCACAAATGGCACCCTTTTCCCTAATGGGCCATGGTCAAAAGTAGTGCACTATATAGTGTCATGACTTTGGCCTGTGGGTAAGGTTTATGACCACCCCATAAATACCTTTCTCCCCTCTCTCTCTCTTGACTCTACTGAAGGACTCTTGAATAGCCTTTGTTAAACAGAGAGTCTGGGAACATCAAACCAGTGAGGGGAAAGGAACCATATTTCGGTAATAGAACCAGTTGAAAATATGCGTTGGTACTTAATGAATATGATGTCAGTACGGTTGTCATCTGAGACATTATGACTGATGACAGGACGACATAACTAGAATGTGTAGACTTTCCCAGATACAGGGAGGTAATTTAGAATGCATAAGATACTGTATTTACCATTGCATGGCTTCTCCCTTTGTTCCTCAGTCTTCCCGCTCTTTCACTCAAACCCAACCCCCTTTCCTTTGTGTAACCAGAAATTGTCGGCTCCGTCCAATCAATAATTTACACCTTTCAGATGAGACTGAAATAAGGTGACAATTAATATTGACTGCTATTGATGTAAAATATTACTAGGTCTTTCAGAGTTTATTCGGAAAAGATAACAGCTCTATACACACTCTTTTGTGGTGCCCCGACTTTCTAGTTAATTACATTTACATGATTAGCTCAATCAGGTAATATTAATTAAAGAGAAAGGATTTTATAGAATAGCATGTCATAGCACTTAATCCGGCATAGCCAAAGACATGACAATAGGGAATAGGGTGCAATTTGGGATGCAGTTCTGTTGTCATTAATCATCTCTGGACCTGACTGGCATGGCATGTTCTGAGGTTTGGCTTAACCAATTGATTATTTTATAAAAAAGGTATATTTGTTATTATGTGTCCTTGATAATCAATATGGTAATGAGCTACTCAATCTTTCTATTTTTAGTGATATATTATTTCGCCCATATTAGTCTGATGCGTGGTCATTCAGAGAATATTTCAATTGTGTGTGTACATGTGTACATGTGTGTGTGTGTGTGTGTGTATGTGTACAGTGCCTTGCGAAAGTATTCGGCCCCCTTGAACTTTGCGACCTTTTGCCACATTTCAGGCTTCAAACATAAAGATATAAAACTGTATTTTTTTGTGAAGAATCAAAAACAAGTGGGACACAATCATGAAGTGGAACGACATTTATTGGATATTTCAAACTTTTTTAACAAATCAAAAACTGAAAAATTGGGCGTGCAAAATTATTCAGCCCCCTTAAGTTAATACTTTGTAGCGCCACCTTTTGCTGCGATTACAGCTGTAAATCGCTTGGGGTATGTCTCTATCAGTTTGGCACATCGAGAGACTGACATTTTTTCCCATTCCTCCTTGCAAAACATCTCGAGCTCAGTGAGGTTGGATGGAGAGCATTTGTGAACAGCAGTTTTCAGTTCTTTCCACAGATTCTCGATTGGATTCAGGTCTGGACTTTGACTTGGCCATTCTAACACCTGGATATGTTTATTTTTGAACCATTCCATTGTAGATTTTGCTTTATGTTTTGGATCATTGTCTTGTTGGAAATCTCCGTCCCAGTCTCAGGTCTTTTGAAGACTCCATCAGGTTTTCTCCCAGAATGGTCCTGTATTTGGCTCCATCCATCTTCCCATCAATTTTAACCATCTTCCCTGTCCCTGCTGAAGAAAAGCAGGCCCAAACCATGATGCTGCCACCACCATGTTTGACAGTGGGGATGGTGTGTTCAGCTGTGTTGCTTTTACGCCAAACATAACGTTTTGCATTGTTGCCAAAAAGTTCAATTTTGGTTTTATCTGACCAGAGCACCTTCTTCCACATGTTTGGTGTGTCTCCCAGGTGGCTTGTGGCAAACATTAAACAACACTTTTTATGGATATCTTTAAGAAATGGCTTTCTTCTTGCCACTCTTCCATAAAGGCCAGATTTGTGCAATATATGACTGATTGTTGTCCTATGGACAGAGTCTCCCACCTCAGCTGTAGATCTCTGCAGTTCATCCAGAGTGATCATGGGCCTCTTGGCTGCATCTCTGATCAGTCTTCTTCTTGTATGAGCTGAAAGTTTAGAGGGACGGCCAGGTCTTGGTAGATTTGCAGTGGTCTGATACTCCTTCCATTTCAATATTATCGCTTGCACAGTGCTCCTTGGGATGTTTAAAGCTTGGGAAATCTTTTTGTATCCAAATCCGGCTTTAAACTTCTTCACACCAGTATCTCGGACCTGCCTGGTGTGTTCCTTGTTCTTCATGATGCTCTCTGCGCTTTTGACTGACCTCTGAGACTATCACAGTACAGGTGCATTTATACGGAGACTTGATTACACACAGGTGGATTGTATTTATCATCATTAGTCATTTAGGTCAACATTGGATCATTCAGAGATCCTCACTGAACTTCTGGAGAGAGTTTGCTGCACTGAAAGTAAAGGGGCTGAATAATTTTGCACGCCCAATTTTTCAGTTTTTGATTTGTTAAAAAAGTTTGAAATATCCAATAAATGTCGTTCCACTTCATGATTGTGTCCCACTTGTTGTTGATTCTTCACAAAAAAAAGACAGTTTTATATCTTTATGTTTGAAGCCTGAAATGTGGCAAAAGGTCGCAAAGTTCAAGGGGGCCGAATACTTTCGCAAGGCACTGTATGTGTGTTGGTCATGACTAGTCACTACTGCATGACTCACAATAAGAACTCGAAGAACAGAGCCACAAAACTAAATGATGACAGCAACGGCACTAAAGCTTGCATTATTGAACATATCCATAATCATTATGAAGATGATAACGGCATTAGAATGGAGCATTAACAATGAAGGTTCATGTTTTAAATGTATTTAATTGTCTCAGTGTGAATCCTGCCTAAGGATTTAATCGCTGGGGGAATGAAGGCAGTAAAAAGCCAATTAATTCAACAACTTAAGACAAATCTAAGGAGGCTTCCTGTTCAAAACAAAGTCATCCGTTTAAATCATATAAACCAAACAATATCTTCACTTCTAGTAGAAAATCCTTTCACTGAATGAACTAAATTCAGTCCCAGGCGGGTCTGTGAATTACATACCCAAGTGTTTAAGTGTTCCATAAATGAGAGAGAATTTATACACAGGTCTGTAGATTAAAATTAAAAGACCAGTTTGAAGTAATAGATCTCATATTATAAACTGGGTGGTTTGAGCCCTGAATGCTGATTGGCTGAAAGCTGTGGTATATCAGACCGTATACCATGGGTATGACAAAACATTTATTTTTACTGCTCTAATTACGTTGGTAACCAGTTTATTTAAGCAATAAGGCACCTCGGGGGTTTGTGATATATGGGCAATATACCACGGCTAAGGGCTGAGTCTAGGCACTCCGCGTTGCGCATAAGAACAGCCCTTAGCCGTGGTATATTGGCCATATACCACACATCCTCGGGTCTTATTGCTTAAATTAACCACTGAAGCTCAGCAGCTGGGATATGAAGAGTAAGGAAGCAAGAGATGGGATGAAAGAGAGTGAATATCAATTGAGAGAAAGGGAAGACAACTGAACTCACCTCATCCCCTCAGTACTCTTGTTCTGGTAGTTACAGTAGAGCTGCGGCGTCCCCAGCATGGCCTCAGCGAAGACAGCCAGGAAGCCCAGGGTCTCTACGAACACAGAGGAGTCCAGCAGCAGGTAGGTGATGTAGGCCGCCAGCAGCATGAACGCCCCCACACACTGCATGTAAGTCCACGAAACGACTCCACGACCAGAAGTGGCTCCATTCAAAGTCTGAGGCAGACAGACACATGCAAAGAGAGGAGACAAGTAAGACACTATGAACAGTGATAAAACTAACAGTTCTTAACCTTTTCAGCTCGATTTATCTCCATAATAATACACTGGCTTTTGAGAAGATCATAATAAAAGCATTGCGTGTGACGCGAGACAAGGACACATAGCTGCATGGAAAATGCATTTGGAAAACCCTGAATGATTTACTGTAAAATGTTTCTGCCTCACCAAATGTTCCCTTAAGTTAGTTTTTGCTTTGTTCCCTTTTCATCAGAGGAATAAACGACAAAAAAATAAACAACAAAGTTGAGTTTAAGTCATGAATTCAACATGAAGATTATAACAACTACAGGACTGCAATACAATCTATGACATCTCAGCTCGGAGACTGGCTGCTGTCAACACTGAGCTGCAGGTAACGTATTTGAATACGTCTCGGAGCCTGACCCTGCTCTAAACAACGTTAAGGTGTCGCTGAACAGAGGGGGGAGAAGAGGTGGCGAGAGGGGGGGGGGGGGGGGGTCCACTGTGCAGTATCTTCAATGGGATTTTTACAACCCTCTACCTACCTCCATGATGAAATTAGATTCTACTGATCTAAAAGACAAGCTCCTTGTTATTCCAACTCCAACACACCTAAACTAAATAAAAGTGAGCAATTTGAACAAACTCATACAGTTTGCACCTTTCTGATTCAGAGGGGTTGGGTGAAATGCGGGAGACATTTCAGGTGAACGCGTTCAGTTGTACAAGTGACTAGATATCCCCCTTTCATCTAAAATGACATGTTGGATTTGGTTTCCTACCCTTTTCCATAATCACATTGCCTTCTGATACACACGAAGAGGTACGACACCTTACATTACCCGTCCTGCTGACTTACTGAGACTGATTGCATTCTAAAGTGGAACAACTAATAGGTTTGACATGTCAATTTAATGTATTTTATTGAAATACTGATGTTAAACTGTTCTGAGATTTACATGGGATTTCTGACTAATACACATGGCAGACAGGTGTATTGGTGTGTATGTGAGAGTCAGGGTGTGCATGATCGATCATGTCTATGGTCTGCAACTCAAAAAGCACCCAATCAGGGTCCTGCTAGCAGTCTGACCTGTTCATACAGGATCTAAAGGAAATGTACGCCCAGAGATGAGTATATTGGGGATAACAACATAAAGGAGTACTAAAACCCATCCTCCGCAGACACACCACAGAATAGAAATGTTACTTCCAGGTTCCCAACGTGAAAGAAATTAGAGGGAAATTGCTTTTTGTAGTGATAGAAGATAATTGTTTCAGGTGTTAACAGCAGTACCTTAGCGTGCGACACCCAACTGTGCCACTCATCTACCCTGGGGTGCTCTCATTCCCCTCCTCCTCTCCTCTTTCATCCCTCTGTTTACTCTGACACGGTGCCACTGTGTGTGTGTGTGTGTGTGTGTGTGTGTCCACCACGGGGACAGTGTGGGGGAGAGAGCTGGCTTCATGTCAAAACGTACCCCTTGTTGCCCGTGCACAACACGCACACGCGCTTTCTGCTCACTGAGCAATGGTAAATGTGTAAGCAGGCAGGCATGTGCCAGAGTTAGATATTGTTTTGCAGTAGTTTATCTCCCCAGGACATTAGTTAGAGGGTGTCGTTTAGCCTGCCAGGTCTACACTTCCCATAATCACATGTTGTCAATCATGTAATTCATAGTCCATAATCATGCAGAGAAAACAGCTACCTAAAAAATGGTCTAGAAAAAAAAAAGAACCTGCTTTTTGGGGCTAAGTCAAAGCAAGGTGTGTGAGGAGAGTAGGATGTGAATCGGAAGGGTTCCAATGAATCACACCATACAGGAGAGACTGATGACTAATAAGCAACAAAATATTATATAAGTAGACTATTCTCAATGCCCCCGTTCGCTGCCCCTGTCCTCCCTGACTGTCCCTGTCCTCCCTGACTGTCCCTGTCCTCCCTGACTGTCCCTGTCCTCCCTGACTGTCCCTTTACCAGTACACGGGCCTAATAACCAACTCCCCTCACATCTCTGGTAGTGCCAAATACTGCTCAATGCTCCTATTCGCTGGTCCAACTGTCAACAGACATCCTAAAAAGGGAACAGAATAGAAGACAAACAATAGCATGTGATTTGAATTAGAATTTTGATGCAGAGTGAAACAAAATGTATCCCTGGATCTGTAGAACACTACCACAAAGCTGAGAAAGATTGTCCAAACTAGACCGCCGTTTGAGCAGCTCAATACATTTGACTTCCACCTGGGTAGGTAATCCGTAGGTTTACTCATACACCTAAACGTCGTACTCTCTTAACCTGAATGATCTCTTTAAAGTCAACCTTCCCGTCGGCCTGACAGCAGTCTCATAAACCAGATTAAGATCCTATCATAACCAGTCACTAACTTCATAATACCAGAACTACCTTGAGGATTTTTAACAAACAGATATGCTGAGATCCAGGGTACAGTCTCCCTGCTTGCACGCACAATACACAAACACACATTACCAAATGACAGGGGCGGAGACAGAGACATAATGGTCTTGTGAAGTCGTTACCCTAAATTCACAGCCAATTTAACCCAGAACAGGTTCCAAAGAAACAGTCCACTGACGCAGGGAGGGAGGAAAGAGTTTGCTCTCGGTTTGAACTCACAAGGAGGAAGCTTAATGCACTTCTCCAGAGTGATTGGGACATAATTGTTTTTGATTGGACAACCTGCCGCGATAATGGAGCCTGGAGAGAGAGCCACAGAGGGGAGCCAGCTCTGTTCTCTGTTCGTACTGTGATGTACAAACAGTTCAATACAACCACAGAACACACAACAACGTTAGGAATATACAGAAATATTCTGGTTTCACGGGTCCGCATTACACTGCAGTGGTAATGTGTCAGAATACTGTTGTCAGTCTCAGTTTGACACTCACATTTACAACTTCAGTGAAAGCAGGTGAAATGTTATTGAAATACTCAATTGTTGCCAACCTCAAAGCCCGAAACCCCAACAAAGATAAGGAGACGTCAGAACTATCTGTTACTCCCAAACTACATTGAGACAATCGCCCTTTAGGAAGTTCGTCAGAGAGTTGTTGGCTGAGGAATTCCTCTTTCCTCTCTCATCAATAGTGGATTACAACATGCCTCTCCTTCATATCTCTTCCTGGATTAATCAATAGATGAACAGACCCATACGTGTATAGCAGACAGACAAGCAAAAGTTCTGTCAATGATAATCAAGGTTGGCAGAGAGAGGTGATGGATTGCCAGAGAGACTGCGAGAGGCCAGGAAGACGGCTGAGAGAGGCCGCACAGGCCAAGGAGGTAGAGGCAGGGGCAAAGAGAGAGGCAGAACAAGAGAAGAGGAAGGAGGTCTGGGAGACAGAGATCCAGAGAGCCCGGAAAGCAGAGAGGCTGAGCTCCAGATCCAGCCCAAAGCCAGGCAGAGGCCAAGGAGAACACAGCCTGGCTCTGGTTCCAGCTCCACTGCCAAGAAATGTGCCAACTGAACTCTGGTTCCACTGCCAAGTGCCAACTGTTTCAAGTACAGTCCAGAACCATGATCGTACATGTGGCACACAAAACGGCAGCTTTTAAAATGTGTTTATTTATTTAACTAGGCAAGTCAGTTAAGAACTAATTCTTATTTACAATGGAAGGCCAAGCCCTCCCCTAACCTGGATAACGCTGGGCCAACTGTGGGCCACCATATGGGACTCCCGATCACGGCCGGTTGTGATACAGCCCGGGATCGAACCAGGGTCTGAAGTGACGCCTCTAGGACTGCGATGCAGAGCCTTAGACCGCTGCACACTCGGGAGCCCCTTTTGATGAGGTAAGTTGAAGTCAGAATTAAGCTTTTTCTCCTGTGATGAGAAGAAAGCCAGCTTACCATACCACTGGAGTTGTGCTGTAGAACAACATCACGCTGGGTGGAAAACAATTTGATAAGTTGTAAGAAGTTGGCAACAACTCCGCCAGTTAACTCCTAGTTCCCAATCACAAACACACAACTCCAAACACAGAGGCTGAATAAAAGGGCGAAAATGTATTTTTGATTTCTGAAACGAATATCTCAGACAGTCTGCACCTTTCTCTGCAACTATCATTGGATTCTACAATGCATAATCAATCAAAGAGAGAAGACAAGTGAACCCAATAAAGCGTGATGGATAGCCATTCTGAGAAGGTAAATTACATCACTGTCAGTGAGGACTATGGCCAATATACAACACAGAGCATTACTGCATCTTCACAGGCACTGTGGGAATTTGTTATTTCCCAGCACCACCTACTGTTCACATAGAGGATAGCAACTGCTCTCCAAGTACAAAGCAGCAGTGTCAACTAGAACTTAACACGACATTGAGATCCATTGTTAGTAAATCCATATTTATGATGGGCATCACACGCTACTCACACAAACAAAGTTCTCAGCACAATGAAACAGGTACAATTGAGCGACTGAAAGGTTGCGAGACTCCGTTCTCTCAACATTATAGCAGCTGGTCCTCAGCCCCTCTCAGCTGCTATAATGTAACAAGAGGGAGTTGAAACAAAGGGAAAAGATAGATGTAGAATAACAAAGAGAGAGTTAGGAAGACCACAGTCTCTAACGGTCCCATCTGAGTTGTCTGTGCCTCTTCAGCAAGCTGGTGTGAATCCAAGTCATCATCATTGTTGTTTTACCAGACAGGACCACAGAGGAGAGGCCGTGGGTAGTGCACATTAGCTTTCACATGCAGCATTTAATACAATTGTTGTTGTCACGCTATCGACAACAACAAAAAACACTGAGCATAGTTCATTTCAAACCAAGAAACAGTCAAGTCATGACTTTTCTAGCCACAAAATAGCCGAGCAGTTAGTCTCACGGTCAATAACATTAAGTAAACAGCAACAATCCTAGTCTCAATACATATGGTTAATCAATATATAGGAGTCTAGAATGCATGCATTTTAATGTTCTGAGTAAGAATCTGAGTCATCACAATCAGACATCGCAACGAACTGAAGCAAAATTCAATTTCCATGAACAATCACTGCAATACATACGCATGCTATAGTAAACTAATATCAGAAGCATAAAAAAAGTGTTTTACACACCAACACACTTCAAGCTGTTGACTATAGCTAACATGTATTGTGAACTTCCATGCGAACACTATAACAACTATATTGGTTCTTCATGAATCACAAATATGACGAGGAAGGATCACATGCGATGCAGGAGGATGCATGCCAGGTTAATGCAGGAGGATGCATGCCAGGTTAGTGCAGGAGGATACATGCCAGGTTAGTGCAGGAGGATGCATACCAGGTTAGTGCAGGAGGATGCATGCCAGGTTAGTGCAGGAGGATGCATGCCAGGTTAGTGCAGGAGGATGCCTGCCAGGTTAATGCAGGAGGATGCATGCCAGGTTAATGTAGGAGGATGCATGCCAGGTTAGTGCAGGAGGATGCATGCCAGGTTAATGCAGGAGGATGCATGCCTTGTTAATGTAGGAGGATGCATGCCAGGTTAATGCAGGAGGATGCATGCCAGGTTAATGTAGGAGGATGCATGCCAGGTTAATGCAGGAGGATGCATGCCAGGTTAATGCAGGAGGATGCATGCCAGGTTAATGCAGGAGGATGCATGCCAGGTTAGTGCAGGAGGATGCTGATGAGTTAGTGGCAGTTAGTACTGTAAATGGAGGAATAACAGAGGGAGTGCCACATAAGTCGGATAGTAAGGACAGAAAGAGCGAGTTTAAGGGAGGAAGGAAGATGAATAACTGGATGGCAGAGAGAGAGATGGCACCTACCCAGAAAGAACTTCTTAGGGACTTTGATCTCCTCCTTAGTGACTGTTACTACAGACAAAACAAAATAAGAGGAAGGGGAGAAAAGAGAGCTTGGTTTCCCTAAAGAGAGGTAGGTTTCCCTAAATAGAGCTTGGTTTCACCTTGTGCTACAGACCAGAACTGACCCACAGTGTCAAGTGAGGAGAGGTTTCTTCTTGACATACGGTTAGTGATTTCAAAAGGACGACCCCCATAACAAATTCCCTGTAGGAATTAACAGAGTTAAAACCTCAACGTTTGTTTTAAGTCAGAGTTAAAACCTCAACGTTTGGGTCGGGACAAAGTAGAAACCTCAAATGTTGACCAGAGTTGAAACTTCAGCATTTGTTTTACGTCTGACAGAGTTGAAACCTCCACGTTCGTTTAAAAGTTTGACTGATCTCAAACCAACTGACCCACCTCCCATGATCCTGCCAATTTGATTGGTTACCAAACTCTGGATTGAGGCCCCATGAGTGCAGCACCGAGGGTTTAATGTTCTAATATTGCGTTGGCAGAGGAACACGGGTGTAGATCAGTCAGTCAGTGTATATAGCCAACAGGCTGAGGAAGGGCATTATGAGCCAGATACAGCAGCCAGCACCCTCTAGTTCCGCAACAGATCAAATCTAATTTTATTGATGATCCACATCCTGTTATTATGGCAATATTTAATATGAAGAATGTTCATGTTTAGCATTTTATATTTTCCCTTTCTGTAATACACATGAATCTACCAGTCTTCTGTTTGTGCAAGGTGCGGGTGAATTTAATTTTTTACCAGATTAGTCTCATTGAGATTAACAATATATTTTACAAGCGAGACCCGGCCGAAAATTGCAGCACACAAAGTTGCAGACACATTTACAACATAAAACACACAGCAATACAATTTAAAAAAACAAAACATCCATTTACACATTGAACAGCAAGATCGCTTGGGAAAGTGTGGTGCAGCTCAGGGCCAAAGCATTGACAGCCCCCTGCTTCATCAGTGTGAATATTCTGAATTGTTTTCATATCTCTGTTGATAGTATTTGACACCAGACACTAGATACTTCTCTGCTCCTGTGCGGGATATTGTTCTCCATTTTGCAAACTTGTAATAAACTGGATAGCTTTTTTTTATTGAGTTTATCTGTGACTCCTCTTCTCTTTCGTTCACCTGGAAATTCCTATTACAAAGACAAACTAGAGGTGTACAGTACAAGGCCGCGTTCAGTAGGCAAATGGTTTCAAACATTGCAGATAGAAAATGTCATGAAGAGCCAACGTGACATAATATGATTTACTGCTAAAACCACTTAAATCTAAATGCACACACTCACAGAGATAAACCCCCCAGCTTATTCTACATGTCAAAGGCATGTTTGATCTACAGGTCGGTGATAAAACCAAGCATTATCAGTAGCTCATGCCATGATGCGAACAGAGGTTATGAACTGATTATAAAGCCACAAATAGGAGCTAGGAACCGGGAGGTTAAAGACACGTGTAAAGAGGTGAGTAGGGACAGGCCAGGGAGGAGGATACTGACCTGTGAATGAATGTTTCTTAGTCTGGAGTTCGGTGGCCACGCGGACGTTGGTACACAGGTCGAGCATGCTCAACATGGTGGCGATCACGACGATGCTCTGCCACAGGAGTGGTGTCTCAACGTAGCACCCAAACCTGGAAAGAGAAGACCGGGAGGGAGGGACTAGTCAGGCTCAAGGGCAGTAATAAAGTTCCCGCGCTGGAGACTATAAGCATTTGTTGAAACCAAACCGGAACTGTGCTATTCAAACTAATATGACTATTCATTGAGAGGCCGTGTCATTTTCAAACACTGTAAATTCTGAAGGGCCAAATAGTTGACGTCTGTCTGTTCTTTAAAATGCACTTAGTCTACAGCCTTCACATGCATCAATGCACATTTTGAATAATATGCAACAAGTGTACCACACCTGTGGCAAAACTTACCTGAACAGTATACGTAGGATGTTGGCCACCAGTAGGACGAGGCATACATAGGTGGAGAATCCCTCTGCGTTCTGTGTCTGTCTGATGTCCCTGTACTGGGGGATTTAAGGCACCACTCCACCAAACACCATAGCCCAGTTGGTTCAGGACATACATGAGCTGCTCAAACATCTCATCTTCCATGTTCTCTCTCTGTTCTCCAGTCTACCAGAGCACAGCAAAACATGGAAAGTGCCAAAGGGCTGTGCAAAGTTCTAGTGAACTGCACTTGCCTTTCGATAAAAGTGGTGAAGCCTAGTCAGAGAATGTGGATAGTGGTGCCTTTGGATGCTTATTTACAGTCAACTACTGGATCAATAACTAATGAAGGGGACAGGATGCCTTCCTGACATTGAAAAAATTATTTCAACTCGGATGTAATGCACTGTGTCCATCAATTATGTTCTATTGAACAGTTTAGCGTAAAATGACGAGTTGATCATGCATCAATAAACATTCACGTGGCGCTACTGATACTAATGGAAATATGAGACACATATGAGCACAATCTAACAAGTTGAATTTTACAATTGAGCCCATCGGTCGACCAATCAAATTAATTTTTTACCTTTATTTAACTAGGCAAGTCAGTTAAGAACAAATTCTTATTTTCAATGACAGCCTAGGAGCAGTGGGTTAACTGCTTGTTCAGGGGTAGAACGACAGATTTGTACCTTGTCAGGGGATTTGAACTTGCAACCTTTCGGTTACTAGTCCAACACTCTAACCACTAGGCTACACTGCCTAGTGCAATATTATTTAAAAGCAGCTTCGATTTACTGGCTTGATCGCGATTTGTGTAGAAAACTAGACTAGTCGAAGCGACTCAAATCCCCAGTGCTCTGGATGGGTTTGCAGTTTTAACTGGACGGCAGCAGGAATCCATGCAGCACATAACTATTATTTACAAACAAAACCCTTTTATCTGGAAAATATAATTCCAGCTAAAATCGAGAGAGCATGAATTGCTCTTTCCCCGCCCTAAAAACCAAAAGATAAAAAAACGAAAGATCGAGCAGCGCTTCCTTGTACGTCAAAATCGTCACTCCCTGTTTTGCCAAGATCTGAGTTTGGTTTCATGGTCCGAGACAGAATTAATTTGGAAGGGGACATCGACCACTTCTTAGTATATGTATAGCCTATTGTACTTGTCCTAGTTTGAGACGTTGTACATAGGCCTATATTTATGTATTTGTACTTTTCTTCCATCATTATCATGTTGAGAATAAGGGATGATTGCAGTGAGCCCGGATTAAGAAGCTTTGCTGAGTTTACATAATGGTGGATGACTGTCATCTGTCAGAGAATAACATTCTAAATGGATGGTCTCTTATATTAAAAAAAACTGTCATGGAGTCCCAAAGGATCTGAAATATCCATTGAGATCAGATCAACACAGAGGTGCATCTAAGGGTTTTAACTTGGTGTTGTGAGAGAAATGCCTGAAGGTCATCAATCATCACAAAGCTGGAACATGTTGGTAAAAGTCAGCAACAGAAAGGAATTGGTGTTTAAAACAAGACTAAAACAAAAAAGTTGAGCCTACCGTTCTGTAGTCCATTCCTCTTAAATGTAGTTTCAGTTTGACTACCAACCATTCTGTGCTGTAACCACGCCTAGTAGGCCACAATGCATTAACTATACTGAACAGAAATACAAATGCAACAATTTCAACGGTTTTACTGAGTTACAGTTCATAGGAAATCAGTCAATTGAAATAAATCCATTAGGCCGGGTGCAGTCATGGTGAAGTAGCAGGTGAAGAAGCCGGATGTGGAGGTCCTGGACTGGCGTGATTACATGTGGTCTCTGGCAACAGCTCTGGTGGACATTTCTGCGGTCAGCATGCCAATTCCAAGCTCCCTTAGACATCTGTGGCATTGTGTTGTGTGACAAAACGGCACATTTTAGAGTGGCCTTTAATTGTCTCCAGCACAAGGTGCACCTGTGTAATGATCATGCTGTTTCATCTGCTTCTTGATATGCCACACCTGTCAGGTGGATGGATTATCTTGGCAAAGGAGAAATGCTCAATAACAGGGATGTAAACACATTGTGCACAACATTTGAGAGAAATACAATTTTTGTGCATATGAAACATTTCTATATTTTATTTCAGCTCATGAAACATGGGACCAACACTTTACATGTTGCTTTTATAATTTTGTTCAGAATAATTTTCTGAATTAGACATGTCTTTTGTTGAAAAACATCTGATTGTTAGCCTAATTAATGATTTATGAAAAGGTACACTCTATAGTATGTAGAGGTCGACCGATTATGATTTTTCAACGCCAATACCGATTATTGGAGGACAAAAAAAGTCGGCTGATTTTTAAAACGTGTGTATATATATATATATATATACATATACATACATACATACATATTTGTATATATATACATACATACATACATACATACATACATACATACATATTTGTAATAATGACAATTGCAACAATACTGAATGAACACTTTCATTTTAACTTAATATAATACATATGGGCTTTTGGATGGGTGTTCCTAAGGTGATTCCACAGGTTGGTGGTATTTTTTGATTTAGCCGTTGCTGACCCCATGCTTACATCTTTATCACAAATAAGACACCTTGCTTTCCCTGGTGCCAATTCCATGTAATAGTCCCACACTGGTGCTCTGCTTTTCTCTGCCATCTGTAAAACACACACACAGCTCTGAAGTGACAATGATACTGAAGAGTCTGCTTAGGAGACAAATACTCTCAACTGTTTGAATAAAAATAGAGTTTAAGTTACCTGTGATGAATGTTGAAAACAAAAACAAATTTCTATAAGCAGGAAATCCTATTTTAATTATGGACATGGTAAGAATTGACTACCAAATTGTGAGTCATAATTCCCATGACACCTTCTAGCAAAATCTGAAAAGCGGTTCCTTCATTCATTCCATAGGATATTTTTTAGATTCACTTAAAATAAGGTCTGTGTTTCGTGTAGGCTTACACCACATTGCCAATTTTATAACTGTAGATATCCATAGGACAAGGTAACTGATCAATATTGGCTAAATATAAGCGAAGATCATTTTTTTTTTGTAGAGTGGATTTATGAAAATATGTTGACAAACGTTACCTTACCCTAGTGAGATTTACACGGGTATCAAAACCCCGAGGCGGTTTAAGCCTGCACGAAACACAGACATTATTTGAAGTAGATCAAGACATTCTCTATGGAAGACAGGAACGGTAAAATAACGAAGGAACTCCTTTCAAATGTAGCCGCAAGTTATTACATGAATTACAACGCGTCAACTATTTCTCTCTAAACCATATACCTTTGACTATTACGAGCCTGCTGCTGCCTACCACCCCTCAATCAGACTGCTCTATCAAATATCAAATCATAGATTTAACTATAATAAACACACAGAATTACGAGCCTTAGGTCAAATCTGGAAACTATCACCTCCAAAACAAAACGTTTATTCCGTTCCTAACGGGGTGGGATCCATGAGTCTAAATATTCCTGTTACATTGCATAACCTTCAATGTTACGTCATAATTACATACAATTCTGGCAAATCAGTTCGCAAAGAGCCAGGCGGCCCAAACTGTTGCATATACCCTGACTCTGCGTGCAATGAACGCAAGAGAAGTGACACAATTTCATCTGGTTAATATTACCCGCTAACCTGGATTTTTTTTTAGCTAAATATGCAGGTTTAAAAATATATACTTGTGTATTGATTTTAAGAAAGGCATTGATGTTTATGGTTAAGTACACATTGGAGCAACGACAGTCATTGATTGATTGTTTTTTATAAGATAAGTTTAATGCTAGCTAGCAACTTACCTTGGCTTACTGCATTCGCGTAACAGGCAGGCTCCTCGTGAGGCAGGTGGTTAGAGCGTTGGACTAGTTAACTGTAAGGTTGCAAGATTGGATCTCCCGAGCTGACAAGGTACAAATCTGTCGTTTTGCCTCGTTCCTAGGCTGTCATTGAAAATAGGAATAGTTAAATAAAGATTAAATAAAGGTGTAAAAAATAAAAAAATATATATATACCGATTTCCAATTGTTATGAAATCGGCCCTAATTAATCAGCCAATCCGTTTAATCGGTCGACCTCTAATAGATTGTATGGAGACTACATACACACTCTTTAGCAAAGGTCTCCCAAAGTAATGTTTAACTACCGCCTGTGCGTTTCAGTTGAAACATTGTTGCCAAGAATGACACGCAGGGACAGGGACGCACAACTTCATAGACAAATCCCATTGACTTTGAAACCACGGCTGAATCAGGATGTCCGAATCCAACTCAAAAGCTGCAAATGAATTGACAGAAATGGTAAGTTTCTTATCTGTATAGCGTTTTTCTTACCCGATGGTAACATTTGTATCTAAGAAATTATTGTTTGTGTGGTCTCTCCCAAAGATGGAAGCGACGATGCAGAACCTTCACAATAAATTTCAAATAATCTCCGACCAGATTGTTTCTAAAAAAATATCCTTTTAATCATACCCTACTACTAGCAACTGTTGAATAGAATGAATCTCTGTTATTGAAGAACAGCATCTCAAAGCTGCCGTTGAGTTTATAGTGCATACAAATAATAGGATATTCAAGCAATAGACCTAATCTCAAAATTGCAGCTGTTTATTTTAATCAGAGATTTAAAAAAGGGTTTATGAAAATCCAGTGGTTTTTCAGAGAATAAAATATGCATTTCATTTAGTTTCTCTGTAAAAAAAAATCCTGTTTCATGTACAACCTAACTATGCACAGTATATTATAATAATAATGTAATTACATATATTGCGAGACTGCCCTTAACCAACCCATTGGATGAAGTGGGGATTCGAAATGATGACCTGGAGAAGAACGTTACTGACCTGATGACCCAGGCTGGTTTGGAGGAGCAGCAGACTTCTAAGTGACCAAGCCCTCGGGTTAACACATATCAGATCGGCTAACTTCACCCGATTTCTGGGACAGAAGATATGCCATGACAAAGGACTACACAGAGTATAGTTATTACTGATCTATTGTTGTGTTACATCAGCCTATGGCATTTGCTAAATAATTTAATGGGATATCACTTAGATGGATTTTACCATGTAAACAATTGTTACATGGACACAATACATAATTATTTCTATAATACAATAAATGTGTATTCACATTTTTTTGAACAATATGATGGGGTTGGATCATTCCAAGTCTTCCTGTCATCACATTATCACCCATAACATTTCAGGAGAAACAGGTCACATA
Organism: Oncorhynchus mykiss; assembly: GCF_057628025.1. Lineage (NCBI taxonomy): Eukaryota > Metazoa > Chordata > Actinopteri > Salmoniformes > Salmonidae > Oncorhynchus > Oncorhynchus mykiss. Next base: position 53,629,949 of record NC_143039.1, on the reverse strand, counting down.
AGATTAAACATAAGATTAAACATAAGGGCCTATTTTCCAGGCCCAGATTAAGTCTAGTCCTGAACTATGACACACTTTCAATGGAGATTCTTCATTGAAAATTATTAAATCGAGGACTAGCCTCAATCTGCGTCCAAGAATATGGACTGTGAAGTAACAACTATCAATATGAACATGGCATTTATTACATAAAGAAGAAACCAAATGATGTATTTTATAACTGCTGTTGAAAAAAAAGGTGACTTAGTTATAACATAAAAAAAGAGAGCAGGGCCCCTAGATCAGAGCCTGTCTGTAATCCAGTTGTCCAGAATATCTCATATTGAAGGACACAGATTTGCTGCCATCGGGCTCCACACAAAGTACTGGAAAGCGAAGAAACAATCAATATCTGTATTTTGTGGAGTAGTTGTTACGGTGAGTGAATGAGGACCCAAAAGCGAACTAACTTAAACAGAGCTTCTTTAATAACCAAACATAGGTAGGCTCAGATAGACCGGCAGATTCCGACAGGACAGGACAAGGTTACAGCAAACATGACGACAGTCTGGTTCAGGCATGAATGACACAAACAAACAAGAATCCGACAAGGACAGGAGCAGAAACAGAGAGAGATATAGGGACCTAATCAGAGGGAAAAAGGGAACAGGTGGGAAACGGGGTGAATGGGTAGTTAGAGGAGACAAGGAACAGCTGGGAGAAAGCGGGGGAGAAAAGGTAACCTAACAACGACCAGCAGAGGGAGACAGGGTGAAGGGAAAGGACAGAGACAAGACAACATGACAGTACATGACAGTACCCCCCCACTCACCGAGCGCCTCCTGGCGCACTCGAGGAGGAAACCTGGCGGCAACGGAGGAAATCATCAATCAGCGCACGGTCCAGCACGTCCCGAGAGGGAACCCAACTCCTCTCCTCAGGACCGTACCCCTCCCAGTCAACTAGGTACTGATGACCACGGCCCCGAGGACGCATGTCCAAGATTTTACGGACCCTGTAGATAGGTGCGCCCTCGACAAGGATGGGGGGGGGGGGGGGGGAGACGAGCGGGGGCGCGAAGAACGGGCTTAACACAGGAGACATGGAAGACCGGGTGGACGCGACGAAGATATCGCGGAAGAAGAAGTCGCACTGCGACAGGATTAATGACCTGAGAGATACGGAATGGACCAATGAACCGCGGGGTCAACTTGCGAGAAGCCGTCTTAAGGGGAAGGTTCTGAGTGGAGAGCCAAACTCTCTGACCGCGACAATATCTAGGGCTCTTAGTTCTACGCTTATTAGCAGCTCTCACAGTCTGCGCCCTATAACGGCAAAGTGCAGACCTGACCCTCTTCCAGGTGCGCTCGCAACGTTGGACAAAAGCCTGAGCGGAGGGGACGCTGGACTCGGCGAACTGAGATGAGAACAACGGAGGCTGGTACCCGAGGCTACTCTGAAAAGGAGATAGCCCGGTCGCAGACGAAGGAAGCGAGTTGTGGGCGTATTCTGCCCAGGGGAGCTGTTCTGACCAAGACGCAGGGTTGCGAAAAGAAAGACTGCGTAAGATGCGACCAATAGTCTGATTGGCCCGTTCTGCTTGACCGTTAGACTGGGGGTGAAAGCCGGAAGAGAGACTGACGGAAGCCCCAATCAAACGGCAAAACTCCCTCCAAAATTGAGACGTGAATTGCGGACCTCTGTCCGAAACGACGTCTGACGGAAGGCCATGAATTCTGAAAACATTCTCGATGATGATTTGTGCCGTCTCTTTAGCAGAAGGAAGCTTAGCAAGGGGAATGAAATGAGCCGCCTTAGAGAACCTATCGACAACCGTAAGAATAACAGTCTTCCCCGCTGACGAAGGCAGTCCGGTGACAAAATCTAAGGCGATGTGAGACCACGGTCGAGAGGGAATAGGAAGCGGCCTGAGACGGCCGGCAGGAGGAGAGTTACCGGACTTAGTCTGCGCGCAGACCGAACAAGCAGCCACGAAACGACGCGTGTCATGCTCCCGGGTGGGCCACCAGAAACGCTGGCGAATGGAAGCAAGCGTACCCCGAACGCCAGGGTGGCCGGCTAACTTGGCAGAGTGAGCCCACTGAAGAACGGCCAGACGAGTAGGAACGGGAACGAAAAGAAGGTTCCTAGGACAAGCGCGCGGCGACGGAGTTTGAGTGAGTGCTTGCTTTACCTGCCTCTCAATTCCCCAGACAGTCAACCCGACAACACGCCCCTCAGGGAGAATCCCCTCGGGGTCAGTGGAGGCTACTGAAGAACTGAAGAGACGAGACAAAGCATCAGGCTTGGTATTCTTAGAGCCCGGACGATAAGAAATCACGAACTCGAAACGAGCGAAAAACAGCGCCCAACGCGCCTGACGCGCATTAAGTCGTTTGGCAGAACGGATGTACTCAAGGTTCCTATGGTCAGTCCAAACGACAAAAGGAACGGTCGCCCCCTCCAACCACTGTCGCCATTCGCCTAGGGCTAACCGGATGGCGAGCAGTTCGCGGTTACCCACATCATAGTTACGTTCCGACGGCGACAGGCGATGAGAAAAATATGCGCATGGGTGGACCTTGTCGTCAGAGAGGGAGCGCTGAGAAAGGATGGCTCCCACTCCCACCTCTGACGCGTCAACCTCGACAACGAACTGTCTAGAGACGTCAGGTGTAACAAGGATAGGAGCGGATGTAAAACGATTCTTGAGGAGATCAAAAGCTCCCTGGGCGGAAACGGACCACTTAAAGCACGTCTTGACAGAAGTAAGGGCTGTGAGAGGAGCTGCCACCTGACCGAAATTACGGATGAAACGACGATAGAAGTTCGCGAAGCCGAGAAAGCGCTGCAGCTCGACGCGTGACTTAGGGACGGGCCAATCAATGACAGCTTGGACCTTAGCGGGATCCATCTTAATGCCTTCAGCGGAAATAACAGAACCGAGAAATGTGACGGAGGAGGCATGAAAAGTGCACTTCTCAGCCTTCACAAAAAGACAATTCTCTAAAAGGCGCTGGAGGACACGTCGAACGTGCTGAACATGAATCTGGAGTGACGGTGAAAAAAATCAGGATATCGTCAAGGTAAACGAAAACAAAGATGTTCAGCATGTCTCTCAGGACATCATTGACTAATGCCTGAAAGACAGCTGGAGCGTTAGCGAGGCCGAAAGGAAGAACCCGGTATTCAAAGTGCCCTAACGGAGTGTTAAACGCCGTCTTCCACTCGTCCCCCTCCCTGATGCGCACGAGATGGTAAGCGTTACGAAGGTCCAACTTAGTGAAAAACCTGGCTCCCTGCAGGATCTCGAAGGCTGAAGACATAAGAGGAAGCGGATAACGATTCTTCACTGTTATGTCATTCAGCCCTCGATAATCTATGCAGGGGCGCAGAGACCCGTCCTTCTTCTTGACAAAAAAAAACCCCGCTCCGGCGGGAGAGGAGGAGGGGACTATGGTACCGGCGTCAAGAGCTACAGACAAATAATCTTCGAGAGCCTTACGTTCGGGAGCCGACAGAGAGTATAGTCTACCCCGGGGGGGGGGGGTGGTTCCCGGAAGGAGATCAATACTACAATCATACGACCGGTGTGGAGGAAGAGAGGTGGCCCTGGACCGACTGAACACCGTGCGCAGATCGTGATATTCCTCCGGCACCCCTGTCAAATCACCAGGCTCCTCCTGTGAAGAAGAGACAGAGGAAACAGGAGGGATAGCAGACATTAAACATTTCACATGACAAGAGACGTTCCAGGAGAGGATAGAATTACTAGACCAATTAATGGAAGGATTATGACAAACTAGCCAGGGATGGCCCAAAACAACAGGTGTAAAAGGTGAACGAAAAATTAAAAAAGAAATGGTTTCACTATGATTACCAGAAACAGTGAGGGTTAAAGGTAGCGTCTCACGCTGAATCCTGGGGAGAGGACTACCATCCAGGGCGAACAAGGCCGTGGGCTCCTTTAACTGTCTGAGAGGAATGTCATGTTCCCGAGCCCAGGTCTCGTCCATAAAACAGCCCTCCGCCCCAGAGTCTATTAAGGCACTGCAGGAAGCTGACGAACCGGTCCAGCGTAGATGGACCGACAAGGTAGTGCAGGATCTTGAAGGAGAGACAGGAGTAGTAGCGCTCACCAGTAGCCCTCCGCTTACTGACGAGCTCTGGCCTTTTACTGGACATGAAGTGACAAAATGACCAGCGGAACCGCAATAGAGACAGAGGCGGTTGGTGATTCTCCGTTCCCTCTCCTCAGTCGAGATGCGGATACCTCCCAGCTGCATGGGCTCAGCACCCGAGCCGGCAGAGGAAGATGGTAGTGATGCGGAGAGGGAGGCGACGGAGAGCGCGAGCTCCTTTCCACGAGCTCGGTGACGAAGATCAACCCGTCGCTCAATGCGAATAGCGAGTTCAATCAAGGAATCCACGCTGGAAGGAACCTCCCGGGAGAGAATCTCATCCTTTACCTCTGCGCGGAAACCCTCCAGAAGACGAGCGAGCAAGGCCGGCTCGTTCCAGCCACTGGAGACAGCAAGAGTGCGAAACTCAATAGAGTAGTCTGTTATGGATCGATTGCCTTGACATAGGGAAGACAGGGCCCTGGAAGCCTCCTCCCCAAAAACAGATCGATCAAAAACCCGTATCATCTCCTCCTTAAAGTCTTGATACTGGTTAGTACACTCAGCCCTTGCCTCCCAGATTGCCGTGCCCCACTCACGAGCCCGTCCAATAAGGAGAGATATGACGTAGGCGACACGAGCAGTGCTCCTGGAGTAAGTGTTGGGCTGGAGAGAAAACACAATATCACACTGGGTGAGGAACGAGCGGCATTCAGTGGGCTCCCCAGAGTAACACGGCGGGTTATTGATTCTGGGCTCCGGAGATTCGAAAGCCCTGGAAGTGGCCGGTGGATCGAGGCGGAGATGGTGAACCTGTTCTGTGAGGTTGGAGACTTGGGTGGCCAGGGTCTCAACGGCATGTCGAGCAGCAGACAATTCCTGCTTGTGTCTGCCTAGCATCGCTCCCTGGATCTCGACGGCTGAGTGGAGAGGATCCGAAGTCGCTGGGTCCATTTTTGGTCGGATTCTTCTGTTACGGTGAGTGAATGAGGACCCAAAAGCGAACTAACTTAAACAGAGCTTCTTTAATAACCAAACATAGGTAGGCTCAGATAGACCGGCAGATTCCGACAGGACAGGACAAGGTTACAGCAAACATGACGACAGTCTGGTTCAGGCATGAATGACACAAACAAACAAGAATCCGACAAGGACAGGAGCAGAAACAGAGAGAGATATAGGGACCTAATCAGAGGGAAAAAGGGAACAGGTGGGAAACGGGGTGAATGGGTAGTTAGAGGAGACAAGGAACAGCTGGGAGAAAGCGGGGGAGAAAAGGTAACCTAACAACGACCAGCAGAGGGAGACAGGGTGAAGGGAAAGGACAGAGACAAGACAACATGACAGTACATGACAGTAGTCTTTAGGAGATACCTGTCCCCAGATCTATCATGATGTGCTTGTTCCTGGAACAGTGCAGAGAAGGAATATTTCAGTTTCACAGAGTCATGCAGGACAACAACAAAAAGTTGTGTTGCGCTCAGTTAATTGAAGCAGCTTGGGTCTGTTGTACTAAAGGAGAATTGTTTTATTTCTGAAGTAAATCTCTATTTTTGATGTAAATGGAATGTTATGGAAAGGTCCAGATACTTTTTTTGTGATTTAGCTTGTTTTTGAGAAACTTACCCCAGCTGCGATTCACTTCCTCATTGCTCATTGTGTCTTTTGCATGCCCTGATATTGAACAAACAAAAGCCCCAAAAACACACAAATGTATTCTTTAAGAAACTAACACGTTCCCAGTATAGTGATGCAGGTCTTTAGATTTTGCACACATTAAATTGTCATTCTAAAATTGTCAACGTTATATTCCCTTTTGTGCGACTCAAGCTGTTTCTTCTACCAGCTGTGCTGTGTAGGCTGTGTGGGCTGTGTCCGTGTACTATAGGAACACGCACGGCATGCACAGCTCCATTGGAGAAACAGTGCAACTCGACCAAAATGGATTATAATGTTGAGGATAAAGTTCGGAAAGACACAATTTCATGTGTACAACATCTAAAGACCTACATCGCGCGTCCTTTGCTAAAAGGATGTATTTGGGTGTTTTGTTTTAGCTTCTGCTCATGCCCTGATACTGCACAATGAGCAATGACGAAGTGAATTGCGGCTGGGGTACGTTTCTCAAAAACAAGCCAGATCACCCCAAAAAGTGTCTGGAGCCTTCTACAACATGACATTTATACATGACATGTATAATCTATGACCAGAACAACAGTCTTACCACAATTAGCCATAAAATTCCTAGTTTGAAAGCAACTGTTTACTGGAAGATGTGCGAGGCTATTTCCCCAAAATTTTCCCACATGTGGGCCTGCCAACTAGCAACTCCAGTGAGCTTCAGCTCCTCATCATTCGAGTGACAGCTAGCAAGATGCACACACAGCAGAGCGAGAGAAAGCAATGACATGGCGGACATACGCGATTTAGTATGCAATTTTCGGGGATCACTTTTGGCTCGAGGGCTACTTTCAGAACTACTGGCTAAAAAGTATACACAAGTACCAGATAATCTCTAAGACTGAGCATCCCTTTGCTGTCCTCAGCTAGCCTACATAGCATGAGGGCCTGTGCTCTCTAAACCCATTTGCGGAGCCTAGTGAATGTTTGCATCAATTTAGCAAGTCAAAACTAGAGATTGGTTTGCAGGGCTCTGAAGTGAAGGCAGACATGATAACTTGAAACTCACCTGAAGAAGAACATGACAGTGCAAGGGTCATACAGCTCGTACATCTTGTTGAAGTCCGGCACCTCTGTGATGTCGACCAACTAGATGACTGCAAAAATGTTCACCTGTAGTGAGGAATAGTGATGTTGGTACTGTAAAAATAGCAACGTTCAATGAAACGTGGTCACAGATGTGAAATACAAACATCAACATTGGTACAATAACGTACATCTTACCTTTTCAGCTATGCTGTACAACACCTCGTCCATTTTTATACATGTTGGGTCCCAATCGTGTCCAAACCTAATAACCAGTGCTCTGTCCTCCTCGAATTGGATGGCTTGGTCGACCTGCCAGCCGTTGTGGAGATGCGGTAGCATGTACGACATCTTGATCCTGCAGTGTCAACACGTAACCTGGGAGAGTAAATATTGGGAAGTAACATGTTTAGTTAATTAGGCGAAAGACTTGATAGATGTGGTAGAGGTCAATGGAAAGCAGACTGTGGGGGACAGAAGAACTCCAGATTGGCGCACATGCCCGAACTCTGATCTAAGGGGATACTTGTCAAATCCATCAAGATTGATGTATTGTAACAGGCCCACAATGTGGTTACAAAAAGTATAATTTTGACACATTTAGAAGTAGTCCCTTTTCAGGTTTAGAAGAAATGACTGCTAAATGCTAACTCCCGTTCGTATAAACTGGTAGCATAGCTAGCATAGAGAAATTGGTAGTCAGTCGTTTTTCATTTTAATGCAGTTGATTGGTGACGATGACATGTACTGGGGTTGACATTAAGGCTGACCACATTTAGTCGACTGGTCACCTACTCATTCAAGGGTTTTTCTTTATTTTTAATATGTTCTACATTGTAGTGAAGACATCGAAACTTTGTAATAACACGTGGAATCATGTAAAAAAAAAAAAAAAAAAAATTCAAAATCAGCCACCCTTTGCCTTGATGACAGCTTTGCACACTATTGGCATTCTCTCAACCAGCTTCACCTGGAATGCTTTTTCAACAGTCTTGAAGAAGTTCCCACATATGCTGAGCACTTGTTGCATGATTTTCCTTCGCTCTGTAGTCCAAAGCATTCCAAACCATCTCAATTGGGTAGAGGTCGGTGATTGTGGAGGCCAGGTCATATGATGCAGCACTCCATCACTCTCCTTCTTGGTCAAATAGCCCTTACACAGCCTGGAGGTGTGTTAGGTCATTGTCCTGTTGAAAAACAAATGATAGTCCCCCTAAGCCCAAACCAGATGGGATTATGTATTGCTGCAGAATGCTGTGGTAGCCATGCTGGTTAAGTGTGCCTTGAACTCTAAATAAATCACTGACATTTTCACCAGCAAAGCACCCCCACAACCATCACATCGCCTCCTCCATGCTTCACGGTGGGAAACACACATGACGAGATCATCGTTCATATTTCTTAAAGTAATGATAGACTGTTGTTTCTCTTTGCTTATTTGATCTGTTCTTGCCATAATGTGGACTTGGTCTTTTACCAAATAAAGCTATCTTCTGTATACCACCCTTCATTGACACAACACAACTGATTGGCTCAAATGCATTAAGATGAAAAAAAAAATCCACAAGTTAACTTTTAACAAGGCACACCTGTTAATGAAACCGCATTCCAGGTGACTACCTCATGAAGCTGGTTGAGAGAATGCCAAGACTACTTTGAAGAATCTCAAATATATTTTGATTTGTTTAAACACTTTTTTTGGTTACTACACGATTCCATATGTATTATTACATAGTTTTGATGTCTTCACTATTACTCTACAAACTTTTGACTGGTACTGTACATATTGAATGTGTTGCATGAATGGTGATCACAGCCCTACTGACAATACAATTAAAATACATTGTGTTTTAATGCTATTTTTTTCCACCCTGCTGCATGTATTCAATGTATTCCATTTAAAATGTGGCTCCCAGTGTGGCTTTACTTCCAGGCTATTATGACTCATCTGACAATTCCTTCTCTGTATGTTCATTTTTTTTTTACACCTTTATTTAACTAGGCAAGTCACTTAAGAACACATTCTTATTTTCAATGACGGCCTGGGAACGGTGGGTTAACTGCCTTGTTCAGGGGCAGAACGACAGATTTTTAACTTGTCAGCTCGGGGATTCGTTTTTTTTTTGTCACTGCTCTTGCGTTCCGTGCAAGCAGTGAGGTTATATGCAGCAGTTTTGGCCGCCTGGCTCGTTGCGAACTGTGTGAAGTCCATTTATTCCTAACAAAGACCGTAATTAATTTCCCAGAATTGTACATAATTATGACATTACATTGAAGGTTGTACAATGTAACAGTAATATTTAGACTTAGGGATGGCACCCGTTAGATGAAATACGGTACGGTATTTCACTGAAAGAATAAACATTTTGCTTTCAAAATGATAGTTTCCGGATGCGACCATAGTAATGACCAAAGTCTCGTATTTCTGTGTGTTATTATCTTATAATTAAGTCTATGATTTGATATTTGATAGAGCAGTCTGACTGAGCGATGGTAGGCAGCAGCAGGCTCGTAAGCATTCATTCAAACAGTACTTCCGTGCGTTTACCAGCAGCTCTTCGCAATGCTTCAAGCGTTAGGCTTGAAGTCATAAACAGCTCATCAACTCCCGAGATTAGGCTGGTGTAACCGATGTGAAATGGCTAGCTAGTTAGCGGGGTGCGCGCTAATAGCGTTTCAAACGTCTCTCGCTCTGAGACTTGGAGTAGTTGTTCCCCTTGCTCTGCAAGGGCCGCGGCTTTTGTGGAGGGATGGGTAACGATGCTTCGAGGGTGGCTGTTGTCGATGTGTTCCTGGTTCGAGCCCAGGTAGGGGCGAGGAGAGGGACGGAAGCTATACTGTTACACTGGCAATAATAAAGTGCCTATAAGAACATCCAATAGTCAAAGGTATATGAAATACAAAATGGTATAGAGAGAAATAGTCCTATAATTCCTATAATAACTACAACCTAAAACTTCTTACCTGGGAATATTGAAGACTCATGTTAAAAGGAACCACCAGCTTTCATATGTTCTCATATTCTGAGCAAGGAACTTAAACGTTAGCTTTTTTACATGGCACATATTGCACTTTTACTTTCTTCTCCAACACTTTGTTTTTGCATTATTTAAACCAAATTGAACATGTTTCATTATTTATTTGAGGCTAAATTGATTTTATTGATGTATTATGTTAAGTTAAAATAAGTGTTCATTCAGTATTGTTGTAATTGTCATTATTACAAAAAAATTAAATAATTAAATAAAAAAGGAACAAAAAAAAACGGCCAATTAATCGGAATCAGCTTTTTTTTGGTCATCCAATAATCGGTATCGATGTTGAAAAATCATACTCGGTCGACCTCTAATCTTTACTTTTACTCAAGTATGACAATTGGGTACTTTTTTCACCACTGGATTCCATTGATTATCCTTAAGATGTTTCTACAACTTGATTGGAGTCCACCTGTGGTAAATTCAATTGATTGGACATGATTTGGAAAGGCACAGTCCTGTCTATATTAAAGGGAACCAAAAAATATCTGCAGCATTGAAGGCCCCCAAGAACACAGCGGTCTCCATCATTCTTATATGGAAGAAGTTTGGGACCAAGACTCTTCCTAGAGCTGGCCGCCCGACCAAACTGAGCATTCGGGGGAGAAGGGCCTTGGTTAGGGAGGTGACCAAGAACCTGATGGTCACTCTGACAGAGCTCCAGAGTTCCTCTGTAGAGATGGGAGAACCTTCCTGATGGAGAACCATCTCCGCAGCACTCCACCAATCAGGCCTTTATGGTAGAGTGGCCAGACAGAAGCCACTCCTCAGTAAAAGGCACATGACAGCCAGCTTGGTATTTGCCAAAAGGCACCTACAGGACTCTCAAACCATGAAAAACACGATAGAAACCAGATTCTCTGGTCTGATGAAACCAAGATTGAACTCTTTAGCCTGAATGCCAAGCCTCACTTCTGGAAGAAACCTGGCACCATCCTGGCCTCCTCCCTAAGTTTTTTTTCTATTCACCGCTATAGCACACTCCGCCAACCCTGATGTCCTAGCCGTGTCTGAATCCTGGCTTAGGAAGGCCACCAAAAATTCTGAAATTTCCATCCCCAACTACATTTTCCGCCAAGATAGAACTGCCAAAGGGGGTGTAGTTGCAATTTACTGCAGAGACAGACTGCAGAGTTCTGTCATGCTATCCAGGGCTGTGCCTAAAGAGTTTGAGCTCCTACTTTTAAAAATCCACCTTTCCAGAAATAAGTCTCTCACTGTTCCCGCTTGTTATAGACCCCCTCAGGCCCCAGCTGTGCCCTGGACACCATATGTGAATTAATCGCCCCACATTTATCTTCAGATATTGTACTGTTAGGTGACATAAACTGGGATATGCTTAACACCCCTGCCATCCTACAAATCTAAGCCAGATGCCCTCAAGCTCACACAAATTATCATGGAACCTACCAGGTACAACCCTAAATCCGTAAACACGGGCATCCTCTTAGAAATCATCCTGACCAACCTGCCCTCTAAATACACCTCTGTTGTCTTCAACCAGGATCTCAGCGATCACTGCCTCATTGCCTGCGTCCGTAAATGGGTCAAACAACCACCCCTCATCACTGTCAAACGCTCCCTAAAAAAACTTCAGTGAGCAGGCCTTTCTAAATGACCTGGCCCGGGTGTCCTGGAAGGATATTGACCTAATTCCGTCAGTAGAGGATGCCTGGTTATTCTTTAAAAGTGCTTTCCTCACCATCTTAAATAAGCATCCCTGACGACCCTCCCACTCTGTCTGCCGTATTTTGTCTTTGTTCTTGTTTCCTTCCTTATTAGGATGCCGGTGGGCGGAGTTGAGAGGGTCGTCAGCTACATGGGAAACACCTGGGCCCAGGTGTTTCCCAGGATAAATACACCCCTTCCCCATTCATGGAGGAGACTCTCTCCATGCAGACATTTGTAGATTGTGTTGTGGTTCTTGTTGACTTTTTGTTTGTTTGCTTTGGCACCTTTCAACACCCTGCATTATCACATTCATGCATGCAAAACACTCACTTACGCTACTGATTACTGATTACACACATCATTGTATATTTTCCTTAGTTGCTTTAGTTAATAAATATCTTTTGTTACTCCTTATCTCCACGTTGTCTCCCTTTGTTACGGGCTTTGAGCCGGTTCGTGACAAGTGGGGGCTCATCCGGGATATTTGAACTGTTGGTTTGGGAGACCGTGGAAGTACGTGTTTGTTTGTATATTGTGTTTGAGTTTAATAGGCCCAGTATTGGTTGCCTTTGGTTGGGTTGTGTGCTGCGTTGGAGAGAGTATAATGGTTAGTTTCCAGGCCCTGTCTAGCCTGGAAACGTTTGTTCTACTTTCTTTTGGGACATCAGCCTGAGGTGAGTAATCGGCTGTGTACCTCAGTGGGAGATTTGGGTAGGGTAGTGGAACTTGCTACCTGGAGCTATAGTTTTTTTCCCCTGATAGGCTTAGCGACATGTTTCATTTTTGGAATATGTTGGGCATGGTTAATGTTTGTTATTTTTGTGTGGTGTCTGTGGACTGAGCAGTTGTCTCGGGGGCACATCCGTGGCTTGGTGGAATTTACCAGCATGCTAGGGAGTTTTTCCTTGCCAGCGGGCTACAGTGTGTAAATTCCCACTGCAAATCTGCACGAAGACTAGGGTTGAGTTATTGTAGGTTTTGGGGAAGCTCCGTATCTCATCTCTCTTCTGTGGTGCTCAGGGTGATTGTCAATTCTCGGGTTATGGTCTGGTGTGCTCAGCAGAGGGGAAGAGCGAAATGTTTTTTTTTTTTTGTGTTTTGTTGTTGTAACTATGGCATCTTATATAGATGAATTCATTCGCTTTCCATCTGAGAAATTGTTAGATTTAGGTACTAAAGAACAGCTGTTGAAGGTCGCTGAACACTACAACGTTGAGATTAGTGATAAACGTCTAAAGAATTCTATTAGGTTGATATTGAAGGCCAATCTGATGGAGAGTGGTATTCTTGAAGTTACCACTGAGCCAGCCTCTGCTGAGAGTTTGTCGTCTCCCCATAACGTTACAATGGCCATTCCAAGTAGTCTTCTTTTTGAACAGCAGAAAGAACTGCTTTTGTTACAGCTAGAGCATGATCGGCAAAGTAATCGTGGGAAGCTAGAGCATGATCGTGAGAAGCTAGAGCATGATCGTGAGAAGCTAGAGCATGATCGTGTAAAGTATGAAAAGGAATTGGCATTTAAACAAGATATGGAGCGTGCTAAAATCAAGTTGCAACAAGAACGTATAGAGTTGGTTAGGGAAGGAAAGATCTCAGGGGAGAGTTTGTTTTGGGAAGGTGATCCAGATTTACCTAGGGGTAGTTCCTCTTTTGGTCGTGCCCCAGAGACATTTGATATTGTTGGGAACTTACGGTTATTGCCTCAGTTTAATGAAAGGGATCCCGAGACATTCTTTTCGTTGTTTGAGCGTGTTGCTGACGCTAGGAGTTGGCCTGATTCTGACCGCACTTTAATGTTGCAGTGTGTGCTGACTGGTAAAGCGCAGGAAGCATATTCAGCTCTTAGTGTACACGACAGTGCCAATTATGATAAAGTTAAAACAGCTGTGTTACAGATTTATGAATTGGTCCCTGAGGCTTACCGCCAACGATTTAGAACATTAAAAAGGGATGATAAGCAATCTCATGTTGAATTTGCGCGACAATTATCTTTACAGTTTAATCGCTGGTGTTCCGCCTCTGCAGTTGTGACTTTCCAAGGGCTGTGCCATGTAAATCTGTTAAAACCCTATTATGCACGTTCCTCTGAGACTGAACAGTGGGATTCTGCAGAGGACGCTAAACCTGTTCTTTTGGCTGATACCGTTGTTTCCTTGGGTTCTTGTCGTGCTAGATCTGTGCATGAGGAGGAAGATGTTCCTGGTCCTGACGATTGTATATTGCAGGGTAGATTGAAAAATTCAGAAACACTGGATATCTTAGACAGTCTTCTCACTCACCTACCTGTTGATGGGCGGAAAGAGATGGTTGGTCTGATTCAGAGATTTCCAGGTTTGTTTTCTGATACACCTACACGTACAAACTTAATGGAACATGATATTGACATTGGAGATGCTGACCCCATTCGTCAGCGGTTCTATAGAGTTTCTTCAGAGAAACTACGTTGTCTGGATGCTGAGGTCAAGTACATGCTGGAGAGTAAGATAGCAGAGCCTTCTTTCTCCAGTTGGGCTTCTCCCTGTATCTTGGTCAGTAAACCGGATGGAACAAACCGATTTTGTACGGACTACCGTAAGGTAAACAGTGTCACAAAGCCAGATTCATTTCCTCTTCCTAGGATGGAGGACTGTGTTGATCAAGTCGGTGCAGCTAAGTTTGTGAGCAAATTTGACCTGTTAAAAGGCTATTGGCAGGTGCCACTGACGACTAGGGCACGTGAAATTTCTGCCTTTATTACACCCTTTGGTCTGTACTCATATTCGGTTATGAGTTTCGGTCTGCGTAATGCACCTGCGACTTTTCAGCGACTTATGAACAGGGTTGTTGCCGGTCTGACCGGGTGCGCTGTTTATTTGGACGATGTAGTGATATATGCAGATACTTGGGAAGAACATCTGTCCCGTATTCAAGCCTTGTTCGAGCGTCTGGCTGCGGCTCGCCTCACAATCAATCTGGCTAAATGTGAGTTTGCTCAGGCAACCGTTACATACCTTGGAAAAGTGATTGGGCAGGGTGAAGTGCGTCCTGTTCGGGCGAAAGTGGTGGCTATTGATGCTTTTCCATCACCAACTACTAAAAAGGAACTGATGCGTTTCTTGGGCATGATTGGTTATTACCGTAGTTTTTGTAGTAACTTCTCTACTGTGGTCGCTCCCTTGACCGATATGCTGAAAGCTAAGGCTGTTTACGTTTGGTCTACTCGTTGTCAACACGCTTTTGAAGAGGCAAAGAGGTTGCTTACCTCAACTCCGGTGCTGGCTGCTCCTCGCATGGATTTGTCATTTACCTTGCAGGTGGATGCTAGTCATGTGGGGGCAGGTGCAGTTTTGCTGCAAGCAGATGTGTCTGGGGTTGAGAGGCCTGTTAGTTTCTTTTCCAAAAAGTTTAACGATTATCAGTTGAACTATTCGGTTATTGAAAAGGAAGCACTAGCACTCATTTGGGCGCTACAACACTTCGAAGTGTATGTCGGGTCGGGGGGTAGTACCTATTGTGGTCTACACCGACCATAACCCCCTCACTTTTTTGAGGTCCATGATGTGTCCAAACCAGAGGATAATGCGATGGTGTTTATTTTTACAATCATTCCATCTCGATGTGCGGCACATCAGGGGATCTGAAAACGTGATTGCTGATGCGCTCTCTTGTGCACCCTGCTCCTAAATGTTTACGGGACTGACCATTGCTTCCTATTGTCATGTTCTCTCTGTCCTGTCTGCTCCCTCCTGGTCTTGTTTTCTTCGTTCCTCTTAAATGTTGCTTCCTGTGCGAAGGTTGCTGAGGTTTGGGGAGGAGGTTGGCTGGGGCAAATTGTAAGTGTAAACACATAACCCCTCACCAATTTGGGACTGCAGGGGCTGGTATGTTGTTCCGGGGTCCTTGTTGGTCCCCGGTTTTATGGGGGGGAATGTGACGACCCTCCCACTCTGTCTGCCGTATTTTGTCTTTGTTCTTGTTTCCTTCCTTATTAGGATGCCGGTGGGCGGAGTTGAGAGGGTCGTCAGCTACATGGGAAACACCTGGGCCCAGGTGTTTCCCAGGATAAATACACCCCTTCCCCATTCATGGAGGAGACTCTCTCCATGCAGACATTTGTAGATTGTGTTGTGGTTCTTGTTGACTTTTTGTTTGTTTGCTTTGGCACCTTTTAACACCCTGCATTATCACATTCATGCATGCAAAACACTCACTTACGCTACTGATTACTGATTACACACATCATTGTATATTTTCCTTAGTTGCTTTAGTTAATAAATATCTTTTGTTACTCCTTATTTCCACGTTGTCTCCCTTTGTTACGGGCTTTGAGCCGGTTCGTGACACTAAAGATCGGAAAGCTGCCGCGGTCATCCCACTCTTCAAAGGGGGAGACACCCAAGACCCAAACTGTTACAGACCTATATATATCCTACCCTGCCTTCATAAAGTCTTCGAAAGCCAAGTTAACAAACAGATCACTGACCATTTTGAATCCCACCGTACCTTCCCTGCTATGCAATCTGGTTTCTGAGCTGGTCATGGGTGTACCTCAGCCACGCTCAAGGTCCTAAACGATATCATAACCACCATCAATAAAATACTGTGCAGCCGTTTTCGTCGAACTGGCATCCGCATCGACTCTGTTAATCACCCCATTCTTATCGGCATACTCAACAGCCTTGGTTTCTCAAATGACTGCCTCGCCTGGTTCACCAACTACTTCTCAGACAGAGTTCAGTGTGTCAAATTGTAGGGCCTGTTGTCTGGATCTCTGGCAGTCTCTATGGGGGTTTGAAAATAAAAGAGAGCAGCACACTCTAGGAGCTCAGATGCAAAAATGTAACGTTTCGACAGCCAAGCTGTCTTCATCAGGGATTATACCCTGATGAAGACAGCTTGGCTGTCGAAACGTTGGTATTACATTTTTGCATCTGAGCTCCTACAGTGTGCGGCTCTCTTTTATTTTCAAGTTTCTACTCCGCTAGCCAGCACCTCGTCTTAATAGGTGTGCATTTCTTTTTCTTCTAGTCTCTATGGGGGTGCCACAGGGTTCAATTCTCGGGCTGACTCTATTCTCCGTATACATCAATGATGTCGCTCTTCCTGTTGGTCATTCTCTGATCCACCTCTACGCAGATGACACCATTCTGTATACTTCTGGACCTTCTTTGGACACTGTGTTAACAAATCTCCAGACGAGCTTCAATAACATACCACTCTCCTTCCGTGGCCTCCAACTGCTCTTAAATGCAAGTAAAGCTAAATGCATGCTCTTCAACCGATAGCTGCCCACAGCTGCCCAACCGTCTTGCATCACTACTCTGGACAGGTCTGACTTAGAATATGTGGACAACTACAAATACTTTGGGGCAAAAAAAGTATTTAGTCAGCCACCAATTGTGCAAGTTCTCCCACTTAAAAAGATGAGAGAGGCCTGTAATTTTCATCATAGGTACACTTCAGCTATGACAGACAAAATGAGATTTTTTTTCTCCAGAAAAACACATTGTAGGATTTTTAATGAATTTATTTGCAAATTATGGTGGAAAATAAGTATTTGGTCACCTACAAACAAGCAAGATTTCTGGCTCTCACAGACCTGTAACTTATTCTTTAAGAGGCTCCTCTGTCCTCCACTCGTTACCTGTATTAATGGCACATGTTTGAACTTGTTATCAGTATAAAATACACCTGTACACAACCTCAAACAGTCACACTCCAAACTCCACTATGGCCAAGACCAAAGAGCTGTCAAAGGACACCAGAAACAACATTGTAGACCTGCACCAGGCTGGGAAGACTGAATCTGCAATAGGTAAGCAGCTTGGTTTGAAGAAATCAACTGTGGGAGCAATTATTAGGAAATGGAAGACATACAAGGCCACTGATAATCTCCCTCGATCTGGGGCTCCATGCAAGATCTCACACCGTGGGGTCAAAATGATCACAAAAACGGTGAGCAAAAATCCCAGAACCACACGGGGGGACCTAGTGAATGACCTGCAGAGAGCTGGGACCAAAGTAACAAAGCCTACCATCAGTAACACACTACGCCGCCAGGGACTCAAATCCTGCAGTGCCAGACGTGTCCCCCTGCTTAAGCCAGTACATATCCAGGCCCGTCTGAAGTTTGCTAGAGAGCATGTGGATGATCCAGAAGAAGATTGGGAGAATGTCATATGGTCCGATGAAACCAAAATATAACCTTTTGGTAAAATCTCAACTCATTGTGTTTGGAGGACAAAGAATACTGAGTTGCATCCAAAGAACACCATACTTACTGTGAAGCATGGGGGTGGAAACATCATGCTTTGGGGCTGTTTTTCTGCAAAGGGACCAGGGCGACTGGAAAGGAAAGAATGAAGGGGGCCATGTATTGTGAGATTTTTAGTGAAAACCTCCTTCCATCAGCAAGGGCATTGAAGATGAAACGTGGCTGGGTCTTTCAGCATGACAATGATCCCAAACACACCGCCTGGGGCAACGAAGGAGTGGCTTCGTAAGAAGCATTTCAAGGTCCTGGAGTGGCCTAGCCAGTCTCCAGATCTCAACCCCATAGAAAATATTTGGAGGGAGTTGAAAGTCCGTGTTGCCCAACAACAGCCCCAAAACATCACTGCTCTAGAGGAGGTCTGCATGGAGGAATGGGCCAAAATACCAGCAACAGTGTGTGAAAACCTTGTGAAGACTTACAGAACATGTTTGACCTCTGTCATTGCCAACAAAGGGTATATAACAAAGTATTGAGATAAACTTTTGTTATTGACCAACTACTTATTTTCCACCATAATTTGCAAATAAATTCATTAAAAATCCTACAATGTGATTTTCTGGATTTTTTTTCTTCTCATTTTGTCTGTCATAGTTGAAGTGTACCTATGATGAAAATTACAGGCCTCTCTTATCTTTTTAAGTGGGAGAACTTGCACAATTGGTGGCTGACTAAATACTTTTTTGCCCCACTGTACCTAGATGTCTGGTTAGACTGTAAACTCTCCTTCCAGACTCACATCAAGCATCTCCAATCAAAAATTTAATCTAGAATTGGCTTCCTATTTCGCAACAAAGCATCCTTCACTCATGCACCCAAACATACCCTCGTAAAACGGACTATCCTACCGATCCTTGACTTCGGCAATGTCATTTACAAAATAGCCTCCAACACTATACTCAACAATCTGGATGCAGTCTATCACAGTGCCATCCGTTTTGTCACCAAAGCCCCATATACTACCCACCACTGCAACCTGTAGGCTCTCGTTGGCTGGCTCGCTCCATATTCGTCGCCAAAACCACTGGCTCCAGGTCATCTATAAGTCTTTGCTAAAGGTAAAGCCCCGTCTTATCTCAGCTCACTGATCACCATAGCAGCACCTACCCGTAACACATGCTCCAGCAGGTATATTTCACTGGTCACCCCCAAAGCCAACTCCTATTTTGGCAGCCTTTCCTTCCAGTTCTCTGCTGCCAATGACTGGAACGAATTGCAAAAATCACTGAAGCTGGAGACTCATATCTCCCTCACTAACTTTAAGCATCAGCTGTCAGAGCAGCTTACAGATCATTGCACCTGTACATAACCCATCTGTAAATAGCCCACCCAACTACCTCATCCCCATATTGTTATTTATTTTTTTGCTCCTTTGCACCCCAGTATCTCTACTTGCACATTCATCTTCTGCTCATCTATTACTCCAGTGTTCAATTGCTAAATTGTTATTATTTTGCCACTATGGCCTATTTATTGCCTTAGCTCCCTAATCTTACTTCATTTGCACACACTGTATATAGACTTTTCTATTGTCTTATTTGACTGTACGTTTGTTGATTCCATGTGTAACTCTGTGTTGTTGTTTGTGTCGCAATGCTTTGCTTTATCTTGGCCAGGTCGCAGTTATAAATGAGAACTTGTTCTCAACTGGCATACCTGGTTAAATAAAGGTGAAATAAAAAAAATATATAAAATAAATACGATGAAGCACGGTGGTGGCAGCATCATGCTGTGGGGGTGTTTTTTAGCGGCAGGGACTGGGAGACTTGTCAGGATCGAGGGAAAGATGAACGGAACAAAGCACATAGAGATCCTTGATGAAAACCTGCTCCAGAGCGCTCAGGACCTCAGACTGGGGTGAAAGTTCACCTTCCAACAGGACAATGACCCTAAGCACTCAGCCAAGACAACGCAGGAGTGGCTTCGGGACAGGAAGCTTGGCCCCAGTGATGTACAGTTGAAGTTCGAAGTTTACATACACTTAGGTTGGAGTCATTAAAACTCATTTTTCAACCTCTCCACAAATTTCTTGTAAACAAACTATAGTTTTGGCAAGTCGGTTAGGACATCTACTTTGTTCATGACACAAGTAATTTTTCCAACAATTGTTTACAGACAGATTATTTCACTTATATTTCAATGTATCACAATTCCAGTGGGTCAGAAGTTTACATACACTAAGTTGACTGTGCCTTTGAACAGCTTGGAAAATTCCAGAAAATGTCAATGCTTTAGAAGCTTCTGATTGACTCAAATGATGTCAATTAGCCTATTGGAGGTGTACCTGTGGATGTATTTCAAGGCCTACCTTCAAACTCAGTGCCTCTTTGCTTGACATCATGGGAAATCAAAAGAAATCAGACAAGAAATCAGACCTCCACAAGTCTGGTTCATCCTTGGGAGCAATTTCCAAACGCCTGAAGGTACCACGTACATCTGTACAAACAATAGTGCGCAAGTATAAACACCATGGGACCATGCAGCCATCATACCGCTAGAGATGAACGTACTTTGGTGCGAAAAGTACAAATCAATCCCAGAACAACAGCAAAGGACATTGTGAAGATGCTGGAGGAAACCAGTACAAAAGTATCTATATCCACAGTAAAACGAGTCCTATTTCGACATAACCTGAAAGGCCGCTCAGCAAGGAAGAAGCCACTGCTCCAAAACCTCAATTTAAAAAGGCCAGACTACAGTTTGCAACTGCACATGGGGACAAAGATCGTACTTTTTGGAGAAATGTCCTCTGGTCTGATGAAACAAAAATAGAACTGTTTGGCCATAATGACTATCGTTATGTTTGGAGGAAAAAGGGGGATGCTTGCAAGCCGAAGAACACCATCCCAACCGTGAAGCACGGGGGTGGCAGCATCATGTTGTGGGGGTGCTTTTCTGCAGGAGGTGTCAGAGGAAGGCCCTAAAAATGGTCAAAAATTGTCACTAGCCACCCTAGTCATAAACTGTTCTCTCTACTACCGCATGGCAAGCGGTACCGGAGTGCCAAGTCTAGGATAAAAGGGCTTCTCAACTGTTTATCGTATATGCATAGTCACTTTAACTATACATTATGTACATACTAGCTCAATTGGGCCGACCAACCAGTGCTCCCGCACATTGGCTAACCGGGCGATCTGTATTGTGTGCCGCCACCCGCCAACCCCTCTTTTATGCTACTGCTAGTCTCTGTTCATCATATATGCATAGGCACTTTAACCATTACTACATGTACATACTACCTCAATCAGCCTGACTAACCGGTGTCTGTATGTAGCCCGCTACTTTTATAGCCTCGCTACAGTATATAGCCTGTCTTTTTACTGTTGTTTTATTTCTTTACTTACCTATTGTTCACCTAACACCTTTTGTGCACTATAAGTAAGCATTTCACTGTAAAATCTACACCTGTTGTATTCAGCGCACGTGACAAATAAACTTTGATTTGGAGAGATTGGAAACCCAAATTGGTATACACGGACAAGTTCTGGCCTGGTTTAGATCTTATCTGTCGGAAAGATATCAGTTTGTCTCTGTGAATGGTTTGTCCTCTGACAAATCAACTGTACATTTCGGTTTTCCTCAAGGTTCCGTTTTAGGACCACTATTGTTTTCACTATATATTTTACCTCTTGGGGATGTTATTCGAAAACATAATGTTAACTTTCACTGCTATGCGGATGACACACAGCTGTACATTTCAATGAAACATGGTGAAGCCCCAAAATTGCCCTTGCTAGAAGCATCTGTTTCAGAAGTGGATGGCTGCAAACTTTCTACTTTTAAACTCGGTCCCAAGAAACAAAGAGATCTTCTGTTGAATCTGAAAATTAATCTTAATGGTTGTACAGTCGTCTCAAATAAAACTGTGAAGGACCTCGGCGTTACTCTGGACCCTGATCTCTCTTTTGAAGAACATATCAAGACCATTTCAAGGACAGCTTTTTTCCATATACGTAACATTGCAAAAATCAGAAACTTTCTGTCCAAAAATGATGCAGAAAAATTAATCCATGCTTTTGTCACTTCTAGGTTAGACTACTGCAATGCTCTACTTTCCGGCTACCCGGATAAAGCACTAAATAAACTTCAGTTAGTGCTAAATACGGCTGCTAGAATCCTGACTAGAACCAAAACATTTGATCATATTACTCCAGTGCTAGCCTCTCTACACTGGCTTCCTGTCAAAGCAAGTGCTGATTTCAAGGTTTTACTGCTAACCTACAAAGCATTATTACATGGGCTTGCTCCTACCTATCTCTCTGATTTGGTCTTGCCGTACATACCTACACGTACGCTACGGTCACAAGACGCAGGCCTCCTAATTGTCTCTAGAATTTCTAAGCAAACAGCTGGAGGCAGGGCTTTCTCCTATAGAGCTCCATTTTTATGGAACGGTCTGCCTACCCATGTCAGAGACGCACGTCTTTACTGAAGACTCATCTCTTCAGTGGGTCATATGATTGAGTGTAGTTTGGCCCAGGAGTCGGAAGGTGAACGGAATGGCTCTGGAGCAACGAACCGCCCTTGCTGTCTCTGCCTGGCCGGTTCCCCTCTTTCCACTGTGATTCTCTGCCTCTAACCCTATTACAGGGGCTGAGTCACTGGCTTACTGGGGCTCTCTCATGCCGTCCCTGGAGGGGGTGCGTCACCTGAGTGGGTTGATTCACTGATGTGGTCATCCTGTCTGACCCCCCCCCCCCCCCCCCCCCCCCTTGGGTTGTGCCGTGGTGGAGGTCTTTGTGGGCTATACTCAGCCTTGTCTCAGGATGGTAAGTTGGTGGTTGAAGATATCCCTCTAGTGGTGTGGGGGCTGTGCTTTGGCAAAGTGGGTGGGGTTATATCCTTCCTGTTTGGCCCTGTCCGGGGGTGTCCTCGGATGGGGCCACAGTGTCTCCTGACCCCTCCTGTCTCAGCCTCCAGTATTTAAGCTGCAGTAGTTTGTGTGTCGGGGGGCTAGGGTCAGTTTGTTATATCTGGAGTACTTCTCCTGTCCTATTCGGTGTCCTGTGTGAATCTAAGTGTGCGTTCTCTAACTCTCTCCTTCTTTCTCTCTCTCTCAGAGGACCTGAGCCCTAGGACCATGCCCTAGGACTACCTGACATGATGACTCCTTGCTGTCCCCAGTCCACCTGGCCGTGCTGCTGCTCCAGTTTCAACTTTTCTGCCTTATTATTATTCGACCATGCTGGTCATTTATGAACTTTTGAACATCTTGGCCATGTTCTGTTATAATCTCCACCCGGCACAGCCAGAAGAGGACTGGCCACCCCACATAGCCTGGTTCCTCTCTAGGTTTCTTCCTGGGTTTTGGCCTTTCTAGGGAGTTTTTCCTAGCCACCGTGCTTCTACACCTGCATTGCTTGCTGTTTGGGGTTTTAGGCTGGGTTTCTGTACAGCACTTTGAGATATCAGCTGATGTACGAAGGGCTATATAAATAAATTTGATTTGATTTGATTTGAGAGACTGGTGCACTTCACAAAATAGATGGCATCACGAGGAGGGAAAATTATGTGGATACATTGAAGCAACATATGAAGACATCAGTCGAGAAGTGAAAGTTTGGTCGCAAATGGATCTTCAAATGGACAATGACCCCAAGCATACTTCCAAAGTTGTAGCAAAACGGCTCAAGGACAACAAAGTCTAGGTATTGGAGTGACCATCACAAAGCCCTGACCTCATCCTATAGAACATTTGTGGGCAGAACTGAAAAAGCGTGCGCGAGCAAGGAGGCCTACAAACCTGACTCGGTTACACCAGCTCTGTCAGGAGGAATGGGCCAAAATTCCACCAACTTATTGTGGAAAGCTTGTGGAAGGCTACCTGAAACATTTGACCCAAGTTAAACAATTTAAAGGCAATGCTACCAAATACTAATTGAGTGTATGTCAACTTCTGACTCACTGGAAATTTGATGAAAGAAATAAGAGCTGAAATAAATAATTATTTCTGCTATTATTCTGACATTTCACATTCTTCAAATAAAGTGGTGATCCTAACTGACCTAAGACAGGGAATTTTTACGAGGATTAAATGTCAGGATTTGTGACAAACTGAGTTTAAATGTATTTGGCTAAGATGTATGTAAATTTCTGGCTTCAACTGTACATATTACCTCAATTACCTCAACTAACCGGTGCCCCCGCACATTGACTCTGTATCGACACACCCTGTATGCAGCCTTGCTTGTTATTTAACTGCTGCTGTTAAATTATTTGTCACTTTTATTTTCTATTTTTTTACTTAACACTTTTTAAATTTATTTTTTCTTAACTTCTTAAAGCATTGTTGGTTAAGGGCTTGTAAGTCAGCATTTCACTGTAAGGTCTACCTATACCTGTTGTATTAACCTAAGCGCATGTGAAAAACAAAACTTGATTTGATTTGCCAAGTGTCTGAATGTCCTTGAGTGGCCCAGTCAGAGCCCAGACTTGATTGATCCCGATTGAACATCTCTGGAGAGACCTGAAAATAGCTGTGCAGCAACGCTCCCCATCCAACCTGACAGAACTTGAGAGGATCTCAAATCAAATTGTATTTGTCCCATGCGCTAAATACAACAGGTAGACCTTACAGTGAAATGCTTACTTACAAGCCCTTAACACGTATTTTTCTTAACTGCATTGTTGGTTAAGTAAAAAAATAGATAACTAAAAAATATAGATAACATAATTAAAGTAAAATAACAGTAGCGAGGATAGTCGAGGTAATTCGTACATGTCGGTAGAGTTAAAGTGACTCTGCAGAGAAGAATGGGCGAAATAGCCCAAATACAGGTGACAAGTTTGTAGCATCATACCCAAGAAGACTGACTGACTCAAGGCTGTAATCGCGGCCAAATGCGCTTCAACAAAGTACTATACTGAGTAATAAGTCTGAATATTTCTGTAAATGTGATATTTAAGTTTTGTATTTTTGATAAATTATTAAACATTTCTAAAAACCTGTTTTTGCTTTGTCATTATGGGGTATTGTGTGTAGATTCTCGTTCTTATATTTCTTAATTCCATTCCTTGACTTTTTAGATTCGTGTGTATTGTTAGATATTATTACTGCACTGTTGGAGCTAGGAACACAAGCATTTCGCTACACCCGCAATAACATCAGCCAAATATGTGTATGCGAATGCAACCCATAACATTTTATTTGATAAGCTATTGTCGATAATGAAAAACCCCAAAATATTTTAAGCCTAACTAGATAACACCGTGGCTAACGGTAGCTACGTTATAGTAGCTAGCCTGGCTGGCTTGGAAATCACCAGAAAGTCGGAGTTGAAAGGTCTCAAATAATATTTAAACATTGAAAATTTAAAAGTAAGGTTTCAAAAACGCTTACCTTTATAAAAATGATCACAAGCACCAAAGCCCTGAACCAAACTGGTAGCCTGGGTCTATTGGTGAAAACACGAATTCTGTTATTTACGCTTGCGCATTACGTCACAAAAAGTAACAAAACGGCATTTAAAACCATACAATTTGTTTCATTATATGGCGTTTACATATGAATCAGAACTTGGAAGTTTCCGACTTGCTGATTCTTTGAACGCGGCACGTGTATGACTACAACCAGTTAGCAAGTCGAAAATATCAGAATTTCGTAGTTCCGACTAGCAAGGGAATGAGGCTCAAGACAACTGGGACTCGGAAAAAGATGAGATCAAATCATGACGTCAGTGGTCTTCAGGTCAAAAGTCGGAGCTCAAGAAAGAGTTCCCAAATTGGAATTCCGAGTTGGATGACCTTTCAAATAGATGTTTCTATTTGACATTCTCACAGGCCCATCCTCATCATCGGGGCTGCTGTGGAGGCGGTCAAAAAAAGTTCCTCTGCGTACACATATCCGAGGAGCTGAACAGATATCTATCATGCCACCACCCCAATGGACATTTATCATGCTGAATATACATTTATATTTATCATTGTCACAGTTAAAAATATGTATTATGTTTGTTTCATTCACATTTGCACTTCTGGATCCCGGAGCTTAAGAATTTCACTGTACACTGCAACTACATCTGTGTTCCTATGCATGTGACTAAATAAAAATCGAATACTTTCAATCTAGACTGCCATATTGTTGAAGTGACGAAACAAGGTCATCGGTTTCTGGGACCAATCGGAACGGCTAGAATGTGTTCTAGAAATCATCGAGGAGGCACTCAGATCCAGACTCATTGCAGAGAAAAAAAAATGAACGTCTGTGGGCGTGGAGTAGCAAGACATTTGGATAGCCAGGGGTGTGTTCAGTTCGCTTGAACACTTGCTACGTTTCGGAATGGTTTGTACTGACCAACACATTTTCCCAAAATGTTCTTGTACATTATTGAACAGACTTTGAGATAAGTTTGCTCCGTTAGGGGTGTGTGCCTTGGTATGGCTTCAAGCAATGAATGATGTATTTAAAGCGCAGTGCTTTAAATGCAGTGCTTCCCACTCAGATGGGCCTGGTAGCTCTCCACTGTGACACACTTCTCACTGAAGGGGCAGTCGGTCCGCGTCGTTTTACTGGGGTTCTAACACACTTCCTGTTTACAACCAGGCTGCATCTTAAGGAAGATCAGGTCCAGAGAGTTGGTAACCACAGCCAGTTTCAGCTCTGCGTCTCCTAGGATCTCTTTGGGGGCCGTGGTGTTAATGTCAAAGTTGGGGAACCGAAGGTCACTGCTGTCATTTGTGTAGTCTATACTCCCGCCTCATGAAGTCACAGTTGGCCTTCTGTGTGTGTTCAACCAGTTGTTGGGTGGAGTAGAACATCCCAGGACAGTAGAGACAGTTGAGCCCATGCAGCAGGTTTTCGTATAGGCCCTTCTCAGGGAGGATCTTAACACATTTGACAGTCTTGTCAGTCATCTTCCTGAGGAAGGGAGCGCGAGGCAGCCAGGCACATCACATATACACCACAGATTAAACATATGCGCCAATTTTCCAGATTAAGCCACCCTGAACTGAAACACTCAATTGAGATTAATTGTGAATGATTTTTTATTTATTTTTAAATCGAGGACTAGCCTTATTCTGGGTCTGAGAATACAGGCTGTGAAGTGATAACTAAATGGCAGTATCAAATATGAACACAACATTAAATACAAAAATAACAAATGATCGTTTTAATAACTGCGATAGAAAAAAGTTGACTTGTCAGTAACATAAAAAGAGAGCCTGTCTGTAGTCCAGCGGTTTATAAAGTCTAATATTGAAAAGACAGATTTGCTCCCATTGGGCATCACACAAAGCAATGGGAAGAACCAATCAGTATCTGTATTTTGTGGAGTAGTCCTTCGGAGATACGACCAGACCTCGTCCTTTTCTCGCCCCTCGGTAAACGGTCTCAACAATGTCAATCATCTCCTGCTTGTCCTCCATGGTCCAGTTGATCTTGTTGTTGTTACCGGTCCCCAGATCTATCATGATGTGCTTGTTCCTGGAACAGTGCAGAGGTCAAGAGAATGAATATTTTAGTTTCAGTCATGCAGGACTAAAACAGCAGCGTGGGGCTGTTTAAAGCTGAGCATCCCTTTGCTTTTCACAACTTGCCTATTCAACAATACCCATTTTTGTTGAACATTTGCATTAATTTAGCAAGTCAAAACTAGAGATTGGTTTGCAGGGCTCTGAAGTGAAGGCAGACATGATAACTTGAAACTCACCTGAAGAAGAACATGACAGTGCAAGGGTCATACAGCTCGTACATCTTGTTGAAGTCCGGCACCTCTGTGATGTCCACCAAATAGATGACTGCAAAATTTTTCACCTGTAGTGAGGAATAGTGATGTTGGTACTGTAAAAATAGCAACGTTCAATGAAACGTAGTCACAGATGTGAAATACAAACATCAACATTGGTACAATAACATACATCTTACCTTTTCAGCTATGCTGTACAACACCTCGTCCATTTTCATACATGTTGGGTCCCAATCGTGTCCAAACCTGATAACCAGGGCTCTGTCCTCCTCGGATAGAATGGCTTGGTCGACCTGCCAGCCGTTGTGGAGATGAGGTAGCATGTACGACATATTGATGCTGCAGTGTTAGCGCGTATCTCCTGGGAGAGACATGTTGGAAAGTAACAAGTTTAACGTTAAAAAGACTTGGTACAACTTAGTTTTTCGGAGAAATATCAAAATGTTGTTATTAACTATAGTTAACAGCGGAACACCCGTTTCTTTAGATATAAATTAGATTACTGAGGCTAAAAGCGAGAAAGCACTATTGCCACTGTTGCAAGCCTAGCATAACGTTAGCTAGCACTGGCTTGGAAATTCCCAGAAAGTCAAAGTTGAAAGAACTCAAGTAAAATTACAGCATTGAAAATATAGAATTAGCTAAGGTTTCAAAAACACGCTTACCGTATGAAATTATTCAAGCCCCAAAGCGTGAATTGAAACAAATCGGTAGCCTGGGTCTGTCAGTGAAAAAACGAACAAGAAAGTGGCTTCTATTTTGGTCGTATAGTTATAACAGCCACAAAGTCATAAACCCCGCCTATTTCTACTATTTATCTTTTTAACGTTTGATTTTAACCCTCACCTTAACCACACTGCTAAGCCTAACCTTAAATTAAGACCAAAAGCGACATTATTTTTTTCAGGAATTTTTACGATATAGAAAATGTTGACTTTGTAACTAGTGGAAATCCTGTTGGTTACGTCACTAATACGCGACACTATGAATGGACGGCGCATACCAGACGAGTCAGTACATGCATAAAACAATGAGACATATATTTCACCGGATGGGCAACGATATTTGGCTTTCCCATGGACCTGAACGCTCCGCTGCTGTCACTACAATGAAAAATACCTTTGGTGGTAATGTTCTACACTCGGAATGTGACCCCTTTGGTCACTTTATTTGTCTTGTGATCAGTTACAATGACATTACGCTCATTAATGTAAACTTCTACTGGTACAACACCAAACATGAGAATGATGAGTTACTTGAATCTATAGAGAAACATATTGGTTATCTAAATTTCCCAATCCGTTATTATTGATAGGAGGGGACTTTAACATTACTATAGATAATTCAACTGATAGATGGCCCCCAGGTAGACCAACCAATCAGAATTTGGGTTTAATACTTTTTATGGAAAAGTTTGATCTTACTGATATATGGAGAGAGAGGTTTCCGGCCGACAGATCATTCACTTGGAGTAACAAAACAGGTTCAAGACAATCCAGAATAGATTTTTGGCTTATATCCAAATGTATTGATAGTGAGTGTGTTACTACAAATATTTGTACTACTCCCCTCACAGACCATAGGGCTATTTATATTGATATCAAAATATTTACCCCTGATACTAACCTTGGTAGAGCATCCTACTGGAAGCTAAATAGCTCATTATTAAATAATGATATAGTTCAATTTGAGGTTAAAGATCTGCTCTCACACTTTTGGGAAAGGGCTTGTGAAGAAAAATCTTATTGCAAGAACTGGGAGCTCTTTAAATTTGAGGTGTCCAAATACCTTAGAAAATATGGTAGTAATCTTCCTAAGACCAGAAGAGCTGAGGAGGAAAAGGTGATCATTAAGATTACGAGAAGATGGAACTAATTGAGTTACAAAATAAACTAGATAATATATCTAAATTAAAAGCAGAAGGAGCCTTTATTAGATCTAGGAAAAAATTGATTGAGGAGGGAGAACAGAATTCATCCTATTTCTTTAGACTTAAGAAATTTCACTCTAAAAATAACACTATCCATAAGTTAAACATTGATGGTGTTATTACAGATGACCAAAAATGAATTGCTAAATACTGTAGCAATTTTTACAGAAAATTGTATAGCTCTATGTACTGTCAGGAATCCACAGATGTGTTTTTTAACTCACTGAATAATGTTCACTCTATCAGTGATATAGAATCTAAACAGTGTGGTGAACCCATCATAGTTGAAGAGATTATAGAGTCTTTCAAACATCTAAAGAAAAATAAATCACCAGGTGTTGATGGAATTACATCAGAATTTTACAAATTATTTTTTGAACAAGTAGCTCGCTTCCTATTTGAAGTCTTTTTAGTATTAAAAACAATGAGTATTAAAAACAATGTTCTCCCTCCTACAATGAGTCAGGGGTTAATAACACTGATAACTAAGCCTAAAAAAGAAGTGCTGCTCATCGATAACTGGCGTCCAATTTGTCTTCTTAATAATGACTATAAGATATTAGCCTTACTACTTGCAAAATAATGAAAGAAGTCCTGGATGCAATCATTGATGAAACACAGTCTGGCTTTATGAGGAACAGACATATTTCTAACAATATCAGACTAGTATTAGACATACTTGTCTACTCAGACCTAATAACCGAGGATAGCTTCATATTATTTTTAGATTTTTATAAACCATTTGATAAGGTAGAGCATCAGTTTCTCTTCCACTCCCTTGAGAGACTTGGCTTTGGGGATTTTTTTCTGTAAGGCTATTAAGACTCTCTATGCAAATGGTAACAGCTCTATCAAATTGAAATATGGCACCTCACCTAGATTTGAGTTAAAGAGAGGAATTAGGCAAGGTTGTCCTATCTCTCCATACCTGTTTTTAGAATATTGGTTCGGAAATAATATCCTTTTGGTGAGCCAACTGGTAAATGCAGAGGGCCTTTCACTCAGTTATAAGGAATTCTTATCACTTAGACGCCATTCCCTCAGGTGTTGTATCTATCTATACCTTATGTCATGCCTTATTGGAATGGATTTATTGATAATATCTGTTTGGAAAAAGTTTTGATGTTGTCACACACATACCTAGTTGTTAACAAAATTGAGGAAGTTTCCTTTAAAATTATTCAGAAATATTATCCTGCCAACCACTATATGAAGAAGGTTAAGGAAAACATCAACTCAAATTGCTCCTTTTATAATCACCACCCAGAAACAGTGTTGCATCTTTTTTGGCATTGAATTCATGTAAGAAAACTGTGGCAAGACATCAGTAGATTTATAATTGAACACATTTTGTGAATATATTTTTTTTTGTTGCTCAAGATGGCATAGCATTTCAGACGTATTTTTGTCCTCGTCCTGTCGTGTCCCGTATATATATATATTTACAACTTTTTTTTCACATACATTTTTAATTTTCCAAAAACTCATCTTCAGAACACTCTCCTGCAATCCGCTTCACCAATTTATATTTATACAAAAAAGTATTATTTACCTCAGATCTGTGATCCTCCGAGAGGCTAGCCAGAAATTAGCCAGAAGCTAGCCGGGAGCTAGCCAGAAGCTGGTCCAGAAGCTACTCTGAAGCTGAAGAGTTCCATCAATCACTCCTGGGCTGCAGTCACCTATCCGGACCCGTTTTGCTGCCTACGCGGAGCCCCACCGGACCTTCACGGCTGGACTGCCGACGTTGTCTACCCGAGGGAGTTGTCCGGCTGGCTCCTCCGGCGCAACGTTGCCTGGGCGCCCATCTGCGGCCTGCTAGCCGTTGGCTATCTTATCGGCTGCTATCTGAATAGACAATCGGACAATTTTTATTTTATTTTATTTTTATTTATTTATTTATTTTTCTTCTTGGGCCTCTATAACTATATCTATTGTTTTTATTTTTGTTGTTGTTGTGTGATTTGGATTAATCCCCTCTACCACACGGAAACCCACTAATCTACTGACGGAACGCAAGAGTTGGCTAACAACAGACCTCCATCCTATGCTAGCTTGCTCCTATGCTAGCTTGCTACCGATTTAGCTGTCTAAATCGCCGTGACCCCCAACCAACCTCTCCACTCACTGGACCCTTTTGATCACTCGACTGAGCATGCCTCTCCTTAATGTCAATATGCCTTGTCCATTGCTGTTCTGGTTAGTGTTTATTGGCTTATTTCACTGTAGAGCCTCTAGTCCTGCTCATTATACCTTATCCAACCTATTAGTTCCACCACCCACACATGCAATGACATCCCCTGGTTTCAATTATGTTTCTAGAGACAATATCTCTCTCTTCATCACTCAATACCTAGGTTTACCTCCACTGTATTCACATCCTACCTTACCTTTGTCTGTACATTATACCTTGATGCTATTTTATCGACCCCAGAAACCTCCTTTTACTCTCTGTTCCAGACGTTCTAAACGACCAATTCTTATTGCTTTTAGCCGCACCCTTATTCTACTCCTACTCTGTTCATCTGGCGATGTAGAGGTGAATCCAGGCCCTGCAGTGCCTAGCTCCACTCCTATTCCCCAGGCGCTCTCTTTTGACGACTTCTGTAACCGTAATAGCCTTGGTTTCATGCATGTTAACATTAGAAGCCTCCTCCCTAAGTTTGTTCTATTCACTGCTTTAGCACACTCTGCCAACCCGGATGTTCTAGCTGTGTCTGAATCCTGGCTTAGGAAGACCACCAAAAATTCAGACATTTTAATTCCAAACTACAACATTTTCAGACAAGATAGAACTGCCAAAGGGGGCGGTGTTGCAATCTACTGCAAAGATAGCCTGCAGAGTTCTGTCCTACTATCCAGGTCTGTACCCAAACAATTTGAACTTCTACTTTTAAACATCCACCTCTCTAAAAACAAGTCTCTCACCGTTGCCGCCTGCTATAGACCACCCTCTGCCCCCAGCTGTGCTCTGGACACCATATGTGAACTGATTGCCCCCCATCTTTCTTCAGAGCTTGTGCTGCTAGGCGACCTAAACTGGAACATGCTTAACACCCCAGCCATCCTACAATCTAAACTTGATGCCCTCAACCTCACACAAATTATCAATGAACCTACCAGGTACCTCCTCAAAGCCTTAAACATGGGCACCCATCATCCTAACCAACTTGCGCTCTAAATACACCTCTGCTGTTTTCAACCAAGATCTCAGCGATCACTGCCTCATTGCCTGCATCCGTAATGGGTCAGCGGTCAAACGACCTCCACTCATCACTGTAAAACGCTCCCTGAAACACTTCAGCGAGCAGGCCTTTCTAATCGACCTGGCCGGGGTATCCTGGAAGGATATTGATCTCATCCCGTCAGTAGAGGATGCCTGGATATTTTTTTTAAATGCCTTCCTAACCATCTTAAATAAACATGCCCCATTCAAGAAATTTAGAACCAGGAACAGGTATAGCCCTTGGTTCTCCCCAGACCTGACTGCCCTTAACCAACACAAAAACATCCTATGGCGTTCTGCATTAGCATCGAACAGCCCCCGTGATATGCAGCTGTTCAGGGAAGCTAGAAACCATTATACACAGGCAGTTAGAAAAGCCAAGGCTAGCTTTTTCAAGCAGAAATTTGCTTCCTGCAACACTAACGCAAAAAAGTTCTGGGACACTGTAAAGTCCATGGAGAATAAGAACACCTCCTCCCAGCTGCCCACTGCACTGAAGATAGGAAACACTGTCACCACTGATAAATCCACCATAATTGAGAATTTCAATAAGCATTTTTCTACGGCTGGCCATGCTTTCCACCTGGCTACTCCTACCCCGGTCAACAGCACTGCACCCCCCACAACAACTCGCCCAAGCCTTCCCCATTTCTCCTTCTCCCAAATCTGCTCAGCTGATGTTCTGAATGAGCTGCAAAATCTGGACCCCTACAAATCAGCCGGGCTAGACAATCTGGACCCTCTCTTTCTAAAATTATCTGCCAAAATTGTTGCCACCCCTATTACTAGCCTGTTCAACCTCTCTTTCGTGTCGTCTGAGATTCCCAAAGATTGGAAAGCAGCTGCGGTCATCCCCCTCTTCAAAGGGGGTGACACTCTTGACCCAAACTGCTACAGACCTATATCTATCCTACCATGCCTTTCTAAGGTCTTCGAAAGCCAAGTCAACAAACAGATTACCGACCATTTCGAATCTCACCATACCTTCTCTGCTATGCAATCTGCTTTCAGAGCTGGTCATGGGTGCACCTCAGCCACGCTCAAGGTCCTAAATGATATCTTAACCGCCATCGATAAGAAACATTACTGTGCAGCCGTATTCATTGATCTGGCCAAGGCTTTCGACTCTGTCAATCACCACATCCTCATCGGCAGACTTGACAGCCTTGGTTTCTCAAATGATTGCCTCGCCTGGTTCACCAACTACTTCTCTGATAGAGTTCAGTGTGTCAAATCGGAGGGTCTGCTGTCCGGACCTCTGGCAGTCTCTATGGGGGTGCCACAGGGTTCAATTCTTGGACCGACTCTCTTCTCTGTATACATCAATGAGGTCGCTCTTGCTGCTGGTGAGTCTCTGATCCACCTCTACGCAGACGACACCATTCTGTATACTTCTGGCCCTTCTTTGGACACTGTGTTAACAACCCTCCAGGCAAGCTTCAATGCCATACAACTCTCCTTCCGTGGCCTCCAATTGCTCTTAAATACAAGTAAAACTAAATGCATGCTCTTCAACCGATCGCTACCTGTACCTACCCGCCTGTCCAACATTACTACTCTGGACGGCTCTGACTTAGAATACGTGAACAACTACAAATACTTAGGTGTCTGGTTAGACTGTAAACTCTCCTTCCAGACCCATATCAAACATCTCCAATCCAAAGTTAAATCTAGAATTGGCTTCCTATTTCGCAACAAAGCATCCTTCACTCATGCTGCCAAACATACCCTTGTAAAACTGACCATCCTACCAATCCTCGACTTTGGCGATGTCATTTACAAAATAGCTTCCAATACCCTACTCAACAAATTGGATGCAGTCTATCACAGCGCAATCCGTTTTGTCACCAAAGCCCCAAGCCCTCGCTTCATACTCGTCGCCAAACCCACTGGCTCCATGTCATCTACAAGACCCTGCTAGGTAAAGTCCCCCCTTATCTCAGCTTGCTGGTCACCATTGCATCTCCCACCTGTAGCACACGCTCCAGCAGGTATATCTCTCTAGTCACCCCCAAAACCAATTCTTTCTTTGGCCGCCTCTCCTTCCAGTTCTCTGCTGCCAATGACTGGAATGAACTACAAAAATCTCTGAAACTGGAAACACTTATCTCCCTCACTAGCTTTAAGCACCAACTGTCAGAGCAGCTCACAGATTACTGCACCTGTACATAGCCCACCTATAATTTAGCCCACACAACTACCTCTTTCCCTACTGTATTTAATTAATTTATTTATTTTGCTCCTTTGCACCCCATTATTTTTATTTCTACTTTGCAAATTCTCCCATTGCAAATCTACAATTCCAGTGTTTTACTTGCTATATTGTATTTACTTTGCCACCATGGCCTTTTTGCCTTTACCTCCCTTATCTCACCTCATTTGCTCACATCGTATATAGACTTGTTTATACTGTATTATTGACTGTATGTTTGTTTTACTCCATGTGTAACTCTGTGTCGTTGTATGTGTCGAACTGCTTTGCTTTATCTTGGCCAGGTCGCAATTGTAAATGAGAACTTGTTCTCAACTTGCCTAACTGGTTAAATAAAGGTGAAATAAATAAAATAAAAACAATAGATGTACTGCTTGGATTCTTTACATAAGATAGAAATAAGCTGAAACATTTTTATGTAATTAATTTCATTATTCTTTTGGCCAAATTTCATATACACAAATGTACATTTACAAACAAAAAAAACACATTTTCGTACCCTACAAAAATAAATTGTACTGTATCTTAAGACAGTTAAATACTCTAACAAAAAAGCTGAATTGTAAGTGTATGTATGTCCCTTAAGGTCCTTGTGTAAAATTGTAATGTGATATTGTACCCCCTAGCTCGATTGTCCATTGTTTATAATCTATACATACACTTGTGTTCCCTCATGTACTTTCTGTATTGATTTGTTGTTCATGAAAAATAAAATAAATATATATTTCACCGGATGTATAGATGTGAAGCATCCGCTTGAATAGTTTTCTGTTCCCCAAACTGCATTCTGTTACGAACAGATTGGACTACGTTGTGTAGACTTTACTCTTTGCGTTATTTCTGAGCGCAAAGGCGAATTGAGATATTGCACACGCGAACTTCAGCTACTCTGAACGAAAATATGCAAATATATGCTAGAACGCGCCAATAGGATCTCACTAGGCTCGTGCTTGGCTCTGTCCAGCTCCCTGCTTATTCTGCCCACTATGACGGGCTGTGGTGTATCTTGGTTAAATTATCCTTTGTACTTGTCAGACAGTTAATTGCTACACAGATAGAGATCCTAATTCTGTTTCTACAGATATAAATAAATGCTAGCCATTATTTGATTTTAGAATATCCCACTTTTGATAGAGACCAACTTTCTCAGATGGACAGCCATTCATAAGAAATACGTTGCAGAAGTAAAATATGTATTTATTGGAAAAAGTTTTTATTCTGCACAATTCTGCCACAATGCATCAGCAGGCTCAAACCTTCAAGACTAAATACATTTTTTGCTTCTCAAGGACTGAAAACATAGAAAACCCAACAGGTATACAGTACATACACCTAACAATCAATTGCAAATGAGACAGGAAGTAGTAGAAACAAAGACAAAAAAAGAACAAACTCATAGCACACTAGTCAAACTTCTTCCAAGGAGGGCCGAGTGTATGCAGGTTTTCGCTCCACCTTGTACTCGACTGATGAATTAAAGTCACTAATTAGTAAGGAGCCCCCCTCACCTGGTTGTCTAGGTCCTAATTGAAAATTAAAAAAAACAGCAGACTCTAGTCTAAGCCCTCCATGGAGTGAGTTTGACATCCTTGCCATAGATGAATTAACATGTGAAAATAATGGTAAAAACACCAGGTGAGGTATTCTGTTATCCAAAAATATTAACATTCAACAAAGTGAGTGGACAAAACAAAACAGCAAATTAACAAGGGTGAGGAAAGCAAAGTTGAAAGTGATGGAGGCTATGGAAAAATTCAGTATCTGAGCGTACTCATTACGATCCATTACGTAGTTTCAATAAAGGGAAAGAATAGCACAGCTGTTGATACACATTCTGAAAAGAAAAAGCTAGACAGAATCTTACAGTTATGATTATACTCGGTCTCATCTGGTCAATGGACTCATAAACACATAATAGATTTGAGTTTCTATTGAGAACGGTGGCCAGTAACTATCATACAAAATGACATCACTAACAGAAAAAAGGTATTCTGATAAACATTTACACATACTGTCCATTAAGTTTTGAACAGGAGAGTTAATAGTTTAGTTGCTTAAAAAGTCAGTAATCAATTATCCCAGTTTGTATAGTATGAGTATTCCATAATACAGGTGTACTTTATAGCTTTAACAGTTAAGACCGTATTTCAAAACAAGCAGCAAGTAAAATATCCTTCAAACTGAATCATGGTCAATGGGCTGAAAAACATCTCTAAACGATGCCCCCTAGAAATAAAATGGTGGATTTAACCATGTGTTGGTTGTATGTAACACAGCTCTCGGAACCAACCCCTGAAAACGGAGTGTCACTCAGAATCAATACCCTTCGTTGAACTAATAAATTCCTGGCTTTATATATATTTTTTTACACTTATACAGAGGTTTGTTCTAACATGTAGCCTGTGAGAATGTCAACATTTGAATTACAGTTCTACGAAAAGGAGAATAATAAGTAAACACCTCAAATTAAGTTGACATTTAATCTTGACAACACTAGCAGGCAGCTCAACATCAATATAAAAGTATACATTTCAGGGCACTGCAATCTGCTGCAGTCAGCCAGGTAAAGGGATCTATATACACTGTACATGTACTCTGAAGTGACAACTCAGACAGCCACCGGCTCTGGTTCTAAAGGATCCATCTCTGGAACATCCTGATGTGGTTCTAAAGGATCTTCTTCTGGAAGAGACATTTCTGGTTCTGCTGGTTCCGCTTCTGGAGAACCTGCCTGTTCTGGTTCCACTTCAGCCATCTTCTCAGGTTCTGCAGGTTCCACATCTGGGATGATGAGGTCGTGCTTAAGTTTCTTCAGCTCAGTCATGTTGAAGCCCATGAAGATGGTAGGGCTGTTCCTCTGGATCGCCTTCATGCACTTGGTGCGCTTCATTCCAAACAGAGTGGACACCTCAGTCCGGGTCAGCCACAGTCTCTTGGAGAGCTCCTCAGACTCCTTCTTTGTGGGATACGGCTTGGTGTGAAAGTATCTTGTGAGGAAGTCTTTCCGCTCCTCAGAGGGGCGTTTCTCCATCCCACTGGGGTCCAGGGCTAGCTGAATAGAGGGGTCAGTCAGGGGTGCCTGCTCTCGTTTCTCCTTCTCTCGTTGCTTGCGGAAGGCTGCCCGCGCATCCCTCTCTTTCTTGTTGGCCTCCATGGCCTCCCTGAAGGCTGCCTCCAGCCTCAGCTTGCTCTGCAGCTCAGCAGGTGACTCGGAGGAGTGGGGGATGGGGACGGAGGGCTTCGCTGCCATGGGGACGGGAGGGAGCTGGGTAGAGTACCGACCTGGCACCTGGATCATCTGGTTAAAGGCCATGACCTGCTGCTGGCGTCCGTTGGTGGGGGTGGACTGGAGACTGTCTGCATCTGTAGGGGTCTTGGGTGCACGGCGGCACCGCTGTAGATGGATGATTATAGCTTTCTGCGTGGTCTTGCCTGTGTAAACGCCGTTGCAGTAGATGCATTTGAATGCTGAGGTCTTGAGGATGGCATGGACAGTGGGCGCAATGCAGTGCTTCCCACTCAGATGGGCCCGGTAGTTCTCCAGTGTGACACACTTCTCTTCACAGAAGGGGCAGTCGGTCTGCATCGTTTTACTGGGGTTCCGACACACTTCCTGTTTACCACCAGGTTGCATCTTGAGGAAGATCAGGTCCAGGGAGTTCGTGACCAGAGCTAATTTCAGTTCTGCGTCTCCTAGGATTTCTTTGGGGGCCGTGGTGTTAATGTCAAAGTAGGGGAACAGAAGGTTACCGCTGTCGTCTGTGTACAGTCTATACTCCCGCCTCATGAAGTCACAGTTGGCCTTCTGTGTGGGGTTGTGTTGTGTGTTTGTGTGTTCAACCAGTTGTTGGATGGAGTAGAACATCCCAGGACAGTAGAGACAGTTGAGCCCGTGCAGCAGGTGTTCAAAGAGGCCCTTCTCAGACAGGAGGATCTTACACTTCAAACACTTGACTGTCTTGTCAGGCATCTTCCTGAGGAAGGGAGCACGGGCAGCCAGGCCCTGCTGCTTGGCTGTTCTGGGCTGGGCCTTGTGGGCAGCCTGCTGGTGAGCCTCATAGACATTGGAGGGGAGCAGTTCATTACAGATGGGACAGGTGATCCACTTCTTGGCTTTGGCGTTGAGAGCGGGGTTACCTGCTGGTTTGATGGGTTGAGGAGCCTTGCTCATCAGCTGGACGTTGCTCGTCTGGCCGGGCATGCCCATTGGTGTTGCGAAGGTGTAGGTGGGCATGCCGTTGACCTTGTTGCCTGTGGGGATGAGGTGGCTGAGGAGGGACTGGGAGGTCAGCATGGTGCCCTGAGGGGTGCTCTGGAGAATGGTACTCTGGGGGGTCCCATGGTTCAGGGGGAGGCGCTGAGTCATCATGAGGGACTGGGACATCCCTGGAATGCTGATCTGCACCCTCGGGGGCAGGAAGACCTGCTGGGGCTGCTGCTGACCTTGGACCCCTATGAAAGGCACCTGGTTGTGAGGAGCACCAGGTAGCGAGGTGCCAGAGGGCAGTCTGACCATGGTCTGGCCGATGGGCATGGTGGCTGAGATGGCCCCCTGTGGCATAGCACTCTGCAGGTTGACAGTAGCACCAGGCTGGAGGAGGCCTTTAGCATTAGCACCGGCCATATGAACCAGGGTTGAAGACTGTGGGGGGAGGAAGCTCTGTTTGGCCCCGGCCAGCTGCTCAGGACTGGATACCTGTGGCAGCTGGTTTTTAGGGGCCAGTGTTTGGTAATTTGAAGGCTTGGTGTACTGAGTGTTCTCTAAGATCCAGGTCCTTATCTGAGCGCAGGCCCACTGGTGAGTGGGAGAGGACAGGATATGGTGCAGCATGTGCTCCGTGCTTTCGATGGCCATCTTACACACCTTACAGAACTGCCTGGAGGCTGTATGGGGGAACTTAGTGTCTGGTATCCGTCCTGAGAAGTGGTGCCACAGCTTCTCCAGGTGGTTAAGCAGGACGTGCTTCTTCATTGAGAACAGGTTTGAGTCCACATATCGGCACTTACGACACTTAAACCGGTCCCCTTTCTTGGTAGTTGAATGCAGAGACTCTGCATCCTGGTCCACGTTCGGAGAGCCATGGAAGAGGAGGAGGTGCTTCTTGAGGACTCGGGGGTGGGCGACAAAGGGGCAGATCTGGCAGGGAGCCAGGACACACAGTTTCCTCTCATACTCATGGTTCCGCTGCAGATGACTCTTGTAGGAGTACCAGTTCCGTGTAGAGTACTTACAGAGGGTGCAGCACAACAGCCGTGTGCGGTATGGCCACTGGGGAAGAAAATGCACAGTCAACAAGAGTGATTAGCAAAATAAGATTATTTACCTCACTCTAAGGAATGAATGTTCGTTTTTTTTGTCTGAAAGGGTGTGCCCTACATAGTGCACCACTTTTGTCAGAGCCCTATGGGGATAGGGTGGGAATTTGGGGAATAGGCATCCATTTCAGTTGATTCAGTAAGAACTGAATCAACATGTATTTAAAAAAAAAAAATTAAACACACACACACAGCTATTCATTTTGACAGACCCCAGAAATATTGGCACATTTAATCAATCAGTTGAATTATAAACTATTCTGTTTCAAATTAAACACTTGCTTGGTTTGTTGACATCCCCATCAGACTAGCTAATCTTTCCAGGTGCTATTGTACCTTTTTCTTTCTCTTGCCTGGAAAGGGCTCACTGAAGTCCACCCACTCGGTCTCCTGGAACACCTCATCAGAATCCAAATTTTTTTCCTTCTTCAGCTCCTGGAAGATGGTGACAGACAACATACAGCTAAGTATCACAGGAAGAAAACAACACTGATCAATGATCTCTGATCATTCACTGTCATGCATCCCAAATGGCATCTTATCCCCTTTATAGTACACTTCTATATAGCCCATAGGGAACAAGGTGCCACATGGGACACAGTCTTTAAAAGTTATGGGAAAAGTACAATCATGACTCTAAACAATGGGTAAAATGGCAATAATTAGGCATTCATCTAGCCGACAAACAATAGTTGCTACACTGATCTGATAGTTTTAAACGTAAAAATTGCACAAGAAATACCTACTTCCAGAAGGACTTTACAATTCTCCAGTCCAAAGTCACTCAAAATATGTTTAACTTTTCTCCTTGTTTTTCTGATGTTTTCCAAGTTTCCAACAGGGACTTGATACATTGTTCCTCAGCTTCCTAAAAGAGAGAGGCATCTTGTTAGGCCAGGTAATATAACCTACAGTACACTTTAGACTTATTAACTCAGTTATCCCAGATCTGTTAGCCTATTAGCCATTTGTGTAAACTGTGCATAAAAGTACCATAACAATAAGCCTGGGGACATGGTTAGTATAACAACCTGGGTCCATTTCAAATTGTTAACATGGATAGGCCTAAATGAAAATACACTACCCATGAATGTAGCCTATGGATTCATGTGTTTATGGCCCATATAACCTAGTGACATCATCTTAAGAATTGTAAATGCATTCATGAAGCTAGATAACGTTACACTCACCCAGCATCATCCTTTAGCTAATATAGCTACACTCACCCAGCATCATCCTTTAGCTAATATAGCTACTCTCCAAATCAAAACACACTGCAAGATAACATGAACAATTGGGTAGTTGCCATACGGCCAAAACAAAGGTGAAAAAATAATGTCTAAACAACGGCCACCTTAAATGTTTAGTTTATATACAATTTCATGTATTGGTGCCTTGAATGTGTCATCTGGTGTGACATTACAATGCATGTTAATATAAAAAGGTCGAATGATTCCCAAATTGACAAGAAAATAATTGTTATTATTTAGTTACTTCGGTAATCATAATCTGGCATTTCAATTGAAAAACACAAATTCCTTTTATTCTCGCTATTACATTTTGAATAAGGTTCATAGTAATTTCACTAAACCGCGATAAAAAAAAAGTTACCTGCCTCATACTTAAAATACTTTTTGGCGTGAACCAATTTGGACATTGTCACACGGATACGCAACTGGCAGTCAAATGTTACTTTCAAAAACATACATGTACATTTCTGACCACTAAAAAAATGACTCTGAACATCAGTTCTAAAAATCTGTAATGGATCCTCATTCAAGTATTTTGTGTGTATTTTGTGTGTACAAAAGGTCCAGTATTGCTTTTTTTCATCACTAGCTGGCTAACGAAAGTTACTTGCTTCCCTGACTCGGGAGTTGATCATTTGTGTTCCTGGTGCTTTCCCTGGATGTGGTAGACGTTTTCCAGACTCCCTCTTCGGAATTAAATCCTGATTCGCAGTTACCCGTGGTCACCATTTAGGTAGGCACAGAAACTACCATGGAAGTTGAAAGGGCAACTACCATTCGAATGGGACGTCTGTGCAATCAACTGTAATCAAAAGCGGCCGGGGGACCGGATAACTAACTAAACCCATCGAATTGTACGCATTGGCGGGAATAAAAACACATTAGCTAAAATGCTAGCTAGTTGTGTTGAACGCAATGATAAATCATTGGTTGAACTGCATACACACATGCCTGGTTGGCTGATTTGTGACAGCGCATCTGCGCAACTGTTGACAATGGCTACAATAGGTGTAGATTTGTGATGAACTGTTGAGGATGCTCACATGACATAAAATTACCTTTGCTTTGGCGTCTCCGGTTATAAAAGGATGGCTGTCGCGTCTTTTTTTCCCAATCTGGATAGTTTCACCAATCCGCAAGCGCTTCAGTCTCGGTGTCACGGAAGTGTGCAATCAATCCACCTGGACAATGCTCTGCCACTTACCTCTCCAGACAACATGCAGCCGCCAAAGTTAATTCAGGAAAAAATGATTTACATTAAAGTGAAATAATTGGTGTATTATGCTGTTTCACCCTCCTCCTGAAGTATATAAAAAAAAATGGCGCTGTGTTCAGGACATGACGTTTGGGTCCTAATTAGCATATACGGAAGGTGACCAATGAGATTGAAGTTAGCCGTGGACTAAATTGAGGAATGTTCCAAACATAGTTGGAAGGTTCGTAGAGATTTAAATCCATTTCACACTTAATTGATTAGTTAATTGGGCTAATAAACATTTATATAAGAGCACTAAAGAGATGTGGGAGTGGCTACAGACAAAATGAAGGCTATGGAAAAAGCTAGCTAGTCACATGGTACAATTCAAAACAACCAATAGGCTGTCCGGAAATTGAGGCAAAGGGGAGGGCCAAAGAGAGTATGGTGACGTCATATCATGCCACAGTTCATCAGCCAATAGTAGACGACTCTTCCAGTCCATTATTTGAAGAAAATGTTTTTGTAAGAACGTGAGTACATAGCAATCTTTATGATAATGAATTAATGGCAAAAAAAAAATTTGCATTGGTATTGCAAAGGTAAAAATCAAGAATAACAATTTTTATCGTTATATTTTGAATGTTATGCAAAAAATAATAAATCCAAAGGTCTAGCCCCAGTGAAATTTGGCTCGCCATGTAAAGCTATTCAATCACCAGCATTCGGTAAAACTATCTTCGGTAACAAGACATAAACACAGATTTACAAATGGTTCATCATATATGCTTGTAAATGTCTTGATTTGGTGCCCTAATGCCGTAGTCACTCACCAGTCACTAGGCGACCATCTCTTGAAGGCCCTTAAAACAACCTTATCAACTATTTTTGCGCATATGCCTTTCATTTGCACAAATCAAACAATTCAACCCAATTGGTTAACATGTTGCTGATACATTTCGTAAAGTTGGACTTTCCTCAACTTTCAGTCCTATAGTCAGGGTTCTATTGTCAACAGTTGCATCGCCACCTTCAGTTGAAAATAAATAACTTCTGGCCAACTGTGATCGCCCCCTGGAGGCCAACACTAATATTGCTGACCTAGCCCAAAATTGTTACAGGCTACTGTTATCTCCTCAAAGAAAAACTCAGCATTCTTTACGTATTATTGTATTCATCATGATGGAAATGTATTTTCAAGAGCAATACTCAATGGCGTTGACTGTGAAATTACTCAATATGCGTCATATGTGAACAAGGGGCCAGTCATGGTAGCGAGATGACAGTGTACATTGTGGCAAACTCATTCCACGGTGGGCCGAGTGTCTGGGGGTTTTCGCTTCTTCCTTGTATTTGATTGATGACCAGGTGAGGAACTCCCCTCACCTGGTTGTCTAGGTCTTAATTTAAAGGAAAGAACTAAAACGTGCAGACACTATGCCCTCCGCGGAGGTGTACACCCCTGGTGTACATTGTTTCAGAAGTGACAAACTAAGTACTGTAGCAGAATGCATTCACAAAGTTTTGCTCATCTTCCTGTCAGAGGATTTGGTGTCTGGGTTGCATTTACTACCAGGGTCAATAGGTCATCTGGGCCTATGTCTTGATCTTAAGCTGTCATAATTTGCTTGACTGCATCTGAAATGGCACCCTATTCCCTATATAGGGCACTACTTGCCCTGGTCAAAAATATTGCACCATATAGGAAGTATATACGGTGCCATTTCAGAAGCAGACATTTGTTTTGTGTTGCAGGACAACATACACATAGCCTGGTCAACTTATAGGAGTTTACATGATGGTTGACATGCATTACTATAAAAGTGTATAAGGTTGTGGGTCAAGGGATCTTAATAACACAAAAAGGAAACTGAAAACAGTGAGGATGAAGCTGGCTAGCCTTCATTTGAGCATGTGCTTCACATGATCAGCATCAAACCCGAGTGGCGCAGCGGACTAAGGCACTGTATCTCAGTGCAAGAGGC
This sequence comes from Oncorhynchus mykiss, assembly GCF_057628025.1. Taxonomy (NCBI): domain Eukaryota; kingdom Metazoa; phylum Chordata; class Actinopteri; order Salmoniformes; family Salmonidae; genus Oncorhynchus; species Oncorhynchus mykiss. Next base: position 53,585,387 of record NC_143039.1, on the reverse strand, counting down.
GTCACTACAGTTCCTGGTTTGAATCCAAGCTGTTTCACATCCGGCCGTGATTGGGAGTACCATAGGGTGGCGCACAATTGGCCCAGCGTCGTCCAAGTTTGGCCGGGGTAGGCAGTCATTATAAATAAGAATTTGTTCTTAACTGAGGGTTCGCGCCCAGGCTCTGTCTCAGCCGGCCACGACCGGCAGGTCTGTGGGGCGACGCACAATTGGCCTAGCGTCGTCCGGGTTAGGGAGGGTTTGGCCGGTAGGGATATCCCATGATATGTCATTTCCGGTCACAACTTGCAGATGTGCTTCACATGATCAGCATCAAACCCGAGTGGCGCAGCGGACTAAGGCACTGTATCTCAGTGCAAGAGGCGTCACTACAGTTCCCGGTTTGAATCCAAGCTGTTTCACATCCGGCCGTGATTGGGAGTACCATAGGGTGGCGCACAATTGGCCCAGCGTCGTCCAAGTTTGGCCGGGGTAGGCAGTCATTATAAATAAGAATTTGTTCTTAACTGAGGATTCGCGCCCAGGCTCTGTCTCAGCCGGCCACGACCGGCAGGTCTGTGGGGCGACGCACAATTGGCCTAGCGTCGTCCGGGTTAGGGAGGGTTTGGCCGGTAGGGATATCCCATGATATGTCATTTCCGGTCACAACTTGCAGATGTGCTTCACATGATCAGCATCAAACCCGAGTGGCACAGCGGACTAAGGCACTGTATCTCAGTGCAAGAGGCGTCACTACAGTACCTGGTTTGAATCCAAGCTGTTTCACATCCGGCCGTGATTGGGAGTACCATAGGGTGGCGCACAATTGGCCCAGCGTCGTCCAAGTTTGGCCGGGGTAGGCAGTCATTATAAATAAGAATTTGTTCTTAACTGAGGGTTCGCGCCCAGGCTCTGTCTCAGCCGGCCACGACCGGCAGGTCTGTGGGGCGACGCACAATTGGCCTAGCGTCGTCCGGGTTAGGGAGGGTTTGGCCGGTAGGGATATCCTATGATATGTCATTTCCGGTCACAACTTGCAGACTTGTTTTCGAGTTGCTGTGCGTTTTGTTGCCAACCTGTTTTGCTACCTGACACATTTACGGTTTTTACTTTTTAATTACCGTTTATAATTTTGTTTTTTTTTCCTCAACTTTTTCACTCCAGACGCTTTATCTGGACACGATTCGTCAGGACCTCCAACAGCCGAAGCTAAGTAGTAACATTAACATGATGCCTTCTAATTGCAGTCGCTGTACTCGCCTTATGGCGAGGATAGCTGTGCTACAAGCCCAGCTTCAGACGCAATCGCTAGGCAAGGGTAATTTCAGTGTAGGAAAGGATGAAACCCCAGCGGGTCGGAGTCAGAGGCCGAGTCTTCTCTGGTCTCTACTCCTCCCGTTACGGGGTCTGAGACGCCGAAGCTTCCCACCATTAGCTCTGACAAATTGAAAACTCTAGTCATTGGCGACTCCATTACCCGCAGTATTAGACTTAAAACGAATCATCCAGCGATCATACACTGTTTACCGGGGGGCAGGGCTACCGACGTTAAGGCTAATCTGAAGATGGTGCTGGCTAAAGCTAAAACTGGCGAGTGTAGAGAGTATAGAGATATTGTTATCCACGTCGACACCAACGATGTTAGGATGAAACAGTCAGAGATCACCAAGCGCAACATAGCTTCTGCGTGTAAATCAGCTAGAAAGATGTGTCGGCATCGAGTAATTGTCTCTGGCCCCCTCCCAGTTAGGGGGAGTGATGAGCTCTACAGCAGAGTCTCACAACTCAATCGCTGGTTGAAAACTGTTTTCTGCCCCTCCCAAAAGATAGAATTTGTAGATAATTGGCCCTCTTTCTGGGACTCACCCACAAACAGGACCAAGCCTGACCTGCTGAGGAGTGACGGACTCCATCCTAGCTGGAGGGGTGCTCTCACAGTCAGTGTAGTCAGCTCAGCTATCACCATTGAGACTGTGTCTGTGCCTCGACCTAGGTTGGGCAAAACTAAACATGGCGGTGTTCGCCTTAGCAATCTCACTAGGATGAAGACCACCTCCATTCCTGTCATTATTGAAAGAGATCATGATACCTCACATCTCCAAATAGGGCTACTTAATGTTAGATCCCTTACTTCAAAGGCAATTATAGTCAATGAACTAATTAATCACTGATCATAATCTTGATGTGATTGGCCTGACTGAAACATGGCTTAAGCCTGATGAATTTACTGTGTTAAATGAGGCCTCACCTCCTGGCTACACTAGTGACCATATCCCCCGTGCATCCCGCAAAGGCGGAGGTGTTGCTAACATTTACGATAGCAAATTTCAATTTACAAAAAAAAAAAAAGACGTTTTCGTCTTTTGAGCTTCTAGTCATGAAATCTATGCAGCCTACTCAATCACTGTTTTATAGCTACTGTTTACAGGCCTCCTGGGCCATATACAGCGTTCCTCACTGAGTTCCCTGAATTCCTATCAGACCTTGTAGTCATAGCAGATAATATTCTAATCTTTGGTGACTTTAATATTCACATGGAAAAGTCCACAGACCCACTCCAAAAGGCTTTCGGAGCCATCATCAACTCAGTGGGTTTTGTCCAACATGTCTCTGGACCCACTCACTGTCACAGTCATACGCTGGACCTAGTTTTGTCCCATGGAATAAATGTTGTGGATCTTAATGTTTTTCCTCATAATCCTGGACTATCGGACCACCATTTTATTGCGTTTGCAATCGCAAAAAATAATCTGCTCAGACCCCAACCAAGGATCATCAAAAGTCGGGCTATAAATTCACAGACAACACAAAGATTCCTTGATGTCCTTCCAGATTCCCTCTGTCTACCCAAGGACGCCAGAGGACAAAAATCAGTTAACCACCTAACTGAGGAACTCAATTTAACCTTGCGCAATACCCTAGATGCAGTTTCACCCCTAAATACTAAAAACATTTCTCATAAGAAACTAGCTCCCTGGTACACAGAAAATACCCGAGCTCTGAAGCAAGCTTCCAGAAAATTGGAACAGAAATGGCGCCACACAAAACTGGAAGTCTTCCGACTAGCTTGGAAAGACAGTACTGTGCAGTACCGAAGAGCCCTTACTGCTGCTCGATCATCCTATTTTTCTAACTTAATTGAGGAAAATAAGAACAATCCGAACTTCCTTTTTGATACTGTCGCAAAGCTAACTAAAAAGCAGCATTCCTCAAGAGAGGATGACTTTCACTTTAGCAGTGATAAATTCATGAACTTCTTTGAGGAAAAGATTATGATTATTAGAAAGCAAATTACGGACTCCTCCTTAAATCTGCGTATTCCTTCAAAGCTCAGTTGTCCTGAGTCTGCACAACTCTGCCAGGACCTAGGATCAAGAGAGACGCTCAAGTGTTTTAGTACTATATCTCTTGACACAATGATGAAAATAATCATGGCCTCTAAACCTTCAAGCTGCATACTGGACCCTATTCCAACTAAACTACTGAAAGAGCTGCTTCCTGTGCTTGGCCCTCCTATGTTGAACATAATAAACGGCTCTCTATCCACCGGATGTGTACCAAACTCACTAAAAGTGGCAGTAATAAAGCCTTGAATCAGAAAATATAAAAAACAATCGGCCTATATCGAATCTTCCATTCCTCTCAAAAATTTTAGAAAAGGCTGTTGCGCAACAACTCACTGCCTTCCTGAAGACAAACAATGTATATGAAATGCTTCAGTCTGGTTTTAGACCCCATCATAGCACTGAGACGGCACTTGTGAAGGTGGTAAATTACATTTTAATGGCATCGGACCGAGGCTCTGCATCTGTCCTCGTGCTCCTAGACCTTAGTGCTGCTTTTGATACCATCGATCACCACATTCTTTTGGAGAGATTGGAAACCCAAATTGGTCTACACGGACAAGTTCTGGCCTGGTTTAGATCTTATCTGTCGGAAAGATATCAGTTTGTCTCTGTGAATGGTTTGTCCTCTGACAAATCAACTGTAAATTTCGGTGTTCCTCAAGGTTCCGTTTTAGGACCACTATTGTTTTCACTATATATTTTACCTCTTGGGGATGTTATTCGAAAACATAATGTTAACTTTCACTGCTATGCGGATGACACACAGCTGTACATTTCAATGAAACATGGTGAAGCCCCAAAATTGCCCTTGCTAGAAGCATCTGTTTCAGACATAAGGAAGTGGATGGCTGCAAACTTTCTACTTTTAAACTCGGACAAAACAGAGATGCTTGTTCTAGGTCCCAAGAAACAAAGAGATCTTCTGTTGAATCTGAAAATTAATCTTAATGGTTGTACAGTCGTCTCAAATAAAACTGTGAAGGACCTCGGCGTTACTCTGGACCCTGATCTCTCTTTTGAAGAACATATCAAGACCATTTCAAGGACAGCTTTTTTCCATCTACGTAACATTGCAAAAATCAGAAACTTTCTGTCCAAAAATGATGCAGAAAAATTAATCCATGCTTTTGTCACTTCTAGGTTAGACTACTGCAATGCTCTACTTTCCGGCTACCCGGATAAAGCACTAAATAAACTTCAGTTAGTGCTAAATACGGCTGCTAGAATCCTGACTAGAACCAAAACATTTGATCATATTACTCCAGTGCTAGCCTCTCTACACTGGCTTCCTGTCAAAGCAAGTGCTGATTTCAAGGTTTTACTGCTAACCTACAAAGCATTATTACATGGGCTTGCTCCTACCTATCTCTCTGATTTGGTCTTGCCGTACATACCTACACGTACGCTACGGTCACAAGACGCAGGCCTCCTAATTGTCTCTAGAATTTCTAAGCAAACAGCTGGAGGCAGGGCTTTCTCCTATAGAGCTCCATTTTTATGGAACGGTCTGCCTACCCATGTCAGAGACGTAAACTCGGTCTCAACCTTTAAGTCTTTACTGAAGACTCATCTCTTCAGTGGGTCATATGATTGAGTGTAGTTTGGCCCAGGAGTCGGAAGGTGAACGGAATGGCTCTGGAGCAACGAACCGCCCTTGCTGTCTCTGTCTGGCCGGTTCCCCTCTTTCCACTGTGATTCTCTGCCTCTAACCCTATTACAGGGGCTGAGTCACTGGCTTACTGGGGCTCTCTCATGCCGTCCCTGGAGGGGGTGCGTCACCTGAGTGGGTTGATTCACTGATGTGGTCATCCTGTCTGACCCCCCCCCCCCCCCTTGGGTTGTGCCGTGGCGGAGGTCTTTGTGGGCTATACTCAGCCTTGTCTCAGGATGGTAAGTTGGTGGTTGAAGATATCCCTCTAGTGGTGTGGGGGCTGTGCTTTGGCAAAGTGGGTGGGGTTATATCCTTCCTGTTTGGCCCTGTCCGGGGGTGTCCTCGGATGGGGCCACAGTGTCTCCTGACCCCTCCTGTCTCAGCCTCCAGTATCTATGCTGCAGTAGTTTATGTGTCGGGGGGCTAGGGTCAGTTTGTTATATCTGGAGTACTTCTCCTGTCCTATTCGGTGTCCTGTGTGAATCTAAGTGTGCGTTCTCTAACTCTCTCCTTCTTTCTCTCTCTCTCGGAGGACCTGAGCCCTAGGACCATGCCCCAGGACTACCTGACATGATGACTCCTTGCTGTCCCCAGTCCACCTGGCCGTGCTGCTGCTCCAGTTTCAACTGACCTGAGCCCTAGGACCATGCCCCAGGACTACCTGACATGATGACTCCTTGCTGTCCCCAGTCCACCTGACCGTGCTGCTGCTCCAGTTTCAACTGTTCTGCCTTATTATTATTCGACCATGCTGGTCATTTATGAACTTTTGAACATCTTGGCCATGTTCTGTTATAATCTCCACCCGGCACAGCCAGAAGAGGACTGGCCACCCCACATAGCCTGGTTCCTCTCTAGGTTTCTTCCTGGGTTTTGGCCTTTCTAGGGAGTTTTTCCTAGCCACCGTGCTTCTACACCTGCATTGCTTGCTGTTTGGGGCTTTAGGCTGGGTTTCTGTACAGCACTTTGAGATATCAGCTGATGTACGAAGGGCTATATAAATACATTTGATTTGATTTGATTTGAGAGACTGGTGCACTTCACAAAATAGATGGCATCACGAGGAGGGAAAATTATGTGGATACATTGAAGCAACATATGAAGACATCAGTCGAGAAGTACCCTACTCAACAAATTGGATGCAGTCTATCACAGTGCAATCCGTTTTGTCACTAAAGCCCCATATACTACCCACCATTGCGACCTGTACACTCTCGTTGGCTGGCCCTCGCTTCATACTCGTCGCCAAACCCACTGGCTCCATGTCATCTACAAGACCCTGCTAGGTAAAGTCCCCCTTATCTCAGCTCGCTGGTCACCATAGCATCTCCCACCTGTAGCACACGCTCCAGCAGGTATATCTCTCTAGTCACCCCCAAAACCAATTCTTTCTTTGGCCGCCTTTCCTTCCAGTTCTCTGTTGCCAATGACTGGAACGACCTACAAAAATCTCTGAAACTGGAAACACTTATCTCCCTCACTAGCTTTAAGCACCAACTGTCAGAGCAGCTCACAGATTACTGCACCTGTACATAGCCCACCTATAATTTAGCCCAAACAACTACCTCTTTCCCTACTGTATTTAATTAATAATTCATTTTGCTCCTTTGCACCCCATTATTTTTATTTCTAGTTTGCACATTCTTCCATTGCAAATCTAACATTCCAGTGTTTTACTTGCTATATTGTATTTACTTTGCCACCATGGCTTTTTTTGCCTTTACCTCCCTTATCTCACCTCATTTGCTCACAACGTATATAGACTTGTTTATACTGTATTATTGACTGTATGTTTGTTTTACTCCATGTGTAACTCTGTGTCGTTGTATGTGTCGAACTGCTTTGCTTTATCTTGGCCAGGTCGCAATTGTAAATGAGAACTTGTTCTCAACTTGCCTACCTGCTTAAATAAAGGTGAAATAAAAAAATAAAAAACCAGGTAGGCCAGTTGAGAACAAGTTCTCATTTACAACTGCGACCTGTCCAAGAAAGCAAAGCAGTGCAACAAACAGAGTTACACATGGGATAAACAATCATAGTCAATAACACAATAGAAAAATCTGTATACAGTGTGTGCGAATGAAGTAAGGAGGTAAGGCAATAAATAGGCCAATAGTGGCGAGGTACAATTACAATTTATCAATTTACACTGGAGTGATGTATGTGCAGATGAGGATGTGCAAGTAGAAATACTGGTGTGCAAAAGAGCAGAAAAACAAAAACAAATATGGGGATGAGGTAGGTAGGTAGTTGGTTGGGCTATTTGCAGATGGGCTGTGTACAGCTGCAGCGATCGGTACACTGCAGCTGGCTGCACGTAGGAGGCAGTTTATACCTTTGCAGAAGACTATGGGAAGATCAATTGCATAATCCTCACATCCTCCACTTGTCTCCTACTCAACCCATTGGAGGTCAGAGGGGAGGGACCTCAGGCTTTCTCATCTAATTGGTTTTGAGGAGATGAGAGGACGCGAGGAGTAGCCAATTGAGATCTTCCCTAGTTAAACTGCGTTTGAAATGGTACCCTATACTTTACTACAGAAGGGATACTCGACTCTTACCCTACAAGGCACGGCGCATCCCGGTTTTCTGTTCTACCTGAATTACTCATGCCTGGTGTCCCAGGTCTAAATCAGTCCCTGATTTATAAAGGAACAATGAAAAAATGCTGTGGAACTGGCTTCGCGGTCCAAAGTTGAGTTTGAGGGTTTTATAGGGTGCCATTTCCTAATAACAAGGCATGTATGGATGAAATGTTATCCAATATTGGGAACTAATACTATAGTTTGAGTAACAGAATAAGGCAAATCGTACCAGAAACGTATTTGGGAATGAATTTATTATGTTGTATTCCTGTGCACCATGTCTGGACTAGAGGTCGACCAATTAATCGGAATGGCCGATTAATTAGGGCCGATGTCAAGTTTTTATAACAATTGGAAATCGGTATTTCTGGGTGCCATTTTTTTTACACCTTTATTTAATCTTTATTTAACTAGGCAAGTCAGTTAAGAACACATTCTTAATTTCAATGACGGCCTAGGATTATTTTTTTACCTTGTCAGCTCAGGGGAACCAATCTTGCAACCTTACAGTTAACTAGTCCAACGCCTGCCTGCCTGTTACGTGAATGCAGTAAGCCAAGGTAAGTTGCTAGCTAGCATTAAACTTATCTTATAAAAAACAATCAATCAACGACTGTCGTTGCTCCAATGTGTACTTAACCATAAACATCAATGCCTTTCTTAAAATCAATACACAAGTATACATTTTTAAACCTGCATATTTAGCTAAAAGAAATCCAGGTTAGCAGGCAATATTAACCAGGTGAAATTGTAATTTCTCTTGTGTTCATTGCACGCAGAGTCAGGGTATATGCAACAGTTTGGGCCGCCTGGCTCTTTGCGAACTAATTTGCCTGAAATGTACGTAATTATGACACAACATTGAAGGTTGTGCAATGTGACAGGAATATTTAGACTCATGGATCCCACCCCGAGGTGATAGTTTCCAGATTTGACCTAAGGCTTGTATTTCTGTGTGTTTATTAAATCTATGATTTGATATTTGATAGAGCAGTCTGACTGAGGGGTGGTAGGCAGCAGCAGGCTCGTAATAGTCAAAGGTATATGGTTTAGAGAGAAATAGTTGACGCGTTGTAATTCATGTAATAACTTGCGGCTACATTTGAAAGGAGTTCCTTCGTTATTTTACCGTTCCTGTCTTCCATAGAGAATGTCTTGATCTACTTCAAATAATGTCTGTGTTTCGTGCAGGCTTAAACCGCCTCGGGGTTTTGATACCCGTGTAAATCTCACTAGGGTAAGGTAACGTTTGTCAACATATTTTCATAAATCTACAAAACAAAAACGATCTTTGCTTATATTTAGCCAATATTGATCAGAATTACCTTGTCCTATGGATATCTAGTTATAAAATTGGCAAGGTGGTGTAAGCCTACACGAAACACAGACCTTATTTTAAGTGAATCTAAAAATATCCTATGGAATGAATGAAGGAACCGCTTTTCAGATTTTGCTAGGTGTCATGGGAATTATGACTCGCACTTTGGTAGTCAATTCTTACCATGTCCATTATTAAAAATAGGAATTCCTGCATATAGAAATTAGTTTTTGTTTTCAACATTCATCACAGGTAACTTAAACTCTATTTTTATTCAAACAGATGAGAGTATTTCCTAAGCAGACTCTTCAGTATCATTGTCTTTACAGATGGCAGAGAAAAGCAAAGCACCAGTGTGGGACTATTACATGGAATTGGCACCAGGGAAAGCAAGGTGTCTTATTTGTGATAAAGATGTAAGCATGGGGTCAGCAATGGCTAAATAAAAAAAATACCACCAACCTGTGGAATCACCGTAGGAACACCCATCCAAAAGCCCATATGTATTATATTAAGTTAAAATAAGTGTTCATTCAGTATTGTTGCAATTGTCATTATTACAAAAATGTGTGTGTGTGTGTATATATATATACACACACACACATTTTAAAAATTGGCCGATTAATCGGTATTGGCCTTGAAAAATCATAATCGGTAGACCTCTAGTCTGGACATCACAATTCACCACCACTGTAACAGTATGCAGTTAACTGTGCAGAACACATTTGTCTCAATTTCCTCCTAATACAGAATAACTGGTTAATGAGTTTATTGAAGACAAGAATCTGACAATCATTCTCTCACACACACGTAAAGTTGAAAAGTAATATAAAAAGCTAACTCTGTGGAAGGTACATGATCCTTCCATTTCCTCCTATGCTCCAAAGTTATGTAGTGCCAATCTGAACATGTCATTTGTGCAGATCCATTTGTTGTCCACGTTCTTCAGCAGGAACGTTTGTTGAAAACCCATCACCTGGTCCGTGTCAGCCTTTTAAAGAAAAGAGAACAGATGAGCATCATCCTCTACCAATATAATTTACTAATCTATCATTATTAGGGTTGCAAAGGGTCTGAAACTTTCTGGAAATGTTCAGGAAATTTTCCATGTGACGTTAAGACCGGGAATTTTGCTTAAATTCACCAAAAAGTTAGCTTATAAAGGTGAACCTTTATTGTATTATACATGTAAGGCAATTCTAGGTCTTGTGGCATATTTTGGTTAAACTGTCTGCAATACAATGGAACTGCAACCCTCTGCATGCACAGTGCATTCGTCCATCGCATGTACAGCTGATTCTCAAGATCTTGCACACTAATGAGATGCTATTGAGTCCACACTACTACACTGTCTGAGCCAAAGACTACATGCTTTCTGGTAAGTTTTTACAGTACTGGGTGGGATGAATATATTTTATGACATACATTTTTTGTTAACTAGTAAATAGTAGTCATCAAGTTATGGCATCAATCTACCTCATCAAGCAAAGTGTGAAGAATAAGAGCAACACATTGAAGTTGCCCTGCAACACCCGTTGGGGTGGTGTTGTCATCACGTTTGACAGTCTCCTGGAGGGGAAGGAGTCTCCAAGAATTGGCCATATCACAGTCTGCCGATATAAACAGCCCCATCAAGAGGATCCTCCTGGATGATGTGTTTTGGGAGAGAGTGATAAGCAGCCTGAAACTCCTGAAACCTACAGCAATAGCCATTGCACGGATTGAGAGAGACAATGCCATCCTGTCTGATGTTCAGACTCTGCTTGCAGATGTAAGAGAAGAAATCCGTACAGCCCTGCCCACTTCACTGTTGCTCCAAGCAGAGGAATCTGCAGTTCTGAAATGCATCAAAAAGTGTGAAGATTTCTGCCTGAAGTGGTAAGCAGCCTGAAACTCCTAAAACCTATAACAGTATGTAGGAGAAGAAATCCATACAGCCCTGCCCACTTCACTGTTGCTCCAAGCAGAGGAATCTGCAGTTCTGAAATACATCAAAAAGCCAATACACACCGCAGCGTACATGTTGGTATGCTGGCAAGAGCATCCTGTCTGATGCAGCGATCAACAAGGTCTATGGTGTCATTACTACCGTGTCTCGCCACCGTGGCCTGGATGAGGGCAAGGTTCTTGGCAGTCTGGCAAAGTTTTTATTTCACCATTATTTAACCAAGTAGGCCAGTTGAGAACATGTTCTCATTTACAACTGCGAACTGACCAAAATAAAGCAAAGCAGTGCGACAAAAACAGCAGTTACACATAAACACAGTCAATAACACAATAGAAAAAGACATGTACACTGTGTGCAAATGTAGAAGAGTAAGGCAATAAATAGGCCATGGATGTGAAATAATTACAATTTACCATTAACATTGGAGTGATTGATGTGCAGATGATGGGCAAGTAGAGATACTGGGTGAGAAAGATCAGTAACAATATGGGGATAAGGTAGTTGGGTGTGCTATTTACAGTTTGGCTATGTACAGGTACAGTGATCGGTAAGCTGCCGATCACTGAAGTACACTTCCAAGCAAGGGCTTTGGGATGGAGATGCAATATGGCACTCGTGCCAACATATCTCATCAGCCACCTGGTGGAAGGGTCTTTGTGGATCTGAGGCTCTTTCCCCTGTTGCCTCCATCATCCTCCAAATCCCACCACCTCAGAGCGCAACTGGTCCTTGTTTGGGAACACACACACCAAAGCACGCAACAGGCTGAACAATACAAGGGTTGAAAAATTGGTGGCCATCCAGGCAAATTTGAGGCTTTTTGAGCCTGACAACAAGCCATTCTCAACAAGGTTGGAAATTGACAGTGAAGATGAGGTCTCAGAGTCTGATGTTCAAGAGGTGGACATTGAGGAGGTCCAGGGAGAACTCATGGAAGCTTGAGAGGAAGACAACCATAGCTTTAGTTTCTGGACTATCATTTCACAGATTTGTTGAAAATGTTTTTGGGAGATGCGATGGATCATTGAGGATCATTCAATATTCCTTTTATTTTGTTGTTCAGTGAAATCCTCCCATGTGAAGAGTCAACTCATTTAATTAAAGTTAAATTCGTAACTAAATTGTTTATTTCTATTGGAAGGATTTAATCATTTGCAATTATGTCTACTCAAGGTAAAAATATGTCTCCATATGACATGGTAAATATCCAATGCAAAAAAACATTACATTTAAAAATATATTAATTTGCATATATATTTCCGTTAATTCCCATGGAAAGTTTCCCTCTGAATATTCCCCAAAATGTGCAACCCTAATCATTACATACAGTAGAAATTAACCACAATAAGAACCATCGATTTGATTCTAAAATTGATTACAGTTAAGCTCAAGTGTCTTTAAGTGGTATTAAAATGAAAACAGGAGCAGCTCCTTCCATGTTCAGCGGTGAAACAAAGACACCGATGAATGTTCCTGCAATTTATTGTGCAACGTTTCAGCCCAAGTGTGCAGATATCCATCTTTATTTTGTGGCATTTTTTGTACCCAGGTTCACCAGTGTCACTATGCTAGCTTAGCAGCTTCTTTCCTTTCCTCAACTTGTCTTTGACTGGGCTTAAAGTAGGGTCATTTCAAGCAGTTGGTGAGTTTCTGGTTCGATGTCACTCAGTTACTCTCGCCCCTCTAAACTTGCACTACATTGACCCCAGCCTTTGATCTAAGCTTAACTGTGGATCCAGGTCACGGCACCACTGTAACCCGCGTCACTGTGTTAGCTTATTCTCTCAACTCGCCTCTGACTTGGCTTGACTACAATCCTCTGCTACAAACAGTTAACACACATGACTGTCAACTTGACAATATATACACCAGTTGTGCCACTGAAAAGGATGCAAATCACTGGCGCCACCTCAAGCTGTGGGTGAGTTTCTGTTACGATCTCCCTGTTACACCAGCAAGTCACTCAACGTGTGTCCACTACATTTGAAATGACCTACCTTGAGCTGTCCCATCACCATGCTCATTACACAGCTGTCTGGCGTGGGCTGGTGGTCCTGTGCGGTGATGCTGTGCTGAATTGACTGGAACGGTAAGCTCTGCAGTAAGGGAGAGAAGAGGTATTTTATGTCTGTACCATGTTAAAATAATTAGGCTATACATTATAATTACTTTGAAGTTTAAATGAAGATGTCACTTACAGTGATCTTCTCCATAATGGCTTTATGCCCCTGGAAACCAACTCCTTCCCATGTTAAACATGACGCATCAGTCTGGACACACAAACATCAATAATTTATTAAGACAGCGAGCTCTCACATCAGTTACACACTGAACAACATGAGCAGCTGTGTATTCATTAGTTAGATTCCGTTGCAAGACGCTTTGCGGAATGGGAGGGACCTACCTGAATTAGACCAATAGAAATTCTTGTTTTCGTTGTAAAATGTTTTCCGCTTGGAGTAAACGGTTACCAACCCAAATGTTTTGCAACGGAATCTGACCAATGAATACACCCCATGGGTCCATCTCAAAAGTTTTCCTCGATTCCTTATATCCTCTCATCCATGCCACTTTCTCAAAGCACTTCGGAGGATAGCCCTTGAACATGACTCGACATGACTCAATTCCAATCCATTACACATCTTCTGTACAGGGGAGTTAAGAGTCCTGACACTCAATCTGAACATTAACACGCATCGCTTGCAGTACCCATAGCTGTATGGATCTTGAAAAATTGCAACAGTAAGTATATTTTAATGCTTTTTTTCTCGATGATGAAAGGGCCATATGTTTCAGAAGCCATATTGTAAGCAATGATTGACGTTTCTAAACGTTAAAACACAGCGTTGGGATTGTGGTTCACATGAGCAAAGCTGAAAACTGTAGGGTTATTTGAAGGAGAGAGTCCAAGTGAAGTAGGCAAGGAATTAAGAGCGGAGAGTCACCCCAGGTTTCCAGACAAGGTTGGTCCATGAAACACCATTACACATCTCTAACTGTGTTGAAATGTAAATACTCACATAGAGATCGGCGAGTTTGGTTCTATCAGAATCAAATTGTTGGTAATAATGTTGCACAAAGCCTGCACCTATCTGCTCCCAAACCGGTTTGCTTGCCATGATTCAAAGTGCAGGTAGGAATCTGGAGAGGAAAATGCGACTTGAATATGACGTAGCCAACAGCGCATCTCTGATGAGCACATTCCACGTGTTGCAGAATCATTCTGAATTATAATGAATGGAAAAGATAAAACTTTACAGTGTCATCATGTATTTATCCACTTATCAAGAGAACATGAGCACGAGAATGGCTAACTAGCTAGCTAGATCTCAAAACTGGAAACACTAGCTAACGTCAGTTAACGGAATGAATACTGCGTTACATAGCGAACTAGTTATATACAGTAGCAAGCTAGCTCGCTAACTAGTTTAATGTCAGTACATTATTCCACTCAGAAAAAGACAACTAAACTTTTACTTTGTGTTGCAAAGAATAATTTCCCCTATAAACTACATGTTTTATTGTTGAATAGTTGTGTAAAACTTCATATGGAACTTACCTTAATATGCAACTTGCTAGTAATCCAGTGTGGATGCACAACAGGTCTCTCCCGCTTCATCCGGAGAAAAAAACTTGTGTTGTCATATACTGGGGCCAAACAACCAATAGATGCGCTCTTCGGCTTGATTGACGGGTACCTACGAGCGGGAATGGCACCCAAATGGGCGTTTCCATCAAAATGATTTGGGAGAAATACCAAAGTGCAACCAACCTTGGTAGCTCAATTATTTTCAGCCCATTGATAATGAAATGTACATTAAATGTTATTTTTAATGACAATTAATACTTTTGTATAACATTGAGAATATTTTTTATTTAACCAGGCAAATCAGTTAAGAACAAATTCCTACATGGACAACTGTGAGTTAATGGATATGACAATGTATACTTTTATATTATTATTTTTTTAAATATTTTATTTTTATTTCTACTTTGCACATTCTCCCATTGCAAATCTACCATTCCAGTGTTTTACTTGCTATATTGTATTTACTTTGCCACCATGGCCTTTTTGCCTTTACCTCCCTTATCTCACCTCATTTGCTCACATCGTATATAGACTTGTTTATACTGTATTATTGACTGTATGTTTGTTTTACTCCATGTGTAACTCTGTGTCGTTGTATGTGTCGAACTGCTTTGCTTTATCTTGGCCAGGTCGCAATTGTAAATGAGAACTTGTTCTCAACTTGCCTACCTGGTTAAATAAAGGTGAAATAAAAAAAAAAATATATAGCATTGAGAATCAGATGTTTTTAATTTAGCCTTTATTTAACTAGGCAAGTCAGTTAAGAACACATTTTTATTTAGTTATTAGTTATTTTACACATGAGCTCTTTGTAGCAAGGAGAAAGTGACATAAAATAGTTTAGTTTTCAACAAGTGCTTTATGTAGCAGCTAGCTGTGTATTCCTCTGATATATTTTGATATCTGTGGTGGTGTGAAACTCAGTAACAGCTTTCCAGATGGTTTACTGATAAAGTCAATAAGGAAGAAACCACTTTGTTGATAATTATTTAGTATGATGATCATGAGTGACAAAAGTATCAAAGAATATACAACTATTACAAAATATGTTCAACAAATAAATGTTGCTTGGTGCAGTGTGTTGAGAATGACTAAGTGCCAATTCCACTCCAGTATTAGGCCATACAAACAGGAAACAATAGCATTATAAAAACGTCATGTTAAGGTTTACTCAAGCTTGAACATCATATACTTCAAATCATACGATTGGTGAGAGTACAAGTGTGACGATTAATAACATTTTCCTTATAGCAATTTAATTCAACAGGTGACCGACCACGCAATAAAATAAAGGGAAACACTCAGAGGCACTTGAAAAACAGTCTGAAGAAGTCTTCAGATCAATAACACAATTTTCCTTTTTCAGGTGTCCGCATCGTCTGATTTCTTCAGCGTCTTGAGAGCCAACACTATATTGCTTGTTGAAACTGTTGTACTGTCAGATCCTCCAGTCCAGAGGACACTAGTATTATTGTCTATAGTCAGGTCCAGAGCCGTATCCATCTATGGCTCTGGTCCAGTTAAGACAGCCATACAGACTGAGGTCACCTGAAGAGGAGTCAGGCTGACCATTGCATGTGCGATGTGTGGGAGCTGCAGGCATCTGTTTCAAATAGCCTCCTAAAATGGCACCCTATTCCCTATATAGTGCACTATTGTTGACCAGAAAACAATGGGTAATACAATATGTAAGGAATAGGGTGCTATTTGAGACAAGCTTTCAGTGTCCTGGGTGTGAGATGAAATAATCATCTGTTCTCAACACTGGGGGAAGCTCCTGATGCTGCTGCCTACTGGGGCTGGCTGGTTTCTGTAGAGACAAAAGTTATGGAAATAAATTAAGTCACGTGCCAAATACAACCGTGAAATGCTTACTTACAAGCCCTTAACCAACAATGCAGTTCTGAAAATACAAATATATCCACAGAGCAATGGACAACTAACATTTCATTATTATAGAGTCTCCCGAGTGGCACAGCAGTCTAAGGCGTCACTACACACCCGGGTTCGACCCCAGGCTGTGTCGCAGCCAGCCACGACCGGGAGACCCATGAGGCGGCGCACAATTGGGCCAGCGTTGTCCAGGTTAGGGGAGGGTTTGGCCGGTCGGGATGTCCTTGTCCCATCGCGCTCTAGCGATTCCTTGTGGCGGGCCAGGTGCATGCACGCTGACTTCAGTCACCAGTTGTATAGTGTTCCCTCTGACACATTGGTCCGGCTGGCTTCCGGACTAAGCAAGCAGTGTGTCGCTTGGCAGGGTAGTGTTTCACAGTAAGGTCTACAACTGTTGTATTCAGCATTTCATGTATTTTTAAAACTTTTATTTAACTAGGCAAGTCAGTTAAGAACAAATTATTATTTTCAATGACGGCCTAGGAACAGTGGGTTAACTGCCTTGTTCAAAGGCAGAACGACAGATTTTTACCTTGTCAGCTTGGGGTTTCGATCTTGCAACCTTTCGGTTACTAGTCCAACACTCTAACTAGGCTACCTGCTGCCCCCATGTGACAATAAACATTTGATTTTGATGTACTGACGTTATGGACATTTTGTATAAGCAACTAAAAAAATGCCTCTTCGGCACCTCCAATGTTTTGAGCTGTTATAGACTTCCGACCTGTGCGTGGCAATAATGAGTGATTGGAGGTGCCAAATAGGCTTTTTTTTCAGATGCTTGTACATTCTTATTTATACCTTTTTTTGGAAGTACATACCGGCCGTAACTGGAGAAAATGAAGATAGTTGCTCAGCGAAACTCCACAATTGGTGATCAGCAAATGTATTTTGACATTATAACGCTTGCAGAGCTGGTGAATGACAGTTTGAGTTGGAACTTCTTGGGTGTTACAGAAGACTTTGCTAGAGGCGTCACTACAGACCCTGGTTCGATTCCAGGCTGTAACACACCCGGTCGTGATTGGGAGTCCCATAGGGCGGCGCACAATTGGCCCAGCATTGTGCGGGTTAGGCCAGGTTAAGCCGTCATTGTAAATAATAATTTGTTCAGAACTGACTTGTCTAGTTAAATAATGGTTAAATAAAATAAAAAAAAACACAGAGATACTGGTTCAGGGGGATAGTGATTAAGTATAGGAATACAGCATTTACACTCCAAATGGATATTGCCTTAATGGTTGACTGAGATGTGCATTGATTGATTGACTCCTCACATTTAGAAAGCTCGGGACACTAATGGTACGGAAGATCTTTCTGAAGGCGCCCGGCAGGGTTCCTTGTTCCTTCTCTGCCTGAGTGACATGCTCCTCCATGACATTCACATTGGCACCCACCATCTTCACAAACACCTGGACACAACACCAGGGAACAGGGTCAGATACAGAACTACCATATCTGTGCACCAAATATAGAGAATAGGGTGTCATTTGGTACACAGATCATGTCAGGATTTCAATGACATCATCCTGGTCATTAACAATTACGTTAAGTAAATCACACTTACATCCAACTTGTCAATCTTTCTGTATATTTGTCTCATCTCTTCTGATTTTCTATGTATTTGAGGTAGGTTCTCGTTGACAATCTGTGATGTGTCGTTGCGGATCTATAACCAGAACAAGAAAATTGTATCTCTCACCCACTTTCACAGACATGAGCAGCACATACAGGGATGCGCACAAATTACAATGTACCATAAAAAGCTATGTATCAAACTACAAAATACAGAAATACATTTCCAAGTAGTCGGCCCAAACAGCAACAACATTCTCAATAAGTAACGGTTACAGAAACATTTGACTTGCTCTAGTTGAATGCACTGACTGTTAGTCACTCTGGATAAGCGTCAGTTAAATTACCAAAATGTGAAAATGAACATACCAAAATGAACTGCAAAGCACACTGGGTATTATAAGCCTTGTGTCAGTCAGAACTCATTACAATAATACTCAGCATGTTTTGCAAATGTCCATTTTTACATATACAATTATATGCAGTTAATTCGGCACAGGGGTGTCCAACCCTGTTCCTGGAGAGGTAGGTACCTTGTATCTTTTCGCTCCAACCACAGTTGTAACTAACCTGGTTCAGTTTATCAACCAGCTAATTATTACAAATCAGGTGTGTTAGATTAGGGTTGGAGTGAAAACCTACAGGATGGCAGCTCTCCAGGATCAGGGTTGGACAGCCCTGATTTCGCAGATTATTTTATCACACCATAGTGCCATCAGACTTCTGATACCAATGCAGGGTGAGGGGCCCACAAAACTGAAGCGCTATAAAAAAATAAATTGTATAGAAAAGGATTTTAGTATTTTGAAAATACAAATTACAGCTCCTGAAAGTATCTTGTTAAAAAACACAATAGAGTGCAGTTCAGCCTTGTGTAATACAAATTACTCAAGTAAACGAAATACATATTTCAAATACTGCCGATCTTTGAGCACGTACCATGTCAAGCATTCCAACAAATTCATCCACCCTAGTAAGCATTTCCTCCAGACTTTTCTCCAAACCCAGGATCTGTGGGGTATAGAAAGCAGGACATGGTTATAACCAGTCAAGTGACATTTCTCTTGTCACGCGTATCCAGTTATAGCTAGCTTTGGCTAGCGCTATTGCACCTCCCAGCATAGACAGTATTATATATTTTACATCCATCAGAAAGGTTGATTAATACTAACCTCGTCTCCAGCAGTATCTCTGATGTAAGAGGAGTAACTTAGGGTAGTGTGTCTCAGGATATCATCCTCCTCGTTGTGGTCTGGGTCCGTGTCGGGTTCCTCGGAGTTGAAGCTCGGACTCCGCAAGACTGCTGCGTCGAAGCTGGGGCTTTGCGACACGGTACCATTGCTTAGGGCCTCACTCAACATGGATAAACTGCTCACACTCTGCGACACGATGCCACTGTCCCGACTCACCTCGGCACTGGACTCCTCCAGCGGGGAGAGAACATCTACCCTATTTTCCATCCTAGGCTCCATCTTTCCCCCTTTTGTTTATTTTTGTTTTCAGCTACCGTGTTATGATTGTCAGCTGATTAAATCACGTGGTTGAATATGTTGATGGCGGCTTACAAGGATCAGGTAGAGCTAAGCGAAAAGGAGCCATGTTAAATCAGGGCTATTTCTCACTAATTTCCTCTGAAGTTGAATACTGAAATCTGATGACTCAATCGCCATTAGAAACATGTAAAAACACAGGAAACAATGAGTCAACTTTCCACAGTAGAAAATTGGAATGAAAATCTGGACAGCAAGTGCATTTTAAACCTTTATTTCAAAATGTATCTCCCAAAACGTACAAAACAGTAAGAAAATATAAACACAATATTCACAATACAATTCAAATTAATTGCATTAAGGGTTTGAATTTCAACTGTGGAAATTAGTTGAAGTGATACTTACGGTTTACTATGTTGAAAGAGCAACTAGGCCTACTAAATATTGATTGATCAATTACAGATCAAGCCCTAATATCCATTCAATTGTTGTTTACATTTGAGTGCTCAGTACATATCTGGACTAAAATGAATTAAAAAGGCACAAAGTGTTTTACAAACCTTTTCTCCAATAAGTGTGGAGAATGTATAGCAATGTCTGTACAGCATCATCATCATCCCATAGAATAAAAACAGTCCAGTTTACATGATATGCTGAAATATTCCCCATCATAATCATCCTCGTACCATAACACCTCATGGAATTATTTGTTCTTATGTCATTATTTTTCCCTTGTAAAAATCTATTATAAAATCCGTATGTACATTAAAAAGACAGTAAAACAATAGACATTATTCCAGAAAAATCTAGATGTTTCTGTAATAAATATAAAACCTGTAATATTTCCTAGGCGTGAATATGTTGGCTCACACAATCGATGGTACAGGGTACTACCAGAAGGGGGAAGTGACCAACACATTATAGCACTACTCAACAGGGTTGAACTGACTGTGCACAGTAAAGATATGCATGGAATAACCGCACTATGGTCATAAGAACAGTGTCAAGGTAACCAAAGCAGCCTATGGGGAGAGGAAAAGGAAAGAGCAACACAAATGACATATTTGTGAACCAAAATAGGGTGATAATCCAATGTTAATCCTGGAGATTTAAAGCGTTGAAACAACAATAAGACTTTAAAAAATAATACTTTGCAAACCTTGACAGCTTAAAAGCCTTGAACTACAATGTGAATACTGGTGAGAAGAATCCCATACAAAAATCAAACCACCTATGGATGATGGCTTAGTGTCCCACAGAATCCATGTACTCTATGAAAGTTAACCATACCATGGATGGATAGATGATGCTTGTTAACCAAAGTACCACTGGATCCATACATGGGTCTCAATGTGTGTGCCCAACACAGTGTAGGAAAGTGAATGAGTGAGGTTAAGCAGATGCAGATTCAGGTGTTATCACCTTCACCTTTTAGCAGTCCTGCCTGCTGTAACAGGGTTCACATCCCCCTGTCTTCTGTAACAGGGTTCACATCCCCCTGCCTGCTGTAACTAACAGGGTTCACAGCTAAGCAGGTGAGTAAACAGTAAAGATAACGATTCATTAGCGGTGAAGTGAGAGGGGTGCTAGTCAGATAGTGGCTTTTTTCCAGAGAGCATGTTGCATTCCTGGAGCTCCAAAAACAGACAACCAGTGGAGAAGACGAAACAGGATATAGACTATGTTCAGTGTAGGAAGTATTGCTTGATAGCAGTTCAAAATGTACCAGGTATAAATGACTGCTGGTAAGGGAAGTAAGAGTTTTAGTACATGTGATGATCCAACACTTCTCCTTATTAAAGCTTAGAATAATTTATTGGAGAATATAAATCACCTGTGAATCCACATGTAAAATACAGATATAGAGAATCAGTAGACAGGCAGCATTGTACAGAAACATTGAATTTTTCTTAAAAACAAAAGCTCAAAGTTGGTCCCAAAAAGGAGATAGAGGTTCAGATTAAAAGTGGCCACTAAAGGATAGCAGGTGAACCCCATCAGGCCTACACATTAGTGGCCTAAAATGCTCATTTACAAGACATTGAAAACCTTAAAACTCAAACAATACAGAATAAACTGTCCTTATTTGTTTTATAAAAAATGTAACAAAATTAGTAGGAGGTTTGAGGAACAACGTTCATTCTCATGGTGGGTATACCGGGCAGGGGATGCTCCAGCTCACGTCCAATGTGTGTGTGTATGTGTGTATTATTAGTGGAGGTGTGTGTGTATTATAGGGTGATGACGGTGCCATCCTCTTCCACCCCTCCCCGGGGCAGAGCCAGGCTGTGTCGAGGGTCCGTCCTCATGGTGCTGAGGATTTTGTGCAGGCTGCTGTTGCTCTCCCGGAGGGCTGGGTTGCTGCTGTGGTGCTGGGTTTGGTGATGCTGCGGGTTCTGTAACTGGGGCTGCTGGAGGTTCAGGTCCCTGTGCAGCATGTAGCTGAGGCTGCCGTGGTGAGAAAGGCCATTGAGGCTGGGCTGGGAGTGGGAGGAGGAGGTGGAAACCACAGAGAGGGGTCGGATCGGGGGGTTGGTGGGTTCCACGGGGGCCTGGGGAGGGGCTTGGGTATGGGAGCGTGACGTTCTTGAAGCCACGGACACTATTGATGCGCTGGAGCGCCTCGACGGCCGCTTGAGGGTGCTCTCAATAACGATGTCTGACTCCTCATCGCTTTCCAGCTCGTCGGGGTAGCCATGGGCACCGGTCGCCATTGCTGCGGTGGACAGGCTGGGGTAGCCAGTGGAACCGCTGCTGTCTGACGACTGACCGGAGCTGCCGGATATCCGGCTGGCTCGCACCACATTGTTCCGCTGGTTCACCGGCTTCACTGTGACAATCAGGTTGTGACTGTTGGCGATCATCATGTCCGTTACCTGGTCTAGCGTCTTCCCAGTCACCTCAATGCCATTGACCTCCAGGACCTCGTCATTGACGGCCAGCAGGCCCGTGCTCTCAGCCAGGCCCCCAGGCACCATGCGGGAGATAAAAATCCCAGGCACCTTCTCCAGGCCATGGGGCGTCACCCGTACGCTTGTCCCATCCCGGATGTAGAACCCCAGGGGTTTGTCAGAACCATGGCGGTAGAGGCGAACGCGGCGGTGGGACTCTGGCAAGATGTCCACATCGATGATGGAGGAGACTGGCCGGAAGTCCTGCGGCATGCCAATACGGATGTGAGGTCGCTTCCTGTTGACGTCATTCCGCAGCGCCACCACAGCCTTCTTCTTTCGTGTCAGAGAGTGAGTCCCATAGCTGCTGTAGTCGACCTCCTCTGAAACACAACAGGAGACATAGAACTGGTTAGAGCCTTTTCTGAAACCCAGAACAGAACTGCTAAGAACTGAAACACAGAAAATATAGAACCCCTTAAGGCCTCTGGGAGACAGGAGAAAACAACTGCTCACGGAACAGAACTACTTAGAACAGCTTAGCTCTCAGGGACACTTCACTTGAAGCATATGAGCCTCAAATGGTGAGCAGATGTTTTCCTTTGAAAGAACACAATACATAAAGGTTTTATTTGTAGCAAGAAATGTACGCAGTGCTCATTACCATACACGTCAACAGGTCTTAGTCCAAACTCCTCTAACTCTACCCCTGGGTAAAGCAAGCATCAACCCTTCATGTTTTTAAAAATGGACAAATGACCAAAACACACATAAAACTGCAAGATGACAACATGAACACAGATTAACTTTATTCCAGACTTGGGACATCAACACAACAGAATAGTGAAGCTGCCAATACATTCCAGATTGCAGTCCTAGAGTCATTAATAAAACGCTGAGAGGGCAGAGCAGAGCTGACAGCGTGGGGGTGTGTGTGTGTGTGGGGCGTTCCTGTCTGTGCTGACAGTGCTGTCCCGCTTTACTGGTACTGCTTAGACAGCTGCTGTTGGGGAGGCCCTGCCTGCCTGCCAAGCCAAACCATGGCCAAAATGGGACCAGAGTCACAGCGTACTGACTGTTTACCAGTCCCACTCTAAAGAAACACCCACACAAGGAGTTGAGGACAAAGGGAAGTTTATCATTAAAACTCCGCAGCTTGTTTACTGTGAAATCCTTTCCCTCCACTTCAGAACAAAGCTTCAACTGGGCTGAACTTGTGGCAGACCCTGTTGCACTCTGGGCCGTAGAGAAAGCCTGACGAGTGCTGTGCTGGTCTGGTGTAGCTCTGCAGTCAGTGGGGTGGACCAGAGCCACAGGAAGAACAGTTGTAATCAAACACCAGGATGGGATTACAGTTGGAATACCGATCATTCTGAGCTTCAGTTGTACACGACTCGCTGTCTGCAAGCAAGGGCAACGGAGTGTGTTCAAGCAAAACTATTTTTTTTAAAAAATATATAAAAACATTTCAACCAACCCAATATGTCTAGGCTTAGGCGGTATACGATATACTGGGGTATTTGGAGAAAAAAAAACACAGGATGGTTTTTCAATACTGTCAAAACTACTTCTTTGAAGTTGTTCAATACATTTGAATATTTATAGCAACTTTTTAAGTTAATACCTACAGTCAACTTGTGCATTACGTTCGGAGACAAAGCAGATTGCCCTTTTCATTCCACCCCTCACATTATGAACAGTTGAGCCAGTCACGTGTTTGTTTGTAAATAGCATAACATGAGAAAGCGGGAGCTGGTTAGTCCAAAGCATTGTATATCTATCGGTAAGTCTCTGTTGTGCAGCGCACATGAGGTGATGAAGTTACACCTGTATGCAATTCACCACAACATTTTTGCCATCAGATATCTTACGTCTTTCTGCCGTGTTTGAGAAGTCAAAAAGCTCTGGATGAGTTCTGTACAGATGCCATTTCTTTCCCTGTACTTCCTACTAGCACCCCCCCCCCCCTTTCTTCTCCCCTCTGCTCCTTATACACATAATGCTCTTCCTTCAGAAAAGCATTCATCACAACTTTGTTCATTTGCACAATTTCTCTCATTCACTTCCTCTTGTAAAATGTAAAACACTCACTGAAAATGACATTAGGTAGCTACTATCTATCCAGCTTGACAATGGCAGGAAGAGAAATAAAGAGAGACATGGAGAGACAGAGAATGCCAGAAACAGAGAAACAGTATGATAGTGAGAGGACTGCTCAGGCATAATAAACTCATCCTGTGACCTTCCTCTCAGGACATGTCTGTACTGCTAGCTGTGTTGATCCAGATCCAAGGAGGAAGTTTGTCCGGACAGTGTGAAGCACAGTGCTGCAGGAACAGGAACTAGAGGTCCTACGGGGGGGGGGGGGGGGGCATCCACCACTTCCATGGCAATGGGCCACGAGTCATAGTCCCTCCTGGGGTGG
The DNA here is from genome assembly GCF_057628025.1 of Oncorhynchus mykiss. NCBI lineage: Eukaryota > Metazoa > Chordata > Actinopteri > Salmoniformes > Salmonidae > Oncorhynchus > Oncorhynchus mykiss. The sequence goes on along the minus strand of NC_143039.1, from coordinate 53,560,696 downwards.
ACACTTGCCTGGGTGTATGTGTTTGACGTAATAGCATATGCAAGTGGGATAACCATATGGTCACGTGGTATAGATGTGTTCCCTCTGCTGGAAAAGTGTGTTAGTTCCTATGCTAAAGTATTTTTGGGGGGGACAATTCTCTGTGCTAATAGTTTCAGTGGGAGTATTTTGTGCACCACTGTACTGACCCAACCTCCCAGGCCGACTAATGACTTTCTGCATCTCCTCCCCACTACACTAATGACGGAATCTAATGACAGGACACAACACAGTTTTAATAACGCTGTTCTGAAAGCAAACTGCTGCACTCCTTGCTACATATACAGATGGCCACAGCTAGGTTTGCAAAGGGTCGGAAACTTTCCGGTAAATTTCCCAGAAATTTTCCATGGGAAGTTAAGTCTGGGAATTTTGCTAAAATTCATTAAAAAAAAGTTAAGCTTTTTTGTGGGATACATATAAGGCAATTCTAGGTATTGCGTCATATTTTGGTTAAACCATCCCCAATTCAATGGAATTGCAACCCTCTGCATGCACAGTGCATTCTTCCAACACATGTACAGCTGATTCTCAAGATCTTGCACACTAATGAGCCCACACTGCTACACTGTCACAGTCAAGGACAACATGCTTTCTGGTAAGTTTTGATTACAATACTGGTTGGGATGAATATATTTTATATGACATTCATGATTTTTTGTTAACTAGTAAATAGTAGCCTACAGCAAAGTGTGTATAAATCATTTCTAATTCGTTAGCAACTTCTGCTAGTTAGTTTTTGTTACCATGTGGGTTTTAGCTTGCTTGAGCCTGCGAACTGAGGAGTGTTAATTCACCTGTTTCCATATATATATATGAATGAATGAAAGGTGAAATAAAACGGGGGGGAAAAAATTAAACATTTATCTTAAAAAGGAGTTTAATCAAATTTGCTTAACTATTTATTTGTACATGGAATGTTATATATATTTTTTACATATTTTTGTCTAATCTTTACAGGAAAATGCCACGGGTACTATCTGATGTGTGAAGACATTTCACTGCAGCTAATGTAGAAGGAAAAGCTGTGTACATTTGCAAATACTGTGCCAAATCATATGTGAAGAATACAACAAAGATGCAGAATCATCTGGCCAAGGGCATAAAGTTCCCTCAGCACTTACAACAAGCAACCTCTGACAAAAGTCCTATTACTTCTAGTCGAGTTGAAAATGATGAATCAGACACTTTATCGATAGCAACAGCTCGTGGTCCTCCTGGAATCAGAAGCTCTTTTTGACTCACTGGAGGAACGTAGTCAGAGAAATGCTGATGAATGTCTTGCTCGAGCTGTGTATGCAGCTCATTCACCTCAGATGCTCACAGGCAATGTGTATTGGAAGAGATTTCTGAATGTTCTTCACCCAGCATACACCCTCCAACCAGACATGATTTATCTACTCATTTGCTGGGTGCAGAGTTGAAAGTCAAGCAAATCATAGAGAAAGCAAACTGTATTGCAATCATCTCTGATGGGTGGTCAAATGTTTGTGGACAAGGAATAATTGACTACAACTCCACCCCTCAACCCATATTCTACAAGAGTACAGACACAAGGAACAGACACACTGGTCTCTACATTGCAGATGAGCTGAAAGCAGTCGTCAATGACCTTGGACCACAGAAGGTATTTGCACTGGTGACAGACAATGCTGCAAACATGAAGGCTGCTTGGTCTAAAGTGGAGGAGTCCTACCCTCACATCACACCCATTGGCTGTGCTGCTCATGCATTGAATCTGCTCCTCAAGGACATCATGGCACTGAAAACAATGCATACACTCTACAAGAGAGCCAAGGAAATGGTTAGGTATGTGAAGGGTCATCAAGTTATAGCAGCAATCTACCTCACCAAGCAAAGTCAGAAGAATAAGAGCACCAAAATGAAGCTGCCCATCAGCACCCGTTGGGGTGGTGTTGTCATCATGCAAACATCTCCTCCAGTCTACTGGAGGGGAAGGAGTCTCTCCAAGAATTGGCCATATCACAGTCTGCCGACATGGACAGCCCCATCAAGAGGATCCTCCTGGATGATGTATTTTGGGAGAGAGTGGTAAGCAGCCTGAAACTCCTGAAACCTACAGCAATAGCCATTGCACGGATTGAGAGAGACAATGCCATCCTGTCTGATGTTCAGACTCTGCTTGCAGACATAAGAGAAGAAATCCGTACAGCCCTGCCCACTTTACTGTTGCTCCAAACAGAGTTAACTGCAGTTCTGAAATGCATCAAAAAGTGTGAAGATTTCTGCCTGAAGCCCATGCACGCCGCAGCGTACATGTTGGACCCCAAGTATGCTGGCAAGAGCATCCTGTCTGGTGCAGAGATCAACAAGGCCTACAGTGTCATCACTACCGTGTCTCGCTACCTTGGCATGGATGAGGACAAGGTTCTTAGCAGTCTGGCAAACTACACTTCCAAGCAAGGGCTTTGGGATGGAGATGCAAAATGGCAGTCGTGCCAACATCTCATCAGCCACCTGGTGGGACTTTGTGGATCTGAGGCTCTTTCCCGTTTCCTCCATCATCCTCCAAATCCCACAAACATCAGCTGCCTCAGAGCGCAACTGGTCCTTGTTTGGGAACACACACACCAAAGCTGACCAATACAAGAGTTGAAAAATTGGTGTCCATCCGTGCAAATTTGAGGCTTGTTGAGCCTGACAACAAGCCATCCTCAACAAGGTTGGAAAGTGACAAGGGAAGATGAGGCCTCAGAGTCTGATGTTCAAGAGGTGGACATTGAGGCGGTCTAGTGAGAAGACATGGAAGCCTGAGAGGAGGACAACCAAAGCTTTAGTTTAATCATTTTACAGATGTATGTTGAAAATGTTTTTGCATCTCCCAATGGATCATTGGGGATCATTCAATATTCCCTTTCTTTCATTGTTCAGTGAAATCATCCCATGTGAAGAGTCAATTCATTTAATTAAAGTTCGTAATTCGTTACTAAATTGCTTTTAAAAATGTATATTGGGAGGATTGAATCATTTTCAATTATGTCTACTTATGATTAGGTAAAAGGTTTATGTTTGTCTCTATATGATATGGTAAATATACCCAATGCAAAAAAAGTCTATATTTAAATGATATGAATTTTCATATATTTCCGTTAATACCCATATATTCTCACAGAAAGTTTCCACCTCTGAATATTCCATAAAATGTGCAACTCTAGCCACAGCTTTAGAAGGTACAGAACCACAAGCCACAGAACCCAGTCTGGCCAGCTCTACTGTGGATTTTCATATAGAAGCCACCCCGCCGGCTCCAGCTCCTGCCCTGCCGGCTCCAGCTCCTGCCCTGCCGGCTCCAGCTCCTGCCCTGCCGGCTCCAGCTCCTGCCCTGCCGGCTCCAGCTCCAGCCCTGCCGGCTCCAGCTCCTGCCCTGCCGGCTCCAGCTCCTGCCCTGCCGGCTCCAGCTCCTGCCCTGCCGGCTCCAGCTCCTGCCCTGCCGGCTCCAGTTCCAGCCCTGCCGGCTCCAGCTCCTGCCCTGCCGGCTCCAGCTCCTGCCCTGCCGGCTCCAGCTCCTGCCCTGCCGGCTCCAGCTCCTGCCCTGCCGGCTCCAGCTCCTGCCCTGCCGGCTCCTGCCCTGCCGGCTCCAGCTCCTGCCCTGCCGGCTCCAGCTCCTGCCCTGCCGGCTCCAGCTCCTGCCCTGCCGGCTCCAGCTCCTGCCCTGCCGGCTCCAGCTCCTGCCCTGCCGGCTCCAGCTCCTGCCCTGCCGACCCTGTCAGAGAGAGTCTGGAAAATACCCGTAGACACCCTTTTCTGTTTCACTGCTGCTTTCAACTCTTGTTTTTAAGAAAGCTTCCAAAAGCTTCTGAATATCATCAAAGTAGGGTGCAGAAATTATTCTTAGTTGTCGGGTCGAGGCAGCAGGAAGTATAATTATTTAGATTGAAGCCAGACAGGCTTTTATTATGGGGAGGAATTTATGCCACAAGTGCAAGTCTGCTGATGGGAAACACATTGAGGCTGTACTGCTTCATCTCATTACCGAGGTGGACTGGTGCACCAACACTTCCCTCCACTGTCCCGCCTTTAGTCCCAAAACCCCAGGTACACCTTGTCCCAAAACCCCAGGCACACCTTGTCCCAAAACCCCAGGCACACCTTGTCCCAAAACCCCAGGCACACCTTGTCCCAAAACCCCAGGCACACCTTGTCCCAAAACCCCAGGCACACCTTGTCCCAAAACCCCAGGCACGCGACACACTGATGAAACTGAACAACACATTCCCCCCACTGAATCCCAAAGTCCTTTCCAAACTAACAAAGTTGAGGGTCAAGAAAGAGTCTCTGAACTATCTGAGAAACACAAGCGAGAGAGAGAGAAAGAGAGAGAGAGAGCGAGCGAAAAGGGTGGCATCTCACCGAGATCCAGGCCACATGGACAGACTGCTGACTAGAATGGAAAGACAATTTATACAAACACAAATAATTGGATGGTAAGATGGAAGGACAATTAGCCCAGTAATGTAAGAGCTGCAGCCCTGTTGGATAAAAGAGAATGATTATCAGAGCATGATTATTATGTGGCTTCTAGAGCATCGGGGGGGGAAATGGAATTTAGAAAGTCTGAATGCTTCGAGTCAATACCTTCAGCCTGATGTTGACTGACGCAGCACAAAACAAGACATGTAATGAAAAGGTACTAATGCGGAGGGAATACAGCTAAATAGTTTGGCATGGAACTGAAAACACTGACATGAACCAAATCAACTTTAACATCTTCCCCAAGAGAACTAATTAGGTGGCACCCGAAATGGCATCCCCATAGGCTCTGGTCAAAAGTACTGTACCATTGAGGGAATAGGGTGCCATTTATGTTCTAAGGTACAACAACAAACAGCCTCAACCAAGTCATGTGATGCTGCCAGTCACCTGACCTGGCTCTCCCATCCCAGTATGGGTCAGGGTTTAGGGGTTAAAGGTGAAGTGCCTAAATTCCTCTGTTTGTAAGAGGGCCGAGTTGGCCTCCCACCCACAATCCGGTCAGACTGCCAGGCTAGCTCTGTAGGGTTTCACCAGTCAGGAATGTGGCGCTTGATGGATATGGAGATATCTCTGGACAGGTTCAACTTAACTCAGTTTCTGTAGCTGTGGGTACTCTAGCCTTGCCTAGTCCTAATCCTGCATCCCCTTTAGGCTGGGCTAGGTCTGAAATGGCATCCTATTCCCTACATAGTACTCTCCTCTCCTCCTTGTTAACTGGACCTGTGAAAAATAGACTATTTTCAAGTCCAATAAAGGGTTTTTATGATCAGTCATTAGGCCTCCCCATGTGCTTTGTTCTCAAACACCTTGTTGTACGTTTAGTGCTGAATGTATGTATTCGCCAGCAAGCGGAATGTGTTGGCCAGAATGTAGCCTACTGGCCAGCACAGAGTACAACGATAAACACAAAGTAGAAAATAAAATGTAAGATTTTGAGCCACTATTTCTGAGCCCATTTGTTCAGTTTAAATCTAAGAACAGTGCATATTGTTGTGATGTAGTGTTGTCGTTCACGTTGATGGGAAAACTAACATACATTAGTCTAGACTAATCTGTCGGCTCTGTATAATGTTGCGGCAGGTAGGCTAGTGGTTAGAGCGTTGGGCCAGTAACCGAAAGGTTGCTCGATCGAAACCCCGAGCTGACAACGTAAAAATCTGTCGTTCTGCCCCTGAACAAGGCAGTTAACCCACTGTTCCTAGGCCGTCATTGTAAATAAGAATTTGTTTTTAATTGACTTGCCTAGTTAAATAAAAGGTACAATTTTTTTTTTTTTTTAAATGAACTCTGCATTACAAAGACTGGTAAATAATGGTAACATTCTACACCTCTGTGACAAACCAATCGTAAGCCTGGCTTTACAAAACGTCAATAAACACCAAACACTAGCTTTACAGAACATTAATAAGCAACATAACTCACACGTTGACGTGAGCCTAACGATCTGAGGGAACATTCAGGGTCTTAGTTGGTGTTTGTGATGGACGACAACACGTGGCATATTACACCTCCGTTACGCAACAGTTATGATGCAGAGATGTTTGGGAACTCAGTACCTCTCTGTTCACCAGGTATACTGTAGGCATCTAGGATCCCCTCTGTTCACCAGGTATACTGTAGGCATCTAGGATCCCCTCTGTTCACCAGGTATACTGTAGGCATCTAGGATCCCCTCTGTTCACCAGGTATACTGTAGGCATCTAGGATCCCCTCTGTTCACCAGGTGTACTGTAGGCATCTAGGATCCCCTCTGTTCACCAGGTATACTGTAGGCATCTAGGATCCCCTCTGTTCACCAGGTATACTGTAGGCATCTAGGATCCCCTCTGTTCACCAGGTATACTGTAGGCATCTAGGATCCCCTCTGTTCAACAGGTGTACTGTAGGCATCTAGGATCCCCACTGTTCACCAGGTATACTGTAGGCATCTAGGATCCCCTCTGCTCACCAGGTGTCGCCTACGGGAACTAGACCCTGAATGTTCCTTCAGTTTGAGTACATTACTAAACATAGACTCCTCAGAACCATGTTGGTCAGCGAGCAGTAGCCAGAGAGGAACAAACCAGCAGGTTTCTGCCAGGCTGGTGTGAGAGATTGGAGGTTAGAGGTCAGGGAGAGAGAGGGGTGAGAACATCCTCCCCCCAGGCCAGGCTTGGGCTAGCCACTGAGAGTGACCACTGGAAGAGATGTTAGTATTTAGACGTGACCCTGCTACAGACCCCTGCTAGGCCTGAACAGCCAGCTCACTGAAGAACACATGACCTCAAAGATCAAGAGCCTCCTTTAAAAACAGCATGGGTAACCAATACTCTGGGCCAACAAACTACTCTGGCTTACGCAAACACCACTCACACAACACAGCTAGGCTATCCATCTTCCGTAGAGACAATAAAAAGGGTCTTTCCTCCACCACCACAGGAACAAAGTGACTACCCACGGACTAAACAGTGACTAACTGCTCTTACTGCCAGCATAGACCAGGGGTGTCAAACTCATTCCATGGACCTAGACAACCAGGTGAGGGGAGTTCTTCAGTGACCTTAATTCAATCAATCAAGTGCAAGGGAGGAGCGCAAACCCGACGTGGAATGAGTTTGACATGAGGTAAAGACCATAACCACCACAGAGAGGTGTATAGAGGGTATGCAGGGCACGGGACAGAGCTGCCTTTCCCATTATGTGACTGGCTACCGTGGCTAGCCTGGCCAGAGATTACTCGAGAAATTCCCCATCCACTCATCTCCACACCAGCCACCAGAGGTGTTGCATCACCTGCAGGGAAAGGGTCAGTTAGAGGTTCTAAAACCTGTGTGATCCCGTCTGTCCGTCCAGCATCAGGGAGGTCTGAGTTGCAGCAGGAAGACTGCTGCCAAGGCATTCCTTTAACACTAACATGGAAAAAGGGAATCGCCTAGAATTTAAAATAAGCAAACATGTTTGCCACGGTAGCAGGGTCAGGGGGGAATGTTTAGGGGCCTAAGAACATCTACATAGTAGATGACAGCTAGAGTGGCCGGTGAGGGAGGACATTATTTAAGTTCCAGCTCTACCATAACAACAGAAATATCCTGTCGTCTCGCTCGTCACACACGAAGTTCAAAGAACCCGAGCAAGACCTATTAGACTGACCCCTTCCAACCACTGCTCCTCCAGAACTGGGAGCAGAGCTAGAGGCTGGAGACAGGGGAAGACAGGCGAAGACAGAGGAAAGCCTCTGGAGATTTGACTTTACTCAAATACTCTCAAGAGACAGACGGGCGAGGGAGGAGCTTGTGCTCCCTGAGAGTGCACAGTCAGCAGCACGGCCCTCCCCCTTCCTCCTCTACCCCCTGCCTGTTACCACCAGACATCTGGGACCAGTTAGGGGGACTGCTGCTGAAGAGATCAGGGTGGAGAACAGGAACGGCAGCACTACGATGGAGGATTAGCCTTCTCTCCTCCTCTTTTTCAGACGCATCACATTTTTTAACACAGGTCATGGTTGCCGACTTGTCTAGTGGTTGGCGGGGGGGGGGGTTAAATGATAAATGGTCTCCACCCAGAGAAGTCAGAACATGTGTTGGCGGTTAATGTTGAGCGTTGTCTTACCGCTGTCCATAAGTTCCACAAGCCTTCCAGGCTTTTAGCAGTAAATTGGGAGTTCAGGACCCATATTTGACATCGGAGTTTGCCATTTAAATCAAAATGAATAAGGGGTGGGGGGGACGGGGAGACGACTCATCCTAGATGATCTGTGAATACAGGCTAATAGCATTGCAATTTTGTCCACTTCACATTTAAAGTAGCAGCCAAGCACAGCAGAATTTAGAAACAGAGGAGGATGTGGGACAGATTTTGGCAGCGTATCGGAGCAGGGTGACTTAAATCACAGTGGCATGCTGGGAGTCAGGGCCACCCGTCTGTTTACAAACAAGAGATCGACTGGAAGGAGAGACAGAGAACACGAAGGAATACATCTCTCCTAATAGACATCGGAGTCTGGACCTCGCCAGGGAGGGAGTTCATCTGAGGGAGCGAGTCCAACGGCCTCCTACTTTCCAAAAATGGGGAAAAAAGGGATTTCTAAAAGCTTCCACAAAGGATGTCCAAAAATCTTCTTTCTAAAAAAAAAGACATATTTAGAGCTCATGGCCATCTTAGTCCACTAGAGCGTGAGAGTGAGGGGAGAGATGGTGCATTGGGGACAGATGTTATTTGAACCACAACAGCAGGAGACTGCTGCCGTTTCTAGCCTGCTACAATAGAGCATTAAGCTTTAGGAAGAGAGACAGCGCTATAGAGTAGGAAGGGACAGATAGAGACAGCACTACAGAGTAGGAGTCAGACAAAGCACGCCGACAGAGGACAGCTACATTAGCGAGAGCTTCAGACTCTTTAGTCCTTTAATAATGTTTAACCTGCTCCGGATTGAAAGATTAGATTCCTATTCGATCTGGATCACACTGTTCATTACGAGAGAACATGTATGTGTCCTTAGTGGATACATTAGAAGTCATTTACACTGATCCAGGCTGAAGAGGAGTAACCTAATAAAGTAGACTCACAGAGCTGTATTAGTCATAGACAGCCTCATTTAGACTGTAAATCAAGGGCATCATTGGATGTTGGATGTTCCAGTAATGATATCAGAATGGTTTATTAGTTCAGGGGAGGGGGTGAGAGGGCGTGTTATTTGATTAAAGTGCCCAATAATGGAGTTTCCTAAACTCCAAAGAGTAGTCTTTCCACCACTGTCCCAGTGAGACATCTACCTGGGCAGCGTTGGAGGGGAAAGAAGAGGGCCCACTGATAAACTCAGTGTGGGGGTCAATGAGGGTGTACCGATGATCCCATCCTTGCCTCGACACTAGATACAGCCTCTCCCTGGCCTGGTCTGGTCTGGCCTAGCCTGACCTTTCTCCACCCCCTCACCAGCCTGGCTGTCTCTGTCAGTGAGCAGAGCCAGACCTCCTAAACCTAACCTCCTCATAACCCTCTCTAATCTCCCCAGGTTCTGGGTAACAACTAACAGGTCCTGAGAGAAGTTAGGATAAGGACTGTACCCCCACCGACAGACACTCCCATCTCTCTCTATCCCCATCCAACATCTCCTGTGACCCCACTTCTCCCCCTCATCAGAGAGGATCTGGGGAGTCTGACTACCACGCCACATGGTGCTCTATACCCAGTAGGGATTAATTTTTGCCCGAAAATCTACCATGTTTTAATACCGGGAATAATTCATATTTATCCCGAGAGTCCCGGGAAATGTAAAGGGTTTAAAACCAAAATATGGTCACAATTCTAGGGTTCTCCCAAAGTAAGGATTGGCTGTGCCACTATGTGAAGATTTCAACGTAAATTAAACTGATATTTAGTAATGAGAGTAACTACCTTTGAACAACAATGACATTGTGAATTGCCAAACAGGTCTTTCATAAATTCAGAGCTTTATCATGTTCCTCAATTAATTCAGCAGTCGGTTATCTCGACACAGAGAGCACTCAGGGTGCACCAAGAGTACGCCTATAGCGTTACAGAATCTCTCACACACTTTGTCAAATTACCAAAGTTGCTAAACTTGCTAGAGAACCTCCTTCAAATGAATGAGCTCATGAATAAACAGTGAGACCAAGGGTGGAAATCGTTTAAATAGCAAGTGATCTTAACGGTGACCAACTCCGTTTAAAAAAAATATTCATAACTACTTCGGTTTGTTGATCACATGCATGGGTGAGAGACATGCGTTGATAATGCAACCTATGGATTACAGAATAAAGTTAGGAATTGTCATGCGAGACAGGAGTCATGATTTTGGGTTTCAGTGGCATTGGGACTGAATAGAAAAATAGTCTAGACTCTAGGACAATAGAATTTTCCTTCATGTCTCTCTGAATTGTTAACGGTAGTGTATTGTGCATAGCCCGGTCACATTTGTGACTGTCTGAAGAGTCACAATGACAGATCAGAGGCAAACATTTGATTGGCTATTACTGTAGGGGTTTCTTGTAGGGTTTATTAACTGCATTTGGGTCACGTGTGTAGTCGGCAGTGTCAATTAAGCGTGCGCTTTGAATTTATGGCGACTTTGTGGCTTCCATGCTACAACCGGTTTGGATAATGTGCCCTTTTATTGTTTTGCTAATCTGCTACTGCACATGTGTGTTTTGGGGAATTGCATTAGTGTGACATAGGAGGAAAATGTTTCCCGGGTCTTGTAATGTCATTTTTTCTGAAAATGTGGAGTGTTACCGGCACAGGATCCTGCTTACCGATATTAATCCTAATACCCAGCCTGTCCAAGCACAACAATCCAGGTTGACATTCACATACCAGCTCTATCAATGTACACTGGCAAACACACACGACTCATACTGGCAAACAAAAACTCACGTACTAGTGAGAATCACACCAGCGGCCAAGTGGAGTTGGGACTTCACCGCAGCCTATTAACTTGTGGTTTTCATGTCAGGCACAGGGAGAAGTGAACTAGTACGTATCATTAAAACGATGGTAGGGGAGGAGGAACGGGAACGAAGGATTTGGACGGGTAATTGCAGTCTAATGGTGGCAAAGATTCATGTTTCATCCGCCATTAAAAGACAACACACACACACACACACACACACACACACACACACACTAAGCTAAGCTAAGCGAATGCTGATTAGGGTTTAATTCAACCACAGTAAAACTGCTTTCACTATGATTCCCTCAGAGATGCATCTTATTTCGGTGGTTGACAAGAATATGAAATTCAATTTATTGTATGTAAATCACATCTCCATAACAACGCGAGATAATCTGATAATATCCTGCGTATGTAAAGTCCTACTGTGCAGAGCATATGGTTCATTATGTTCCTTAGCCATAATACTGTATCACATTGTTAAATTCCCCTGTTTACATTGTGTAAGACACAGAGGTGGTTCTGTCCACACGGGGCAGTGTCAGCCTCTCCTCCCCAGTTGAGGCTCACCGTCCCTGGGTGTTGTTGGGTAACCGTTAGGCAGGCTGCATGCTGGGACAGGCCCGGGCTAGAACTACACCTGAAACAACAACAGGACTGGTCTGGAGCTCTGCTGCTACACCTGAACCATCCACACCTTTGTACACAACCAGACTGCTTCCTGTGTGCTTCTAAAGTGTCAGGTTCTCCACTCCTGCCCGCCTCCTGCCAGGCTCCACTGACTCTGTTTGTAGACGATGACACACACTAATGAGATCCTACCCTGCCCAGATCTCAATTTCTCCAACAAAGCAAAAAAGTGAAATAACTATTTTCCTACAATGGGCCCCCTGAGATAATATCCCGGGTCCACCTGTACCTGAATACCTAAGACCTGATTTTGGACCAGTGAAGGCCTCTACTTTAAAAGTCAGGACTGCGAACAACAGCGATAAGACAGGAACACAAATTGTACTCAATAAATGGATGTATTATAATGTAGCATCAGAACTTCCCCAGATTGCTGAGACAAACTTCTCCATTCTAGCCGTCAGTATCTATTGTCTACAAATCTAAACGATTCATATTGTCTACAGGTCTAGTCTCCACAAGTCATCTGAGAAGAGTTGGAGCTCATTTCTCTTCCTGCCATCCCACTGCCCTGAACGGTTGAACTGCTGAGCTGGCCTGATTGGCCAAAAGCCCAGGTGTTTGTAAAGGGGCCGTCTCCTCCATCCTTCCTTCTCTCCCTTTCTCCCTCTGTGTGTCTGTCTGCTGTCAGTTATTGGGGTGCAGTCACACAGACAATAAGAGGGCTTAAATCACAGACCTCCTGTGAGCAAAGGACCACAGAGAAGGATAGGGATGTTTATATTAGGTACACAAGGGGTGGGATTATGCTTAAACAACTGAAATTGTTATCCTCTAAAATATATTTTCTGCAATATGACTAAAGAGGTTGGGCATCATTGTCTTATTTCAAAAGTTCATGTGCAGGTCTGTCACCTGCCTGCATGTCCCAGCTCAGCCAATCAGCAAATATATTTGTGATTGACAGCTCTCCTGATCCACTGCAGCCAATCAAACATTGAATAAGTGCCTCCCTGGTCCTTGTGGGGTGGGGGAGGTTAGAGTGAAGGGGGGGGGTATGGCACAGCAGGCTGTCTGATTGTTTTACAGCACGATGACCTATATATGCCTCTTCTTTGAACACATTCTAAAAACTCAGCTTAATTGTTCCTTTACTTCCCCTTCAGCGGATTCACCACCCCCAACCGTGGACTAGAAGCCCATACTACAGTCCGAAGAGTGTTGTTTAAGCCTGTTCACACTTAATCTATACATAACCACATTTGGAGATCAGCGAAACAAGGACAAACAGAGAATCAGAATTTAACATGCTATCGCCAAGGTGATTCAGAATAAAGCTGATGAACAATCACACCCTGTAGAAAACACCCTATAGAAAACACCCCATCTCATCTGACTGCAAGTCACAACTGAGCCTTTCTAGGAAAAACTGATATTTTACTTGTGCCCAATGAATCGCTGCATCAGGGCTAATCATGTTAGTTCACTGAGAAGGGGTGGAGGGGGAAGAGGCTGTAGCGAGAGAGCAAAGTGACTTTGGGACCATGCAGATATGTTTTTTTTCTTCCATTGCTTCATAGGACTAGATATTGACTGCCGTCAACATGTACACAGCGTGGCTGGTCTTGTGGATGAAGATGTGATGGCTTTCAGGTGACGGGATATGTGGATCCCTACATGCTAGGTATCGGGCAATTCTGCAACAAATACATGTGAAAGTCCCTAAATAATCTAATCTAAGCTTCCTAGAGCAATTCTGTTCTTCTAATTCCGTGTTTCATGGTCCATACCATATTTCTGCTTCCCAGACAGACCAGCGTGTTGCTGGGTGTTTGGTGTTGTGAGTAGATGAGGAGGAGAGGCCCTCCTTAGTAATTATGTCCTCCAGAAATAAAAACTGTGGCACGGGAGGCAGTGGCGATGTTAAGAACACAACAACTCTCCCTGCACCGCTCCGTTGACTCTCACACTACTTTTTCCTCACAGCTCAAACCCATGAATAAGGCAGTTAACCCACTGTTCCCCGGTAGGCCGTCATTGTAAATAAGAATTTGTTCTTAAATAAAAGGTTACATAAAAAAAAGTGTTTATTTTGTATGTGTTCAATAGCTGCTGGGACTGTTAAAGGCCCAGTAGCACATGTAGCTGTGCTGCCTGAGAGAGAAATGGGGCTGATTATATACTGCGACAGAACTCATCTCTCTGTTGCCCGGTCATCAAACACCACAGGATTCTACAGGGACAGAGATATTAATGTTTACAGCTTTCCAGAATGCTTTAGAGAGACCATTTTGTTGTGAAAGACAAGAAAAATGCTGAAAGCAAAAGTTAACCTTAATATAGTCTTACCACGATGTACGAGACAGTAAAACTAACAGAAATAGACTGGTTGGTTAAAAAAATGTGAGAACTAGAATAAAGGACGTCATCTCAGCACAGCACTCGACAGGAGACGAGGCATGTCCGTGCCAATTTACGGTGAATGCAGCGAGACTTTAAAACAAGATAGAGAAGGAACTAGGTTAAGGGCACCATAATCTCTCCACACACACACACACACACACACCCTTGTCCTACAGTAGATCAGTAATTAGAGGAACTAGAGAGAGCTGGTCTCTGGTTTGCATAGATACACTGCCTGCTCCCATCCTAACCTCTCCTCTGCTCAAACAGCCCGCAGACAAAGTACACTAAATGCTTCCCTCCCCAACCAGCACCCACAATGAACCTCTTCCAGGGTTCGCCCAGCACAGGGATAGTTCTCTCCTAAACCACATGTGACTGGGTCGGGTCCAGAATCCACTAAACACAGCCTGGCTGGGGCTATAAACAACGATCGCCTCGCTCTAGGCTTAACCTCCCCTCCTTTACCCGGTCTAAAAACATACACTCATGGATCAAGCTGCTGCAGGGTTGGAAGGAATAGGTAGACAGTTGTATTTACAGAGGGTTTGGTGGTGGTTGTTAAACTGTTAGTCTCCGGAGAACTGCAGCCATATTAATCACAACAGGTCGTATAGGCTAACATGTATTGGTACAGAAACAGTCTCAGATTATGTGGGAGAGAAACTCACACAGGAATCATGGCAGTGTGTCTGGAAACATAGGTTGTGGGAGCTGACACAGCGAGGCCTGACACAGCGAGGCCTGACACAGCGAGGCCTGACACAGCGAGGCCTGACACAGCGAGGCCTGACACAGCGAGGCCTTTTCAAAGCAGGTCGTTAAACAAAACGAAGCAGGGAGAGAGAAAAAAAAAGAAAAAACACCTCCAAGTTTGCCAAATACAACAGACGTTTAGAGTTTAATTAAAGTGAACACCCTCCTCCCTCCACTCTAGTGTAGGGATCAGAGAGAGAGGATGGGAAGGAGTGTGTGTGATCTCAGGAGCAGACAGAGGAGAGAGGCGACCAGGAAGGAGGAATCCAAGGAGGGGGGAGATTAATAAAGGAAGGAGTGCAGGTTCCTCCCACCAATCCTCCACACGTCTGCTCTCATCCCAACCATCCCTGCTCCTGTGAATCTCCTAAACAACAAGCAGCTGCTGTGTTGTCGCCATGAACGTGTAATGACCAACTCCACAAACAACCATTAAACTACAAAACATCAACAAACACCAAGACACAAACAGGGGAAATCAGAGTAAAGCCATGGGGGGAAAAAAAACTTGCCTGTGTAAACTAAACCAAACTATGTGGCCCCTGTTGATGGGAAGAGCAGGGGTGAAGGAGGGGGTGATGTGGCACGACCGAGACACTAACAAGTGGGTTGACTTAGGGCCCATCTAAACTGCCGATAATGGTCCTGCTACAACAGAGCCGGCGGACAGAGGGCCTGTCCCAATCAGGCATGGTGCTACCCCTCCATGCAGCCCCTAGCAGGTAGCTACAGTTCTCACTCACTCACTCACTCACTCACTCACTCACTCACTCACTCACTCACTCACTCACTCACTCACTCACTCACTCACTCACTCACTCACTCACTCACTCTCTCTGTGAGGAGCACAGGAGAAAAACGACCCCCCTTCCACACACACTAACCACTTAACTGCTCTGGCCATGCCACCATAGAGTAGATACACTTGACATGGTCCAGGAACACACAAAGGACAGCCTACTACCAGAAGCAGGCAGGATAACCAAATATACTGTAGAGGTAAGCCAAATACAGGCTTGCTATGAAACAAATAGGAACAGCATGTTGGTCTGTTCATCTGCAGCCAGCCAGTGTCCCCCCTCTCTGGGAGTTATTTGTCCAGTATGGTGCTGTGATGCTCAGACCGTCTCCCCTCTGGATATGACTGGGATTACCAATGACCCAGACAGGGCTGTCTGATGTCTGACAGCGGAGTAACAGAACCACAGCAGACGGGACTAGCCTAAACCTGCAGAGGCCATTCTCTCCCTTTCGACTCGCCCTCTTTCAGACTTTCTCTGAACGGTCATACTGTCAGCTTCAGCACTTTCACCAAAGTGAGAGGAAAGAAACCTAATGCTGGGGAGTGGGGGAGGGGCACAGGGGTGGAGGGGCTACTGACAGCTGGTTTCTTCCTCCCCTTTCAAGAGCCTGTCTGTTTGTCCAGAGCAACATGTGGACCAGCTCATACATATGGACCCATTTCAGAATCACTCTATCCCAAACAGAACCAGGCTTTTATCCCTGCAGAGCATTCAGACATCGGAAATGCATTAACTGTAGGGATGCATCATATTAATTTTTAAAATAAAATATTTTTTAAAAATTTTAAATATGTTTTTTTTATAAATCAATAAATCAAAATAATAATAAAACTTAGCTAAAAATGCCAACATCGGTATCAGCCAGATGTCTAGTTTAACACCGTGTTAAAAACCGATGTAAAAGCTACTGTGCATACCTATATAACGTAGGTAGATGAGGTGCATATCTATATAACATAGGTGCATACCTATATAACGTAGGTACATACCTATATAACGTAGGTACATACCTATATAACGTAGGTACATACCTATATAACGTAGGTACATACCTATATAACGTAGGTACATGATGTAATGACGCCACGTAAAATTTTGCGCTACACGTGCAACACAGCATTCCTAACCTAACCCACAATGTCTGCAATGACCAGTAGAAACTGCAGTCATTGTCATTAGTCTTCGCAATGATTTAGGAATCCTTGTGAGTAAGTATTAGCTAGGTTGCCACTTGTTGTTCGCTTATTGAAATTGAACTTCAGTTCATAAAAATAAATAGCTAGCTAGTTAACCCTCTTGCCCAAAGTTAACATTATAAGCAACCAGCTAGCTTCATCTGGCTAGTGAGGCTTGACCGGACTTGGTTATGAGTTGTGAAGCTAGCCACAATAAGGATTAGGCACAATAGTGGAATTTGCGGTTTGCCTTCAAAATAAAAGTATGTCATTGACAGTGAATACAAATAGTAGAATTATGCCATACTTTAATGTTGAAGGCTAACAGCAAAGTCCACTATTGTGGCTAATCCTTATTGTGGCTAGCTTCACATAGATGGGTCCAACCACCATTAATCAAATAAGAACTCTTATAAATTAGGGTTATTTTAGATGACACCAAGCTATATATAGTTAGCTAAACAGCGTTCCATAGAAATCAGCGTTCCATAGAAATCCTGGTTGAGAATGAAACGACTGAACAACGAAACAGCACAGCAAGTAAGTGAAAGAAATAGGTTTTGATTATGCTTTACTGGTAATGGGGACATATGTAAAATGCCAACAAAATATTTTTAGGGTCAGTGTGGTGTGCAAGTAACCTTTATTAAACTAGGCAAGAACAAATTCTTATTTAAAATGACAGCCCGGACGACGCTGGGCCAATTGTGCGCCACCCTATGAGACTCCCAATCACAGCCGGATGTGATACAGCCTGGATTTGAACCAAAGACTGTAGTGATGCCTCTTGCACTGAGATGCAGTGCCTTAGACCGCTGCGTCCGTGTGTGCATCCGTGTGTGTTAACTATTTAACTGTGCTAGAATGCTTAAAAAGGCTGCAAAAATGTAAAAATAAATCGTTATTGGTTTTTTTTTGGCAAGGAAAATATTGGATAACAGTATCGGTCAAAAATGTCATATCGGTGCATCACTAATTAACTGTGCATTAGACCTGTCTCATTGTCCATCTCCTGCTCAGATTCTTTTTTATTTCAAGTCAACGTGGCCCTGACAGCAGGCCTCTACTTTCATGCTGTAGCCGTTCTTTTGTCCTCTGGAAGGGAGCCATGGCCGATAATACAAGGGTTGCTGCAGTCCTCTCCTCTGGCCAGGCAGCATGTGAGTTGCATAATCCAGTAGCACACTTACATAAGGCCTGGAGAGGAGGAGAAAGGCAGAACTCTTGCATGAATAAATACTACATTAAACTAATCAGACATCTAATCCGAGCTCAGCACAGGAGTGACATCCCTAACCCTGCTCTGCTGTCACTGCTCTGTCTGGGGGGGATAAAGGGCTAATGCTATATGACTCTACACCATGGTTCAAAACGCTCAGAGGGCACAGCTTTGTACACTACACTGGTGGAGAGGTGAAAACACATCTTTCAGGTGTGTGTCTCGTCAGGAGGAGTCTCCAGTACAATGACGGTGGTAACAAATCGTGGTCCTGTTCCAGGGAGCGTTCTCTGAAGCCCCGTCGTCATGAAAGGTCTGGGTCTGGGCGGACCAGATGTTCAGACAGTACCCCGTGGTTGGCTGCTGTGGTAGACAGACACAAATAACACCCAGCCTTCATAAGAGGGATGCATTGACAGACTAATGGTGCAGTGAAGCTACAGGCAAGTCTTCAGGATTTTTTGTTTTTTGGTGGGGGGGCTACACCTGGGGGAAAGGAGACATGTTGCTAACAGAGGCGTGCTAAATGCCAAAAGGACTCTCCTCCAACAATAACACATTATCATGATGAGAAGGATAAACTTATGGATCTAAGAAAAACAATGTCACGGAAGATTAACTATGGATAAAATTAAAATCTAAAATGGCAATAACAATTTTACTTCCATCTCGTTACGAGTTCGACCCAATTAGATCTCATCTGAGGGGTTATTTGTCAGTCTGGGCCTTCTCTAGGTCTCTAGCTGGCCAATACAGTCTGCAGTCTTGGCTCTCCATCTCAGACATCTGTTGGGACTTCAGACACTGGTCTGGTCCTCTCTGGGGAATTAAATTATACTTACTGTAGAGGGATGTTTGATGCAACATTTTGTAAAGCACCACCACACTTTGATTAGCAATTAGAGAAATATAACAAAGCAGCTGGTTCATTCAGTCCAGTCACTGTCCCACAGCAGGGTTCTGTTGCAGTGTGTATGACATTCCTCTATTCAGACCATGCCAAGTTACATTCCTCAACAACCGATTTATGCTTGAAATAGAGTCTATACACAGAGTATATATTCGTCAGGGCATGGACTCTACAAGGTGTCGAAAACGTTCCACAGGGATGCTGGCCCTCTAATGTGTCCCACAGGTTTGTCAAGTTGGCTGGATGTCCTTTGAGTGGTGGACCATTCTTGACACACACAGGAAACTGTTGAGTGAAAAACCCAGTAGCGTTGCCGTTCTTGACACAAACCGGTGCGCCCGGGTCTCAATACCATACCCCGTTCAAAGGCACTTACATTTTTTGTCTATCCCATTCAACTTCTGAATGGCAGACATACACAATCCATGTCTCAGTGTAATTACAATAATACTTTCCCTGAACGTCTGCTGTGCAAACAACTCAATACACGTTTGAGTCTAAAAGCAGCAAAAACAATAGTAACAATTGGTTCACTATGATGGACTGAATTTTAGTTCTCCTTGCCACATTAAAGCTGCAATATCTAACTTTTTGGGCGACCTGACCAAACCCACATAGAAATGTGTGTGTGTTATAGATCTGTCGCTCTCATTGAAAGCAACTCTAAGAAGCTATGTTCTAAGATATGTTCTATGTGCGCTAGTTCTATGATTCCGGTTCCTAAGTTTAGTTTTGTGTCTTTTACTTTCGGTTTTGTACACCAGCTTCAAAACAGATGAAAACACAATATTTTTGGTTATGGAGAATATATTTCACAGCGGTTTGGATGGCACAATGATTCTCTACAGTATCCGTGCTTGCTTCGTCACAAACTGAAATTCGGAGAACTATTTGAATTTTTGCAACCAGATTTAACGCTTTGCAACCACATTTAACTTAAATGTTGCTAAAGCAGTTTCCTTCTGACAGTCAGTGCTGTGCATTTGTACTAAAACAAGGGAGACACTGTTTCGCTAACACTATTATCAGTCTAGTGTCCCAGGCGGGTTTCTAGAAGGTTAATCAGGTTATGTACCCATAACACCACATGTTAAACAAGCTACACCGCCAACGAGACGACCTTGGCCTATATCACCCACCTCCTAGATCCCAACTTCCCAGTATTTATTTAAACTGTGGGTTTTGCGAAAGAGGTGTTTGTCTGTTTAAAGTTCAGTCTGTTCAGCACTGGCATTGTCTTTAAAAAAAAAACGCCCCCCCCCAAAACCAAAGCAAAAACATATTTTGCTTAAAGGCAGGAATCCGCTACATTAATGTAGTTGTAGGCAGGATTATGACTGGCACACACTCAACATTAACTTTATAACTCTACATTAGTGGGGGTTTTTTCAGTTTTGATTAATTCCTTGCACTGGAGGGGATTCCGGTACATCAAACAAGCAGTGCTTGCTTGAGACAGGGGAAAAACACTTAACTGTACCTGACAATGGAGGTCAATAAGACCCTTAAAGAAAACTTATGTTGACTGTGTGCACCTCAGTAACATGTTAAGTGAAATGTCTATGGGCATTTCCATGGAAAAGGACCCATGAGCACCAACATGTGAAGTCCATTGGAGCATTTCAAAATTGGGTGTCAAAAGGAAAGTGAAGTCTTTATTGAGAAATGAAGGCATAGATACATTTGAACCATTTTCCATCTTAAGAATGAAGCATAAGTTGTGTTGTTACATGTTAATAACATTAAGACTGTGTCACCCAGCAGGCTATGCGAGGGTGGGGGAGTTGAAGTATGCCTTGCATGGCTACACAAGGACATTTCTAGCTGAAGTATCTGTTTATTAAAAGTAGTTCAACCTAAGCTCTGGTTTGTCATCATACGAAGAACAGGGCTGAGTTGGAATATGTTGGAATATATGAGCAAGTTGATGAGCAACTTACCAAAGAGAAATTGAAACTGTACCTGTTTCACGATCATGGATAGGCTTAGTCCTCCTACTCCTATGTAGTTAACAGGCAATCTAGCCGACAAATGGAAACGTTTCAAGCAAAAATCCAATATCTACATAGCAACCAGTGGAGCAAGGGGAGATCAATTGAAAGCTTCCATTTTTCAGCATGTTTTTGTTGGGGATGTATTGGACATTTACAATAGCTTTCAGCTAGACGAGGCAAACTTGACATTGACAGTCCTCATGGCTAAATTTGAGGAGTACTTTGTATCAAGCCAGAACATCACGTTTGAGAGATGCTTCTCTAATGATCAGAAACAGGGAGTCAGTTGTGAGTCTTCAGATTTTCACTAGTGAAAGACAGGATTGTCTGTGGCATACTTGATAATTGACTCAAGGAGAGATTGCTGCGTGAGCAAGATGTAACTTTGGATAAAGCAGTGAACGTGCCGAGCAGCTGAAACCACCAGAGCACAAGCTAAAGTGCTGCGCAGGGATGAGACGTCAGTGCATGCAATAAAAAGAGAGGAGCAACACACACACAAAACAAAAACAACCAAAAGAGAAAAATCTAAATACCACACGTGGAAAATGTGGAGTTATCCACAAGCCCAAAAATGGCCCTGCATATAGCAAATTATATAACAACAAAAGCTAAATGGATTGTGCCATTGACTGCGAATTAAACTATAATACCATCCAAGCCCGATACTGGAGCTCATGTTGGTGCTGGATGACAACAAAACACCGAATGTGAAGAGCAAAATACACCCTATGAAAATCATGGTTACTAGTTAGAGTGAGGGAAAAAAGTATTTGATCCCCTGCTGATTTTGAACTTTTGCCCACTGACAAAGAAATGATCCATCTGTAATTTGAATGGTAGGTTTATTTGAACAGTGAGAGACAGAATAACAACAACATTCAGAAAAACGCATGTCAAAAATGTTATAAATTGATTTGCATTTTAATGAGGGAAATAAGTATTTGACCCCTCTGCAAAACATGACTTACTACTTGGTGGAAAAACCCTTGTTGGCAATCAGAGGTCAGACGTTTCTTGTAGTTGGCCACCAGGTTTGCAACACATCTCAGGAGGGATTTTGTCCCACTCCTCTTTGCAGATCTTCTCCGAGTCATTAAGGTTGAGGCTGACGTTTGGCAACTCTAACCTTCAGCTCCCTCCACAGATTTTCTATGAGATTAAGGTCTGGAGACTGGCTAGGCCACTCCAGGACCATAATGTGCTTCTTCTTGAGCCACCCTGTGTTTTGGGTCATTGTCATGCTGGAATGCCCATCCACGACCTATTTTCAATGCCTTGGCTGAGGGAAGGAGGTTCTCACCCAAGATTTGACGGTACATGGCCCTGTCCATCGTCCCTTTTCTGCGGTGAAGTTGTCGTTTCCCTTTAGCAGAAAAACAACCCCAAAGCATAATGTTTCCACCTCCATGTTTGACGGTGGGGATGGTGTTCTTGGGGTCATAGGCAGCATTCCTCCTCCTCCAAACACGGCGAGTTGAGTTGATGCCAAAGAGGTCCATTTTGGTCTCATCTGACCACAACACTTTCACCCAGTTGTCCTCTGAATCATTCTGATGTTCATTGGCAAACTTCAGATGGGCATGTATATGTGCTTTCTTGAGCAGAGGGACCTTGCGGGCGCTGCAGGATTTCAGTCCTTCACGGCGTAGTGTGTTACCAATTGTTTTCTTGGTGACTATGGTCCCAGCTGCCTTGAGATCATTGACAAGATCCTCCCGTGTAGTTCTGGGCTGATTCCTCACCGTTCTCATGATCATTGCAACTCCACAAGGTGAGATCTTGCATGGAGCCCGAGGCCGAGGGAGATTGACAGTTCTTTTGTGTTTCTTTTGTGTTTCTTCCATTTGCGAATAATCGCACCAACTGTTGTCACCTTCTCACCAAGCTGCTTGGCGATGGTCTTGTAGCCCATTCCAGCCTTGTAGCCCATTCCAGCCTTGTGTAGGTCTACAATCTTGTCCCTGACATCCCTGGAGAGCTCTTTGGTCTTGGCCATGGTGGAGAGGTTGGAATCTGATTGATTGCTTCTGTGGACAGGTGTCTTTGATACAGGTAACAAACTGAGATTAGGAACACTCTGTTTAAGAGAGTAAAATGCAAATGCAAATCAATTTATAACATTTTTGACATGCATTTCTCTGGATTTTTGTTGTTATTCGGTCTCTCACTGTTCAAATAAACCTACCATTAAAATTATAGACGGATCATTTCTTTGTCAGTGGGCAAACGTACAAAATCAGCTGGGGATCAAATACTTTTTCCCCCCTCACTGTATACTGGGGAGAACATAGCAGTCAAAGGAAGCTACATAGTAACTTTACAGCACAAAGGAAAAACATTTCAAAGCACAGCTGCTGAATGTGGAAAAGACTGTACAGCTTATCCTAGGAATCAGTGCTTGTGAAAAGCTACATTTGGTGAAAAGAGTATGTAGTGACATCAGACTGAAAATGACCAAGAGTCACTACTGACTGAGTACGAGGATGTGTTTTAGGGTCTCGGATGTTAACCTGGAGAACACAAAATATGTATTGATGACAAAATTACTCCAGTTGTGCATGAAAAAAAGCTCAAGAAGGAACTCTGACGCATGGAAAGATGGATGTGATCACAAACATGGATGAACTTACAGATTGGGTAAGATCACTGGTTATTGTGATGAAAAAGAACGGGGATCTCAGGATATGTTTAGACCGGAGAGATCTCAAAAGGCTATCAAGCGAGAGCATTTCAAGTTGCCAACCGGAGAAGACATAATTTTACAGTTTGCTGGAGCAAAGTGGTTCAGTAAGCTTGATGCCTCATCAGGATTCTGGCAAATGAAGCTAGATGATGCAAGCTCAAGGGCTAGGCACATTCAACACACCTGAGGGCAGGAACAGATTTCTTAGTCTACCATATGGGATTCTCTCAGCGCCAGAGGTCTACCACAAGACAATCTATGAGCACATTCCAGGACTAGAGACCATGGACAATATCATCGTCTGGGGGTCAACAAAAGAAGAACATGATGTGAGAGTGAGACAAGTGCTGCACCTGACACGGAAAGTCAGCCTGAAACTAAACAAGGGCAAATGAGAGTGATGTGAAAACACATACCTTTGTGGGAGACATTTCAGAGGATCTAGTCAAACCAAACCGAGGAAAAATATCAGCTTTCAACAACATGGAGTACCCGAAGAACAAGGATGACTTCAGACACTTCATGGGCACGAAGTGTCTGAAAAGTTCATCTCTCAACTGTCCGCACCACTCCGATGTCTTCTGGAACAGATAAACAAATGGACATGGACTCATATGTGCAGGAAAACTGCTTCAAAAACAACCCGAAGACAATCACAGAAGAGCCAGTGCTCAGGTTCTATGATCCAGAAAAAAGCACAAGGATTTCTGCATTCGTGTCACAGTTTGGCCTGTGAGTAGTTCTTCTGCAAGTAGTTCTTCAGCATGATGACACATGGCAACCCGTTGCTTATGCGTCCAGAGCCTTGACAGGTGCAGAAATAAGTTATGCACGAATAGAGAAAGAACTACAGGCGAACGTGAGTTTGCAAAAGGTTTCACCAATAAGTCTACAGACAAGCCTTGAAGTCAAAACTGACTACAAACCATTGGTGTCAATCATGTCTAAGCAACTGAATGATTGTCCAATGAGAATCCAGAATGTTGATCATACTGCAAAAGTATGAAGTGAAGATGATCTACAGTGCCTTGCGAAAGTATTCGGCCCCCTTGAACTTTGCGACCTTTTGCCACATTTCAGGCTTCAAACATAAAGATATAAAACTGTATTTTTTTGTGAAGAATCAACAACAAGTGGGACACAATCATGAAGTGGAACGACATTTATTGGATATTTCAAACTTTTTTAACAAATCAAAAACTGAAAAATTGGGCGTGCAAAATTATTCAGCCCCTTTACTTTCAGTGCAGCAAACTCTCTCCAGAAGTTCAGTGAGGATCTCTGAATGATCCAATGTTGACCTAAATGACTAATGATGATAAATACAATCCACCTGTGTGTAATCAATTATCCGTATAAATGCACCTGCACTGTGATAGTCTCAGAGGTCCGTTAAAAGCGCAGAGAGCATCATGAAGAACAAGGAACACACCAGGCAGGTCCGAGATACTGTTGTGAAGAAGTTTAAAGCCGGATTTGGATACAAAAAGATTTCCCAAGCTTTAAACATCCCAAGGAGCACTGTGCAAGCGATAATATTGAAATGGAAGGAGTATCAGACCACTGCAAATCTACCAAGACCTGGCCGTCCCTCTAAACTTTCAGCTCATACAAGGAGAAGACTGATCAGAGATGCAGCCAAGAGGCCCATGATCACTCTGGATGAACTGCAGAGATCTACAGCTGAGGTGGGAGACTCTGTCCATAGGACAACAATCAGTCGTAAATTGCAAAAATCTGGCCTTTATGGAAGAGTGGCAAGAAGAAAGCCATTTCTTAAAGATATCCATAAAAAGTGTTGTTTAAAGTTTGCCACAAGCCACCTGGGAGACACACCAAACATGTGGAAGAAGGTGCTCTGGTCAGATGAAACCAAAATTGAACTTTTTGGCAACAATGCAAAACGTTATGTTTGGCGTAAAAGCAACACAGGTGAACACACCATCCCCACTGTCAAACATGGTGGTGGCAGCATCATGGTTTGGGCCTGCTTTTCTTCAGCAGGGACAGGGAAGATGGTTAAAATTGATGGGAAGATGGATGGAGCCAAATACAGGACCATTCTGGAAGAAAACCTGATGGAGTCTGCAAAAGACCTGAGACTGGGACGGAGATTTGTCTTCCAACAAGACAATGATCCAAAACATAAAGCAAAATATATAATGGAATGGTTCAAAAATAAACATATCCAGGTGTGAGAATGGCCAAGTCAAAGTCCAGACCTGAATCCAATCGAGAATCTGTGGAAAGAACTGAAAACTGCTGTTCACAAATGCTCTCCATCCAACCTCACTGAGCTCGAGCTGTTTTGCAAGGAGGAATGGGAAAAAATTTCAGTCTCTCGATGTGCAAAACTGATAGAGACATACCCCAAGCGACTTACAGCTGTAATCGCAGCAAAAGGTGGCGCTACAAAGTATTAACTTAAGGGGGCTGAATAATTTTGCACGCCCAATTTTTCAGTTTTTGATTTGTTAAAAAAGTTTTAAATATCCAATAAATGTCGTTCCACTTCATGATTGTGTCCCACTTGTTGTTGATTCTTCACAAAAAAATACAGTTTTATATCTTTGTTTGAAGCCTGAAATGTGGCAAAAGGTCGCAAAGTTCAAGGGGGCCGAATACTTTCGCAAGGCACTGTACACCCCGGGAAAGCTAAATGTTTGCCGCTGACACTCTTTCTCAAGTAGTTGACAAGAAAGAGGAGTGCCAACACACAGAAAATCTGATTCAGGCCTATGTCGATATGATCGTAGCATCACTTCCTGTGTCTTCTGAGATAATGGAGCAGATCAAAAGAGAGACAGCAGCTGATGAAACAATGACAGAGTTGAAAGAAACAATACTAATAGGATGGCCCACACAGAAAAACAACTGTCCAAAGAGAATACAGGATTGCTGGATGTGCAGAGCAGAGCTCACCATTGTGGATGACAGTGTTCAAAGGCAACAAGATAGTCATTGCCATGACACTACGCAAAGCAATGCTACAGAAAACACACACGGGCTACTTGGCTGAGGTAAAATGCAAACAACGAGCATGAGAAGTAATGTACTGGCCAAGAATCAACCAGGAAATCAGCCAGACCACTGCTTCATGTGAACTGTGTTTGACCTACAGGCCAAAGCAGCAAGCAGAACCACTAATGCCTCATCCAGCACCCAACAGACCCTACTACAAAGTTGGAGTTTACTTTTTTGACTGCAATGGCAAAAAAATACATTGTTGTTACTGACTACTACCTAAACTACCCTGAAGTAGCAACACTGCCAACTACCTCCAGCAAAGCTGTAATCACCTACCTGGAATCAGTCTTCCCTAGACATGGGGTTGCGTCTGAACTGTACTCCGACAATGGCCCGCAGTTCTCAAGTTCCGAATTCCAATCATTCGCTAACGACTGGGGATTCAGATAACACCTCAAGCCCCAACGGCTTAGCAGTGAGTTCAGTCAAAATTGGCAAAGGTCTGATGAAAAGGGCACAAGATGGAAAGGAGGATTTCCTCAAAAGTGTAGTGATCTACCGCAGCGCACTGCTGCAGAACAGACTTTCACCAGCACAAATGTTGATGGGACATCGCATCAGAACCAACCTACCCATCCATGGAGGACTTGCAAACATCCAGAGATGCTCAAAGTCAAACTCGCAAATGAAAAAACAGAAAGACAAACAAAAACAGCAACACGACAAAAGCGCAAGACATTTACCTGAGCTGAAACTACCAAAAAGGTAACAGATTTTCACATTTTAATCACTTAATTCATTAACAAAATTGCAGAGCTTTGTATTTCTAATACCTTTTAAGACTGTCTGGGAGATGTTTTCCGTTTGACCAGAAAGCAAAGCATTTTGCTTAGTCCTAATTTTTAGGATGGAAATGGTTGAAAAATGTATACATGCCTTTATTTCCCTGAAATATAGAGACTCTTAGCATTTATTTGACACCAAATTTGAAATGCTCCTATGAACTTCACATGTTCATGTTCTTGGGTCTTTTACATGGAAATGACCATTTAAGAAATACATCAAAACACAAATATGTTGACGTAAAGAGCCATGCCGAATAATCTCAACACATTTAGTTTTGTAGAATTGTTTTAGCTTCTGTAAATGTAAGAAATATTTCCTTGTGCCTTGTAATTCCATTATCAAAATCCCACTCATCTTTAAGATATTTTCTAGTTTCTCTCCCTCATGAGAGGATAATGAAAGTTCATAAGTAACAAGTAATGGTAGACCTACCAATGACTTGTAGTGATTTAACCGATTTCAAATTTGTTTATTAATTATTAAGTGATTAAAATTCAGAATAATAAAATACATTTTAAAACATTAGTAACACCAACTGACATTTACTCCTGAGGTACTGACCTGTTGCACCCTCTACAACCCCTGTGATTATTATTTGACCTTGCTGGTCATCTATGAACGTTGGAACATCTTGAAGAACGATCTGGCCTTAATGGCCATGTACTCTTATAATCTCCACCCAGCACAGCCAGAAGAGGATTGGCCACCCCTCAGAGTCTGGTTCCTCTCTAGGTTTCTGCCTTTCTACTTTCTAGGGAGTTTTTCCTATCCACTGTGCTTCTACATCTGCATTGCTTGCTGTTTGGGGTTTTAGGTTGGGATCTGTATAGCACTTTGTGACATCTGCTGATGTAAAAAGGGCGTTTTAAATAAATTAGATTGAGTAACAGAATTACTACAAGTGAATTGGCTACAATGGGATATTGGTCACAAACCACAGTTGGGTCACCTGCTACTGTCCTCCCTTCCACTGGCATACTATGTTCAGCTCATAGCAGTTCTCTTTGTCTTTCTGTTGTCCTTTGGTAAAACCAAGAGTGTTAAGAGTCTGGAGAACCCATCCCTTGCGCGCTCTCTCTCCAGTTAATGTCACCTCTCCCAGCTCTTACTGAAACCTACCCATGAGCCCCCTCGCTTTCCATTTACTGTAACCAGCATCCTCACCCACTGAGCACCGACCAACACCGGACATCCATGGACGTTGAAAAGTAGTTGAAATTTGGTCGGTTCACCTTGGCCTTGCTGTTAAAGTCCACAGACGGACTGGACCAATCATAGACGTATGTTTCACAAGTTTGGACAATACAGTAAGCAGAGCACAGCAGAGTACAGTCCAATACAGCAAAGAAAGAGTACAGTATAGTATAATGTACTATACTCTACTCTGCTAGACTGTACTACACGGAACCCTACTCTGCTCTGCTGCGCTGTCCAAACTTGTGAAACATGTCTTTTGGAGAATCTCATTCATATCCATAATTATGCATTTCTGTGTACTACAGATCAGGGACCCATGATGTAATTCCATTACCGTAATTCCGTTACTGGGTGTAAATCCACTTCACTTACTGTAGTTCAATAACCAAAAACTATTTTTTCTATGTGTCATGTTAATTCAATGTGTCATGTTAATTCGGAGCAGATGCCTCCCGAGTTGGACAGTGGTCTAAGACACTGCATTGCAGTGCTAGCTGTGCCACTAGAGAACCTGATTAGAGTCCAGGCTCTGTCGCAGCCGGCCGTGACCTGGAGACCCATGGAGCGGCGCACAATTGGCCCAGCGTCATCCGGGTTAGGGGAGGGTTTGGTTGGCAGGGATGTTCTTGTCCCATCGTGCTCTAGCGACTCCTGTGCAGGCCGGGCGCAATGCACGCTGACACGGTCGCCAGGTGTACGGTGTTTCCTCCCACACATTGGTGCGGCTGGCTTCCGGGTTAAGCAGGCATGGTGTCAAGTAGCAGTGTGGCTTGGCTGGGTTGGGTTGTATTTCGAAGGATGCAAGGCTCTCAACCTTTGCCTCTCCCGAGTCCGTACGGGAGTTGCAGCGATGAGACAAGAGTGTAACTACCAATTGGATACCACGAAATTGGGGCGAAAAGTAGGTAAAAGTAAAATTCGGAGCAGATATTTAACAGAGTTTTTGGTAAACGTGGTCGCATAAAAACCAGAGGGAGATTTTACCAAAATTCTGTTCCCAAAGTTTACATCACCACAGCTCTTCCACTAAATTCTTTTTGATACATTTTTCTGTGGAAATTGTTAAAAGTAGTCCTTGTGCATAGAGTTGTATGGTTTGTTAAACGTTGAAATTCTGTTATTGTGGAACTGACCCAATGCAAAACAATAAAACCAATCTATCTATGCTCTGCATATACACCAGTGGTAGCAACAGGTGGCCCGTGACGCAAAAATCAGCCAGCGAGTTATTTATTTTGGTCCCCCCAAAGTTGTTTTGTGTGTGTAGAAAGGTAGGTAGGTAGATAGATCTAACTATCTATAAAATCACCAGGAATTTAGCTTTAAAAAATTAGTTCAATTTAGGAAATCTGCTCAAGTACTCCCATGAATAAAAAAATAAAAAAAGACGTGATCATGTCTGTATGTAATCAAGGTACATCGCCTTCAGAAAGTGCCAATACCCCTCACCTTTTTCCACATTTTGTTTGAATTTAAAAACGTTCTGTCACTGGCGTAAACACAATACCCCATAATGTCAAAGTCAAATTGTTTTCAACATTTATATCTGTAATGTCTTCAGTCAATATGGCAAGCCTAAATAAGGAGGAGTACACATTTGCCTAACAAGTCACATAATAAGTTGTGTGGACTCACTCTGTGTGCAATAGTGTTGAACATGAGTTCTGAATGACTACCTCATCCTTGTACCCCACACATACAATTATCTTCTAAAAAAAGGTCCCTCAGTCAAGCAGTGAATTTCATACACAGATTCAACCACAAGGATCAGGGAGGTTTTCCAATGCCTTGCAAAGAAGGGCATCTATTGGTAGATGGGTCAAAAAAATGAAAAGCCGACATTGAATATCCCTTTGAGCATGGTGAAGTTATTAATTACACTTTGGATGGTGTCACTACAAAGATACAGGCATCCTTGCAAAGCAATTCACTTTTTGTCCTGAATACAAAGTCGTGGTAATATTGGATTTACCCCAAACATGTCTGAGTACCACTCTCCATATTTTCAAGCATAGTGGTGGCTGCATCATGTTATGGGTATGATTGTATATATTTTTTTAATGTTATTTAACTAGGCAAGTCAGTTAAGACGGCCTACCCCGGCCAAATTCTCCCCTAACCCGGACGACGCTGGGCCAATTGTGCATCGCCCTATGGGGCTCCCGATTACGGCCGGTTGTGATATAGCTCGGGCTCGAACTCAGGTCTGTAGTGACGCCTTTAGCATTGCAATGCAGTGCCTTAGACAGCTGCGCCAGTCGGTCCCTATTAAACTCCCCGTTACTTAATGATACAAAATAAACGGAATGGAGCAAAGGGGCAAAATCCTAGAGGAGAACCTGGTTGTCCGTTTTCCACCAGACACTGGAAGATGAATTCCCCTTTCAGCAGTATAATAACCTAAAGGACAAGCCCAAATCTACACTGGAGATGTTTACCAAGACAGTGAATGTACCTGTGTGGCCGAGTTACAGACTATCTATATCTGCCTGAAAACGGTTGTCTAGCATTGATCAACAACAAATGTGACAGAGCATGAAGAATTTTGAAAATAATAAAATGGGCTTACCCTGAAAGACTCTCAGCTATAATCACTGTCAAAGGTGATTCTAATTTGCATTGACTGAGAGGGTCGAATAATTATCTATAGTGATAGTGTTTCATTTTTCATGTTTTTTTTTTTTTTTACAAAGGTTAGAATTTTTCTTCCACTTTGACATTGAGTATTTTGTGTATAACATTTACCAAAAAAAATGACATTTTATTCCCACTTTGTAACACAGCAAAATGTGTGAAAAGGGTTGTGAATACTTTCTGAAGGCACTGTATGCAATTGTTCTTTTCAAATACAATTTATTTTTGATCAATTTGCAGTGTACAAATGATTATAATTATGTTCCGGCCGCCCCCACGACTTTTCACTAGATTCGCACAGCTGAATCTATTTGCCTACCCCTGATACACACCATGAGTGCCAGCTATTTCATTCTGTATTTATAATGCAATTTGAATCCATTTGCATCGTGGCAAAGATTTTTATTAAAAAGTTACAACTCACAAGTTGAACCTTAACCCAATGCAGCAATTATCAGCTTGAGCTACATTAGAAGTGGTCATGCCAGAGCTGGTCTAAAGAGGCCAGACTAAGGCCGCTTCCACAATGGCTCCCTATTCCCTATAGGGCCCTGGTCAAAAGTAGTGAATTATATGGTGAACAGGGTGACATTTCAGAGACAACCTAAAGCTCCACCACTGCAGAACCAGGGAGGCCAGACAAAGTTCCACCCCTGCAGCTCTCTGACCCAGAGCTAATGTGAGTGACCAGCAGGCTCCACATGACTGGACAGCTACAATCACACCCACACCATCATCTCAGGCAGGGAGCCTGAATACAGGCATGCTTTCCCACTACTCCTTTCCCCTCTGTCCTCATACTCATGCTGTATCTTCCAAAGCTCCCGAACTGTAACAGTTGTACACTAGAATAGACTGTTCCAGAGTTCAACTGTCTCTGCTCTATATGTCTACAGGACAATCCTAATACTGTTGCCCTTCCGTAATCAGCTTACTAGTCGAGGCCACAGCTTCCCCATCTCTGCACTTCATTAATCATGATTTTGCAAACAGACGTGGCTCCAGTAACAGGATTAGTAAATTATGCAAAAGGAATCGTTCCAATATCCCTGGATCTCCCCTTTAAAACAGGAAAATACTGCATAACAGCAGGTGGAGAACGATCCTTAACCCGCTCTTCCTCAGTCCGATGTTGATTGTCCTACAACCTCATAACTCACTGAACAACGGAGAGCACAGGAAGGATGGGTGAAAGCCAGATGCAATGATGCATGTGGCTACTGACTGAGCCCTCTAAACTGCCGACAGGCCTGGTTACCGGCCAGAGAGAAAGACAACCTTGTAAAAGCAGCAGCAAGGTCTCCACACTCACACGGGGGAGGGGGTTGGGGAAAGGTAGGGGGTGGGGTGGTGAGTTCAAATTAAACCAGGAGGAAGTGGGCCCTTTGCGGGGCTCTTACAGGTTCAGTTCCCCCCTGGACTCAGATTAGTCATTACCCAGAGATCTGAGGGTCTTAGTGGGTCCCGGGCGGAGGGGAGAAGTGCACCTGTGCAGCAGCACATCAAATGGGTCCTTGTCATGGCAGTGGACCATGGAGGTGATCTAGTGACCACCCTACCCTGGCCCCAGGGGCCTCATCTGACTTTATGTCTCTACTCTGATTGGCTGGGTCCGAGGTCATGTGGTGGGAGAGAGAAGACTATAAATTGACAGACAGTGAGGGGTTCTGGGCTTTGAAACTCAATTGTCAGAGACATTTACCTTCTCTGTTCAGTCTTATAAACCCATTCCAGAGTTTCACTCAGAGAGGAGTGTTTTGCATAAGGAATTTCCTTTCCAGCTTTTTCCCAAAACAGAGAGAGGGACAATGTTTAAGACTGTTGCTGTTATGAGCAGTATTGTCGTCTCTGTGAGGTTAGGATCTAGTTAAGTGTTTGTTCAGTCAGTGGGTCCAGACGACCCATACTGCGTTAGAATAGGATCCGTGTGATCAGAGTGACAGAGTCGTGACGCTGAGTCAAACTAATGACTCTATGCAAGGCCCTGAGAGAGGGCAGCAGTTCTAACTACTGACCGTCTCCGACAGAGGCCTGGATTGTTCTCCGGGTGGTCAGGAGATGCTTGGACAGCGTGACTGACGGGAAACCTGTGGTGCTTGTAGGTTGGTACTACCCAGCGCTACTCATCACAGGGGATTTTTACCCCCAGATACACAGGCGGGAATAGGCCTCAGTATGAATAGACGTTAGAACAATGGCCTCCAGTAAAGTTCAATACACAGCTCCAGAATGCTGACTCATCTCCAAAGTAACTACAGCGCGAATTCCTGTAAATAGTACCCACGCTTACACCATGAGTCCCAATGCAATAAGTTGACCTTACCCTGCTGCACACACATGAATACTTCACTATCATTACTTAGATCTTCACAACAACAAAAAAAACACCTGATAAAACAAACTCTTTGTTAGGAGAGGCATTGTATAATCTTCCTTCCTACTGGAGCTGCAATCCTTTCAACAAACAAATCCTTTGTGTCAGCAATGTGCCATGATAACACCCCACTTTGTTCAGCCTCTTGCATTACAACCATTGGGAGTATTGTCATAACGCGAACTGCAGGAGTACGTAGCGGGACAGTACACCAGGAAACACAACACAGCCAATGACGTGAACATTCCACATGAAAGGTGATGGATGCATTTGTATGCTGGGGCCGGCTGCAGTCGGATGCCCATGCCTGGTCCCATGCCTGGTATACAGGGGAAGAGGCCTCCGCAGGCCTTGTGTATATGGGGGGGGGGGGCCGGCTCCCATTCAGTGTTTAGGAGCGGTGCCTTTGGATTAGCAGCGCTCAGTTCAGCCCTACATAGTGAGGAGCATCTCATTCAAGCAGGGCTTTTGTTCGAAGTCATGTCTGGCATGAAAGAAGACGTTCCCATCGACCTCCTTTCTATTGGCTGCTTTCGCCTGCAAGCATTCCCCTTTTAGATAGCACACAGGACTGACCCATCACACACACCCACCCACGGCGGACCAGCAGTACAGGACAGTAAACCCCCCAGTGTGAGCGAAACAAAAAGGATCCTGACCGATAGGTGAGAAAACAGACCCTAAATCATTACAACCAATGACGACGCAGAAGAAAACGATAAGTCTGCTCGATCAGAAACAGCTACACTATATATTAGTCGAGCTCCTCCTCACCTTGTCTCTGTATGAAGACCCGGAGCAGTGGGTGGGCCGTGGACACCGCCTTGCAGAAGTTGTCGTCGTTGTTGATTGGCAGCAGGTCTCCGTGGATGTCAGCGTAGCCAATCATGACCTCCATGTTGGCGATGCGGTGAACGTGCATGACGAGCTTATAGAAGTCCTCGAACTTCCCCGGTTTGAACCGGTCCACGGAGAACCGCCGGAACTCTGCTCCGTACTGCAGGGACAACACATAGGGGTGAGTTAGCAAGACAGCTGCTTGGTGACCGAGCACAGCACTGAACACAATTTGAGCCAACCTTATACTTGAATCTCGATCGATATCGACCTGGCCTATAAACGTATAGTTAGACACAAGGGACCTCAGTGGGACAGAGTCCTAAAATGCTAGGTAATCAGTGTCACAACTGCTTCCACATTGTTCTCTAATCCACCACCAAGGCCAGACGATGTTCAGCCAAAACAGAATCGGCAGACAGACACAATATTCCTTCAGGATGTCTAAAGAAGATGATTTTTCAGAACTTCACAGACAGTCTAACCACAATAAAACTATTTACACAATGTAACACTCAAACAAGCCACGGCACAGGTCAAGAAAAGAGCCGTAATTGCTATGTCCATGTCTTCCATTTATCCCACTGAAGCAAGAGGGAAGTGGAGGTTTAGGCTTGTCCCAAATGCACCTTTTTCCCTAAATACACAGTGAGCTCCAAAATAATTGGGACAGTGACAATTGTTTGTTTTTTTGGGGCTCTGTACTTCAGAACTTTGGATTTGAAATTATAATGACTGAGGTTAATTAGCTTTAATTTGAGAGTATTTTCATTCCTATCGGGTGAACCATTTAGAAATTACAGTACTTTTTGTACATAGTCCCAACATTTTAGGGGACCAAAGTTATTGGGACAAATTCACTTGTGTGTGTTAAAGTAGTCAAAGGTTTAGTATTTGGTCCCGTACAAACTTGTTGGATGCACTTGCTGTTTATTTTGGTTGTGTTTTAGAACACGTGGATGCTTCCTATGTACAAAAAGTGCTTTCATTTTTAAACGGTTCACACGATAACGGATGAATATAACCCTCAAACTAGAGCTGATAGTCTGCACTTTAACCTCATAGCCATTGTATCACTTCAAATCCAAAGAGCTGGAGTACAGAGCCAAAACAACATGAACATTGTCACGGTCCCAATACTTTTGGAGCTCACTCTAGTCCAGTACTGTTGATCAAGGATCCGGGTCAAAAGTAGTGCACTATATAGGGAGTAGGGTGCCATTTGTCTGAGACAAAGGAACAATGCAGGTGAATGAGTCAGCAGTAAACAAGCCTATCTGGATGAGATGACGCCAACAGACAAAACAGTTCGGGTCAGAACAACATTATATGGGGGTGGACAAACTGACTGAGCATGCACACACACACCAAGGTTTGCTCAAACAGGATGCCCAGAGGCGTGATTGTCTGTACTGGCGTGTCTGTGTCTGTGTGTGAGAGAGAGAGAGAATGGACCACCATGGAGAGCAGCTGGGGTGACCCAGGGGTCACAGCTCTGGTCATGTAACTGACATAGCCAGTAGAAACCCTATCACTGTATGCATGGGCACTGGGTCTGCATAACACAAGCTAGGCTTTGTCTCTGACAATAGCAGTCACATTACAACAGTAGTCACTTGTGGATGGTGGTGAACTGTGCTGCACTATGCTATGGTGCGGTAATTATCTGCTCAGAGAGGAAGGCCGGATGACTGTCTGTTCTAGAGGAAGGCCAAGGTTAGACTGCTGGGAGGTTTGTGTTAGACTGGGCCTGTCATGCAGTTTGTCATTACAACGTGAAATACCATCTGAATATGTTGGTGAGGCAGTGTGATGCCAGGTGTGTTATCCAACTCATACTGATGCCAAACATGAATAAACACACACACACACACACACACACACACACACACACCAAAATAAATCATCAAATGAAACCTACATTTAGCAATAAGTGATGGGTTTGTGACAGACTGTTCTCTCTCAGCTTGTGGGCTAATGAGGTCTTGTGAAAACCACTGAGGCACGATATGATTTTATGAAGAGAAAAAAAACCCTCAATAAAATAGATTCAAAAACAGAATCCTGTGCTAGATATATGTTAGCTGTTGAAAAGTAGAGGTCAGTGTTTCAGTATGTTACCATGTCATCTGTGTGACTGAGCTGCTAAACCAGCCTGTGTTTAAAACACGAACACAGCCTAAAGGGAGTCAGCCAGCTTCAAGTCTGGACAAGATCATGAGCTAAATTTGAATCAGAACCTGAAATTAATACATCACACTAACAAAGAGCACCTCCTCCTCTTTCACGGGAGAATGTTAAAACGGGTCCAGACAGGTACAGGCTGCGCTGCTCAAGCATTAGGCCCGACACACTGACTGACATGGATGGAGGCCAGACTAAGTTTGCTAATGGCTTCTCGGTCTTATCACGCTTCTTCCCCGCGTGACAATCTCAACTACCCAGCCGACCTACGGACAGTTTTTGTATGGAGATGCAAATTCCAGTGGTTGAGAGATGAACCGTGATGGGTGAGGGAGGGTGAGGTAGATACTGTCGGGTGAATGAAGACATGCTACAGTACCATCTAAAGACATCTCTACAGAGAACAGCTGGCGCCGAGACAAACCAGCCCGTTGCAACACAGCTCATCTTTGAGAAGCCACGTTGTTCGAGTCTGGTGTTATCAGAACAATTCCCGAGAACAGGTTCTCCTCCTGGGTCAGTGAAAAACAGGAACTAAACTCCTTTATGACATCACTAAGAGGCTGATACCGATTCACTCCCTCAGTGGGGAGAGATGGTGCCTGATTGAGGTCACACTCCAACAGGCCTGAATAGAGTGGTGATGGTGAGTTAGGGTGTCGTGTCACTAGAGGATGACACCGGTTGACTCACTACAACAGCCTATTAGTTCTGTGATGACACGTTTAGTCCTGCCCTACCTAGCCCAACCCAATATGGCTCTTGATGACAAGTTTCTCCTAAAGTTGACAAGTTTCCTCTCCACCTATCAGAGGTTGTTTTAAACACACAAACAAAACATTAAACTGCTTACTCCTTAAGGGGTTCCCAGGAGAGATAAGCCAGAAGGGGGCCCTAACACTCTGATAGGGCTCCTAAAAGAGGACCTCCTTTCACCACAGACAGAGAGACAGACAATGGGTCAGCAGCATTCCAGCCCCGGTATGAATTAGTGAGACTGAATATTAACTCTGAATTAGAGCTGAATACTCACTCAGCCCTCTGAAACAATAGAGGTGGATCAGCTCTGCGGCGGGCAGGCATGGTGCATTGATGCACTTCACCAACGAGAGCCTTGAGCAAAACACTGCCAGCCACAACACCACACAAAGATTATACAACCCGCCTAAGAAATGTCCAGGCTGTGAAATCCACCTGAGGATAAACTAAACAACATCAGCACCATCCTAAACCTTGTAAGAGAGGAGGAAAGAAAAGAATGATGGAGGAACATAACCTGAGCAACAGATATCATAGAAGTAGACGAATATACTATCAGTACAATATATTGACATGTCAGGATGGAGGAAGGACACGACATGGGCCAGTAGAGAAGAGATCTAGTCGTCTGAACTGATCTATTCCACTAATGGTTTCAAATGGCACATATTCGTCTTATCACCCACCAATGTCTGTTGGTTGGTAGGCAACTGGCACACACTCCAGACTTAAGAGTGATGTTTACAGTATGAGGGGAGGAGGTAGTTTCTCTCACACACACACACACGCACAGCAGGTCAAGAGCTGCATGACCGAATAACTAAAATACAACATGTCTCGGTTTCTAGCCCACATCGACAGACGATTACATTTTTGTTTCACAACAATGAGAGAGCATATTTGTGTTAAAATAACTAAATAAATCGGTTTTAGGTCTATTGGAATGTAATTTGGTTGAGAAAGCTCGGCTACGATCTTGTAAAGTCAGTCGGTGTATTGGTGTGTTGAAATCAACACGCTGTCAGTGTCAACTCTTGTTAGTAGCAAAACAATCAAGAGTAGTTGCAACAAATGTTGCAAAAAATAACCATATCTCGACCGCTACTCTTGGGAATTACCACGAGACTTTCTTTAGAATAATTAACACATTTAATCGATCCTTCCTCAATGCAAAACCCGTTTTTCTAGAACATCTGCCATGGCATTAGGATTCGCATGAATAGTCCCAATCTTCAGCGGGTTTTCCACTAGAAATTTGAAAAAGTTGCCTTGTGAAAAATCACAGTAGTTTACAACCAATTCATCAACTAACCAACTGTAGCGTAATTGTTGAGAGTTTGTGAGTATTCCCATTGCATGTGGCAGGTCAAATCTAGACAAGTAGCAGTACAGTCTACTACCTCTTCCACCACAGCCGAGTCTATTTAGCCAGAAACCCCATTCCAGAGCATGTGAAGTAGCTTAGGCTAACTATTTAGCCTACTTCAAAGAAAATTGTCATGATGGTGTCTAAATGTGTTCCAACGATAGGCTAGTCGGCTTACCTTGCTTTTCACTTCAACCGCGATGCAATCAAAATATTGCAGGGAAGATTGGGATTTATTAAAACTCCGATTCATTTTTGCGGTTCCAGTAAAAGTTCACGCGCTCGCCCACAGAAAAGGGGCTGTTCGGGTCTATGTCCAGTCGCTAAATCCCTTAAATCCCACGTCGTTTAGACAGCAAAGTTTAGTTATCTGACTTTCTCGGTTTGTGCTGCGGTCCGAGACGCATTGGAGAAACTTCAGGTGGGAAATGAAACGAAGACAACAAATCGGTGCCTCTGACTTGGGGGAGTGAGTTCGCAGATGACATCATCGAGCTCCTGCATGAACGTTTTCAGCTTTCAACCCTCCCAAAACACACGTCCTCCAAGACGCCAGGGGACGCGATGCATGGCCATTATACCACGGCTAAGGACTATTCTTGCGGAGTGCTTGGATACAGCCCTTTGCCGTGGTATATTGGCAATATACCACAAACCCCCGAGGTGTCGTATTGCTAATATAAACTGGTTACCAAAGTAATTGGTAAAAAATACAGGAATTGTTCTACCTGTGGTATATGATCTGATATACCACGGCTGTCACCCAATCACCATTCAGGGCTCGAACCACCCAGTTTATAATGCTTAGGACCCGGACTATCTGGTTTAAAATAAGCATTATAAACTGTGTGGTTCGAGCCCTGAATGCTGATTGAGTGACAGCTGTAGTATATCAGACCGTATACCACGGGTATGAGAAAACATGTATTTTTACTGCTCTAACTCTGTGTTGTGTCGTGCATAAGAACCGCCCTTAGCCGTGGTATATTGACCATATACCACACCTCCTCTGGCCTTATTGCTTAAATATACCACACCCCCTCGGGCGTTATTGATTTATAGTCTAAGCATTTTGAAACGATTCAATCTGACTGAGAGCAATAACCTAGTTTAAAAATCATGCATCATTCCCTCAATGAATAATACAAACTGGTATACACCCCTTTGTCCTATTTTTTCACTAGAAATAATTGATATGCTTAGTAGAGAGATCCACATAATACGCCAAGAAAGACAAAAGACACAAAGTTATTCAGGGCCAGCCATGAGGATAGAGAATTCTGTAACTGTATAAAGCAGCATGGTCATGGTGTGTGTGTGTGTGTGTGTGTGTGTGTGAAGCTGTGTGAAGCTGTGTCTGCATTCTGGCGGCATGGAGACGCCTGCAGAACGGAACAGCTGCAGCCCAGCCCTCTGCTCCAAGCTGCGAGGCTACAGGAGCATCTCTTGACCTGCTGGGTGTCCGTTGACTCTGTGTGTGAAGCTACCTCCTCCCCTCACACTGTAAACATCATTCTAAACACTCATGTTTTTCTACTCTAGGCCTGTTGTGTTATTGTGTGTACTATAAAGAAACCAAAAGTGAATATCATTTCATCCTGATTAAGGCCTCAAACAGAATGTGGGAGTTAGGCCTGAAGTTGCATCTGAGAAATATCTATAACTTTAAGATATTACTATGTTATGTAGGATCTATAATAGTTGTATTATTTGAGATTATAACAGTTTGGTCAAGATCAGAAGTGTCACTTTGATAGTAACAAAGTTTGTCAAAGTAATATTTAAAACATGAATCATTGTTACAAATGGAGTATTATGGACTGACCAGAAATAAATATATCAATGTTAGGTAATGTAGTTCATATTGGTCTGGCATTGAATCAATTGACATACTCCTAAACTAGACTATGTGTCAAAAACTACCTGTCCCAAGCTTAGACTGCAGTCCAGTGGACTGTGGATGTCATTGCACATGTGCCCATATTTTTGGGATGTTGGCGCGGTCGGCATGACGACCCAGACAGACCTTGATAAAATAGCCTAACTAACAGTCTACAGATAGCATCAGTATGATACTACATATAGTATAAAGATGAATTTGCCGGAATATTTTATGACTTGTGTTTGTGACAGAGTAGATTATGTCCGTCTCTACAGTGGGCACCAACCAGCAATCTTCTGGTCCCCCGCAGCAACACCTGCAGTCGGGCAGACTCTAATGTTGGTTTCCAAGGATCATGACTAACACTGTCCATTTCTGTTCCCCATCGACTACCTGTGCCACACCCTTTATACATGTGTCTAAAGTAAAGTGAAAGAGCTAGAGAATATTGTTAGGAAGGAGCACTAAGCCACAGCTACCACCAGAGCTGGTATCTAGGCGCATTATTACATTTAAACGAAAGATGGAGGTGTGAGTATTTTGTTACATCATTTCTGCTGCGTTAGTCTACTTTGTTTATGAATGTGTTA
Organism: Oncorhynchus mykiss; assembly: GCF_057628025.1. Lineage (NCBI taxonomy): Eukaryota > Metazoa > Chordata > Actinopteri > Salmoniformes > Salmonidae > Oncorhynchus > Oncorhynchus mykiss. Next base: position 53,519,563 of record NC_143039.1, on the reverse strand, counting down.
TTTGAAAGTGATACTGTAGTGATATAACCTTGTCGGTCAGGACAGGACCCTTGTTACTGATTCAGAGGGGTTGGGTTCAATGTGGAAGACATATTTCAGTTTAGTTGTAAAACTAACTAGGTATCCCCCCCTTTCCCTTTCAAAGAAAAAAACAAAGTAATTCAAAATTGATGACTAGGCCTGTAATCATCTGAACTGATAGTGTTTGTCTCTTTATCTCTTGGTCTGTCTATTCCATTTCCCTCCATTTCTACTTCTGCTTGGTGTTTAGCTGACCTCTCCGCTCAAGTTTACCAATTGATCAATCAAACAAGCAATCTGACGTATTGCTTGTCTGTCTGTGTATCTGAACCTAGTCTAATAGTTTACTAAGGGAGAGTGCTCAACTAAATCAACGCTGAAAAGTTAAAGCAAGTATTCTTTCTCCCCAGAAAATGCAACAAAGTTGCTCTCACCACTGGACTCACCACTGTCTGCTCTAGGTGTGATTGTGTTCTATAGTAGCCTGTCGCCGGCACACCGGCCCCTAGCCTTAGGCGTTCGCATCCTTCCCAGCCGTAACAGTTTGGAACAGTTCCTGCATATATCAAAGCTGGGACAGAGAGACTGGAAAACAGTTTCTATCTCAAGGCCGTCAGACTGTTAAATAGCCATCACTAGCCGGCTACCACCTGGCTACTCAACCCTGCCCCTTAGAGGCTGCTGCCCTATGTACATACTGTAGACACGGAATCACTAGTCACTTTAATAATGTTTACTTACTGTTTTTGTCAGGTGCGTGAATGAGGACCCAAAAGCGAATTAACAAACAGAGTTTCTTTAATGATGAACACACGTGGGCTCAGATGGACAGGTAGATTCCGACAGGACAAGGTTGCAGCAAACGCGATGATAGTCTGGTTCAGGCATGAGACACACAAACAAGAATCCGACAAAGACAGGAGCAGAAACAGAGAGAGATATAGGGACCTAATCAGAGGGAAAAAAGGAACAGGTGGGAAAAGGGGTGAATGAGGTAGTCAGAGAAGACAAGGAACAGCTGGGGGAAAGAGGGACAGAAACGGTAACCTAGTACGACCAGCAGAGGGAGACAGGGTGAAAGGAAAGGACAGAAAGACACAACATGACAATACATGACAGTACCCCCCCACTCACCGAGCGCCTCCTGGCGCACTCGAGGAGGAAACCTGGCGGCAACGGAGGAAATCCTCGATCAGCGCACGGTCCAGCACGTCCCGAGAGGGAACCCAACTCCTCTCCTCAGGACCGTACCCCTCCCAATCTACGAGGTACTGGTGACCACGGCCCCGAGGACGCATGTCCAAAATCCTACGGACCCTGTAGATGGGTGCGCCCTCGACAAGGATGGGGGGGGGGGGGGGGAAGACGAGCGGGGGCGCGAAGAACGGGCTTGATACAGGAGACATGGAAGACCGGGTGGACGCGACGAAGGTATCGCGGAAGAAGAAGTCGAACTGCGACAGGATTAATGACCCGAGAAATACGGAACGGACCAATGAACCGCGGGGTCAACTTGCGAGAAGCCGTCTTAAGGGGAAGGTTCTGAGTGGAGAGCCAAACTCTCTGACCGCGACAATATCTAGGACTCTTAGTTCTACGCTTATTAGCAGCCCTCACAGTCTGCGTCCTATAACGGCAAAGTGCAGACCTGACCCTCTTCCAGGTGCGCTCGCAACGTTGGACAAAAGCCTGAGCGGAGGGGACGCTGGACTCGGCGAACTGAGATGAGAACAGCGGAGGCTGGTACCCGAGGCTACTCTGAAAAGGAGATAGCCCGGTCGCAGACGAAGGAAGCGAGTTGTGGGCGTATTCTGCCCAGGGGAGCTGTTCTGACCAAGACGCAGGGTTGCGAAAAGAAAGACTGCGTAAGATGCGACCAATAGTCTGATTGGCCCGTTCTGCTTGACCGTTAGACTGGGGGTGAAAGCCGGAAGAGAGACTGACGGAAGCCCCAATCAAACGGCAAAACTCCCTCCAAAATTGAGACGTGAATTGCGGACCTCTGTCCGAAACGACGTCTGACGGAAGGCCATGAATTCTGAAAACATTCTCGATGATGATTTGTGCCGTCTCTTTAGCAGAAGGAAGCTTAGCAAGGGGAATGAAATGAGCCGCCTTAGAGAACCTATCGACAACCGTAAGAATAACAGTCTTCCCCGCTGACGAAGGCAGTCCGGTGACAAAATCTAAGGCGATGTGAGACCACGGTCGAGAGGGAATGGGAAGCGGCCTGAGACGGCCGGCAGGAGGGGAGTTACCGGACTTAGTCTGCGCGCAGACCGAACAAGCAGCCACGAAACGACGCGTGTCATGCTCCCGGGTGGGCCACCAAAAACGCTGGCGAATGGAAGCAAGCGTACCCCGAACGCCAGGGTGGCCGGCTAACTTGGCAGAGTGAGCCCACTGAAGAACGGCCAGACGAGTAGGAACGGGAACGAAAAGAAGGTTCCTAGGACAAGCGTGCGGCGACGGAGTGTGAGTGAGCGCTTGCTTTACCTGCCTCTCAATTCCCCAGACAGTCAACCCGACAACACGCCCCTCAGGGAGAATCCCCTCGGGGTCAGTGGAGGCTACTGAAGAACTGAAGAGACGAGATAAAGCATCAGGCTTGGTGTTCTTAGAGCCCGGACGATAAGAAATCACGAACTCGAAACGAGCGAAAAACAGCGCCCAACGCGCCTGACGCGCATTAAGTCGTTTGGCAGAACGGATGTACTCAAGGTTCCTATGGTCAGTCCAAACGACAAAAGGAACGGTCGCCCCCTCCAACCACTGTCGCCATTCGCCTAGGGCTAACCGGATGGCGAGCAGTTCGCGGTTTCCCACATCATAGTTACGTTCCGACGGCGACAGGCGATGAGAAAAATACGCGCATGGGTGGACCTTGTCGTCAGAGAGGGAGCGCTGAGAAAGAATGGCTCCCACGCCCACCTCTGACGCGTCAACCTCGACAACGAACTGTCTAGAGACGTCAGGTGTAACAAGGATAGGAGCGGATGTAAAACGATTCTTGAGGAGATCAAAAGCTCCCTGGGCGGAAACGGACCACTTAAAGCACGTCTTGACAGAAGTAAGGGCTGTGAGAGGAGCTGCCACCTGACCGAAATTACGGATGAAACGACGATAGAAGTTCGCGAAGCCGAGAAAGCGCTGCAGCTCGACGCGTGACTTAGGGGCGGGCCAATCAATGACAGCTTGGACCTTAGCGGGATCCATCTTAATGCCTTCAGCGGAAATAACAGAACCGAGAAATGTGACGGAGGAGGCATGAAAAGTGCACTTCTCAGCCTTCACAAAAAGACAATTCTCTAAAAGGCGCTGGAGGACACGTCGAACGTGCTGAACATGAATCCGGAGTGACGGTGAAAAAATCAGGATATCGTCAAGGTAAACGAAAACAAAGATGTTCAGCATGTCTCTCAGGACATCATTGACTAATGCCTGAAAGACAGCTGGAGCGTTAGCGAGGCCGAAAGGAAGAACCCGGTATTCAAAGTGCCCTAACGGAGTGTTAAACGCCGTCTTCCACTCGTCCCCCTCCCTGATGCGCACGAGATGGTAAGCGTTACGAAGGTCCAACTTAGTGAAAAACCTGGCTCCCTGCAGGATCTCGAAGGCTGAAGACATAAGAGGAAGCGGATAACGATTCTTCACTGTTATGTCATTCAGCCCTCGATAATCTATGCAGGGGCGCAGAGACCCGTCCTTCTTCTTGACAAAAAAAAACCCCGCTCCGGCGGGAGAGGAGGAGGGGACTATGGTACCGGCGTCAAGAGCTACAGACAAATAATCCTCGAGAGCCTTACGTTCGGGAGCCGACAGAGAGTATAGTCTACCCCGGGGGGGAGTGGTTCCCGGAAGGAGATCAATACTACAATCATACGACCGGTGTGGAGGAAGAGAGGTGGCCCTGGACCGACTGAACACCGTGCGCAGATCGTGATATTCCTCCGGCACCCCTGTCAAATCACCAGGCTCCTCCTGTGAAGAAGAGACAGAGGAAACAGGAGGGATAGCAGACATTAAACATTTCACATGACAAGAGACGTTCCAGGAGAGGATAGAATTACTAGACCAATTAATGGAAGGATTATGACAAACTAGCCAGGGATGGCCCAAAACAACAGGTGTAAAAGGTGAACGAAAAAATAAAAAAGAAATGGTTTCGCTATGATTACCAGAAACAGTGAGGGTTAAAGGTAGCGTCTCACGCTGAATCCTGGGGAGAGGACTACCATCCAGGGCGAACAAGGCCGTGGACTCCCTTAACTGTCTGAGAGGAATGTCATGTTCCCGAGCCCAGGTCTCGTCCATAAAACAGCCCTCCGCCCCAGAGTCTATTAAAGCACTGCAGGAAGCTGACGAACCGGTCCAGCGTAGATGGACCGACAAGGTAGTGCAGGATCTTGAAGGAGAGACAGGAGTAGTAGCGCTCACCAGTAGCCCTCCGCTTACTGATGAGCTCTGGCTTTTACTGGACATGAAGTGACAAAATGACCAGCAGAACCGCAATAGAGACAGAGGCGGTTGGTGATTCTCCGTTCCCTCTCCTTAGTCGAGATGCGGATACCTCCCAGCTGCATAGGCTCAGCTCCCGAGCCGGCAGAGGAAGATGGTAGTGATGCGGAGAGGGGGGCAACGGAGAACGCGAGCTCCTTTCCACGAGCTCGGTGACGAAGATCAACCCGTCGCTCAATGCGAATAGCGAGTTCAATCAAGGAATCCACGCTGGAAGGAACCTCCCGGGAGAGAATCTCATCCTTTACCTCTGCGCGGAGACCCTCCAGAAGACGAGCGAGCAAAGCCGGCTCGTTCCAGCCACTGGAGGCAGCAAGAGTGCGAAACTCAATAGAGTAGTCTGTTATGGATCGATTGCCTTGACATAGGGAAGACAGGGCCCTGGAAGCCTCCTCCCCAAAAACAGATCGATCAAAAACCCGTATCATCTCCTCCTTAAAGTCCTGATACTGGTTAGTACACTCAGCCCTTGCCTCCCAGATTGCCGTGCCCCACTCACGAGCCCGTCCAGTAAGGAGAGATATGACGTAGGCGACACGAGCAGTGCTCCTGGCGTAAGTGTTGGGCTGGAGAGAAAACACAATATCACACTGGGTGAGGAACGAGCGGCATTCAGTGGGCTCCCCAGAGTAACACGGCGGGTTATTGATTCTGGGCTCCGGAGATTCGAAAGCCCTGGAAGTGGCCGGTGGATCGAGGCGGAGATGGTGAACCTGTTCTGTGAGGTTGGAGACTTGGGTGGCCAGGGTCTCAACGGCATGTCGAGCAGCAGACAATTCCTGCTCGTGTCTGCCTAGCATCGCTCCCTGGATCTCGACGGCTGAGTGGAGAGGATCCGAAGTCGCTGGGTCCATTCTTGGTCGGATTCTTCTGTCAGGTGCGTGAATGAGGACCCAAAAGCGAATTAACAAACAGAGTTTCTTTAATGATGAACACACGTGGGCTCAGATGGACAGGTAGATTCCGACAGGACAGGACAAGGTTGCAGCAAACGCGATGATAGTCTGGTTCAGGCATGAGACACACAAACAAGAATCCGACAAAGACAGGAGCAGAAACAGAGAGAGATATAGGGACCTAATCAGAGGGAAAAAAGGAACAGGTGGGAAAAGGGGTGAATGAGGTAGTCAGAGAAGACAAGGAACAGCTGGGGGAAAGAGGGACAGAAACGGTAACCTAGTACGACCAGCAGAGGGAGACAGGGTGAAAGGAAAGGACAGAAAGACACAACATGACAATACATGACAGTTTTACTCATCTCATATGCATATACTATATTCTATTCTACTCTATTTTGGTCAAAGCCACGCTGACATTGCTCGTCCTAATATTTATATATTTCTTAATTCCATTATTTTACTTTCAGATTTGTGTATTGTTGTGAATTGTTAGATATTACTGCACTGTTGGAGCTAGGATCACAAGCATTTCGCTACACCTACAATAACATCTGCTAAATATGTTTATGCATGCAACCAATAACATTTGATTTGATTTATATGGCCAATATACAACGGCTAAGGGCTGGAGTGCCTGGACACAGCCCTTAGCCATGGTATATTGGCCTTATATCACAAACCCCTGAGGGGCCTTATTGCTATTATGAACTGTTTATCAATGTCATTAAAGCAGTAAAAATAAGTGTTTTGGTCATACCCGTGGTATACGGTCTGATATACAGGGTGGCAGCGTGGCCTAGTGATCAAATCCCTGAGCTGACAAGGTAAAAATCTGTCGTTCTGCCCCTGTTCCTAGGCTGTCATTGAAAATAAGAATTTGTTCTTGTCTTGCCTAGTAAAATAAATATACCACAGCTGTCAGCCAAACCACCCAGTTTATAATTAAGCGTTGGGTTTAATGCTGATTGGTTAAAACTGCGGTGTCATTCCACATGTTACCAACATTAAAATGCCTATTTACTCTGTTTCATCTGACTGAGCAAACCGCTGTCTCATCAGCCCACCCAGGCAAGTTCTAAACTTGATCTCCTCTCTAACGTTAAAACGTGTCATATGTCCTTAGTTTTCAACACCAGAGATTTGTATAAACCTTGCTTTCTGTCTCTCTGACATTTGCAACATTGTTTCAATATTCAAAGACATGAACATGTCAGGACGAGACAGACAGGCAGGCAGCGTTTCTCAGCCAGTCCAAATCATGAATCAGCTGGCATCATTTATATGGATACATACAGTTTTTCCTATTTTGTTGCAATACAACCTGTAATTTAAATGGATTTTTATTTGGATTTCATGTAATGGACATACTCAAAATAGTCCAAATTGGTGAAATGTAATTAAAAAAGTACCTACAAAAAATTTTTAAAAAATTGAATGGAAAAGCGTTGCGTGCATATGTATTCACCCCTTTGCAAGGAAGTCCCTAAATAAGATCTGGTGCAACCAATTACCTTTAGAAGTCACATAATTAGTTAAATAAAGTCCACCTGTGTGCAATCTAAGTGTCACATGATCTGTCACATGATCTCAGTATATATACACATGTTCTGAAAGGCACCAGAGTCTGCAACACCACCAAGCAAGGCTCACCACCAAGCAAGCGGCACCATGAAGATCAAGGAGCTCTCCCCAGGCAAGGAGGGCATTAATCAGAGAGGCAACAAAGAGACCAAAGGTAGCTTTGAAGGAGCTGCAAAGCTCCACAGCGGAGATTGGAGTATCTGTCCACTTTAAGCAGTACACTCCACAGAGCTGGGCTTTATGGAAGAGTGGCCAGAAAAAAGCAAACAAACGTTTGGTGTTCGCCAAAAGGCATGTGAAAGAATCCACAAACAAGTGGAAGAGGTACTCTGGTCAGATGAGACTAAAATTGAGCTTTTTGGCCATCAAGGATAACTTTATGTTTGGCACAAACCCAACACCTCTCATCACCCTAAGAATACCATCCCCACAGTAAAGCATGGTGGTGGCAGCATCATGCTGTGGGGATGTTCATGCTGTAGGGACTGGGAATTTAAGGAATGATGGATGGTGCTAAATACAGGGACATTTTTGAGGGAAACCTGTTTCAGTCTTCTAGAGATTTGAGACTGGGATGGTGCTTCACCTTCCAGCAGGACAATGTTGCTGAAGCAACACTCAAGTGGTTTAAGGGGAAACATTTAAATGTCTTAGAATGGCCTAGTCAAAGCCCAGACCTCAATCCAATTGAGAATCTGTGCTATGACTTAAAGATTGCTGTACACCAGCGGAACCCATCCAACTTGCAGGAGCTGGAGCAGTTTTGCATTGAAGAATGGGCAAAAATCCCAGTGGCTAGATGGCCAGTGGCCAAGTTTATAGAGACATAACCCAAGAGACTTGTAGCTGTAATTGCTGCAAAAGGTGGCTCTACAAAGTATTGACGGGGGGGGGGGGGGGGGAGACTCAAGGTCTCTGTTTTTTGTCTTATTTCTTGTTTGTTTCACAATAAAAAATATTTTGCATTTTCAAAGTGGTAGGCATGTTGTGTAAATCAAATGATACAACCCCCCCCAAAAATCTATTTTAAATCCAGGTTGTAAGGCAACAAAATAGGACAAATGCCAAGGGGGTGAATACTTTTGCAAGCCACTGTACAAATAAATGGCAATTGAAAAAGGCTGAAGCACAGATGTTTGCAATCTTTCCAGCTTCAGTTTCAAGTTATTGTGTTAGCTGTGTTGTTGGCTAGCTCCTCTGAACAACAGTTTCCTGACGAGTGAGCAAATTTTCAATGCCAGGCAAAATCAGGCATCATTAGCTCATTGTTATGGATGTAGCCAAATAATTATCACTAGAAAACAAATGTCACGCTTAAACAAATGCAGCTACTTCGCTGTTATTCCCGGCTGCACCTTTTGACGTGACTAAGTTGGCTGTAGTTGGCTAGATAGCAATGAAACATTTAGAACGAACAACTGGGTCGCATCCATAGATACAGAACAAAAAGACTGAACTACTGGGTAGCGTCTCCAGTGACCAAACTGATAGAATGAACGACCAGCCGGCTTAGGTAGCAACCCTAGATTTGTGTCGGGACTATATATTGTGGAAGGATGAAATAGTATGAATAAACTCAACAAAATAAAGTTTTTAATGAAAATATGCGTAATCATTATTTGAACGTGTGTAACCTGTTGTATAAAATTGCTAATGTTAGTTTGACTTTGTCTCGGGCCTAACAACACCTATGCCAATATATCCTCCAAACACCAGTTTCTCGGCATTATCATTTAAATAAGGCCACAGGGGGTGTGGTTATGGGCAATATACCAGGGCTAAGGGCTGTTCTAGACCTGCTCTGAACATCAGCTTGCTTCCAGAAAAAAATTGGTGTGCCCGAACAGCCGTAAAAAAATTGTGCTTGTTGTTGTTGTTATTGCACCTTTAAAAATACAAATAATTTTCTGAAATAGAAACACAAAAAATAGGATTTTACATAACTATAATATATCATATGGCCAGCAGAGGTCACTACAACCATGAGGGACGAAGGCTGGTCTCAACCCAGAACAGGCCATGGAATTACACAGTTACAGTTTAGTCCAGCAACTTTTAATTGATTAATCACAAAGCATGCTGGCTAATTCCTGATTAAGTTCTAATAACACTTAGGGTTGAAGAGGAGAAAAATTCAATCTTGTTTTCCAGTCCAGAAACAAAAACAGACTGAGGTCATCAGGGAGGTCAGACTCATTTACAGAGTTTCTGCCGCATGTCTCTGCCGGGGCAAAACGGTCAAAACTCAAAGATTCTGTTCTCTCTGCTTGGAGAATGTTAGTGTGACTGCAGCAGTGAGAGTGTTCTACTGTCTGACAGGACAATATTACTGTAACAACATTTAAACTCAGCTTTTCATTATTCCTGACATTTAATCAGAGTAAAAATTCCCTGGCGTAGGTCAGTTAGGATCACCACTTTATTTTAAGAATGTGAAATGTCAGAATAATAGTAGAGAGAATTATTTATTTAAGCTTTTATATCTTTCATCACATTTCCAGTGGGTCAGAAGTTTACATACACTCAATTAGTATTTGGAAGCGTTGCCTTTAAATTGTTTCCACAAGTTTCCCACAATAAGTTGGGGGAATTTTGGCCCATTCCTCCTGACAGAGCTGGTGTAATTGAGTCGGGTTTGTAGGCCTCCTTGCACGCACACGATTTTTCAGTTCTGCCCACAAATGTTCTATAGGATTGAGGTCAGGGCTTTGTGAAGGCCACTCCAATACCTTGACTTTGTTGTCCTTAAGCCATTTTGCCACAACTTTGGAATTATGTTTGGGGTCATTGTCCATTTGGAAGACCCATTTGCGACCAAGCTCGAACTTCCTTACTGATGTCTTGAGATGTTGCTTCAATATATCCACATAATTTTCCATTCTTATGATGCCATAAGGAAGTCCAGGATCCAGTTGCTGCAGAGAGCGTGATCAACAGTCTGAGCCAAAGTCAGATAGTATCAGTATAATATTATATTTACAGTATAAAGATACATTTGCGGGAATACTTTTGAGTTTTCCTATATGTGTGTGTAACAAGGAAGATTGTCTGTTCTTTTATGGTAATTAACCAGCAATCTTCTGTTCCCTGCAGCAACCGCAGCCGTCCAACTATGGGACCAAGTCACATAGCCCGTGTGTCCTCTGTTCAACACCAGGTTCATGTGTCACACCATTGACAAATGTATAGGAAAGTGAAACAGATTTAGACTCAATTGTTCGGTAGTGACGCACTAAGTCAGAGCTATCACCAAGAACAACTATCGAGACACCAAACTATACTTAACTAAACTAAAGATTGCCACCCTAGTCATGTGAGTCATGTGAGTAATTTGTTTCATGTGAGTAATTTGTTTCATCATTTACTCTGCATTAGCATCCTCTGTCTCTGAAACAATTATTTTACAGTGACACTGTAATGGTATGCCTTTGCCTGCTGTCAGTTCTATCTTTTGGGGAATCTGTACAATCTTAGCTGCCTTCTGTCTTTCTGCCAGTCTGAATATAGTCTGATAGTTTACTGATGGGTTACAAATGAAAAGTTTTGAAATGAATCAATATAATCAAGTACTTGTTTTTCCCAAGAAGATTTGTGTCTATTGCAGTCGCTAGTGGTGCCGTTACAGCCACAACTTGCTCTGTTACAGGCCCTGCTCTTGTTGCAATAACAGCAGTGGTTACTGTCGGTGCAATTGGGGTTTTGATCTACAAAACTACCCCTTGCATTAAATCCACTGTTGATTTATTTCAGTATTGTATTTTATGAGCAAAAATAGACAGTACTTAGTATATTTGTATTCAGTGGGCACCAGTCATTCTGGGCCGGTGTGGCAGAGCCCACCTGTTTTGAGCCCTACCTGTTTAGCAAACATATTTATGCGTGTATATATTTATACATATATTACTTCATTTTTATTTTTTTTGTTGTTGCCTGTTTGAGTTATATAGCAGGATACAAACATGGTCTCTTTTTTGCTTTCTTAAGTAAGGCAGCTCCAAAATGCAGGTGTTTAAACCTAGCTTAGTGCTTTCTGTTGTGGTGGAGCAGCCAGCGGAAAATACAATAGGTAATAGGTCATGTTCTCTAGTTGTGCTTTGATTGGCTCAGTGCTTATGGGAACACTACATCACTGCAAAATCTACAGGAAGAGCTCGACAATTCAAGCCCTTTGGGTGCTGCCATATGACCTTTTAACAATTGTTTTCACTATATATTTGACCTCTTAGGGATGTCATTCAAAAACATAATGTGAACTTTCACTGCTATGCGGATTACACACAGCTGTACATTTCAATGAAACATGGTGAAGCCCCGAAATTGCCCTCGCTAGAAGCCTGTGTTTCAGACATAAGGAAGTGGATGGCTGCAAACGTTTTACTTTTAAACTCGGACAAAACAGAGATGCTTGTTCTAGGTCCCGAGAAACAAAGAGATTTTCTGTTGAATCTGACAATTAATCTTAATGGTTGTGCAGTCGTCTCAAATAAAACTGTGGAGGACCTCGGCGTTACTCTGGACCCTGATCTCTCTTTTGACAAACATATCAAGACTGTTTCAAGTACAGCTTTTTTCCATCTACGTAACGTTGCAAAAATCAGAAACTTTCTGTCCAGAAATGATGCAGAAAAATTCATTCATGCTTTTGTTACTTCTAGGTTAGACTACTGCAATGCTCTACTTTCCGGCTGCCCGGATAAAGCACTAAATAAACTTCAGTTAGTGCTAAATACGGCTGCTAGAATCCTGACTAGAACCAAAATATTTGATCATATTACTCCAGGGCTAGCCTCCCTACACTGGCTTCCTGTCAAAGCAAGGGCTGATTAAGGTTTTACTGTTAACCTATCTCTCTGATTTGGTCCTGCCGTACATACCTACACGTACGCTACGGTCACAAGACGCAGGCCTCCTAATTGTCCCTAGGATTTCTAAGCAAACAGCTGGAGGCAGGGCTTTCTCCTATAGAGCTCCATTTTTATGGAACGGTCTGCCTACCCATGTGAGAGACGCAGACTCGGTCTCAACCTTTAAGTCTTTACTGAAGACTCATCTCAACAGTGGGTCACATGATTGAGTGTAGTCTGGCCCAGGAGTGTGAAGGTGAACGGAAAGGCTCTGGAGCAACGAACCGCCCTTGCTGTCTCTGCCTGGTCGGTTCCCCTCTCTCCACTGGGATTCTCTGCCTCTAACCCTATTACAGGGGCTGAGTCACTGGCTTACTGGTGCTCTTTCATGCCGTCCCTAGGAGGGGTGCATCACTTGAGTGGGTTGAGTCACTGATGTGATCTTCCTGTCTGGGTTGGCGCCCCCCCTTGGGTTGTGCCGTGGCGGAGATCTTTGTAGGCTATACTCGGCCTTGTCTCAGGATGGTAAGTTGGTGGTTGAAGATATCCATCTAGTGGTGTGGGGGCTGTGCTTTGGCAAAGTGGGTGGGGTTATATCCTTCCTGTTTGGCCCTGTGCGTTTCGAACAGTCATCCAACTCGAAATTCCAAGTCAGGAACTCAGGCTCTTTCTAGAGCTCTGACCTGAAGACCACTTTTGTCATGATTCAACTTTTTTTCCCCCAGAGTTCTCAGTTGTCTTGAAAGCACCATAAATATAGAGAATGCCAGACTTTGATGACAAAGTTTCATGACAAAATTTGCCCACAAGAACAACTGTCGAGCCACCTTCCTGTTCAAGTGAGCACAGCACAGCAATGCTGCTGCATAAATTATGTGATATACCAGGGAGATATGTACACTATCGTTCAAAAGTTTGGGTTTTTGAAAGTAAAGCACATTTTTTGTCCATTAAAATAACATCAAATTGATCAGAAGTACAGTGTAGACATTGTTAATGTTGTAAATGACTATTGTAGCTGGAACCGGCAGATTTGTAATGAAATATCTACATGGGCGTACAGAGGCCCATTATCAGCAACCACCTGTGTTCCAATGGCACATTGTGTTAGCTAATCCAAGTTTATCATTTTAAAAGGCTAATTGATCATTAGAAAACCCTTTTGCAATTATGTTAGCACAGCTGAAAAATGTTTTTCTCATTAAAGAAGCAATAAACTGGCCTTCTTAAAACTAGTTGACTATCTGGAGCAACAGCATTTGTGGGTTGGATTACAGGCTCAAAATGGCCAGAAACAAATAACTTATTATTATTGTTTATATTCTTTTTCTGAGAAATTAAGCCTATTCCATGTGAGAATTTGCCAATAAACTGAAGATCTCGTACAACGCTGTGTACTACTCCATTCACAGAACAGCGCAAACTGTCTCTAACCAGAATAGAAAGAGGAGTGGGAGGCCCCGGTGCAAAACTGAGCAAGAGGACAACTTAAGAGGGTGGCTTTAAGGCGGCGCTAGTGTCAAACGCGCCTTATTTTGTAACTTTGTCACGTAAAAACTGCAAAACTAGCATTTTCCAGCCTTACCGGCGAATTACCTGTGTTATATCAGCTCGCTTGATCTCAGATGGGCGGGTTGGAAATATTTGAAGTTTGTCCTTAAAGACATGCTCCAAAATGCTCATTTCAGACAGCGCTGATAGGGATATTAAAGGCCAACCAAAAGCTGGTTTTAGCGGAAACACAGTTAGTTATGGTTCAAATGTTGACAGTGGAAACGCAGCCTATCCAGCCGCGATATGCTCAAGGACCTAGAGTAGCCTAATGTGCTTTTGGTGCCTGTATACTTTGTATTTAGAAACATAAAAAATGTGATGTTTTTTCCCCATTCAGTTTAATTTGATTAAAAACCAAGCATAGCCTTCCCTCCTCTTAATGAAGGCTTTTTTGTCTGCCCTTTGCAATCGCAAAGTAGTCAAGGCTGTCAATAAAGGGATTTTGGCTCCTGAGACCGCTTGTAAATACATCTTTATCACCAAAGCATTATTAAAATATAAAGTCTGAGAGGAGGAAAAAAGTGAGCTGTCATTCCCTTTTTATCTATGCAAGGTATGCAGGCCCACATTATTTTAGCCATGCAGGACACGTTTTGGACGTGCTTAAAGCCCCCTCGATGATATAGGCTACGTGTCCATGCGCATCATGAAGATGAGAACCTTGGTGAATACCGGTGAACCTCATACTTACAAGTTATCCGTAACCTGTGAAAAATTGCTTATCTTCTGTTTGTTATGTTCAAACCAAAGCCCTCCCTTAGGCCTACTACAACGGAGGCAGATCTTTTTTTATCATGCGATCTTATGACATCCCGACATTTTACATGTATTTATTGTTGTTGTTTTAAAATAACAACGAATTGCTTGTTTTTCATTTAATTTTATTACAACCAAACTTATTCACCTTCCTGATTTAATCGTGACAACGTCCGTGGCTTCTGGAGATGTGTGAATGCGGTTTGATATATCTTCATAAAAAAATAGTCCTATTTGGGAGCAGTTTAACAGCGAGTGGATATTCTCCCTTTCTATTTACAGTGACTTTGGAAAGTATTCAGATTTCTTCACTTTGTTCCGTTTCACGGCCTTATTCTAAAATGGATTACATTGTTTCCCCCCTAATCAATCTACACACAATACCACATAATGATGAAGCAAAAACAGTTTGTATTTCTTTATACAAAAAAAAAGGAAACGACACATTTACATAAGTATTCAGAACCTGTAACAAGTACTTTGTTGAATCACCTTTGGCAGCGATTACAGCCTTGTGTCTTCTTGGGTATGATACTTTACAAGCTTTGCACACGTGTATTTGGGGAGTTACTACCATTCTTCTCTGCAGATCCTCTCAAGCTCTGTCAGGTTGGATGTGGAGCATCGCTGCACAGCACAGCTATTTTCAGGTCTCTCCAGAGATGTTCGATTGGGTTCCAGTTTGAGCTCTGGTGAGCCACTCAAGGACATTCAGAGATTGTTCCGAAGCCGCTACTGCTTTGTCTTGGCTGTGTGCTTAGGGTCACTGTCCTGTTGGAAGGTGAATCTTCACCCCAGTCTGAGGTCCTGAGCTGGTTTGAGGTCTTGAACCACTCTGGTGCAGGTTTTCATCAATGATCTCTCTCTGCTTTGCTCTGTTCATCTTTCCCTCAATCCTCACTAGTCTCCCAGTCCCTGCTGTTGAAAAACATCCCCACAGCATGATGCTGCACAGAGGAACTCTGGAGTTCTGTCAGAGTGACCAACGGGTTGTTGGTCACCTCCCTGACCAAGGCCCTTCTCCCCTAATTGCTCAGTTTGGCTGGGTGGCCAGCTCCAGGAAGAGTCTTGGTGGTTCCAAATTTCTTCCATTTAAGAATGGAGGCCAATGTGTTCTTGGGGACCTTCAATGCTGCAGAAAGTTTTTGGTACCCTTCTCCAGATCTGTGCCCCGACACAATCCTTTCTCTGAGCTTTACAGGCAATTCCTTTGAGCTCATTGCTTAGTTTTTGTTCTGACATGCACTGTCAACTGTGGGACTTTGTAGACAGTTGTGTGCCTTTGACAGTGCGAGTCATAGGATGCGGAAAGGGAAAAGAGTAGGGTTGAATAGGCAGAATCAGGAAAGAGAAGGATTTAGCAGAAAGAAGAGATGACAGGATAGAAGAGGAGAGAGTAGTGGGAGAGAGAGAGCGACGATTGCATAGGTGCATTACCATATGGGTAGGGGCTGAGTGGTTAGGATTGGAGGAAAGGGAGACAGAGAAGGAAACAATGTGGTGATCAGAGACCTGGAGGGTTGTTGCATTGAGATTAGTAGGTGAGCAGCCTCTAGAATAGATGAGTTCATGCATATTGCCTGCCTTGTAAATTGGAGGGGATTGGGAAAGGGTGAGGTCAAAAGAGGCAAGGAGGGGAAAGAGAGAGTTGGAAAGAAACGAATCGAAGGCAGATGTCGGGAGGTTGAAGTCACCAAGAACGAAGAGTGGTGAGCCATTGTCAGGAAATGAGCTTATCAAGGTGTCAAGCTCATTGAGGAACTCTCCAAGGGCACCTGGTGGGTGATAGATGACAATAATGTTAAGTTTGAGTGGACAAGTGACAGTGACAGCATGGAATTCAAATGAGGAGATAGACAGGTGAGCGAAGGAGAAAATAGAAAATCTCCACTTGAAATGAGTAGACCTGTGCCACAACCTCGACGACCAGATGCTCTCGGACTATGAGAGAAAACATAGACAGATGAAGAAAGTGCAGCTGGAGTAGCAGTGCAGCTGGGGTGATCCATTTCTCCGTCAGAGCCAAAAATATAATGGAACTGAAGGGCAACATAGGCTGAGGCAAGGCAATCAAGGCTGAGGCAAGGCAAACAAGGCTGAGGCAAGGCAAACAAGCAAAGCGTCAGTATAGAGACAAAGTAGAGTAGCAATTCAACGGCTCAAACACAAGACGCATGTGGCAGGGTCCACAGTCAATCACGGATTACAAAAAGAAAACCAGCCCCGTCGCGGACATCGATGTCTTGCTCCTAGACAAATTAAACAACTTATTTTCTCGCTTTGAGTACAATACTGTGCCATTGACAACGTGAGTAAAACATTTAAACGTGTTAACCCTCACAAGGCTTGGCGCAGTGGTTAAGGGCTCTGTACTGCAGCGCCAGCTGTGCCATCAGAGTCCCTGGGTTCGCGCCCATACTCTGTCGTAACCGGCCGCGACCGGGAGGTCCGTGGGGCGACGCACAATTGGCCTAGCGTCGTCCGGGTTAGGGAGGGATTGGTCGGTAGGGATCTCCTTGTCTCATCGCGCACCAGCGACTCCTGTGGCGGGCTGGGCGCAGTGCGCGCTAGCCAAGGTTGCCAGGTGCACGGTGTAGCCTCCGACATATTGGTGCGGCTGGCTTCCGGGTTGGATGCGCGCTGTGTTGAGAAGCAGTACGGCTGGTTGGGTTGTGTATCGGAGGACGCATGACATTCAGCCTTCGTCTCTCCCGAGCCCGTACGGGAGTTGTAGCAATGAGACAAGATAGTAGCTACTACAACAATTGGATACCACGAAATTGGGGAGAAAAAGGGGTAAAATAAAAAAAATAAAAATAAAAAAAAATACTCACAAGGCTGCCGGCCCAGACTGCATTCCTAGCCGTGTCCTCAGAGCATGCACAGACCAGCTGGCTGGTGTGTTTACGGACATATTCAATCAATCCCTATCCCAGTCTGTTGTCCCCACATGCTTCAAGATGGCCACCATTGTTCCTGTTCCCTAGAAAGCTAAGGTAACTGAACAAAATGACTATCGTCCCATTGCACTCACTTCTGTCATCATGAAATGCTTTGAGAGACTAGTCATAATACTAGTCATCTGCCCCCAGATGGTGAAGGTAGGAAACAACATCTCCACCCCGCTGATCCTCAACACGAGGCCCCAAAAGGGTGCGTTCTCAGCCCTCTCCTGTACTCCCTGTTCACCAATGACTGCGTGGCCATGCACGCCTCCAACTCAATCATCAAGTTTGTAGACAACACTACAGTGGTAGGCCTGATTACCAACAACGACGAGATGGCCTACAGGGAGGAGGTGAGGGCCCTTGGAGTGTGGTGTCAGGAAAATAACCTCTCACTAAACATCAACAAAACAAAGGAGATGTTTAGTGGACTTCAGCAAACAGCAGAGGGAGCCCCCCCTCCACCTGTGGAGGCTGTGTTAGAGGTTCACCTAGGGGTCATGATTGGGGCTGTACACATGTTTGATGTATTAGAATAATGTATTATGCTTATGTTGTATTAATTAAAGGGGAGGGGTTATAAGACCCCTCCCTCCTTACATTTATAGGGTCCTAGACTGCAGATTAAAAATATATATATATTAATTATAGAGGTTTAGAATTGTTCCACAGTTGTTTTATAGTCCTCTCTCTCTCTTATAAAGAGACCCCTCTGAGAAAAGTGTGACTGAGACAGAACTCTGCAGGGGAGTGTAGGAGATTGGACTAGTCAGACATTCCACGATAAATCCACTTTGGGGAGTGGACATTTACTGCTAGGCTTTTAGATAACACTAAAAGCCTTGTTTATATAGCTTTGTAGGCATGGTTTTGGTCAGGAGTAAAATGTAATGACGTAGGCAGTGACATCACTAAAGGCTGGACTTCGAGTTTGATAAAATAACATGCAACCTTTTCTTTGATGCAGAATTTACGTGGAAACATGCGTGCTATGTTCCTGATTGTCATATTCTGTCTGCAATTGCATTAATACAGGTTTTTGAATTATTCAATTCAAGATATTGTCATAGTGCTAATTTTACCCATGAGCCAATGATTGACAAGGAACAAGGAGGAACGAACCCCAACAGCTGTATCACCGTCTTGTACAGCAACTGCAAGGCTCTTCAGAGGGTAGTACGGTCTGCACAACGCACCACTTGGGGCAAACTACCTGCCCTCCAGGACACTTACAGCACCCGATGTCACAGGAAGGCTAAAAAGATCATCAAGGACAACAACCACCCGAGCCAATGCCTGTTCACCCCACTATCATCCAGAAGGTGAGGTCAGTACAGGCGCATCAAAGCTGGTGACCGAGAGACTTAAAAACAGCTTCTATCTCAAGGCCATCAGACTGTTAAACAGCCATCACTAACATAGAGAGGCTGCTGCCAACATACAGACTCAAATCTCTGGCCACATAAATAAATGGACTAAACACAGGTATCACTTGTCACTTAAAATAATGCCACTATAATAATGTTTACATATCCTACATTACTCATCTCATATGTATATACTGTATTCTATACCATCTATTGCATCTTGCTTATGCCGCACGGCCATCGCTCATCTGTATATTTATTTGTACGTATTCTAATTCATCTCTTTACATTTGTGTGTGTATGTATATAAGGTAGTTGTTGTGAATTTGTTAGATTACTTGTTAGATATTACTGCATAGTCGGAACTAGAAGCACAAGCATTTCGCTACACTTGCATTAACATCTGCTAACCATGTGTATGTGACCAATAATGATTTGGTCTGCTCTGGGCTAGAGAGGTGGCGCGAGCCAGACCTGGGTTCAAATAGTATCTGAAACCTTTGCAATATTTATTTTGTGTTTATTTGAGCTCGCGTGGTGCAATGGAACCAATGGCAGAGTCCCGTAAGTACAAAACCCCCACTCAGGTGACAGTCCAGACAGGCTCAAGCAAATGCTCTTAGATTTGAAAGATGTCAAACACTGTTTGGACCCAGGTGTGTCGAGGGTCTGGCATAGATCTGGTAGAGCCTGGGATCAGATATGTGGCAGGTCAGGTACCGCAGTCAGCCATGTGAGGCTCCAGTTAGTTCCTGCCCCGGTCTCAATAATGTAGATGTGGTGCTCAGTAACATGGGTCTCAGTCAGTAAAATGTGGAGCAGCTTTCAGTTGGCCTCCCGCTGCTCCTCGTCTGCAGGCCGAGCCGACCGCTGAGCGCCATCTGTAGACCATTACACCCTGTCCATCTTGAAGACTGTCCATGTAGTCTACAGGACCACAACTATAACCACATGGCGAAAAACAGCGTCCCCTCAGTGTCATCCCTACCAGACATTATTTAATTAGAGTACACATTCCACAAAACCTGTTATTAACACTGTGTTATTATATTAACAACACTGTATGAACACACAACCTTGTAGATGAAGTGTCACCTCGCCACCACTTGGTCAGAGCTGGCTGGCTGGCTGACTGGCACTCACAGCAGAGAGAGGAGTAGAGAGGTAGAGAGCAGAAACTCTCCCAAGGCCACATGACTGCGGTAGGATTAAGGGTCACAGGTCTCGGGGGCTTGGTGTAACACCAATCAGGGCTAAATGGGACCTTTTCTAATAGTTAAAAATATCCAGATGATGACCTTTGAACCATGTGGCTCAGTGATGTGAAAGACCCTCTGAGGTCGGAGTCCTGAAACACCTATGTTAATCTGCAGGATTAGTGAGGGGCTCAGAACACAGCAGCCTTTCTTTCTCCCCTAATATCTCTCTCCCTCTCTTTCTGTCCTTTTCTACATTCCCTGCTCCCTAAAACAATTTTTTCCTTAAAAAAAGAGAGTGGGGCATTGACATCAGTTTTAAGGATAGTGCATCTTTTTATTGTGGACACATTCGTGTTGTTATGGTATCGGCTGACAGTCAGTCAGACAACAACATGAGACCTCTGTTATATACATTTGACGCTGCTAATCTATCGGATAGGGAGCTGAAATCATTCTGAGCCAGCCAGGCAGGCAGAAGCTCCTAAATATATAATACCGTTAAATCTAATTAGAGTTCAGTGTTGCCGGAACAAAACCCAACGTGTGTCTCTGCATCAAGATAATTCAATAGGAGTATAGAGTAAACAGAGATTAATTCGGGTTAAAATGATCCATTCGAGATTGTTTCGGCAAACATTTCCATAATTGTATTTAATTATATTCCAGTTTATACCAAGGCTGGGTGAAACATGACATCTCGGCAGTGTTGAGGTGTTTTTAAATGAATATGGAGCTACCCAAACCAGAAACAGACACAGACATCTGAGCTAGGAGAGAGAGACAGAGTGAGGGAAAGAGAGATGGAGAGAGATAAGCTGGGCCTTATCTTATCTTGGTCTGCTCTCCATCTCTCTTTCCCTCACTCTGTCTCTCTCCTAGCTCAGATGTCTGTGTCTGTTATTGGTTTGGGTAGCTCCGTATTCATTTAAAATACACAAACAAAGATTGAAACAGACATCACGTAGGTAGAGAGCATCATGTCGGCAGATGAACGCTAGATCCACATTCGATGGGATGTGTGCAAACCTTTAAATGTGAATAGCATTGACTAGGATGAACGCATGGCTGTAACAACTTTGCTCTTAGGACCACAAGACTCCCTATAGGCAAGGCTGTGTTGGGACTGGAGCTCAGACTGGCCTGGGGCTGAGGCTGGGCTCTGGGCTGGTAATAGACCACTGTGGAAAACACAACTGGCACAGAAGCGAAATCCTTACCCAACAAGGTTTTTCTCCATTTAAATGTTCTGCTATTTGTCCAACGTGCCTAGGCCTCTCAGCCCACCTTCTGTGACTTCCTCTCCTTCTGGGTGGTCAACAACTCAAGATGTGACTCTGGATTTATGTTAGTTTTAACCTTTATTTAACTAGGCAAGTCAGTTAAGAACAAATGCTTATTTACAATGACAGCCTAGGAACAGTGGGTTAACTGTCTTGTTCATGGACAGAACACAGATTTGTACTGTGTCAGCTCAGGGATTCAATCTAGCACCCTTTCAGTTACTGGCCCAATGCTCTAACCACTAGGCTACCTGCCACCCTGGATGCTGTGTTTGCTAGGGATGGAGAAAAAGTGTGACATCAATCAGGACCTCGAGGACTGGAGTTGCCCACCCTTGGTCTAAAAGGTTAATTGTTGGAGAGCTACCATCCTGTAGCTGTTGGCTCCAACCCCAATCTAGCCACCTGAGTCTAAGAATTAGCTGGTTGACAAGCTGGATCAGGTTCGTTACAACTGGGGTTGGAGTGAAAACTTACAGGAGGGTATCTCTCCAGGAACAACTAGGGTTACATGCCTTGCTGAAGGGCACATTAACAGAACCAGCAACCTTTTGGATACTGACCCAACACTCCTAACTGCTGGGCTACCTGCCGCCCACCCACCGAACCAACTGGCCCTAGACATGATCAACCAGAATACATGGCCCAAGTCACAGGACATTATGGCTGCGTTTATACAGGCAGCCCAACTCCGATCCTTTACACTGACTAATGACGACAAGAGAAATCATTGAGCCACAGAGCATAAAAATATGTTTTAGATCAATTATTGAATGATATGTTCAAGCAATAGGCCGAATAAATCATTGGACAAATGACAATTAGATTGTCAGAGCGCGTACATTTATAATACATGCACAGACCTAGCAAGCAATAAAGACCAAAAAAACTAAAATAGAAAAATATCCATATATGAAACATATCCCCATCCCACCCTCCCACCCTTTTGGATTTTTAAAGGAAAGAAAAATTGAAAGAGAGAAGATAACGCAGTAGATAAGAGTGGGAATTAGTTGTTCAGGTAATCTCACTAGTCATATTAGAAGGACTCGTTTGTTTTCTACTGCCCTAGAAGCAGTCTAGGTCAACATCATGAAATGGTATGGGAGTCAAATCATGAAGGAGAAAGCTAAACGTAGTATAAGAGGTTATGAAGTGGCAAACCATATTTGGAACAAAGATCTTTAAAACCGCAGAGGTCTTTGAAGCTTATCAAGCCTTTATTTTTCCAGATAAAAAAGGCGGAATCCAAAGTAGTCTGACCTCCATGATAATCTGAGTCTATTATTGTTTCTGGGCTGGAAAATGTTATGAAACAGTAGTGATCCTTTACTCACTTTAACGTTCAGTGAACTCTCCATGACGGTGTTAATAGAACTTAATCAGGACTGAGCCAGCACGCTTTGTGATGAATCAAAAAAGGTTGCTGGACTTGACTGTAACTGGGTATTTCCTTGGCCTGTTCTGCGTTGAGACCAGCTTTCATGCCTAATTATCTGTGGTTATAGTGATCTCTGCTGGCCATGTGATATATTGTAGTTTCGTGTATGTTTCTCTTTTTGTAGGATTGTAAATCTTTTTTTGTTTTGAAAAGGAAAAACAACAACACCATCACCAACAATAGCAATAAAATATTGTACCTTAATTACATAAAAAAACAAAAGCTAACACTTGAGACGATTTACACAGTCTCCTCTAAACAGTTGATGTTGAGATGTGTCTGTTAATTGAACTCTGTGAAGCATTTATTTGGGCTGCAATTTCTGAGGCCAGTTTTTGCAACTGCACTTGAAGAAACTTCAAAAGTTCTTGAAATGCTCCATATTGACTGACCTTCATGTCTTAAAGTAATGATGGAATTGTGTTTCTCTTTGGTTAGTTGAGCTGTTCTTGCCATAATATGGACATGGTCTTTTACCAAATAGGGCTATCTTCTACGGTCACAAGACGCAGGCCTCCTAATTGTCCCTAGAATTTCTAAGCAAACAGCTGGAGGCAGTGCTTTCTCCTATAGAGCTCCATTTTTATGGAACGGTCTGCCTACCCATGTGAGAGACGCAAACTCGATCTCAACCTTTAAGTCTTTACTGAAGACTCATGTCTTTAGTGGGTCATATGATTGAGTGTAGTCTGGCCCAGGAGTGTGAAGGTGAACAGAAAGGCTCTGGAGCAACGAACCGCCCTTGCTGTCTCTGCCTGGCCGGTTTCCCTCTTTCCACTGGGATTCTCTGCCTCTAACCCTATTACAGGGGCTGAGTCACTGGCTTACTAGGGCTCTTTCATACCGTCCCTGGAGGGGGTGCGTCACCTGAGTGGGTTGATTCACTGATGTGATCTTCCTGTCTGGGTTGGCGCCCCCCCTTGGGTTATACCGTCGCGGAGATCTTTGTGGGCTATACTCGGCCTTGTCTCAGGATGGTAAGTTGGTGGTTGAAGATATCCCTCTATTGGTGTGGAGGCTGTGCTTTGGCAAAGTGGGTGGGGTTATATCCTTCCTGTTTGGCCCTGTCCGGGGGTGTCATCGGATGGGGCCACAGTGTCTCCTGACCCCTCCTGTCTCAGCCTCCAGTATTTATGCTGCAGTAGTTTATGTGTCGGGGGCTAGGGTCAGTTTGTTATATCTGGAGTACTTCTCCTGTCCTATCCGGTGTCCTGTGTGAATTTAAGTATGCTCTCTCTAATTCTCTCTTTCTCTCTTTCTTTCTTTCTCTCTCTTGGAGGACCTGAGCCCTAGGACCATGCCTCAGGACTACCTGACATGATGACTCCTTGCTGTCCCCAGTCCACCTGGACGTGCTGCTGCTCCAGCTTCAACTGTTCTGCCTGTGATTATTACTATTTGACCATGCTGGTCATTTATGTACATTTGAACATCTTGGCCATGTTCTGTTATAATCTCCACCCGGCACAGCCAGAAGAGGACTGGCCACCCCACATAGCCTGGTTCCTCTCTAGGTTTCTTCCTAGGTTTTGGCCTTTCTAGGGATTTTTTCCTAGCCACCGTGCTTCTACACCTGCATTGCTTGCTGTTTGGGGTTTTAGGCTGGGTTTCTGTACAGCACTTTGAGATATCAGCTGATGTACGAAGGGCTATATAAATACATTTGATTTTGATTTGATTTGATCTTCTGTATGCCAGCCCTACATTGTCACAACACAGCTGATTGTCTCAAATGCATTAATAAGGAAAGAAATTCCACAAATTAACTTTCTACAAGGCACAGCTGTTAATTGAAATGCATTCCAGGTGACTACCTGGGATATTTAGCAGTCTGATGGCCTTGAGCTTTTCAGTCTCTCGGTCCCAGCTTTGATGCACCTATACTGACCTTGCCTTCTGGAGGATAGCGGGGGGAACATGATTCATGGCTTTTCTAGCTTTTCTATTTCCCTTTGTAGCCCGTGATTGTCATCTCCAGCCCGGAGCTGCCAGAGTCGCAGCCCCTCCAGCCCAGAGGCGCCAGAGTCGCAGCCCCTCCAGCCCAGAGGCGCCAGAGTCGCAGCCCCTCAGCCCAGAGGCGCCAGAGTCGCAGCCCCTCAGCCCAGAGGCGCCAGAGTCGCAGCCCCTCAGTCCAGAGGCGCCAGAGTCGCAGCCCATCAGTCCAGAGGCGCCCTTCAGTCCGGGGCTCTCTGAGAGGGCCTTCAGTCCGGGGTCGGCGGTGAGGGTCCCCGCTCTAGAGGCGTCACCTAAGTGGGCCGAGCCAAAGGTGGAGCGTCCCTCACCAGAGCTGCCACAGTGGAGTAATGCCCACCCAGACC
Organism: Oncorhynchus mykiss; assembly: GCF_057628025.1. Classification (NCBI taxonomy): domain Eukaryota; kingdom Metazoa; phylum Chordata; class Actinopteri; order Salmoniformes; family Salmonidae; genus Oncorhynchus; species Oncorhynchus mykiss. Next base: position 53,494,840 of record NC_143039.1, on the reverse strand, counting down.
CTCCCCTATAGGGTCAGGTTTTGCGGCCGGAGTCTGCACCTTTGGGGGGGGGGGGGGGGGGGGGGGGGGTACTGTCACGCCCTGAGTTGGGGTGGGCATTCTATGTTTTGTGTTCTAAGTTTTCTATTTCTGTGTGTTTGGCCAGGTGTGGTTCTCAATCAGAGGCAGCTGTCTATCGTTGTCTCTGATTGAGAACCGTACTTAGGTAGCCTTTTCCCACCTGTGTTTGTGTGTAGTTGTTTTCTGTTTTGTGTCTGCACCAGACAGAACTGTTTCTGTTTCAGTTATTCTCTTGTTGTTTTTGTTAATCAGTGTTCAGTTCTAAATAAATAAGATGAACACGTACCACGCTGCGCTTTGGTCCACTCCTTCCAACAGCCATTACAAAACAAGTCAGCCATATCAGTGATGCTTTTTTTGAAAGGCAGTAAATGAGGCTGAATTAACTGTTTGCATGGGTGTTAGTAGTTCAAAAAGACAGCTTGGTGCATTCAACATGTCACCTCTTACAAAAACAAGTAGTGACAAGTTCAATCTGTCCTCTACTTTGTGCCATGAGAGATTGACATGCATATTATTAATGTTAGCTCTACGTGTACATTTAAGTGCCATTTGTAATTTTCCGAAGTCCCTCTTAGTGGCACCTGACCACACGACTGGGCAGTAGCCCAGGTGCGACAAAACTAGAGCCTGTAGGACCTGCCTTGTTGATATTGATGTTAAGAAGGCAGAGTAGCACTTTATTATGGACAGACCTCTCCCCATCTTAGCTACTGTTGTATCAATATGTTTTGACCATACAGTGCCTTGCGAAAGTATTTGGCCCCCTTGAACTTTGCGACCTTTTGCCACATTTCAGGCTTCAAACATAAAGATATAAAACTGTATTTTTTTGTGAAGAATCAACAACAAGTGGGACACAATCATGAAGTGGAACGACATTTATTGGATATTCAAACTTTTTTAACAAATCAAAAACTGAAAAATTGGGCGTGCAAAATTATTCAGCCCCTTTACTTTCAGTGCAGCAAACTCTCTCCAGAAGTTCAGTGAGGATCTCTGAATGATCCAATGTTGACCTAAATGACTAATGATGATAAATACAATCCACCTGTGTGTAATCAAGTCTCCGTATAAATGCACCTGCACTGTGATAGTCTCAGAGGTCCGTTAAAAGTGCAGAGAGCATCATGAAGAACAAGGAACACACCAGGCAGGTCCGAGATACTGTTGTGAAGAAGTTTAAAGCCGGATTTGGATACAAAAAGATTTCCCAAGCTTTAAACATCCCAAGGAGCACTGTGCAAGCGATAATATTGAAATGGAAGGAGTATCAGACCACTGCAAATCTACCAAGACCTGGCCGTCCCTCTAAACTTTCAGCTCATACAAGGAGAAGACTGACCAGAGATGCAGCCAAGAGGCCCATGATCACTCTGGATGAACTGCAGAGATCTACTGCTGAGGTGGGAGACTCTGTCCATAGGACAACAATCAGTCGTATATTGCACAAATCTGGCCTTTATGGAAGAGTGGCAAGAAGAAAGCCATTTCTTAAAGATATCCATAAAAAGTGTTGTTTAAAGTTTTCCACAAGCCACCTGGGAGACACACCAAACATGTGGAAGAAGGTGCTCTGGTCAGATGAAATCAAAATTGAACTTTTTGGCAACAATGCAAAACGTTATGTTTGGCGTAAAAGCAACACAGCTGAACACACCATCCCCACTGTCAAACATGGTAGTGGCAGCATCATGGTTTGGGCCTGCTTTTCTTCAGCAGGGACAGGGAAGATGGTTCAAATTGATGGGAAGATGGATGGAGCCAAATACAGGACCATTCTGGAAGAAAACCTGATGGAGTCTGCAAAAGACCTGAGACTGGGACGGAGATTTGTCTTCCAACAAGACAATGATCCAAAACATAAAGCAAAATCTACAATGGAATGGTTAAAAAATAAACATATCCAGGTGTTAGAATGGCCAAGTCAAAGTCCAGACCTGAATCCAATCGAGAATCTGTGGAAAGAACTGAAAACTGATGTTCACAAATGCTCTCCATCCAACCTCACTGAGCTCGAGCTGTTTTGCAAGGAGGAATGGGAAAAAATGTCAGTCTCTCAATGTGCAAAACTGATAGAGACATACCCCAAGCGACTTACAGCTGTAATCGCAGCAAAAGGTGGCGCTACAAAGTATTAACTTTAGGGGGCTGAATAATTTTGCACGCCCAATTTTTCAGTTTTTGATTTGTTAAAAAAGTTAGAAATATCCAATAAATGTCTTTCCACTTCATGATTGTGTCCCACTTGTTGTTGATTCTTCACAAAAAATACAGTTTTATATATTTATGTTTGAAGCCTGAAATGTGGCAAAAGGTCGCAAAGTTCAAGGGGGCCGAATACTTTCGCAAGGCACTGTAAGAGTTTACAATCCAGGGTTACTCCAAGCAGTTCAGTCTCCTCAACTAAATTTTCACATTATTTATTACAAGATTTAGTTGAGGTTTAGGGTTTAGTGAATGATTTGTCCCAAATAAAATGCTTTTAGTTTTTGAAATATTTAGGACTAACTAATTTATTGCCACCCATATTGCCACCCACTCTTTGTTAAGAGTTGCAGTGATTTCACTCACTGTATAGTTTTGAGTCATCTTCATACATAGACACACAGGCTTTACTCAGAGCCAGTGGCAGGTCATTAGTAAAGATTGAAAAAAGTAAGGGGCCTAGACAGCTGCCCTGGGGAATGCCTGATTCTACCTGGATTATGTTGGGGAGGCTACCATTAAAGAACACCCTCTGTGTTATGTTAGACAGGTAACTCTCAATCCACCGTATAGCAGGGGGTGTAAAGCCATAACATATACGGTTTTCCAGTAGCTTACTGTGTGTAGACCTGGAAATGTTTGTCACCACCCTGTACAGTGCTGTTCAGACATCTTCCTCTCATCTGTCCCGGCTGTGATGTGCTCAGCAGGATGTGTTTGCTCTGCACTGTGTGTCTGCTCCTCTCAGGCTGCACTTGCTGCCTTGAATGAGGGCGTCCGCTGAACAAATGAGGCCTTAACAATAATGACGATGATTATTATGGGACGCAGAGAGAGAGGACGAGGTAGATAACCTAGTTGAAGCGGGCAGGGAGTGGGTTCTAGGGATATAGAGCTGTGGAGAGAGAGGCAGGAGCTCCCAGTCTGGTTGTAATTTACAGGAGAGCAGGTAGAAGACAATTAACCTCACTTCCTGATGATGTCACTTCCTGATAATGTCAGAGCCTGCCCTCCGGAGTCATGAGTAGGAAGAGAAGGAAATAATCAACATAAAAAACACTCACAGGTGGAGAGAATGGACTCCTCTGTGCATTTATGTTGCAGTTTTTCTCTTTCCCAACTCTGCAGTGTGTCGTTAATGCTTAATGCCGACTCTGTTAGCAGACAGACTGCAGAGCTGTGGTCTCTGAGAGAGACAGAGAGAGAGCGACAGACAGAGAGGAGATGACAGAGCTTTCCTGACTGGTGCCAGAACCATGAAGTCAATAACTTCAGAGGGTTTCCATCCAGCGGTGCAGAGAGCGGACATCTCACGCATTCTTGAGTCTCACGCCACCATGCCTGCTCCCATTTAACCTCCGTCCTGACCAGGACACGGGAACCATAACACAGCTGTATAAAAGTAGACGGTGCAAATGTTTTCTCAATCGCTGCCGGGTCTGGAGGAGGCTGTAAGAGTATAGCTTTGCATACATTGAGCAGCTCCACTTTGTCTCTCCCTCTGTGAGATCATCCTCATGACTTCCATACACACGGCAGAACTCTTTATTGAGAGAAACAGAGATTCAGAGCGTAGAAGGGTGGAGTGGTAGAGGGGATGATTTGGGAGGTCCCCCCTTGTTCTCATGACAAGCTGGCAGGGGAGTCGTCTAAATACCCTCTATATATTTCCGGATGTTCCTTTGTGATTCATCATGGCTGGATCAGATCTCTTCAGATCAGTTTAATCTGTTGGGATCCAGTTTCACCCAGAGGACCACCAGACTCTGATATGTGGGCCAGAATTGGAGAGAAGAATAAGTGGCTTTAGGACTCAGATTGCTGTCTGCCTTCAGGGGCTGTGTCTTTGTGTAACACTGAAACCAGTTAGAGGAAAGAAGAAGAACAATGATCTTCTAGGGAGTAAAAGGGAAAGTTACTGTACTGCTTCCAGGGAACTCAGATCCATTCCTTCCTGCAGCAGGACTGGTCTCCAGCTCCAGTAGCAGGAAATGATGTGTTTAGTCTTGGCCAGAACATTGTTGTTTTCTCTGCCTCAGTAAACAGACAGCTGGATAATGTGGATGATGTATGACATGTTTACTGTGTAATTTTGGGTTTATCTGTTATCGGTTAGGGCACCTACAGAGCAAATAAATAATGTAGTTTAATAATGTTCTCATGTAATAATGTAGGCTAGTTCTGTAATATGTGATTGTGATTGTAAACACCTCAGGGCATTGTCATTCTCTCTCTTTCTCTCTCCATCCCACCCTCCCTCACTCTCCCTCACTCTCCCTCACTCTCTCTCTCTCAACATCACTGTGTTTCTCTGCCTCTCTCCCATGAATGTAAACATTGTTAGGGCTACTGATTTCAAGTGTCAGGGAGAGAGAAGAGAGTTTTTACACTAATATTGTCCTGTCAGACAGTAAAATGCTCTCAGCAGAGCGTTTATTTTACTCCCTTTAACCATCGGTGTATTCTCTATGATGGTGTTATTGGAGCCTAATCACAATAAGTGACTCCAAATTGACACAATACATTATTTAACATGAATTTATATTGGGTACAAAATAATCTAAAACACAACCAAAACAAACAAATGGATCCAACACATTTGTAGCGTCACAACCTTGATGTAGTCATTGCGTACTATGAATACTGGACCAAATACTTAACTTTTTACAATTTTAATACACATATATTTGTCCAAATGCTTTTGGTCCCCTTAAATGGGGGGACTGTGTACAAAAAGTGCTGTAATTTCTAAACGGTTCAACCCACGCTGCCCAAATTGTGGGCTTCCCAAATAGGCAAAGGCCTACACACTTGTGATTTGAAACAATCCACAACAACACAAAAAAAGTTAACAATCCTCTCTGGCTAAGTCATGCTCTCTGGTGAAGTATATATTTTTTGTTTTTATTTAGACAGGAGCATTTATATAATTTGGGCAAAACTTACATTTACTTTATGGGAAGCCAGCATATTAACACTGCATTGCAAACCCCACCAACTTTCCTTTCCAATTCGCAAGAGGCTGAAACCAGAGATTTGTATGTAATGATGAGATGCTCATGTCTCCACCCTAACAATAGCGTGTCCCAAAGGCGCGAAGACAGGCGACAAGTTTAGGGCTGGATATTATGCCCATGGAAATGCATTAGGCTTATTCTGGACAGATGTTGGCGAGAGTGAGCCCTCTCGATTAGCCTCTTCCTCTGCTGAAACGCTCTCACTGGAGAAAGTCCCAAGTTCCACAGCTCAGGTCGAGTCAAGTCACAAGTCCCTAATTTTGGATTTCGAATCCTCAAGTCAAAGGTTAAGTGTTTTGCAATTAAAATGCATCACTGATTTTGGACCCACGTGTGTTACAAACGGCATCCCTTTCCCCCACTATCACATAGTCTTTGAAACTGAATGCAACAATTTTTGGGACTGATGATGCCCATATGCGGAGGTGGCACTACAGGTCCTGGAGTGGTGGGGCAAATAGTTTCCCCTGGGGACCGGAGCGTTTCCTATTCTAGTAACCTAACCATGTATAAATCATAAACCTGTAGGGTCTGAAAGGGATTAAGTAGTTGTATGGGAAATGCAACCACATTTACTTTATAGTCATTTAACCAGACTCTCCTATCCAGAGCAATTAGGATTAAGATCCTTGCTCAAGGGCACACTGATACATTTTCACCTAGTCAGCTCGGGGATTTGAACCCTTGACCTTTCACTTACTGCCGCCTAGGTATACAGATATTTTCTAAACAGGTCACAGGGTTTTTAGGAAGGAAAACCCTGTCAAACTCCAGCAAACTTGTACTTGTTATTATGAATTATATTTTAAAATGAGACTTTACACAGACACTGCAATTGGACAAAATGACTCACAGGGCTGAGCTTTCAGCATATAGGCCTATGCAACTGCAAGATAACTCACAAAGTGGGTTAATTACCTTGCTCAGGGGCAGAAATACAGATTTTTACCTCATCAGCTCAGGGATTTGATTCAGCAACCTTTCAATTACTGGCCCAATGCTCTAACCACTAGGCTGCCTGCCGCCACAACCAGTATTGTGTTGTTTCAGTCATATCAGTTAAGAATTATGGATTGAAAAGGTCAAGGTAGCCTTGCTAGCCAACTCACATCTGAATATAGCCAATTTTTTTTGATCACATTCACATTTTTTTCCCCTAACACAAATAATTTGGCTATAAATAGGCTACATAACCCTGGCAAGAGGGCAAGAGGGGACAGGGTGCATTGTCTGTAGGATTTGCAGCTGCTGGCTGTAGTTATCAGTAGTCTAGTTGATCAGAAAGAAATCATTTTGTTTTCTTCACATACAGTTCAGGTGTAGGCTGCTGCAACATTTTTGTGAAGAGTTCCTGCTTGTGTATGTCGGGAATGATGTGTTATCACGTTTGCTAAATAAATACTGGAGGACAGTGGAGCTGTGCGCACTTTGCTAGATAATGTGCTTTGTGCCTGACCTGCTCAACCAGTGATTTACGTGAATCTGGTTGGTCAAGACACAGAACAGAACACACAGAACCTGCAGCACTCCGATATAAAGGACAGATAGGCTTACATAGTGCACAAGACTACAAATAGAGTCTCTCGAGTCATACAGCTCAAGTCCAAGTTAAGTCACGAGTCATAGATGCTCAACTCGAAGTCTGGAGGCAAGTGTTTTTTTCTCAAGTCGCAAAAGCTGTTGCTTATGTGTAGAGTAAGATGATGAAAAGGTTTTGCAAATCAGCCTCAATCAACTGAAGACCGATATTCATTAGATTTATCTTGAATGTGGAGTAATTTGTGGGAATCAAATGTCACATGAACATATTCAAACCCCCGGTATTTGTAAGAGGTGATCAACCCCTTTGAGAGCAACACTACAAAGGTATGTGGACACCCTTTGAAATGAGTGTATTGGGCCAATTCAGCCATACCCGTTGCTGACAAGTGTATAAAATCGAGCACACAGCCATGCAATCTCCATAGACAAACATTGGCAGTAGAATGGCCCGTATTGAAGAGCTCAGTGACTTAATTGTGGCACCATCATAGGATGCCACTTTTCCCAAAAGTCAGCTCTTCAAATTTCTGCCCTGCTAGTTCTGCCCCGATCAATTGTAAGTGCTGTCATTGTGAAGTGGAAACGTCTAGGAGCAACAACGTCTCAGCCCGGAAGTGGTAGGCTACACAAGCTCACAGAACGGGACCGCAGAGTACTGAAGCGCATAAACGTCTTCTGTTGTTACACTCACTATCGAGTTCCAAACTGCCTTTGGAAGCAACGTCAGCACAATAAATGTTCGTTATGAGCATCATGAAATGGGTTTCCATTGCTGAGCAGCCAAACACAAACCTAAGATCACCATGCGCAATGCCAAGCGTCGGATGGAGTGGTGTAACACTCGCCACTATTGGACTCTGGATCAGTGGAAAAGCGTTCTGGCAGTCCAATGGACAAACCTGGGTTTGGCGGGTGCCAGGAGAACGCTATCTGTCCGAATGCATGGTGCCAACTCTAAAGTTTGGTGCAGGAGAAATAATGGTCTGTGGCTGTTTTTCATGGTTCGGGCCCTGTAGTTCCAGTGAAGGGAAATCTTAACGCTACAGCATACAATGACATTCTAGATGATTCTGTGCTTCCAACTTTGTGGCAACAGTTTTGGGAAGGCCCTTTCCTGTTTCACCATGACAATGCCCCTGTGCACAAAGCCGACTGCTAGCCAGGCCTAGTCGCCCGACATCAGTGCTCGACATCCATCACGCTCTTGTGGCTGAATGGAAGGACGTCCCCTCAGCAATGTTCCAACATCTAGTGGAAAGCCTTCCCAGAAGACTGGAGACAGTTAAAGCAGCAAAGGGGGGACCAACTCCATATTAATGCCCGTGATTTTGGAAAAACACAGCAGCCTTTCTTTCTCCCTTAATCGATCTCTCTCTTTCTCTCCCTTTCTTAATGTCTTGCTCCCTACAACTCTCTTTCCTTAAATGTACAGATTTTTTTGGGGGGGAGGGGAATCTTTTTAATTCGATTTTCGTGGGGGCGAGGACATCGACTCTAGGGGGTTTAAAGGATAGTGTATCGTTTTATTATGGACACATTCGTGTTGTTATGGTATCTGCAACATAATACCTCTGTTATATACATTTGACGCTGCTAATCTATTGGATAGGGAGCTGAAATCATTCTGAGCCAGCCAAGCAGGCAGAAGCTCCTAAATATATAATACCGTTAAATCTAATTATAGTTCAGTGTTGCCGGAACAAAACCCAACGTGTATCTCTGCATCGAGGTAATTCAATAGGAGTAAAGAGTAAACAGAGATTAATTCGGGTTAAAATGATCCATTCTAGATTGTTTCAACAAACATTTCCATCATTTTATTTAATTATATTCCAGTTTATACCAAGGCTGGTGGAACATGACATCTCGGCAGTGTTGAGGTGTCGAGGATATCACTCCTGTTTAATCTGGGTAAAGATATTTCTCTCACTTGTGTTGGCAGATGAATGGTTGTACATGATGCCAGCCTCTGTGTCTGGCAGGGTGGCCTACTGTAAGGTCTGCCCAGTTTCAGGAGGCACGTCTGGCTCACCTTATCTCTCTCCATCTCTCTCTCCATCTCTCGCTCTGTCTCTCTCTCCTACCTCAGATTTCTATGTCTGTTTCTGGTCTGGGTGGCTCCGTATTCATTTAAAATACACAAACAAAGATTCAAACACTCATCATGTCATACAGCATAAATGCTCAATCCACATTCAGTGTGATGTGTGTGAACCTTCAAAATGTCATCAGTAAATAGCATTGACCAGGATGAACGCATGGCTTTAACAACTCTGCTCTTAGGAACACAGGACTCCCCATGGGCAAGGCTGGGTTGGGGCTGGAGCTTGAACTGGGCTGTGTGGGCTTGGGCTAGGATTAGGAATAGAACTAAGACTGGGCTGGGACTGGGGCTGATAATAGACCCCTCCTGCTCTGTGGAAAACACAACTGACACTAAAGAAAAATACTTACTCCACAAGGCCATGCTCCAGTTAGATATTGGATGTGCTGCTATTTGTCCCACACGCCCAGGCCTCTCAGCCCACAAACCTCCAGCCTACCGGCCACACAGCCCACCAGCCCACCAGCACTGGTACCCAGCCCACCCCAGCCTGAGCCCATCCAGGCCTGCTGCCTGCTTTCTGTGGCTTCCCCTCCTTCTGGGTGGTCAACAGCTCAAGATGTGACTCGGGATAAGTCATGTGTGCTCCACATTCAATCTTCAGAGTGAGGGAACAAGAGAAAGAGAAAAAGACAGGAAGACAGAGAGGTAGAAGGAGGGGAGAGAGAGTTGAAACAGTATAGAACTGTCAGACATAATGACATTAGAGAGGACCATGTAGTGAGTGACCTTGTCCTGTAGTACTCACTTCCAAATCTAGATTTCCTTGTTTTCTGCAGAAGCACATGGAGGGAAATTATGTTTTTACTTGCTGTCAGTTTTGCAGGCAACTTAGACATGGTTCAGTATTGTACAGACTTGTCTCATACTGTATCATCAGACCCACAGTCCACAGACCACATAGCACATCAGGAGCAGCTGATCAAGATAAAAGCTGTGTAAAAAAAATGAGAAGAGCAGAGTTGCCTTCCAACTGCTCAGGGTAGTAAAGAGGCAGTACGATGCATTCATACCAGGCGCTACCTACAGACCACACACGTATACGCATGTGCACACACACACACACACACACACACACACGCACACACACACACACACATCACTCAAAGCATGGGTGCTATTTTATTACATCAGTGGGCGTAGCGCTAACCCTCAGGAATGCTCAAACAATTCATTTGAGTGGAGTACGGCCAGCAGATCTATCGGATACGCTCTTTGAGGAGCCTCATCTGAATTCCATATCACTCACTGGAATGTTCCACACATGGAAGGGGGGGGGGGTGAAGTCAGAGAGAAAGAGACAGAGAGGATGAGAGGAGAGGAGGAGGAGGAAGAGGGGACAAGGGGGCGGCAGGAGGATGAGGAGGAGGGGTGGGAGGAGGAGTGGTGGGAGGAGGTTGAGGAGGAGGAGGTTGAGGAGGAGGATGAGGGAGGAGGAGGATGAGCGTGAGGAGGAGGAGGAGGAGGAGGGGTGGAGGAGGTTGAGGAGGAAGATGAGGGGGGAGTATAGGGAGGCTTGATATGGTTCTGCTTATTCTGTTGATTTAGGTCTTGAATTATGTCCCACTTAATGCTGCTCATTTAACCACTAGGACAGCTAACATTGTGTATGAGCTGACTAAATTTGCATAAGGGTTTACATTGCTTTAAAGATTATTTTTAGATAAACAGTCAAACCACACTTGACAGATCCAGGGATGAATATCTACATCATTAATACCAATGCAAACCTTTTAAATAGCAAGTAAACACGGCTCACGGTATATGGGCTCACACCTGGGTAAAGAGACTGTGTTGTTCTGGGTTGAGCTGTGTGCTTTCAGGTTCAGGAAGCTCTGGTTAGGACTGGGAGAGGCCTGTAGGGTGTAGGTCTGTAGGGTATATTAGGTTTAATAAAGATGACACGTGTCATTACATAAAGCACTGACTGCTGTTCTACATTTAGTAATGTAGGGCAACATAAATATTACATTAGTTCTCACACAGGGATACAGTGGCAGGTTTGACACTTCATTTATGGACAGATATAATTAGCTACTGTTTGTCTAAAAGGTTCATTATTCTCCTCTCCTAGAGAGCAGTGTTCCTCTCTAGGAGAGAAAGGGGGAGTGTTCCTCTCTTGGAGAGAAGGGGGAGTGTTCCTCTCAAGGAGAGAAGGGGGAGTGTTCCTCTCTAGGAGAGAAGGGCAGTGTCCCTTTCTAGAAGAGAAGGGGAGTGTTCCTCTCTAGGAGATAAGGGGGAGTGTTCCTCTCTAGAAGAGAAGGGGAAGTGTTCCTCTCTAGGAGAGAAGGGGGCGTGTTCCTCTCTAGGAGAGAAGGGGGAGGGTTCCGCCCTTGGAGAGAAAGGTGGAGTGTTCTTTTCTGGTAGAGAAGGGGGAGTGTTCCTCTCTCGGAGAGAAGGGGGAGTGTTCTTCTCTTGGAGAGTAGGGGGGATTGTTCCTCTCTAGAAGAGAAGGGGGAGTGTTCCTCTCTAGAAGAGAAGGGGGAGTGTTCCTCTCTAGAAGAGAAGGGGGAGTGTTCCTCTCTAGGAGATAAGGGGGAGTGTTCCTCTCTAGAAGAGAAGGGGAAGTGTTCCTCTCTAGGAGAGAAGGGGGCGTGTTCCTCTCTAGGAGAGAAGGGGGAGGGTTCTGCCCTTGGAGAGAAAGGTGGAGTGTTCTTTTCTGGTAGAGAAGGGGGAGTGTTCCTCTCTCGGAGAGAAGGGGGAGTGTTCTTCTCTTGGAGAGTAGGGGGGATTGTTCCTCTCTAGAAGAGAAGGGGGAGTGTTCCTCTCTAGAAGAGAAGGGGGAGTGTTCCTCTCTAGAAGAGAAGGGGGAGTGTTCCTCTCTAGAAGAGAAGGGGGAGTGTTCCTCTCTTGGAGAGAAGGGGGAGTGTTCCTCTCAAGGAGAGAAGGGGGAGTGTTCCTCTCTAGGAGAGAAGGGCAGTGTCCCTTTCTAGAAGAGAAGGGGAGTGTTCCTCTCTAGGAGATAAGGGGGAGTGTTCCTCTCTAGAAGAGAAGGGGAAGTGTTCCTCTCTAGGAGAGAAGGGGGCGTGTTCCTCTCTAGGAGAGAAGGGGGAGGGTTCCGCCCTTGGAGAGAAAGGTGGAGTGTTCTTTTCTGGTAGAGAAGGGGGAGTGTTCCTCTCTCGGAGAGAAGGGGGAGTGTTCTTCTCTTGGAGAGTAGGGGGGATTGTTCCTCTCTAGAAGAGAAGGGGGAGTGTTCCTCTCTAGAAGAGAAGGGGGAGTGTTCCTCTCTAGAAGAGAAGGGGGAGTGTTCCTCTCTAGGAGATAAGGGGGAGTGTTCCTCTCTAGAAGAGAAGGGGAAGTGTTCCTCTCTAGGAGAGAAGGGGGCGTGTTCCTCTCTAGGAGAGAAGGGGGAGGGTTCTGCCCTTGGAGAGAAAGGTGGAGTGTTCTTTTCTGGTAGAGAAGGGGGAGTGTTCCTCTCTCGGAGAGAAGGGGGAGTGTTCTTCTCTTGGAGAGTAGGGGGGATTGTTCCTCTCTAGAAGAGAAGGGGGAGTGTTCCTCTCTAGAAGAGAAGGGGGAGTGTTCCTCTCTAGAAGAGAAGGGGGAGTGTTCCTCTCTAGAAGAGAAGGGGGAGTGTTCCTCTCTAAACTCTTAGAAAAAAAAAATCCAAAATGGTTATTCTGCTGTCTCCATAGGACATCCCTTTTTGGTTCCACCTGGAATCCAAAAGGGTTATCCAAACGGTTCTCCTATGGGGACAGCCAAAGAAACCTTTTAGGTTCCAGATATCACCTTTTTTTGAAGAGTGTAGGATAAAAGGGGGAGTGTTCTTCTCTAGGAGTGAAGGAGGAGTGTTCCTCTATAGGAGAGAAGGAGGAGTGTTCCTCTATAGGAGAGAAGGGAGAGTGTTCCTCTAGGTTTGAGGCTCCTCAGTATTTATTTATATGTGTTGTTGGCCAAGCCTCCTGCCGGCCCAGAGAAAATGCTTAAAATTAAAACAAAATGTTATTACAATCGGACCATGTGTGAATTAGACGGGGGTGACCCTGACCTCCTGTGCTAAGCTCTTTAAGTCACATGCGGTTTGTCAAGCCTTGTCATGATGCTGTGGGGGGTGCAGATCTGTTGTCCGGGGTAGAGGTAGCCAGGTGGGGAGCATGGCCAGCCGTACATAAATGCTTGATGAAATGATTGATTATCGTTAATTTATCTGTGGTGACTGTGTTTCCTAGCCTCAGTGCAGTGGGCAGCTGGGAGGACGTGCTCTTGTTCTCCATGGACTTTACAGTGTCCAAAGACTATTTGGAATTAGTGATACAGGATGCAAATTTCTCTTTGAAAAAGCTAGCCTTAGCTTTCCTAACTGAGTGTGTATATTGGTTCCTAACTTCCCTGAAAATGTGCATATCGCGGGGGCTATTTGATGCTAATGCAGAACGCCACAGGATGTTTTTGTGCTGGTCAAGGGCAGTCACGTCTGGAGTGAACCAAGGGCTATATCTGTTCCTGGTTCTACATTTTTTGAAAGGGGCATGCTTATTTAAGATGGTGAGGAAATCACTTTTAAAGAGCAAACAGGCATCCTCTATTGACAGGATGAGGTCAATATCCTTCCAGGATACCCGGGCCAGGTCGATTAGAAAGGCCTGCTCGCTGAAGTGATTTAGGGAGCGTTTGACAGTGATGAGTGGTGGTCGTTTGACTGCGGACCCGTTAAGGATGCAGGCAATGAGGCAGTCATCGCTGAGATCCTGGTTGAAGACAGCAGAGGTGTATTTAGAGGGCAAGTTGGTCAGGATGATATCTAAGAGGTTGCCCATGGTTACGGATGTAAGGTTTGTGTGAGATTGAGGGCATCTAGCTTAGATTGTAGGCCGGGGTGTTAAGCACATCCCAGTTTAGGTCACCTAACAGTACGAAATCTGAAGATAAACGGGAGGCAATCAATTCACATATGGTGTCCAGGGCACAGCTGGGGTCTGAGGGGGGTCTATAGCAAGCGGCAACGGTGAGAGACTTGTTTCTGGAAAGGTGGATTTTTAAAAGTAGAAGCTCAAATTGTTTGGGCACAGACCTGGATAGTATGACAGAACTATGCAGGCTATCTCTGCAGTAGAGAGCACCTGGGGAATGGGAGTGGTTCTGGGGGCTGCAGGGCCTGGGTTAACCTCTACATCACCAGAGGAACAGAGGAGGAGAAGAAGAAGGGTACGGCTAAAGGCTATAAGAACTGGTCGCCTAGTGCGTTCAGAAAAGAGAGTAAAAGTAAAGGAAGCAGAGTCCTGCATTCCTATACTGAGAACGTCTCCATTTTCTAAAAGGAAGTATTTGAGTGTTTTTGGACATTTATTAATGTTTTCTCAGAGCCCCCATACTGCACAACGAGGATGAGGAAGTGAAATCGCTGGTTGGGGTATGTTTCTCAAAAACAAATGAAAATGACCGAATCATTTCTGGACACTTCTATAACAAACAGTTGCAAAATTATAATTTAAGGCAAATTATAATTTAAGGCAAGCATTGTTTTTGCAGCAGTTAGGCCTGCTAACCATACCTTTTTTTCTTGATACGACAAAAGCATTAAACTCACAAAAATAACTTTCTGTGTAACTTGTGTGTGTGCCCGCGCATGTGTGTGCACCGTGCGTGTGTGTGTATGACCATACAAGGTTGTAGAGGTTGAGCTGAGGAAGAGGAATTAATGAGATATTTCACAGTTATTATCCCTAGTGCGGTGAGCGCACACACGTAGGAGGGTACAGAGTTGTGTTGGTCGGGGGGAGCAGGGAGGGAAGGAAGGGGGAGTAGTGACGAGGAGGGAATGAATACAGTTAAATCACATCCACAACAACAGCTCTAACTGGAGGCTTAGAACTAAGGGCCTTCATCTGTCTGAATCTTTGTTTGCTTATGAAGTGTGTGTGTGTGTGTGTGTGTGTGTGTGTGTGTGTGTGTGCGTGCGTGCGTGCGTGTTTGTGAGTGTGTGTGTGTGCGCGTGCGGACGCTCAGGCCTGGAATTGAACAGCCCTGCTCTAAAAAGTGTGACACAACAGTTCCCTCCATAGGGTGTATAGCAGTAATCAGGAGACTCTCTCTATCCTCACGCCCCTGTTTGATGATGTAACATATCTCCGGAACCTGTCACAGCCAATCAGTTGCCAGCAGTAACAGACACACTGTACTGTGATGAACGATCTTCTTTCATGTCAGACTTTTGAACAAAGATATCAACTTTTTTATTTCTTCTGAAGAAAGAGCCAAGCAAATATTGAAATCCAACTTTGGTCTCACTATAAATGCTGTATAGGGCTAAAGGAACACATTTAACAATCTCCTCCTCCTCCTCCTGCTCCCCCTTCTGCTCCTGCTCCTGCTCCTATTCCTCCACCTCTTCCTCTTCCCCCACCTCATCCTCTTGCCCCACCTTCTCCCCCTCTTCCTCCACTCACCACTTGGGTCTGGAGTGAAGGGAACAGATGGACCCAGAGGGAGAGAAAATTGTCTCACGACAGTCCTGTTGCGCTCCCTCTCTCCCCTCTCCCCTCTCCTCCCTCAGCCCCGACAGGGAGCCACAGCATGTCTCAGACACAGAACAGACATGTTAGACACACAGAGGTGAAATAGAGGTGAACCCTGGCTCAACTGTACAGAGACAGAGAAGCAGAGAGAAACCTAAAACCCAACGCTGTTGAAACAACAGGTGAAACCAGAGGAGAATGAGAGGAGAGGATGTGGTTCTGTTTCTGGTGCTCCTTACGCTGTAAATTCTAGAGACTAGAATAGAGCAAATGAGGTGGTTACACTGTCAACTGGGATTGATCATGTTTGTTCTGACTCACCAGGAGCTGAGTGGAGTCAGAGAAAGCAGTCCAGTAGGGATACAGCATGGCTCTTAGTGGAGGAGGTTAAGAGAAGCACCAGCAGGACTGCCACCGGCACCAGCACAACCCGATCACTGATAAAGACTGATGCAACCCAGCACTTAGAGGGCAGAGGGATCTGGCTCCAGCACAGTGAATCACAGCTCCAACAGAACTGCCCTGGATCCTTTGTGCTCTTTGAAACAGACAGACTGGGACTCTGAATTCAGTTGTCAACCATTATGCCTGTTTGCTTGTCCATGTCCCATGATGCATTGTGAGATTCCTTCCACAGACAACCTTTCTTTCTTTCTTTCTTGTTTTATATCTCATCCCAGATCAGAGGAGGGTTATGGTAACAGTGTGGGTTGTGTAAATCTGTTTTCTTTTCCTATCCGGTATGATCTGTAGTGAAGTGATCTGTGAAGTGATTGAATAATTGCATTGAGATTGCCGTCAAGGAGTATTATATTGTCATACAGATTAGCGGTGTGTGTCTGCTGTGTCTGCTGCCTGGTACATGGAATGATATATCGTGTTGGTTTGTCTCTGGCAGGCAGGAAACAGCTCTGATGGGTTGTTCCAGCAGCAGAGGCAGCAGCAGCATCATGTTGCTCTGAGTGTCTCCTCTCCTCCATCCATCAGAAAGTATTAGATTTTCACCAGTTCCTCAGCCTCTAGTCCGCAAGCTACGGCACTGCTACATTACTGCCGAGGAAGATCAGATTTGACAAGAGAAGCAGCAGTAATACGAACTGAGATTCATTATTCTGAACTTTGGGTTTCTAAGGCTGCAGTTTGTGTTGATAGTTCTGCCAAAGTTTAAAATCTGGGGAAGAAAATACCTCTGGGACCTGAAGGTTTGGTAATAAATGGAATCCGGAACAACACATAGACACACATGTCTCCAAACGTCAATCAGTCTGTATACAAGGCTGTTCTTATCTTGCTGTTCAGAAGGAAGGAATGGAACTGAATGGTTTGGCCGTGGGTGTGAGTTTGGGGTGGGTGTGTGTTGAATGGAATTGAATGGTTTAGCTGTGGGTGTGAGTTTGGTATGGGTGTGTGTTGAATGGAACTGAATGGTTTAGTTGTGGGTGTGAGTTTGTGGTGGGTGTGTGTTGAATGGAACTGAATGGTTTAGTTGTGGGTGTGAGTTTGTGGTGGGTGTGTGTTGAATGGAACTGAATGGTTTAGTTGTGGGTGTGAGTTTGAGGTGGGTGTGTGTTGAATGGAACTGAATGGTTTAGTTGTGGGTGTGAGTTTATGGTGGGTGTGTGTGGAATGGAACTGAATGGTTTAGTTGTGGGTGTGAGTTTGGGGTGGGTGTGTGTTGAAAGGAACTGAATGGTTTAGCCGTGGGTGTATGTTGAATGGAACTGAATGGTTTAGTTGTGGGTGTGAGTTTGTGGTGGGTGTATGTTGAATGGAACTGAATGGTTTAGCCGTGGGTGTGAGTTTGTGGTGGGTGTATGTTGAATGGAACTGAATGGTTTAGCTAATAACCCTGATAACATCTCCAAAGTATTCACAGCCAGGAGGAGAAGATGCTGCATTAGTTATATCTCTGCAGTGATGAGTGAAATAAACTCTGTGGTTGACAGCCAGTCTGCTTTCTCTCTCAGGTATCTACCTGCACCTGGGCTCTCCAACCCTGTTTCTGGAGAGCTACCATCCTGTAGCTATTGGCTCCAACCCCAATCTAGCCATCTGAGTTTAAGAATTAGCTGGTTTATCAGCTGGATCAGGTTCATTACAACTGGGGTTGGAGTGAAAACTTACAGGAGGGTATCTCTCCAGGAACAGGGTTGGAGTGAAAACGTACTGTGAGCGGACAAAATAATTGGGCGTCACTCTAAAGCGGGAAGGTGGAATAAACGAGTCAGGAGTAGGTTTTCTTGATTGAACACAGTTCTCTATTGAGGGCATTTGGTCAACACAAGCACCCCAACATAATCAATGAAAATCTTCCAAGGAAAAACATACATCTTCTCCAGATGAAATAGGAACACAATATGATTATCTTTAAACTACAACAAAAAGTCACAGGACTGTCACCGTCTTAGTGGTTCTTCCTGGATAGCTCCTCTCTCTCGGTGGCCATCTTCCAGAGATAGTTTTCCCCCCTCTCTCTGCTGGTTCCATTCTCTCTCTTATAGGGGAAGGAGAGTATGTCATTAGTACCGTCAGCTGTGCTTAATTGCCTCTGGTTACCTTGTCTCCCATGCCTTGTTGGGCTACTATCCATGAGCCCAGCCTGCCCTCTGGTGGTCCTTCCACAGTACAGAAGGGTATCTCTCCAGGAACAGGGTTGGAGTGAAAACCTACGGGAGGGTATCTCTCCAGGAACAGGGTTGGAGTGAAAACCTACAGGAGGGTATCTCTCCAGGAACAGGGTTGGAGTGAAAACTTACAGGAGGGTATCTCTCCAGGAACAGGGTTGGAGTGAAAACTTACAGGAGGGTATCTCTCCAGGAACAGGGTTGGAGTGAAAACTTACAGGAGGGCATCTCTCCAGGAACAGGGTTGGAGTGAAAACGTACAAGAGGGTATCTCTCCAGGAACAGGGTTGGAGTGAAACCTTACAGGAGGGTATCTCTCCAGGAACAGGGTTGGAGTGAAAACTTACAGGAGGGTATCTCTCCAGGAACAGGGTTGGAGTGAAAACTTACAGGAGGGTATCTCTCCAGGAACAGGGTTGGAGTGAAACCTTACCACAGGAGGGTATCTCTCCAGGAACAGGGTTGGAGTGAAACCTTACAGGAGGGTATCTCTCCAGGAACAGGGTTGGAGTGAAAACCCACAGGAGGGTATCTCTCCAAGAACAGGGTTGGAGAGCCCTGATCCATCTGATGTCATCCACCCATCAGATACCAACATACCTAGTGTACATTCCTTTAGACAGAGACCCTGGTAAGATGCTAACCACACTCTGCGCCCATCCTGCCCAGCAACCAACATGCAGAAACCATCTGATTAATGTGTTGAATATTCTAATAGGGGTTAAATGTACAAATTAATATCTGGGAAATAGGAAACAATGTTGCTAATTTATGCACATTTCAACAGATGTCGCACTTAGGCGGGAAAGAAAAAGACTAAATGTGTTGTAACTGTAAGATAATTATAGGAGGTGGAGGACTAATCAGTCTATTTGCAGTACAGCTCTTAAAGGTGCATCTGAAAGGTGATAGATTTTTGTGTGGTTACAGGGGCCAGACAGACACACAGCAGAAGGAACCGATGATCAATGTCTGCCTCCCAGCCAGCCAGGCTACCAGATCAACTGAGGGTATTAGGGATAAACAATAGAATGCCACAACCTAAACTGTTGTCCACTGAAATTGGCTAATATAATGGACATATGTTACAGGGCTAATTATATGTCTTATCCAGAGCGACTTTCAGGAGCAATTAGGGTTAAATGCTTTGCTGAAGGGCACATTCGCTACCTACTGCCCACCAACCAAGACAACTGGCCCTAGACATGATCAACCACAATACAGGGCCCTAGTCACAGGACATTATGGCTGCGTTTATACAGGCAGCCCAACCCTGATCCTTTACAGTGATCATCACCTTCACTCCTTGCCCTCCCTTACCCACCCAGGCCCAGTTCATCCCAACCTCTGTCTTTTCCTCACTCCCCTCCTCTCATACGCCTCAACACCCCTCTACACATCCACCCACTCCACCCACTCATCCATTCTCCTTCATTCACACACCACATACGCCCCACGCCTTCACACACCCATTCACACACACACACATCCATAGAACCATTATTGACAATCATTGACTTACATACTATTCATGTATTTCCTTTTTTTATAATATGTGTTTTCAGTGTCCATGTATCTCATTGGAATGGGCTAATTCTATCATGACTTCGGTAGGCTGGTCTTGGAAATCATTGTATGGAATGCCTAGTATGCGTTTTCCATTTTTTTCTGCTTCCGCAACAATGGAGTTGATGTTATTAGTAAACCATCGGTAAAAAGATAAGCACTGTGTCTTGTTGCTCATAATATGTCCCTGTATCCACTGCCTCTGAATATCACTATCACAAGTATATTGAAAAACACAAACTGTGGGAGATTCTAAAATATTTCAATGCTGTACTGTGTAGGCTACTGTACACTGAGCATACAAAACATTAAGAACACCTGCTCTTTCCATGACATAGACTGACCAGGGGAATCCAGGTGAAAGCTGTGGTCCCTTGTGGATGGTACTTGTTAAATCCACTTCCATCCGTGTAGATTAAGGATAGGAGACAGGTTAAATAATGATTTATCAGAGGGTGAATGGGCAAGACAAAAAATGTAAGTGCCTTTGAACGGGGTATGGTAGTACAGTGCAGTAAAGTATTCAGACCACTTCACTTTCCACATTTTTTACATTACAGCCTTATTCTAAAAGTGATTGTTTTTTTTACTCATCAATCTACACACAATACCCCACAATGACAAAGCAAAAATAGGTTTTTAGAATTTTTTGCAAATTTATAAACAAAAAAAACGGAAATAGCACATTTACATAAGTATTCAGACCCTGTACTCAGTACTTTGTTGAAGCACCTTTGGCTATGATTACAGACTCAAGTCTTCTTGGGAATGACACTACAAGCTTGGCACACCAGTATTTGGGGACTTTCTCCCCTTCTTCTCTTCAGATCCTCTCAAGCTCTGTTGGGTTGGGTGAGGAGTATTGCTGCACAGCTATTTTCAGGTCTCTCCAGAGACTCAAAAATTGAGCTCAGGTGCATCCTGTGTCCATTGATCATCAATGAGATGTTTCTACAACTTGATTGGAGTCCACCTGTGGTAAATTCAAATGATTGGACATGGAAAGACACACCCCTATCTATATAAGGTCCCACAGTTGGCAGTGCATGTCAGAATAAAAAACTAAGCCATGAGTCAAAGGAATTGTCTGTAGAGCTTAGAGATAGGTTTGTGTCGAGGCACAGATCTGGGAAAGGGTACCAGCATTGAAAGTTCCAAAGAACACTGTGGCCTCCAAACTGAGCAATCGGGGGAGAAGGGTAGGCCGTCATTGAAAATAAGAATTTGTTCTTAACTGACTTGCCTAGTTAAATAAAGGTTAAATAATATTCAAATAAATAAAAGGGCCCTGGTCAGGGAGATGACCAAGAACCCGATGGTCCCTCTGACAGAGCTCCAGAGTTCCTCTGTGGAGATGGGAGAAACTTCCAGAAGGACAACCATCTCTGCAGCACTCCAACAATCAGGCCTTTATGGTAGAGTGGCCAGACAGAAGTCACTCCTCAGTAAAAGGCACATGACAGTCCGCTTGGAGTTTGCCAGAAGGCACCTAAAGACTCTCAGACCATGAGAAACAAGATTGTCTGGTCTGATGAAACCAAGATTGAACTCTTTGGCCTGAATGCCAAGTGTCACGTCTGGAGGAAACCTGACACCATCCCTATGATGAAGTATGATGGTGGCAGCATCATGCGGTGGGGATGTTTTTCAGTGGCAGGGACTGGGAGATTATTCAGGATCAAGGCAAAGATGAACAGAGCCAAGTGCAGAGAGATCCTTGATGAAAACCTGCTCCAGAGCACTCAGGACCTCAGACTGGTGCGAAGGTTCCTCTCCCAACAGGACAACGACTCTAAGCACACAGCCAAGACAATGCAGGAATGACTTCGGGACAAGTCTCTGAATGTCCTTGAGTGGCCCAGCCAGATCCCGATTGAACGTCTCTCTAGAGACCTGAAAATAGCTGTGCAGCAACATTTCCCATCCAAGGCGGTAGGTAGCCTAGTGGTTAGAGCGTTGGGACAGTAACTGGAAGGTTGCTGGATCAAATCCCGAAACTGACTGCTGTTCTACCACTGAGCAAGGCAGTTCACCAACTGTGGATGTTGATTATGGCTACCCCCTGCACCACTCTGATTCAGAGGGGCTGGGTTAAATGTGAAAGTTGTACACTTGAGAGGATCTGCAGAGACGAATGGGTCCCCAAATACAGGTGGGACAAGCTTGTAGCATCATACTGAAGACTCCAGGCTGCAATTGCTGCCAATGTGCTCCAACAAAGTACTGAGTAAAGGGTCAGAATACTTATGTAAATGTGATATTTCAGTTTGTATTTTTTTAAATAAATGATCAAAATGCCTACAGACCTGTTTTTGCCTTTTCAATATGGGGTTCTGTGTGCAGATAGATGAGGAAAAATACAAATGTAATCCAATTTTGAACAAGTCTGTAACGTAACAAAATGTGGAAAAAGTTAAGTGGGCTGAATAATTTCCGAAGGCTCTGTAACTCTCAATCCACAGTATAGCAGGGGGTGTCGAGCCATAAGATATACATTTTTCCAGCAGCATACAGTGTGTAGCCATTGAGATGTTTGTCATCATGTTTACCATCATGTTTACCATGTTTACCATTGTGTTTACCAAAGGTTTTCACACTGTACAGTGCTGCTCAGACATCTTCCTCTCATCTGTCCCGGCTGTGATGTGCTCAGCAGGATGGTTTTTGCTCTGCACTGTGTGTCTGCTCCTCTCAGGCTGCACTCGGCTCCTTGAATGAGGGCGTCCGCTGAACAAAGGAGGCCTTAACAATAGTGACAATCATTATTATGAAACGCAGAGAGAGAGGACGAGGTAGATAACCTAGTTGAAGCAGGCAGGGAGCGGGTTCCATGGTTATAGAGCTGTGGAGAGAGAGGCAGGAGCTCCCAGTCTGGTTGTAATTTACAGGAGAGCAGGTAGCAGTCAAGGAACCTCACTTCCTGATGATGTCACTTTCTGAGTAGGACACCCCCCACATTTACATAAGTATTCTGACCCAGGACTGGCCTCCAGCTCCAGTAGCAGGAAATGATGTGTTTAGTCTTGGCCAGAACATTGTTGTTTTCTCTGCCTCAGTAAACAGACAGCTGGATAATGTGGAGGATGTATGACATGTTTACTGTGTAATATTGGGCTTATCGGTTAAGGCACCTACAGAGCAAATAAATAATGTAGTTTAATAATGTTCTCATGTAATAATGGAGGTTAGTTCTGTAATATATAATTGTGATTGTAAACACCTCAGGATACGTCTCTCTCTCGCTCTCTCCATCCCTCCCTCACTCTCTCTCAACATCTCTGTGTTTCTCTGCCTCTCTCCCATGAATGTTAACATTGTTAGGGCTACTGATTTCAAGTGTCAGGGAGAGAGAAGAGAGTTTTTACACTAATATTGTCCTGTCAGACAGTAGAACGCTCTCAGCAGCTGCTACAGTCATAGCAACATTCTCAAAACCAGAGAATTCTCAGAGTTTTGACCGTTTGGCCCAGCAGATGCGCGTGCATCCAGACACTCTTTAAATTTGTCTGACTTCCCTGAAGATCTCAGTCTATTTATGTGTAAATGGCTGGGAAATATAGTTTTATAAAAACTTCAGTGAACTCTCTCTGATGATGTTATCGGAGTCTAATTAAAATAAAAGTGACTCCAAATTGACACAATACATTTTTTAACATTAATTTCTATTGGTCACAAAATAATCTAAAACACAACCAAAACAAACAGCAAATGTATCCAACAAGTCACAACCTTGGTGTAGTCATTGCGTGCTATGAAACATGGTGAAGCCTGAAAATTGCCCTCCCTGGAAGACTGTGTTTCAGACATAAGGAAGTGGATGGCTGCAAATGTTCTGCTTTTAAACTCGGACAAAACAGAGATGCTTGTTCTAGGTCCCAAGAAACAAAGAGAACTTCTGTTGAATCTGACAATTAATCTTGATGGTTGTACAGTCGTCTCAAAGAAAACTGTGAAGGACCTCGGCGTTACTCTGGACCCTGATCTCTCTTTTGACGAACATATCAAGACTGTTTCAAGGACAGCTTTTTCCATCTAAGTAACATTGCAAAAATCAGAAACTTTCTGTCCAAAAATGACGCAGAAAAATTAATTCATAGAGCTCCATATTTACGGAATGGTCTGTATACCCATGTCAGAGACGCAAACTCGGTCTCAACCTTTAAGTATTTATTGAAGACTCATCTCTTCACTAGGTGCTATGATTGAGTGTAGTCTGGCCCAGGAGTGTGAAGGTGAACGGAAAGGCACTGGAGCAACGAACCGCCCTTGCTGTCTCTGCCTGGCTGGTTCAACTCTCTCCACTGGGATTCTCTGCCTCTAACCCTATTACCGGGGCTGAGTCACTGGCTTACTGGTGCTCTTCCATGCCATCCGTAGGAGGGGTGTGTCACTGAGTGGGTTGAGTCACTGACGTGATCTTCCTGTCTGGTTGGTGCCCCCCCTTGGGTTGTGCCGTGGCGGAGATCTTTGTGGGCTATACTCGGCCTTGTCTCAGGATGGTACGTTGGTGGATGAAGATATCCCTCTAGTGGTGTGGGGGCTGTGCTTTGACAAAGTGGGTGGGGTTATATCCTGCCTGTTTGGCCCTGTCCAGGGGTATCATCAGAAGGGACCACAGTGTCTCCCGACCCCTCCAGTCTCAGCCTCCAGTATTTATGCTGCAGTAGTTCATGTGTCGGGGGGCTAGGGTCAGTCTGTTATATCTGGAGTATTTCTCCTGTCTTATCCGGTGTCCTGTGTGAATTTAAGTATGCTCTCTCTAATTCTCTCTCTCTTTTTCTCTCTTTCTTTTCTCTCTCTCGGAGGACCTGAGCCCTAGGACCATTCCTCAGGACTACCTGGCTTGATGACTCCTTGCTGTTCCCAGTCCACCTGGCCGTGCTGCTGCTCCAATTCCAACTGTTCTGCCTGCGGCTATGGAACCCTGACATGTTCACCGGACGTGCTACCTGTCCCAGACCTGCTGTTTTCAACTCTCTAGAGAAAGCAGGAGCAGTAGAGATACTCTGAATGATCGGCTATGAATAACCAACTGACATTTACTCCTGAGGTGCTGATGTGCTGCACCCTCGACAACCACTGTGATTATTATTATTTTGACCCTGCTGGTCATCTATGAACATTTGAACATCTTGGCCATGTTCTGTTATAATCTCCTCCCGGCACAGCCAGAAGAGGACTGGCCACCCCTCATAGCCTGGTTCCTCTCTAGGTTTCTTCCTAGGTTTTGGCCTTTCTAGGGAGTTTTTCCTAGCCATCGTGCTTCTACACCTGCATTGCTTGCTGTTTGGGGTTTTAGGCTGGGTTTCTGTACAGCACTTTGAGATATCAGCTGATGTACGAAGGGCTTTATAAATACATTTGATTTGATATGAATATGGGACAAAATACTTAACTTTTTACTACTTTCATACAAATGTACTTGTCCAATACTTTTGGTCCCCTGAAATGGGGGGACTATGTACAAAAAATGCTGTAACTTCTAAACGGTTCACCCATGTAAACAATACACATATGCATAAAGGGATTTTTTTTTAATAAACAGACTTTAATAGTATTTTTTATGTAAGGAAAACAAGAAAAAAACTAGATTAAAAAAAGCAGTATATAAGATTGGGAATGAGTTGTTCAGGTAATCTCACTAGTCATATTAGAAGGAATCGTTTGTTTTCTACTGCCATAGAGGCAGTCTAGGTCAACATCATGAAATGGTATGGGGGTCAAATCATGAAGGAGCTAGCTAAATGTAATTGCCTATAGCCTACTAATTTAAGTGCGTCAGTTTTTCATTCAGTAGAAAGAGAAGAGAGATCCCAAAATATGAGATAAAGGGTTGACCAAGGGTGGTAGAAGGGTTGCCAAAGAGAGTCTGTTGATCCTGTCAAAGTACATTTTATATTTTATAACTTAAGAACAAATATAATGTATTTGAACCACACAGCTAGAGAGGGAGGGACTGAGGATTTCCTACTCAGCAAAATTCTGTGAAATGAAAGAAGAGCTGTGAAAATCAATAATATCTGTGTTTGGATGATATAAGAGTGGGGTCTTCTACAGTTCCAAAAGTAGCAACATGGAATGATGGTTGAAGTTGAAGAGCTCTGACCTGTGACAACATTTCAAAGATGGAAATCCAGAAGCTTATCAGTTAGAATGAAAACCAGATCATGTGTGTGAGGTTAGCAGGAGAATGTGAGCAATGTTCACACTTGTTGTCTAAATCAGGGTATATCTCTGCTAGTCTGGGCTTGCTCATATGAACTGATAGAGCACCTTAAACTGGATTATTCCAAGTCAAGCACAGGAAGAAGACGAGTTTACTTTTTTTTATAGCGCTTTCCCACCAGTCCTCTGCAAGTTCAACTCAGCTTCCCACCTCTCCCTAGTTCTGTTAAAGGACTGTTATCGAAACCCATAAAACACGAGTATGAGATTAGGTAGGTTTTTAAGCAGTTTGTCCCATGGCAATGCCACCGGCAGGTTGGGAAAGGAAGGATATCGAGTACGAATGTAGTGCCTGACTTGGAAGTAGCGACTGTGGTTATAGTGATCTCTGCTGGCCATGTGATGTATTGTAGTTATGTTTCTCTTTTTGTAAGACCTTGAATCCTTTTCGTTTTGAAAAACAACAACAACAACAACACCAACAATAGAAAAAAACTGCTGTACCAAATTACATTAAAAAAAATGAAATCTTACACTTAAGACAATTCAGTCTTAGAGTTAAGAAGCAGTCTTGAATATCATATTCAATTGGTCAATTCTCTTCATTTATTTTTTAGATACATACAGGTAAATGTCTGGAGGCGTGCGTTTGGCATGTTGTCAAAGTGGAGCTGAAGCCATATCTTTAGTTGATCTGGCTACATCCCCATGCAGCCCAGTCAAAATCACCCCTTCTGCAAGAACAGAGTTGATATTATTCATCAACAATCAATACACATAAGTACTTGGTCTGGTATCCACTGCTTCTGAATATCACTGTTGAATTGACAAAAAAATCAAATGATTAAAGGTGCACTATGCAGAAATCACTCTGCTTTTTTCTGTCTTTTTTCTTTGGGTTTTGTTAAACAGCTTCAAACAGCAGAACATTTAAAAAATATATTTTGGGGTATTGAAAATACATTTCACAGCGGTTCAGATGGTAGAATGATTCTCTACACTATACATTTCTTGTTTTCATCACATAAATGGAAATTAGGCAAACTATAAGAATTTTTGCATCCAGGAAAGCAATTTCTGCATTTCTGCATTTTTGCTATATAGTATAGGCTGCATAGTGTACTGGCTATGCAAACTAATTTAATACTGCAGTAAACAGTGTAGTGACTGACATAAATTGATAAGGCGTTTGTAGATCACACACACAGCTGCACTTGCAGATAGCCCAGCTCCAAGTCCAAAGAGACCAAGGACTGTAATGGTGAAAGCTACTTCTGCCACATCAAGAGAATAACCTTTGGATCCATTGATGCAAACTTTTTTTGCTGTTATAATTTTACCCCCTTTTTGGTGATATCCAATCGGTAGTTACGATCTTGTCTCATCGTTGCAACTCCGCAACGAGCTCGGGAGAGGTGAAGGTCGAGTCATGTGTACTCCGAAACATGAACGGAAAAAGACGTGCTGCTTTTTAACGCCTGCTCGCTTCACCCAGAAACACTGGTCAACTGAGGACTGAAGTCAGCTTGCAGGTGCCCAACCTGCCACAAGGAGTCGCTAGAGTGCGATGAGCCAAGGAAAGCCCTTCGACCAAACCCTCCCCCAATCTGTACGACGCTGGGCCACATGTGCGCCGCCCTATCGGACTCCCAGTCACGTCTGTGTCGAACCCCAGGCTGTAGTGTCGACTCAGCACTGCGATGCAGTGCCTAAGTCCTCTGCGCCACTCGCGGGTCCCATTGATGCAAACTTAGTCAATTTTCCCGGGGAGGAAGAATATAGATTTAACTTTTGATTCACTTGAGCACGTTCTCTTAGTAAGCTTTCAGTCAGCTATTGTGTTCAGATATGTAGATGGGCATACAGAAAAGCATTTAGTCATTTTTGTATTTAAAAAAAATAAAAATTAACAAAGGAAGCGCTGGTCCTGAGAGGCAAGGTTATATCATTGCACTCACTGTAAAATAATACGTTCACAGACAAATGAATCAATTGCAGCAAAAATAATGGAACAAAATACTCACCCTTCCTTTAGTTTAGTTTGAGTGTAGTTTAGCCTTGTGGCTAGTTAAGCATTCTGGGTGACAGGTTCCTAACAAAGAAAAAGTGTTGAGCTCTGTTTCACTTTCCTTTAGATACATTTTCATAGAGAAATTGTAATGGCGTCTCTTTGTACGCATGAACTCTGCCATGGTTCGCTGGACAAAGCCTATAGGGAAAGTGAATGGCGCATTTGGAGGGTTTTTAGATAAGCGCCAAAATGAATGTTTGTGGTAA
Organism: Oncorhynchus mykiss; assembly: GCF_057628025.1. Lineage (NCBI taxonomy): Eukaryota > Metazoa > Chordata > Actinopteri > Salmoniformes > Salmonidae > Oncorhynchus > Oncorhynchus mykiss. The sequence goes on along the minus strand of NC_143039.1, from coordinate 53,466,822 downwards.
ACACAGGCTTAAATATTATAAGACTCCAACCATCTGCCTCCTGTGTCTGCATCTGGGTCTCGCCTTGTGTCATGATACAGACCTTATTTTCTGTGTTTATTCCAAAATCATATTCTTCCCTCGTTCATTTTTCCCATAGGGATGGTTGAACAAACCAGAGGTAACTCATTTCCGGGTTTAAGGACTACAAACTGGCGCTCTATAAAGGTTTTGCACATGTAGTCGATGTTGGAAAAAAATGGACAGTTATTAATCATTCTTGGACACAAGGGTGGGAAGAGTTCTGAAATATCCTACTCAAGTAGAAGCATTGCTAATCTCATTCAATTTTACTCAAGTACAAGTAAAACTACTGGTCGATGAGAGTCCCAAATTATAGTCCCACTAAGCCCAAACCAGATGGGATACAGAACGCTGCAGAATGCTGTGGTAGCCATGCTGGTTAAGTGTGCCTTGAATTCTAAATAAATCACAGACAGTGTCACCAGCAAAGCACCCCAACACCATCACACTTCCTCCTCCATGCTTTACGATGGGAAATACACATGCAGAGATCATCCATTCACCCACACCACATCTCACAAAGACACGGCGGTTGGAACCAAAAATAAAAAAATACGTGTCCCATATCAGTTTGCAAACAATGTCAAAAATCATATATATCATTGAGTTAATAAAGCCGTATACAAACATGGTCTCTTTTTTTGTTTTCTTGAGTAAGGCAGGTCCAAAATGCAGGTGTTTCAACCTAGCTCAGTGCTTTCTCTGGTGGTGGGGCAAGCCAGCAGAAAATATGGAACTTTGCGCAGTGATTGGCTCAGTGTTCTGTCAATCATGAGGACTTTACATCACTGCCAAGTGTATGAGGAGACATTGAAAATTCTAGCCCTTCTGCTGCTCCATAGAAGTACACATCCAAGAAGGCTCAAGGTCATTGGCCACAGATAAAATTACGTAAAATTACGTTATTTGTACAGTAGCTTTGCTTGGACTGATCATGACAACATCATACTTTCAAAATCTTAGCTAGCAGTCATCATCATGAATCAAGTCGACAATCTACTGGCAAATCCTTTTTAATCCTTGTCATATGAAGATAAATAATGAAGATGAATTATATATAAAATGTATCAGTGTTGGACATACAGTGCCTTGCGAAAGTATTCGGCCCCCTTGAACTTTGCGACATTTTGCCACATTTCAGGCTTCAAACATAAAGATATAAAACTGTATTTTTTTGTGAAGAATCAACAACAAGTGGGACACAATCATGAAGTGGAACGACATTTATTGGATATTTCAAACTTTTTTAACAAATCAAAAACTGAAAAATTGGGCGTGCAAAATTATTCAGCCCCTTTACTTTCAGTGCAGCAAACTCTCTCCAGAAGTTCAGTGAGGATCTCTGAATGATCCAATGTTGACCTAAATGACTAATGATGATAAATACAATCCACCTGTGTGTAATCAAGTCTCCGTATAAATGCACCTGCACTGTGATAGTCTCAGAGGTCCGTTAAAAGCGCAGAGAACATCATGAAGAACAAGGAACACACCAGGCAGGTCCGAGATACAGTTGTGAAGAAGTTTAAAGCCGGATTTGGATACAAAAAGATTTCCCAAGCTTTAAACATCCCAAGGAGCACTGTGCAAGCGATAATATTGAAATGGAAGGAGTATCAGACCACTGCAAATCTACCAAGACCTGGCCGTCCCTCTAAACTTTCAGCTCATACAAGGAGAAGACTGATCAGAGATGCAGCCAACAGGCCCATGATCACTCTGGATGAACTGCAGAGATCTACTGCTGAGGTGGGAGACTCTGTCCATAGGACAACAATCAGTCGTATATTGCACAAATCTGGCCTTTATGGAAGAGTGGCAAGAAGAAAGCCATTTCTTAAAGATATCCATAAAAAGTGTCATTTAAAGTTTGCCACAAGCCACCTGGGAGACACACCAAACATGTGGAAGAAGGTGCTCTGGTCAGATGAAACCAAAATTGAACTTTTTGGCAACAATGCAAGACGTTATGTTTGGCGTAAAAGCAACACAGCTGAACACACCATCCCCACTGTCAAATATGGTGGTGGCAGCATCATGGTTTGGGCCTGCTTTTCTTCAGCAGGGACAGGGAAGATGGTTAAAATTGATGGGAAGATGGATGGAGCCAAATACAGGACCATTATGGAAGAAAACCTGATGGAGTCTGCAAAAGACCTGAGACTGGGACGGAGATTTGTCTTCCAACAAGACAATGATCCAAAACATAAAGCAAAATCTACAATGGAATGGTTCAAAAATAAACATATCCAGGTGTTAGAATGGCCAAGTCAAAGTCCAGACCTGAATCCAATCGAGAATCTGTGGAAAGAACTGAAAACTGCTGTTCACAAATGCTCTCCATCCAACCTCACTGAGCTCGAGCTGTTTTGCAAGGAGGAATGGGAAAAAATGTCAGTCTCTCGATGTGCAAAACTGATAGAGACATACCCTAATCGCAGCAAAAGGTGGCGCTACAAAGTATTAACTTAAGGGGGCTGAATAATTTTGCACGCCAAATTTTTCAGTTTTTGATTTGTTAAAAAAGTTAGAAATATCCAATAAATGTCGTTCCACTTCATGATTGTGTCCCACTTGTTGTTGATTCTTCACAAAAAAATACAGTTTTATATCTTTATGTTTGAAGCCTGAAATGTGGCAAAAGGTCGCAAAGTTCAAGGGGGCCGAATACTTTCGCAAGGCACTGTATCTAGCAATGTTCGTAAACTAATGACAACACCATCTATATTTGTTAATGACACTAATATCTCCCAATGCCTCAAACCGAGGAGAAAATAAAAGTTGATCAACTCATGCAAACCGGGCATATAATGCCAACCTGTGCACGAGAGGATGCCAAGATTGCAGAGTAGCCAATGCTAACATTTCAGCACAGTAAAGGCTTGTTTTCATAATAACACGAAACTGGATTATTTCGCAATAACGACACCTTTCTCACTATAACGGTATCTTTCTCGTTATAACGAGTTATTGAATCATTTCTTAAAAGCACGATTGTATCTCGTAATAATAATAGAAAATATTTTGTCTGCAATACGTCACCATACAGTACTTGCATTCATCTTTAGTCTAGTTTAGTTTAGTGTAGTTTTACGTCTGGATACGTGTTCTCGGTGATAGCTCAGACTTAGCGCTACTTCCAAAAAATAGTGTCTAGATCCGTTTGACTTTTCTTAGTATACGTTGTCTAAGATGTGGCACATGGCCCTGATGTGGACCTGAGGTCACATCAGTGCTACTTGCCTCGGCCCTATAGTTTGTTGCGAAGAATCGGCTTCGGACTACATTTCCTGTGCAGCAGTGACAGGCTGAAAGAGGAAGCACTTTGCAGTCACATTTACACACACACATATAGCAGCCTGCGTTCACACACACAAATACAGCTCTTTTGTGGAAAAATTCGGACATAACTGTAAGGAAAAGGTCATCGTTCTACCCCAGCTGCCATGAGAGGAATATTGACTTTGTTCTTGATGTTTTTGATAACAGGGGTAATATTCTTACATATGAACAATTTATAACGTTGAATGAGTTTCCAATACCTTTCAGAGAGTTTATTTGATCAAAGCCATTCCCAGTGGTTTAATAATAGCATGCAGTTAACATGACCTTCATGAATCCTGAAGTCTTTATGTGCTTTTTTTGTTACGCCAATTCTTCAAAATTCACAAAACATGACATCAGCTGATGATTATCTCATAGAACAAAACATGACATCAGCTGATGATTATCTCATAGAACAAAACATGACATCAGCTGATGATTATCTCATAGAACAAAACATGACATCAGCTGATGATTATCTCATAGAACAAAACATGCAAGACCTTTTAAGTTGACTCTCCTTTAAAAGACCTTTCCTCTCCTCTTTATCTACTGATCAGTCAAAATAAACTCTGCCTAATTGCTTGTCTGTCTGTCCATCTACATATCTGAACATGATAGCTGTCTGATAGCTTACTAAACGAAAGTGCTCAACTGAATCAAACGTTAAATCTGTATTCTTTCTCCCCAGAAAATTTGACAACGTTTGCAGCAATGGACCCAACTCTCTTGTTGTGGCAGGAGTAACTTTAAGCATTTCATTCCTTGATCTTGGACTTGGACTTGGGGCAAGATTTTCTGTAGTTGCAGTTGTGTTGGTGATCTCCAAATGCCTTATCAATTTATGTGAGCCACTCCACTGTTTACTGCACTATTAGACTAGTTTGCGTGGCCAGTACACTATGCAGGCTGTACAGCAGAAATGCAGGAATCACTCCACCATTTACTGGTTGCAAATGTTCTAAGAGTTTGCCTCATTTCCATTAATGTGCTAAAAACCATTGAAACCGCTGTGAAATATCTCAAAACATTTTGTTTTCTGCTGTTTGAAGCTGATGTACAAAACCGAAAATAAAAGGCGGGAAATGGAGGAGCAGTTTCTGCATAGTGCACCTTTAAATGAAATTATATCAGAATGTTCTGCCGGATACTTTTCTTTGCCAATTCACCAGTGACATTCAGAGGCAGTGGATACCAGAACATTTTATGAGCAAAAAATGTAAAGTACTTATGTGTATTGATTGTTGATGAATAATATCAACTCTGTTCTTGCAGAGGGGGTGATTTTGACCAGTCTGTCCAGATCAAATAAAATCTCTGCTTTGAGAACATGCCAAACTCATGCCTCCAGACGTTAACCCAGATGTATCTAAAAAATAAATCAAGAGATTTGACAAATGTAATATTATCTTTAAGACGACTTCTTAACTCAGAGGCTAAATTGTTGCAAGAGTTAGCTTTCATTTTTTTTTTAAAATGTCATTCAGGTACAGTAGTTTGATGCTATTGTTGGTGTTGTTGTTGTTGTTCCTTTTCAAAATAGAAACATATAAACAATATATCACATGGCCAGCAGAGATCACTATAACCACAGATAATTAGGCATGAAAGCTGGTCTCAACACAGAACAGGCCAAGGAAATACCCAGTTACAGTCAAGTCCAGCAACCTTTTTTGATTCATCACAAAGCGTGCTGGCTCAGTCCTGATTAAGTTCTATTAACACCGTCATGGAGAGTTCACTGAACGTTAAAGTGAGTAAAGCAAAACTACTGTTTCATAACATTTTCCAGCCCAGAAACAATAATAGACTCAGATTATCATGGAGGTCAGACTACTTTGGATTCCGCCTTTTCTATCTGGAAAAATAAAGGCTTGATAAGCTTCAAAGACCTCTGCGGTTTTAAAGATCTTTGTTCCAAATATGGTTTGACACTTAACAACCTCTTTTGCTACTTTCAAGTCAGGCACTGCATTCATACTCATTTTGAGGCTTACAAGTGGAGCAGTGGTCTAAGGCACTGCATCTCAGTGCTAGAGGCGTCACTACAGACCCTGGTTAGATTCCAGGCTGTATCACAACCGGCTGCGATTTGGAATCCCATAGGGCAGCGCACAATTGGCCCCGTGTCGTTAGGATTTGGCCGTGGTAGGCTGTCATTATAAATGAGAATTTGTTCTTAACTGACTTAAGTTAAATAGCTAATAAATATCCTTATTTTCCCAACCTGTCGGTGGCATTGTCATGGAACAAACTGCTTAAAAATCTACCTGGACAGAAGGGGTTCATCTCATACTCATGTTTGATGGGTTTCGATAACACTCCTTTAACAGAACTAGGGAGAGGTGGGAAGCTGAGTTAACCTTGCAGAGGACTGGTGGGAAAGCGCTATAAAAAAAAGTAAACTCGTCTTCTTCCTGTGCTTGACTTGGAATAATCCAGTTTAAGGTGCTCCATCAGTTCATATGAGCAAGCCCAGACTAGCAGAGATATACCCTGATTTAGACAACAAGTGTGAACATTGCTCACATTCTCCTGCTAACCTCACACACATGATCTGGTTTTCATTCTAACTGATAAGCTTCTGGATTTCCATCTTTGAAATGTTGTCACATGTCAGAGCTCTTCAACTTCAACCATCATTCCATGTTGCTACTTTTGGAACTGTAGAAGACCCCACTCTTATATCATCCAAACACAGATATTATTGATTTTCACAGCTCTTCTTTCATTTCACAGAATTTTGCTGAGTTGGAAATCCTCAGTCCCTCCCTCTCTAGCTGTGTGGTTCAAATACATTATATTTGTTCTTAAGTTAGAAAATATAAAATTCACCTTGAGAGGATCAACAGACAGGTTCTACTCACTCAGTAGACTATAGGCAATTACATTTAGCTAGCTTCTTTATGATTTGATTCCCATACGTTTCAAGATGTTGACCTATACTGCCTCTATGGCAGTAGAAAACAAACGATTCCTTCTAATATGACTAGTGAGATTACCTGAACAATTTATTCCCAATCGTATCTACTATTTTCTCTTCTCTATTTCAATTTTTCTTTCCTTTAAAAAAGTTCAAATGTATATTTTGTGTGTGTGTGTGTGTTCCTAAATATTAGAGCTTGGTGGCAGTGGAAAACAACGCCCAGGTATGGCATCAGGAAGGTTTGAAGTATTGCAAAACAACTAGTGTGGCAGACCTTAGCTAGAGGTATCTGAAAGAATCAGATATTCTAAACAAAAGTAAATCTACGCCTACTCACCCAGAGCATGTATCTAGACACCAGTGGTGGAAAAAGGAGCCATTTGTCATACTTGAGTAAAAGTACAGATATGTTAGTAGAAAATGATTTAGGTAAAAGTGAAAGTCACCCTGTAACATATTACTTGAGTAAAAGTCTAAAAGTATTTGGTTTTAAATATATTTATGTATCAACAGTAAATGTAATTGCTAAAATATACTTAAGTATTAAAAGTGAAAGAATAAATAGTTTATATTAAGCAAACCAGACGGCACCATTATAATGATTCTTTTTTTACATTTACGGATAGCCAGGGGCACGATTCAACACTCAGATATCATTTACAAATGAAGCTTGTGTTTAGTGAGTCCGCCAGATGAGAGGCAGTAGGAATGACCAGGGATGTTCTCTTGATACACATTCAAAATGTAAGAGTACTTTTGGGTGTAAGGGAAAATGTATGTTGTTAAAAAGTACATTATTTTCTTTAGGAATGTAGTGAAGTAAAAGTAAACATTTTCAAAAACATACATTTTTTAAAGTACAGCTACTTTCAAGTATTTTTTACTTAAGTATTTTACACAACTGCTAGATACACAACTAAACAGTAAAGATAAGTATTTAATTCCACTATTTCTTCTGCATTAAGCCTGCTCTGTCTGTGCACTCTCTTGGTCGGTCTTACAGCTCCACACACGTCTGCCCTGTTGCATTAAAAAAATACAATAAATCAATTGACTAAAACTAGGTATAGCTGTTTGTTGAGGTAGTTTTTGTTGCACCTTTCAAAATGAAACATGCCTACAATATGTCACGTGACCAGCAGAGGTCACTACAACTATATAAGACGTGAAGGCTGGTCTGCATGCAGAACAGACCATGGAAGTACTCTGTTACAGTTTATTAATTCATCACAAAGCATGCTGGCCCAGTCCTGATTAGACTCCAATAACACCATCATCAGAGAGTTCACAGAGGGTTAAAGGGAGTAAAACAAAACACATGTTTTTACAAAACTATATTTCCCAGCCATTTACACATAAATAGACTGAGATCATCAGGGAAGTCAAACTAATTTAAAGAGTGCCTGGATGCACGCGCATCTGCTGGGCCAAACGGTCAAAACTCTGAGAATTCTCTGGTTTTGAGAATGTTGCTATGACTGTAGCAGCTGCTGAGAGCGTTCTACTGTCTGACAGGACAATATTAGTGTAAAAACTCTCTTCTCTCTCCCTGACACTTGAAATCAGTAGCCCTAACAATGTTTACATTCATGGGAGAGAGGCAGAGAAACACAGGGATGTTGAGAGAGAGTGAGGGAGAGTGAGGGAGAGTGAAGGAGGGAGGGATGGGAAGAGAGAGAGAGCGAAAGAAAGAAAGAGAGAAGTAGCATCGCCATGAGATGTTTACAATCACAATCACATATTACAGGACTAGCCTACATTATTACATGAGAACATTATTAAACTACATTATTTATTTGCTCTGTAGGTGCCCTAACCGATAACAGATAAACCCAATATTACACAGTAAACATGTCATACATCCTCCACATTATCCAGCTGTCTGTTTACTGAGGCAGAGAAAACAACAATGTTCTGGCCAAGACTAAACACATCATTTCCTGCTACTGGAGCTGGAGGCCAGTCCTGCTGCAGGAAGGAATGGATCTGAGTTCCCTGAAAGCAGTACAGTAACTTTCCCTTTTACTCCCTAGAATATCATTGTTCTTCTTCTTTCCTCTAACTGGTTTCAGTGTTACACAAAGACACAGCCCCTGAAGGCAGACAGCAATCTGAGTCTTAAAGCCACTTTTCTTCCCTCCATTACTGGACCACATGTCAGAGTCCAGTGGTCCTCTGGGTGAAACTGGATCCCAGCAGATTAAGAGATCTAATCCAGCCATGTTGAATCACAAAGGAACATCCGGAAATGTTTAGAGAGATAATTTAGACGACTCCACTGCCAGCTAGTCACGAGAACGAGGGGGGAGGAGGAGGGGGAACCTCCCAAATCATCCCCTCTACCACTCCATCCCTCTACCCTCTGAATCTCTGTTTCTATGATTAAGGAGTTCTGCCGTATGTGACACTGTCTCTGTGTGGAAGTCATGATGATGATCTCATAGAGGGAGAGACAGAGTGGAGCTGCTCAACGTAAGCAAAGCTGTACTTTTACGGCCTCCCCCAGAGCCGGCGGTGATTGACAACACATTTCTAGTGCCTCAACGTCAACTTTTATACTGCTGTGTTTTGGTTCCACTGTCCTGGTCGGTAGCAGGCATGGTGGCGTGAGATGTCCTTAATCTGCACCACTAGATGGAAACACTCTGAAGTTACTGACTCCATGGTTCTGGCACCACTCTGTCTGTCTGTCTGTCTGTCTGTCTGTCTGTCTGTCTGTCTGTCTGTCTGTCTGTCTGTCTGTGCCTATCTCTCAGAGACCACAGCTCTGCAGTCTGTCTGCTAACAGAGTGGGCATTAAACATTAACGACACACTGCAGAGTTGAAAGGCTGCAGTATAAAAGCATAGAGGAAGTCCGTTCTCTCCCCCTTGGTGTATTTTTTAAGTTGATCATTTCATACTCTTCCTACTCAGGAAGTGACATCATCAGGAAGTGAGGTTAATTGTCTTCTACCTGCTCTCCTGTAAATTACAACCAGACTGGGAGCTCCTGCCTCTCTCTCCACAGCTCTATAACCCTAGAACCCGCTCCCTGCCCGCTTCAACTAGGTTATCTACCTCGTCCTCTCTCTCTGCGTCCCATAATAATCATCATCATTATTGTTAAGGCCTCATTTGTTCAGCGGATGCCCTCATTCAAGGAGCCGAGTGCAGCCTGAGAGGAGCAGACACACAGTGTAGAGCAAAAACCATCCTGCTGAGCACATCACAGCTGGGACAGATGAGAGGAAGATGTCTGAGCAGCACTGCACAGGGTGGTGTGGGCTCACAGAGCAAACAGTGCTGAGTGTAATGGTAAACATGATGACAAACATCTCCAGGGCTACACACAGATCCCCTTATCTACTCAGTGTACTGCAGAAAAAGATACCCTCTGTCTTCATAAACACACACACACGCACACACACCTAACCTGTAACAGAATGCTCCCCTAAGTGGAGAGGCTTCAAAGAACTCAGTCATCTGTCGACTGACAGCAGTTTGTTTAGTTTGGTTAGAGGTGGAAGATAGGAAGGTTAGGGGTTGATACGACCCCTGCCTCACAGCAGGCCTACTGCACCAAGGACAGAGCCGATAGGCAGACTCACAGAGGGTTGGAGGGTTTGGCTTAGACAAAGATCTGTGACTCTTTACCAGTACCCCCTGTATATAGCTAGTGTTATCGCTAGTGTTATTTTATTGTTGCTCTTGAAAAAAAAAAAGGATTTTTTTAAACTTCACTTTATTTTAGTGAATACTTTCTTAACTCTTATTTTTCTTATAACTGCATTGTTGGTTAAGGGCTTGTTAGTAAGCATTTGACTGTAAGGTCTACTACACCTGTTGTATTCGGCACATGTGACAAATACAATTTAATTTGATTATAGCACGAAAGTCAGCTAGAGAGGGTGTGAAAGTAAGAGAGAGAGTGAATGCGAGAAAGAGAGAGAGGCAGAGAGAGAGAGAGGCAGAGAGAGAGATAGAGAGAGAGAGAGAGAGAGAGAGGGAGAGAGAGAGAGAGAGGCAGAGAGAGATGTGCTATGTGTAGGCTGCAGAAGGATCCCAGCAGAGTGTTTATTTGCAAGCTGGAGCTCTCGCACTCCCTGATTGAACCAAAACAACATCAATCTGGGATCAGCTTCCCTGTGTGTGTGTGTGTGTGTGTGTGTGTGTGTGTGTGTGTGTGTGTGTGTGTGTGTGTGTGTGTAGATGTCAAGGTCAGAGGCTCAGAGAAACAATGCTGCTTTTATTCCAAACCAGAGAAAAGAGAAAGAACCACAGAGGCTGAATGCAGGACTTAGTAATGCACTGGTTTTCCTTCTTCTCCTTCTCTCCCTCTCGCTTGCTTTTTTTTGTTACCCCTCCCCTCACCCCCTCTTTGTTGGCATGGTTTTTTGGGTGTTGTGTGCGTGTGTGCGTGTGTAATGGGGGTGTAGGAGAGGATAGGGGTAGAAGGGGGTGAAAGGGGAGGCTGGTGGGGGTAGAAGGGTGGGGGGTGTTTTTTTTCTCTGACTGGGGCATGACTTGGCTTCTCTTAATGTGTTTTCACAGCAAACCCTGCTGAACACTACAGGCCTGGGGAGAGGAGCTGAAAGAGCAGTGGAGAAGTAGAGGAGTGTACCCCCTGAAAGTCCCCTCACCCCTTCTCACCCGCCTCTCATCCCCCCTCACCCCCACCAAGTAAGGACACGGAGCAGTGGCCTCTGGAGAACAGAGGTAAACAGGTCCAATTCCGTCTGCTGCTTTCCCCTCCTCCTCCCTCTCTTTCTCTTTCCCCCTCCTCCTCCCTCTCTTTCTCTTTCCCCCCTCCTCCTCCCTCTCTTTCCTCTTTCTCTCCCTCCTCCCTCCCTCTCTTTCCTTTCCCTCCTCCTCCTCCCTCTCTTTCTCTTTCCCCCTTCTCCTCCCTCTCTTTCTCTTTCCCCCTTCCTCCTCCCTCTCTTTCTCTTTCCCCCCTCCTCCTCCCTCTCTTTCCTCTTTCCTCCTCCTCCTCCCTCTCTTTCTCTTTTCCCCTTCTCCCTCCCTCTTCTTTCTCTTTCCCCCTCCCTCCTCCCTCTCTTTCTCTTTCCCCCTTCTCCTCCCTCTCTTTCTCTTCCCCCCTCCTCCTCCCTCTCTTTCTCTTTCCCCCTCTCCTCCCTCTCTTCTCTTTCTCTCCTCCTCTCGTTCTCTCCCCCCTCCTCCCCTCTCTTTCTCTTTCCCACCTCCTCCTCCCTCTCTTTCTCTTCCTCCTCCTCCTCCCTCTCTTTCTCTTTCCCCCTCCTCCTCCCTCTCTTTCTCCCTCTCCTCTCCTCCTCCCTCCTTTCTCTTTCCCTTCCTCCTCCTCCCTCTCTTTCTCTTTCCCCTTCTCCTCCTCCTCCCTCTCTTTCTCTTTCCCCTCCCTCCTCCTCCCTCTCTTTCTTTCTTTCCCCCTTCTCTTCCCTCCTCCTCCCTCTCTCCCCCTCCCTCTTCCCTTTCCCCTCCTCCTCATCCTCCTCTCTTTCTTTTCCCCCTCCTCCTCCTCTTCTCTCTCTTTCTCTTTCCCCCTCTCCCTCTTTATCCTTTCCCCACTCCTCCTCCTCCCTCTCTTCCTCTTCCCCCTCCTCCTCCCTCTCTTTCTCTTTCCCCTCCTCCTCCCTTCTCTTTCTCTTTCTCCCCTCCTCCTCCCTCTCTCTCTCTTTCCCCCTACTCCTCCTCCTCCCTCTCTTTCTCTTCCCCCCTCCTCCTCCCTCTCTTTCTCTTTCCCCTCCTCCTCCCTCTCTTTCTCTTTCTCCCTCCTCCTCCCTCTCTCTCTCTTTCCCCCTACTCCTCCCTTTCTTTCTCTTTCCCCATCCTCCTCCCTCTCTTTCTCTTTAGCCCTCCTCCTCCCTCTCTTTCTCTTTCCCCCTCCTCCTCCCTCTCTTTCCCCCTACTCCTCCTCCTCCCTCTCTTTCTCTTTCCCCCTCCTCCTCCCTCTCTTTTTCTTCCCCCTCCTCCTCCCTCTCTTTCTCTTTCTCCCTCCTCCTCCCTCTCTCTCTCTTTCCCCCTCCTCCTCCCTCTCTCTCCTTTCTTTCTCTTTCCCCCTCCTCACTCTCTTTCTCTTTCCCCCTCCTCCTCCCTCTATTTCTCTTCCCCCCTCCTCCTCCCTCTCTTTCTCTTTCCCCCCTCCTCCCTCTCTCACTCTTTCCCCCTCCTCCTCCATCTCTTTCTCTTTCCCCCTACTCCTCCCTTTCTTTCTCTTTCCCCCTCCTCCTCCCTCTCTTTCTCTTTCCCCTCCTCCTCCATCTCTTTCCCCCTACTCCTCCTCCTCCCTCTCTTTCTCTTTCCCCCTCCTCCTCCCTCTCTTTCTCTTTCCCCCTTCTCCTCCCTCTCTTTCTCTTCCCCCTCCTCCTCCCTCTCTTTCTCTTTCCCCCTCCTCCTCCCTCTCTCTCTCTTTCCCCCTCCTCCTCCCTCTCTTTCTCTTCCCCCTCCTCCTCCCTCTCTTTCTCTTTCCCCCTCCTCCTCCCTCTCTCTCTCTTTCCCCCTCCTCCTCCCTCTCTTTCTCTTTCCCCCTCCTCCTCCCTCTCTTTCTCTTTCCCCTCCTCCTCCATCTCTTTCCCCCTACTCCTCCTCCTCCCTCTCTTTCTCTTTCCCCCTCCTCCTCCCTCTCTTTCTCTTTCCCCCTCCTCCTCCCTCTCTTTCTCTTCCCCCTCCTCCTCCCTCTCTTTCTCTTCCCCCTCCTCCTCCCTCTCTCTCTCTTTCCCCCTCCTCCTCCCTCTCTTTCTCTTCCCCCTCCTCCTCCCTCTCTTTCTCTTCCCCCTCCTCCTCCCTCTCTTTCTCTTTCCCCCTCCTCCTCCCTCTCTCTCTCTTTCCCCCTCCTCCTCCCTCTCTCTCTCTTTCCCCCTCCTCCTCCCTCTCTCTCCTTTCTTTCTCTCGCCGTGCAGCGGCTGCCTTCATTTAAAAAGGCTGCTGGCTGATTGCCTTTTATTATGCAGGCCCAAACACACTCCATCACACGCTTTCACACACGCACTCACTCACGCACGCACACACACACACACACTCCATCAAAGCTGAGCTGAGCTGGTGGCAGGGGGCCGCGGGGGACAGAGCTCTCCAACACAACATAATCCCTTTTTATTCCCGAATTAACACTTCAGGACCTCATTGAAGATGTTACCCAACTTTGCTATGAATGTAAGTGCTCCCCGACATAGAATATTGTCATAAAGTATTCAAGTAGATAGATTACACATTATATTCAAACCATCTGCAGTATATCTGCATGGAGGTGAGGTACGAGGCCTGGCTATGCATCTCTGTCAGGCTGTAGAGCAGTCTGTTGGGTCCACTAGAGTAACAGTCCACATGGCACAGGGGTTTAGACCAGCAATGGAAGGGGAGAGTCTGCCAAAAAACAACAAAAAAAAAACCACATCTCTCCTTCGTCCCACCTTCCCTCTGTCTCCTTCAGGAACATATGGACTCGCCCCTCACCTCCCTCACTTCTCCCTCCTCACCACCTCCACTTCTTTACACATCCCCCCCCTCCTGAAACTGTCCAGTGTTACGAGGTGTCACCGGTTGAAGACGGACGAGGAAGGTCTGGTTCACATTAGCAGCAGCAGCAGCATGAAGTAAGTCAACCCGGACCCCCAGAGCCCCACTCCTCCCAGCCCCAACCTACAAATACCTGAGGCTATTTCATCGATGACATCACCGACGTCGAGGATCGGTCGGATGGTCAGATTTACGAGGGTATGTTTGGCAGCATGAGTGAAGGATGCTTTGTTGCGATATAGGAAGCCGATTCTAGATAAACATTTTGGATTGGAGAATGTTAATGTGAGTCTGGAAGGAGAGTTTACAATCTAACTCTCCTTCCAGACTCACATTAAGCATCTCCAATCCAAATTTAAATCTAGAATCGGCTTCCTATATCGCAACAAAGCATCCTTCACTCATGCTGCCAAACATACCCTCGTAAAACTGACCATCCTACCGATCCTTGACGTCGGTGATGTCATCTATAAAATAGCCTCCAACACTCTACTCAACAAACTGGATGCAGTCTATCACAGTGCCATCCATTTTGTCACCAAAGCCCCATACACTACCCACCATTGCGACCTGTATGCTCTCGTTGGTTGGCCCTCACTTCATACTCATCACCAAATCCACTGGCTACAGGTTATCTACAAGTCTCTGCTAGGTAAAGCCCCGCCTTATCTCAGCTCACTGGTCACCATAGCAGCACCCACTCGTAGCACGCGCTCCAGCAGGTATAGCTCACTGGTCACCCCCAAAGCCAATTCCTCCTTTGGTCGTCTTTCATTCCAGTTCTCTGCTGCCAATGACTGGAACGAACTGCAAAAATCTCTGAAGCTGGAGACTCATATCTCCCTCACTAGCTGTCAGAGCAGCTCACAGATCACTGCACCTGTACATAGCCCATCTGTAAACAGCCTATCTATCTACCTACCTCATCCCCATACTGTATTTTTTTATTTAACTTGCTCCTTTGCACCCCAGTATCTCTACTTGCATATTCATCTTCTGCCGATCTACCATTCCAGTGTTTAATTGGTATATTGTAATTACTTCGCCACCATGGCCTATTTATTGCCTTACCTCCTTACCTCATTTGTACTCACTGTATATAGACTTTTTGTTTTCTTTTGTTCTACTGTATTATTGACTGCGTGTTTTGTTTATTCCATGTAAAACTCTGTGTTGTTGTATGTATCTGTCATGCCCTGACCATAGAGAGCTTTTTATTCTCTATGTTGGTTAGGTCGGGGTGTGACTAGGGTGGGTCATCTAGGTGATTATATTTCTATGTTGGCCTGGTATGGTTCCCAATCAGAGGCAGCTGTTTATCGTTGTCTCTGATTGGGGATCTTATTTAGGCAGCCATTTCCACTTTGTGCTTTGTGGGATCTTGACTATGTGAGCACTATTGTTGCGGTTTGTTTTTGCGATTTATTGTTTTCTTTGAGTTTCACTTCCTAATAAAGAGAATGGAACCATACCACGCTGTATCTTGGTCCACTCATTATAACGAACGTGACAGTATCGAATTGCTATGCTTTATCTTACCAGGTTGCAGTTGCAAATTAGAACTCTTTCTCAACTAGCCTACCTGGTTAAATAAAGGTGATTTTTTAAATATTTTTTTTATAAAATAAATAAACTGAGCCCCAGCCTCAGCCTCTAGCCTTAGCCCCAGCAACCAGCCCCAACCCCCAGCCCCACACCTCCAGCTTTCCATCCCAGGCCCTATCCTGCCCCTGGATTGTCACATAACTGTATGGATCCTGGACATGTGTTATTCTGGACTCCTGCAGTTGTACATTTCACCATCTGCTGGTCTGGATCATTCACCACAGGCAGGACAAAGTGCTGTGAATATACTGTACATGTGCCATTAGCTATCCAGGCAGTATTGAGTGCTGTGACTGAGTCCAGGGTAGGTTCCAGTGGAGACAGTGGTTGTTAGTAAGGTTTTATCCTGCTGTTACCCTGACTTAAGTCATGACAAAATGGCTTCATCACACCCAGGGAGATCCGAAGGTGGACCAGCGCCACCTCCTGTACAGTAAAGAGAGATGGCTGTACGCACAGGTGATAGGGAACGCTGCTCTTATAGGAAGGCTATACTGTAGGTTTAGTTTGCTGGTTTCAGTCCTTTACTGTAGAGAGGTTTATTAGTGTCAACAGGATGTTTGGGATGGTTGGGATGTTGATTGTGAGGTCCAGCCTTCTCACTGGCTCTGCTCTGTTTATCTGCCTCCTCTCTGATTCTCTCTGTCTGCAGCCCTGTGATGGTCCACAAACAACCTTTGAAGCTTACAGTCACTCTGTCTTTGTGAGGCTCAGTTTTCACACGCAGACACACATGCGTGCACGCACACACACGCACATACGCACACATGCACACACACACATGCACACACCGCAGTGTCTTCCTACGCCTGACATTCACACAGCCTCTGTAGACCAGCCCACCTCCCACCCAGCCTCAGGATGTGGGTGCTTCTGAGGCTTTACGTTTTCACGTGTGTGTGCGTGTACGTGTGTGTGTGTGTGTGTGTGTTTCTGCTTGTATGTGTTTAAGACACTGTTGAGAGCAGCCCACTACAAGGTAAAATATAGATGCAGACAGACAGTGAGTGAGGTTTCCTTCTGTTCTCTACCTCTCTCTGCTACACCTATACTGCTTTGTCTAGAACACACACACACACACACACACACACACACACACACACACACACACACACACACACACACACACACACACACACAATCACATCTTAAAGGCACACATTTTTTGTCAATTTAATACTTTTGTCTTTATATCAAAGAAAGGTGTGTTTAGCAGGCCTAACTGATGAATGTATGTCCATTATATTAGCCCATTTCATACAGAGTAAGACAACAGTTTAGGTTGCTTATCCCTAATACCCTCAGTTGATCTGGTAGACACTATTAAATGAAATTAATAAGTTATTATGGTATTAACGTAAGTCATTCGGTCCCATAAAAACTCTCTCAGCTTTCTGTTCTTCCAAGGGCGCCTATTCACCCTCTTCATCCATAGTAGTCTGTCTGGGATATGTGTGATTTATATAGATCATTATACAACGGGTGTGTCTAATCCTGAATGCTGATTGGTTTAAACCACATTCCAGCCGGTGTCTGTTCCACAAATTACCACCGGCTAAGTCTATGACGTTAAAATGCCTATTTAATCTGTTCTGTCTGATTGCTCAATCAAATGTCTCATTAACCCAGCCAATAAACTAATCAACTGGATCTCAACTATAGAAAGCATCTAGACATTATCTCGTATTTCTTTTAGACTAACATTTAGTTTTCAACAATGTCTCTCCGACATTTGCAACATTGTTTCAATATTTAAATTGGACCTCCAACTGTCCCATAGTAATGAACGTGTCGGAAGTCGGGATGAAACAGGCAGGCAGGCAGAGTTTCTCAGCCAGTCAAAATCAGCTGGCATCATTTTTATGGACATATACAAAGAAATTTCAATTGAAAAAAGACCAAATGAAACAAAGTGCAGCTAGTTTGCGGTCTTTCCAGCTTCAGTTTGAAGTGATTGTGTTAGCTGTGTCGTTGGCTAGCTCCTCTGAACAACAGTGCCCTAATGAGTGAACACATTTGCTATGCCAGGGTAAATCGTGCCTCATTAGCTCATTGTTATGGATGTGTCCAAATAAATGTCACTGGAAAACAGCTTAAACAAATGCAAATGCAGCTACTTTGCTGTTATTCTGGAATCACTTTTTGATGTGACTGTAAGTTACCCGTAGTTGGATAGATAGCAAGCAAGGGATAAGAACGTTGTCAGCCAGTATGGCAATGGAACATTTAGAACGAATGGCTGGGTCGCTCCCGTCCATAGATACAGAACAAATAGACTGAACGACTGGGCCGCATCTCTAGCAACCGAACCGATAGAACAAACGACCAGCTGTGCCAATATATCCTCCAAACACCAGCATCTCGGGCATTATCACTTAAGTAAACCATACTATAGATACTGCGGTGGTGAAGGGTTTTGTAGAACAGTGTCACGTCCTGACCTTAGTTCCTTTTTTATGTCTGTTTTAGTTTGGTCAGGGCGTGAGTTGGGGTAGGCATTCTATGTTTTGTGTTCTATGTTTTCCATTTCTATGTGTTTGGCCTGGTATGGTTCCCGATCAGAGGCAGCTGGCAATCGTTGTCTCTGATTGAGAACCATACTTAGGCAGCCTGTTTTTTTTCCCACTTGAGTTGTGGGTAGTTGTTTTCTGTCTCTGTGGGTCTACCAGACAGGACTGTTTTGGTTGTTCTTTTGTTTACTTTGTGTTTCAGTGTTCAGCTTATCGAATAAATCTAACATGAACACTTACCACGCTGCATCTTGGTGCTCTCCTTCCAACAGCCGTTATAAACAGGTTAAACACACAGACTGCTCATCTCACTTCCTGTGTTTGTGATTGCTCTGGAAAACAAATGTCAAACCACCACGGTGCCACAATACAACACACATACACACATGTGCGAGTGATCACAGTGCCATGTAAGCAGCCTGTGTAACATCAACAAGACACACCAGTATTATCCAGAGACCTAAACCTGCAACAGTCATGAAAGAAACACCTTTATCTGTCAGTGCAGAGCAGACAATGACTTGCTAAGAAAATACTCTACCTCTGTAAAAACACATTTATTTTGTTCCCGTATATTCTGTCTGGATTAAAAACTTCAAACACAATTCCCAGGAACACCAAACACTTAGAAGGACAACAGTCAATGTTATTTCAAATCTTTAAACCTGTTAATGTTTTTTATATATATTTTTTTATCTTCATGGAAAAAATAGTGCAGAGAAACAGGGGGCCATTTTGTGGGCTCTGGATGAGCTTTGCCCTTTCTCAATGCTCTGTTTCTTTCTGTCTGTTTCTAGTTTTCCATCCAGCTCCATTCATCTGTATTATAGTAGAGTTCAATTGGTTCAGGATGGAGATTAAGCTGTTAATACCTACAGCCTGGCTGGCTGGGAGGCAGACATTGATCATCGGTTCCTTCTGCTGTGTGTCTGTCTGGCCCCTGTAACCACACAAAAATCTATCACCTTTCAGATGCACCTTTAAGAGCTGTACCGCAAATGGACTGATTAGTCCTCCACCTCCTATAATTATCTTACAGTTACAACACATTTAGTCTTTTTCTTTCCCGCCTAAGTGCGACATCTGTTGAAATGTGCATAAATTAGCAACATTGTTTCCTATTTCCCAGATATTAATTTGTACATTTAACCCCTATTAGAATATTCAACACATTAATCAGATGGTTTCTGCATGTTGGTTGCTGGGCAGGACGGGCGCAGAGTGTGGTTACCAGGGTCTCTGTCTAAAGGAATGTACACTAGGTATGTTGGTATCTGATGGGTGGATGACATCAGATGGATCAGGGCTCTCCAACCCTGTTCCTGGAGAGATACCCTCCTGTGGGTTTTCACTCCAACCCTGTTCCTGGAGAGATACCCTCCTGTAAGTTTTCACTCCAACCCTGTTCCTGGAGAGATACCCTCCTGTAGGTTTTCACTCCAACCCTGTTCCTGGAGAGATACCCTCCTGTAAGTTTTCACTCCAACCCTGTTCCTGGAGAGATACCCTCCTGTAAGTTTTCACTCCAACCCCAGTTGTAATGAACCTGATCCAGCTGATAAACCAGTTAATTCTTAGATTCAGATGGCTAGATCGGGGTTGGAGCCAATAGCTACAGGATGGTAGCTCCCCAGGAACAGGGTTGGAGAGCCCTGGTGTAGGTAGATACCTGAGAGAGAAAGCAGACTGGCTGTCAACCACAGAGTTTATTTCGCTCATCACTGCAGAGATATAACTAATGCAGCATCTTCTCCTCCTGGCTGTGAATACCTTGGAGATGTTATCAGGGTTATTATCTAAACCATTCAGTTCAATTCAACATACACCCACCACAAACTCACACCCACAACTAAACCATTCAGTTCCATTCAACATACACCCACCACAAACTCACACCCACAAGTAAACCATTCAGTTCCATTCAACATACACCCACCACAAACTCACACCCACAACTAAACCATTCAGTTCAATTCAACATACACCCATACCAAACTCACACCCACAACTAAACCATTCAGTTCCATTCAACATACACCCACCACTAACTCACACCCACAACTAAACCATTCAGTTCCATTCAGCATACACCCACCACAAACTCACACCCACAACTAAACCATTCAGTTCCATTCAACATACACCCACCACAAACTCACACCCACAACTAAACCATTTAGTTCCATTCAACATACACCCACCACAAACTCACACCCACGGCTAAACCATTCAGTTCCATTCAACATACACCCACCACAAACTCTCCCCCACAACTAAACCATTCAGTTCCACTCCACACACACCCACCACAAACTCACACCCACAACTAAACCATTCAGTTCCATTCAACTTACACCCACCACAAACTCACACTCACACCCACAACCAAACCATTCAGTTCCATTCAACACACACCCACCCCAAACTCACACCCACAACTAAACCATTCAGTTCCATTCAACACTCACCCACCCCAAACTCACACCCACAACTCAAACCATTCAGTTCCATTCAGCATACACCCACCCCAAACTCACACCCACAACTAAACCATTCAGTTCCATTCAACATACACCCACCCCAAACTCACACCCACAACTAAACCATTCAGTTCCATTCAACACACATCCACCCCAAACTCACACCCACAACTAAACCATTCAGTTCCATTCAACATACACCCACCCCAAACTCACATCCATGGCTAAACCATTCCGTTCCATTCAACACACACCCACCCCAAACTCACACTCACGGCTAAACCATTCAGTTCCATTCAACACACACCCACCCCAAACTCACACCCACAACTTTAGTTCCATTCAACACACACCCACGTCTAAACCATTCAGTTCCATTCAACACACACCCACCCCAAGCTCACACCCACAACTAAACCATTCAGTTCCATTCAACACACACACACCCACCCCAAACTCACACCCACAACTAAACCATTCAGTTCCATTCAACATACACCCACCACAAACTCACACCCAAAACTAAACCATTCAGTTCCATTCAACATACACCCACCACAAACTCACACCCACAACTAAACCATTCAGTTCAATTCAACATACACCCACCACAAACTCACACCCACAACTAAACCATTCAGTTCAATTCAACATACACCCACCACAAACTCACACCCACAACTAAACCATTCAGTTCCATTCAACATACACCCACCACAAACTCACACTCTCAACTAAACCATTCAGTTCCATTCAACACACACCCACCCCAAGCTCACACCCACAACTAAACCATTCAGTTCCATTCAACACACACACACCCACCCCAAACTCACACTCACAACTAAACCATTCAGTTCCATTCAACATACACCCACCACAAACTCACACCCAAAACTAAACCATTCAGTTCCATTCAACATACACCCACCACAAACTCACACCCACAACTAAACCATTCAGTTCCATTCAACATACACCCACCACAAACTCACACCCACAACTAAACCATTCAGTTCCATTCAACATACACCCACCACAAACTCACACCCACAACTAAACCATTCAGTTCCATTCAACATACACCCACCACAAACTCACACCCACAACTAAACCATTCAGTTCCATTCAACATACACCCACCACAAACTCACACCCACGGCTAAACCATTCAGTTCCATTCAACATACACCCACCCCAAACTCACACCCACAACTAAACCATTCAGTTCCACTCCACACACACCCACATCAAACTCACACCCACATCTAAACCATTCAGTTCCATTCAACACACACCCACCTCAAACTCACACCCACAACTAAACCATTCAGTTGCATTCAACACACACCCACCCCAAACTCACACCCACAACTAAACCATTCAGTTCCATTCAACATACACCAACCACAAACTCACACCCACGGCTAAACCATCCAGTTCCATTCAACACACACCCACCCCAAACTCACACCCACAACTAAACCATTCAGTTCCATTCAACACACACCCACCCCAAACTCACACCCACAGCTAAACCATTCAGTTCCATTCATTCCTTCCTTCTGAACAACAAGATAAGAACAGCCTTGTAGACAGACTGATATGACGGCGTTTGGAGACAGAAGATGTGTGTCTGTGTGTTGTTCCTCTTGTCCTGCGGTAGTAAAGTCATTAGGGTTTTTAAAAAAATGGGTTAGAGGTTACTGGCATCAGCCCTGACAGAGCACACTTTTATCACTAAACAGTTATTATGAATGTCTCTTCACCGTTTTTAAACCACCCCTGCTTCATCCCCATCCATTTATTACCAAACCTTCAGCTCCCGGAGGTATTTTCTTCCCCAGATTTTAAGCTGTGGCAGAACTATCAACACAAACTGCCGCCTTAGAAACCCAAAGTTCCGAATGATGAATCTCAGTTCATATTACTGCTGCTGCTCTTGTCAAATCTGATCTTCCTCGGCAGTAATGTAGCAGTGCCGTAGCTTGCGGACTAGAGGCTGAGGAACTGGTGAAAATCTAATACGTTCTGATGGATGGAGGAGAGGAGACACTCAGAGCAACATGATGCTGTTGCTGCTGCCTCTGCTGCTGGGACAACCCATCAGAGCTGTTTCCCGCCTGCCAGAGACAAACCAACAGGATATATCATTCCATGTACCAGGCAGCAGACACAGCAGACACACACCACTAATCTGTGTGACGGCACTCTCAATGCAATTATTCAATTATTGTTATCAGCAGCAGATCACTCCACAGATCACTTCCCTACAGATCATACCGGATAGGAAACGTAAATGGATTTACACAACCCACACTGTTACCATAACATTCATCCTCTGACCTGGGATGAGAAAGAAAACAAGAAAGAAAGAAAGAAAGGTTGTCTGTGGAAGGAATCTCACAATGCATCATGGGACATGGACAAGCAAACAGGCATAATGGTTGACAACTGAATTCAGAGTCCCAGTCTGTCGGTTTCAAAGAGCACAAAGGATCCAGGGCAGTTCTGTTGGAGCTGTGATTCACTGTGCTGGAGCCAGATCCCTCTGCCCTCTAAGTGCTGGGTTGCATCAGTCTTTATCAGTGATCGGGTTGTGCTGGTGCCGGTGGCAGTCCTGCTGGTGCTTCTCTTAACCTCCTCCACTAAGAGCCATGCTGTATCCCTACAGGACTGGGTTCTCTGACTCCACTCAGCTCCTGGTGAGTCAGAACAAACATGATCAATCCCAGTTGACAGTGTAACCACATCATTTGCTCTATTCTAGTCTCTAGAATTTACAGCGTAAGGAGCACCAGAAACAGAACCACATCCTCTCCTCTCAT